>NW_027362764.1:810066992-810815552 GCF_046119375.1 Phyllobates terribilis | reverse complement strand
ATTGTAGTGGGCATGCTCTGTGCCCTGTGTGGTGATGATTGTACAGGAGGAGCTGCTCCGTCCTCATCATTGTAGTCTTCTATAGGAGATTGTAGTGGACATGCTCTGTGCGGTGATGATTGTACAGGTGGAGCTGCTCCGTCCTCCTCATTGTAGTCTTCTATAGGAGATTGTAGTGGACATGCTCTGTGTCCTGTGTGGTGATGATTGTACAGGTGGAGCTGCTCCGTCCTCATCATTGTAGTCTTCTATAGGAGATTGTAGTGGACATGCTCTGTGTCCTGTGTGGTGATGATTGTACAGGTGGAGCTGCTCCGTCCTCCTCATTGTAGTCTTCTATAGGAGATTGTAGTGGACATGCTCTGTGCCCTGTGTGGTGATGATTGTACAGGTGGAGCTGCTCCGTCCTCCTCATTGTAGTCTTCTATAGGAGATTGTAGTGGACATGCTCTGTGCCCTGTGTGGTGATGATTGTACAGGTGGAGCTGCTCCGTCCTCATCATTGTAGTCTTCTATAGGAGATTGTAGTGGACATGCTCTGTGTCCTGTGTGGTGATGATTGTACAGGTGGAGCTGCTCCGTCCTCCTCATTGTAGTCTTCTATAGGAGATTGTAGTGGACATGCTCTGTGCCCTGTGTGGTGATGATTGTACAGGTGGAGCTGCTCCGTCCTCATCATTGTAGTCTTCTATAGGAGATTGTAGTGGACATGCTCTGTGTCCTGTGTGGTGATGATTGTACAGGTGGAGCTGCTCCGTCCTCATCATTGTAGTCTTCTATAGGAGATTGTAGTGGACATGCTCTGTGCCCTGTGTGGTGATGATTGTACAGGTGGAGCTGCTCCGTCCTCCTCATTGTAGTCTTCTATAGGAGATTGTAGTGGACATGCTCTGTGCCCTGTGTGGTGATGATTGTACAGGTGGAGCTGCTCCATCCTCATCATTGTAGTCTTCTATAGGAGATTGTAGTGGACATGCTCTGTGCCCTGTGTGGTGATGATTGTACAGGTGGAGCTGCTCCGTCCTCATCATTGTAGTCTTCTATAGGAGATTGTAGTGGACATGCTCTGTGCTCTGTGTGGTGATGATTGTACAGGAGGAGCTGCTCCGTCCTCATCATTGTAGTCTTCTATAGGAGATTGTAGTGGACATGCTCTGTGCGGTGATGATTGTACAGGTGGAGTTGCTCCGTCCTCATCATTGTAGTCTTCTATAGGAGATTGTAGTGGACATGCTCTGTGTCCTGTGTGGTGATGATTGTACAGGTGGAGCTGCTCCGTCCTCATCATTGTAGTCTTCTATAGGAGATTGTAGTGGACATGCTCTGTGCCCTGTGTGGTGATGATTGTACAGGTGGAGCTGCTCCGTCCTCATCATTGTAGTCTTCTATAGGAGATTGTAGTGGACATGCTCTGTGCGGTGATGATTGTACAGGTGGAGCTGCTCCGTCCTCATCATTGTAGTCTTCTATAGGAGATTGTAGTGGACATGCTCTGTGTCCTGTGTGGTGATGATTGTACAGGTGGAGCTGCCCCGTCCTCATCATTGTAGTCTTCTATAGGAGATTGTAGTGGACATGCTCTGTGTCCTGTGTGGTGATGATTGTACAGGTGGAGCTGCTCCGTCCTCATCATTGTAGTCTTCTATAGGAGATTGTAGTGGACATGCTCTGTGTCCTGTGTGGTGATGATTGTACAGGTGGAGCTGCCCCGTCCTCATCATTGTAGTCTTCTATAGGAGATTGTAGTGGACATGCTCTGTGTGGTGATGATTGTACAGGTGGAGCTGCCCCGTCCTCATCATTGTAGTCTTCTATAGCAGATTGTAGTGGACATGCTCTGTGTCCTGTGTGGTGATGATTGTACAGGAGGAGCTGCCCCGTCCTCATCATTGTAGTCTTCTATAGGAGATTGTAGTGGACATGCTCTGTGTCCTGTGTGGTGATGATTGTACAGGTGGAGCTGCTCCGTCCTCATCATTGTAGTCTTCTATAGGAGATTGTAGTGGACATGCTCTGTGTCCTGTGTGGTGATGATTGTACAGGTGGAGCTGCCCCGTCCTCATCATTGTAGTCTTCTATAGGAGATTGTAGTGGACATGCTCTGTGTGGTGATGATTGTACAGGTGGAGCTGCCCCGTCCTCATCATTGTAGTCTTCTATAGCAGATTGTAGTGGGCATGCTCTGTGTCCTGTGTGGTGATGATTGTACAGGAGGAGCTGCTCCGTCCTCATCATTGTAGTCTTCTATAGGAGATTGTAGTGGGCATGCTCTGTGTCCTGTGTGGTGATGATTGTACAGGTGGAGCTGCTCCGTCCTCATCATTGTAGTCTTCTATAGGAGATTGTAGTGGACATGCTCTGTGCTCTGTGTGGTGATGATTGTACAGGAGGAGCTGCTCCGTCCTCATCATTGTAGTCTTCTATAGCAGATTGTAGTGGACATGCTCTGTGTCCTGTGTGGTGATGATTGTACAGGTGGAGCTGCTCCGTCCTCATCATTGTAGTCTTCTATAGGAGATTGTAGTGGACATGCTCTGTGCTCTGTGTGGTGATGATTGTACAGGAGGAGCTGCTCCGTCCTCATCATTGTAGTCTTCTATAGGAGATTGTAGTGGACATGCTCTGTGCGGTGATGATTGTACAGGTGGAGCTGCTCCGTCCTCATCATTGTAGTCTTCTATAGGAGATTGTAGTGGACATGCTCTGTGCTCTGTGTGGTGATGATTGTACAGGAGGAGCTGCCCCGTCCTCATCATTGTAGTCTTCTATAGGAGATTGTAGTGGACATGCTCTGTGCTCTGTGTGGTGATGATTGTACAGGTGGAGCTGCTCCGTCCTCATCATTGTAGTCTTCTATAGGAGATTGTAGTGGACATGCTCTGTGCTCTGTGTGGTGATGATTGTACAGGTGGAGCTGCTCCGTCCTCATCATTGTAGTCTTCTATAGGAGATTGTAGTGGACATGCTCTGTGTCCTGTGTGGTGATGATTGTACAGGTGGAGCTGCTCCGTCCTCATCATTGTAGTCTTCTATAGGAGATTGTAGTGGACATGCTCTGTGTCCTGTGTGGTGATGATTGTACAGGTGGAGCTGCTCCGTCCTCATCATTGTAGTCTTCTATAGGAGATTGTAGTGGACATGCTCTGTGCCCTGTGTGGTGATGATTGTACAGGTGGAGCTGCTCCGTCCTCTCATTGTAGTCTTCTATAGGAGATTGTAGTGGACATGCTCTGTGCCCTGTGTGGTGATGATTGTACAGGTGGAGCTGCCCCGTCCTCATCATTGTAGTCTTCTATAGGAGATTGTAGTGGACATGCTCTGTGCCCTGTGTGGTGATGATTGTACAGGTGGAGCTGCTCCGTCCTCATCATTGTAGTCTTCTATAGGAGATTGTAGTGGACATGCTCTGTGCCCTGTGTGGTGATGATTGTACAGGTGGAGCTGCCCCGTCCTCATCATTGTAGTCTTCTATAGGAGATTGTAGTGGACATGCTCTGTGTCCTGTGTGGTGATGATTGTACAGGTGGAGCTGCTCCGTCCTCATCATTGTAGTCTTCTATAGGAGATTGTAGTGGACATGCTCTGTGTCCTGTGTGGTGATGATTGTACAGGTGGAGCTGCTCCGTCCTCCTCATTGTAGTCTTCTATAGGAGATTGTAGTGGACATGCTCTGTGCCCTGTGTGGTGATGATTGTACAGGTGGAGCTGCTCCATCCTCATCATTGTAGTCTTCTATAGGAGATTGTAGTGGACATGCTCTGTGTCCTGTGTGGTGATGATTGTACAGGTGGAGCTGCTCCATCCTCATCATTGTAGTCTTCTATAGGAGATTGTAGTGGACATGCTCTGTGCCCTGTGTGGTGATGATTGTACAGGTGGAGCTGCTCCATCCTCCTCATTGTAGTCTTCTATAGGAGATTGTAGTGGACATGCTCTGTGTCCTGTGTGGTGATGATTGTACAGGAGGAGCTGCTCCGTCCTCATCATTGTAGTCTTCTATAGGAGATTGTAGTGGACATGCTCTGTGTCCTGTGTGGTGATGATTGTACAGGTGGAGCTGCTCCGTCCTCATCATTGTAGTCTTCTATAGGAGATTGTAGTGGACATGCTCTGTGTCCTGTGTGGTGATGATTGTACAGGTGGAGCTGCTCCGTCCTCATCATTGTAGTCTTCTATAGGAGATTGTAGTGGACATGCTCTGTGTCCTGTGTGGTGATGATTGTACAGGTGGAGCTGCTCCGTCCTCATCATTGTAGTCTTCTATAGGAGATTGTAGTGGACATGCTCTGTGCCCTGTGTGGTGATGATTGTACAGGTGGAGCTGCTCCGTCCTCATCATTGTAGTCTTCTATAGGAGATTGTAGTGGACATGCTCTGTGTCCTGTGTGGTGATGATTGTACAGGTGGAGCTGCTCCGTCCTCCTCATTGTAGTCTTCTATAGGAGATTGTAGTGGACATGCTCTGTGTCCTGTGTGGTGATGATTGTACAGGTGGAGCTGCTCCATCCTCATCATTGTAGTCTTCTATAGGAGATTGTAGTGGACATGCTCTGTGCCCTGTGTGGTGATGATTGTACAGGTGGAGCTGCTCCGTCCTCATCATTGTAGTCTTCTATAGGAGATTGTAGTGGACATGCTCTGTGTCCTGTGTGGTGATGATTGTACAGGTGGAGCTGCCCCGTCCTCATCATTGTAGTCTTCTATAGGAGATTGTAGTGGACATGCTCTGTGTCCTGTGTGGTGATGATTGTACAGGTGGAGCTGCTCCATCCTCATCATTGTAGTCTTCTATAGGAGATTGTAGTGGACATGCTCTGTGCCCTGTGTGGTGATGATTGTACAGGTGGAGCTGCTCCGTCCTCATCATTGTAGTCTTCTATAGGAGATTGTAGTGGACATGCTCTGTGTCCTGTGTGGTGATGATTGTACAGGTGGAGCTGCTCCATCCTCATCATTGTAGTCTTCTATAGGAGATTGTAGTGGACATGCTCTGTGCCCTGTGTGGTGATGATTGTACAGGTGGAGCTGCTCCGTCCTCATCATTGTAGTCTTCTATAGGAGATTGTAGTGGACATGCTCTGTGTCCTGTGTGGTGATGATTGTACAGGTGGAGCTGCTCCATCCTCATCATTGTAGTCTTCTATAGGAGATTGTAGTGGACATGCTCTGTGCCCTGTGTGGTGATGATTGTACAGGTGGAGCTGCTCCGTCCTCATCATTGTAGTCTTCTATAGGAGATTGTAGTGGACATGCTCTGTGTCCTGTGTGGTGATGATTGTACAGGTGGAGCTGCTCCATCCTCATCATTGTAGTCTTCTATAGGAGATTGTAGTGGACATGCTCTGTGTCCTGTGTGGTGATGATTGTACAGGTGGAGCTGCTCCGTCCTCATCATTGATTGTAGTCTATAGGAGATTGTAGTGGACATGCTCTGTGCCCTGTGTGGTGATGATTGTACAGGTGGAGCTGCTCCGTCCTCATCATTGTAGTCTTCTATAGGAGATTGTAGTGGACATGCTCTGTGTCCTGTGTGGTGATGATTGTACAGGTGGAGCTGCTCCATCCTCATCATTGTAGTCTTCTATAGGAGATTGTAGTGGACATGCTCTGTGCCCTGTGTGGTGATGATTGTACAGGTGGAGCTGCTCCATCCTCATCATTGTAGTCTTCTATAGGAGATTGTAGTGGACATGCTCTGTGCCCTGTGTGGTGATGATTGTACAGGTGGAGCTGCTCCGTCCTCATCATTGTAGTCTTCTATAGGAGATTGTAGTGGACATGCTCTGTGTCCTGTGTGGTGATGATTGTACAGGTGGAGCTGCTCCGTCCTCATCATTGTAGTCTTCTATAGGAGATTGTAGTGGACATGCTCTGTGCTCTGTGTGGTGATGATTGTACAGGTGGAGCTGCTCCGTCCTCATCATTGTAGTCTATAGCAGATTGTAGTGGACATGCTCTGTGCCCTGTGTGGTGATGATTGTACAGGTGGAGCTGCTCCGTCCTCATCATTGTAGTCTTCTATAGGAGATTGTAGTGGACATGCTCTGTGCTCTGTGTGGTGATGATTGTACAGGTGGAGCTGCTCCGTCCTCATCATTGTAGTCTATAGCAGATTGTAGTGGACATGCTCTGTGCCCTGTGTGGTGATGATTGTACAGGTGGAGCTGCTCCGTCCTCATCATTGTAGTCTTCTATAGGAGATTGTAGTGGACATGCTCTGTGTCCTGTGTGGTGATGATTGTACAGGTGGAGCTGCTCCATCCTCATCATTGTAGTCTTCTATAGGAGATTGTAGTGGACATGCTCTGTGTCCTGTGTGGTGATGATTGTACAGGTGGAGCTGCTCCGTCCTCATCATTGTAGTCTATAGCAGATTATAGTGGACATGCTCTGTGCTCTGTGTGGTGATGATTGTACAGGAGGAGCTGCTCCGTCCTCATCATTGTAGTCTTCTATAGGAGATTGTAGTGGACATGCTCTGTGCCCTGTGTGGTGATGATTGTACAGGTGGAGCTGCTCCGTCTTCATCATTGTAGTCTTCTATAGGAGATTGTAGTGGACATGCTCTGTGCCCTGTGTGGTGATGATTGTACAGGTGGAGCTGCTCCGTCCTCATCATTGTAGTCTATAGCAGATTGTAGTGGACATGCTCTGTGCTCTGTGTGGTGATGATTGTACAGGAGGAGCTGCTCCGTCCTCATCATTGTAGTCTTCTATAGGAGATTGTAGTGGACATGCTCTGTGCCCTGTGTGGTGATGATTGTACAGGTGGAGCTGCCCCGTCTTCATCATTGTAGTCTTCTATAGGAGATTGTAGTGGACATGCTCTGTGCCCTGTGTGGTGATGATTGTACAGGTGGAGCTGCCCCGTCTTCATCATTGTAGTCTTCTATAGGAGATTGTAGTGGGCATGCTCTGTGCCCTGTGTGGTGATGATTGTACAGGAGGAGCTGCTCCGTCCTCATCATTGTAGTCTTCTATAGGAGATTGTAGTGGACATGCTCTGTGTCCTGTGTGGTGATGATTGTACAGGTGGAGC
Source organism: Phyllobates terribilis (assembly GCF_046119375.1). Classification (NCBI taxonomy): domain Eukaryota; kingdom Metazoa; phylum Chordata; class Amphibia; order Anura; family Dendrobatidae; genus Phyllobates; species Phyllobates terribilis. Next base: position 810,808,513 of record NW_027362764.1, on the reverse strand, counting down.
TGCTCCGTCCTCATCATTGTAGTCTTCTATAGTAGATTGTAGTGGGCATGCTCTGTGTCCTGTGTGGTGATGATTGTACAGGTGGAGCTGCTCCGTCCTCATCATTGTAGTCTTCTATAGGAGATTGTAGTGGACATGCTCTGTGCCCTGTGTGGTGATGATTGTACAGGAGGAGCTGCTCCGTCCTCATCATTGTAGTCTTCTATAGGAGATTGTAGTGGACATGCTCTGTGTCCTGTGTGGTGATGATTGTACAGGTGGAGCTGCCCCGTCTTCATCATTGTAGTCTTCTATAGGAGATTGTAGTGGACATGCTCTGTGTCCTGTGTGGTGATGATTGTACAGGAGGAGCTGCTCCGTCCTCATCATTGTAGTCTTCTATAGGAGATTGTAGTGGACATGCTCTGTGCTCTGTGTGGTGATGATTGTACAGGTGGAGCTGCTCCGTCCTCATCATTGTAGTCTTCTATAGCAGATTGTAGTGGACATGCTCTGTGCTCTGTGTGGTGATGATTGTACAGGTGGAGCTGCTCCGTCCTCATCATTGTAGTCTTCTATAGGAGATTGTAGTGGACATGCTCTGTGCTCTGTGTGGTGATGATTGTACAGGTGGAGCTGCTCCGTCCTCATCATTGTAGTCTTCTATAGGAGATTGTAGTGGACATGCTCTGTGCTCTGTGTGGTGATGATTGTACAGGTGGAGCTGCCCCGTCCTCATCATTGTAGTCTTCTATAGGAGATTGTAGTGGACATGCTCTGTGTCCTGTGTGGTGATGATTGTACAGGTGGAGCTGCTCCGTCCTCATCATTGTAGTCTTCTATAGGAGATTGTAGTGGACATGCTCTGTGTCCTGTGTGGTGATGATTGTACAGGTGGAGCTGCCCCGTCTTCATCATTGTAGTCTTCTATAGGAGATTGTAGTGGACATGCTCTGTGTCCTGTGTGGTGATGATTGTACAGGTGGAGCTGCTCCGTCCTCATCATTGTAGTCTTCTATAGCAGATTGTAGTGGACATGCTCTGTGCTCTGTGTGGTGATGATTGTACAGGTGGAGCTGCTCCGTCCTCATCATTGTAGTCTTCTATAGGAGATTGTAGTGGACATGCTCTGTGTCCTGTGTGGTGATGATTGTACAGGAGGAGCTGCTCCGTCCTCATCATTGTAGTCTTCTATAGGAGATTGTAGTGGACATGCTCTGTGCCCTGTGTGGTGATGATTGTACAGGTGGAGCTGCCCCGTCCTCATCATTGTAGTCTTCTATAGGAGATTGTAGTGGACATGCTCTGTGTCCTGTGTGGTGATGATTGTACAGGAGGAGCTGCTCCGTCCTCATCATTGTAGTCTTCTATAGGAGATTGTAGTGGACATGCTCTGTGTCCTGTGTGGTGATGATTGTACAGGTGGAGCTGCCCCGTCCTCATCATTGTAGTCTTCTATAGGAGATTGTAGTGGGCATGCTCTGTGCTCTGTGTGGTGATGATTGTACAGGAGGAGCTGCTCCGTCCTCATCATTGTAGTCTTCTATAGGAGATTGTAGTGGACATGCTCTGTGTCCTGTGTGGTGATGATTGTACAGGAGGAGCTGCTCCGTCCTCATCATTGTAGTCTTCTATAGGAGATTGTAGTGGACATGCTCTGTGTCCTGTGTGGTGATGATTGTACAGGAGGAGCTGCTCCGTCCTCATCATTGTAGTCTTCTATAGGAGATTGTAGTGGACATGCTCTGTGTCCTGTGTGGTGATGATTGTACAGGTGGAGCTGCTCCGTCCTCATCATTGTAGTCTTCTATAGGAGATTGTAGTGGACATGCTCTGTGCTCTGTGTGGTGATGATTGTACAGGAGGAGCTGCCCCGTCCTCATCATTGTAGTCTTCTATAGGAGATTGTAGTGGACATGCTCTGTGCTCTGTGTGGTGATGATTGTACAGGAGGAGCTGCCCCGTCCTCATCATTGTAGTCTTCTATAGGAGATTGTAGTGGACATGCTCTGTGTCCTGTGTGGTGATGATTGTACAGGAGGAGCTGCCCCGTCCTCATCATTGTAGTCTTCTATAGGAGATTGTAGTGGGCATGCTCTGTGCCCTGTGTGGTGATGATTGTACAGGTGGAGCTGCTCCGTCCTCATCATTGTAGTCTTCTATAGGAGATTGTAGTGGACATGCTCTGTGTCCTGTGTGGTGATGATTGTACAGGTGGAGCTGCCCCGTCCTCATCATTGTAGTCTTCTATAGGAGATTGTAGTGGACATGCTCTGTGTCCTGTGTGGTGATGATTGTACAGGTGGAGCTGCTCCGTCCTCATCATTGTAGTCTTCTATAGGAGATTGTAGTGGACATGCTCTGTGTCCTGTGTGGTGATGATTGTACAGGTGGAGCTGCTCCGTCCTCATCATTGTAGTCTTCTATAGGAGATTGTAGTGGACATGCTCTGTGCCCTGTGTGGTGATGATTGTACAGGTGGAGCTGCCCCGTCCTCCTCATTGTAGTCTTCTATAGGAGATTGTAGTGGACATGCTCTGTGTCCTGTGTGGTGATGATTGTACAGGAGGAGCTGCTCCGTCCTCATCATTGTAGTCTTCTATAGGAGATTGTAGTGGACATGCTCTGTGTCCTGTGTGGTGATGATTGTACAGGTGGAGCTGCTCCGTCCTCATCATTGTAGTCTTCTATAGGAGATTGTAGTGGACATGCTCTGTGTCCTGTGTGGTGATGATTGTACAGGAGGAGCTGCTCCGTCCTCATCATTGTAGTCTTCTATAGGAGATTGTAGTGGACATGCTCTGTGCCCTGTGTGGTGATGATTGTACAGGTGGAGCTGCTCCGTCCTCATCATTGTAGTCTTCTATAGGAGATTGTAGTGGACATGCTCTGTGCTCTGTGTGGTGATGATTGTACAGGTGGAGCTGCTCCGTCCTCATCATTGTAGTCTTCTATAGGAGATTGTAGTGGACATGCTCTGTGTCCTGTGTGGTGATGATTGTACAGGAGGAGCTGCTCCGTCCTCATCATTGTAGTCTTCTATAGGAGATTGTAGTGGACATGCTCTGTGCCCTGTGTGGTGATGATTGTACAGGTGGAGCTGCTCCGTCCTCATCATTGTAGTCTTCTATAGGAGATTGTAGTGGACATGCTCTGTGCTCTGTGTGGTGATGATTGTACAGGTGGAGCTGCTCCGTCCTCATCATTGTAGTCTTCTATAAGAGATTGTAGTGGACATGCTCTGTGCCCTGTGTGGTGATGATTGTACAGGAGGAGCTGCTCCGTCCTCATCATTGTTGTCTTCTATAGGAGATTGTAGTGGGCATGCTCTGTGTCCTGTGCGGTGATGATTGTACAGGTGGAGCTGCTCCGTCCTCATCATTGTAGTCTTCTATAGGAGATTGTAGTGGACATGCTCTGTGTCCTGTGTGGTGATGATTGTACAGGTGGAGCTGCTCCGTCCTCATCATTGTAGTCTTCTATAGGAGATTGTAGTGGACATGCTCTGTGCCCTGTGTGGTGATGATTGTACAGGTGGAGCTGCCCCGTCCTCATCATTGTAGTCTTCTATAGGAGATTGTAGTGGACATGCTCTGTGTCCTGTGTGGTGATGATTGTACAGGTGGAGCTGCTCCGTCCTCATCATTGTAGTCTTCTATAGGAGATTGTAGTGGACATGCTCTGTGCTCTGTGTGGTGATGATTGTACAGGTGGAGCTGCCCCGTCCTCATCATTGTAGTCTTCTATAGGAGATTGTAGTGGACATGCTCTGTGTCCTGTGTGGTGATGATTGTACAGGTGGAGCTGCTCCGTCCTCCTCATTGTAGTCTTCTATAAGAGATTGTAGTGGACATGCTCTGTGCCCTGTGTGGTGATGATTGTACAGGAGGAGCTGCTCCGTCCTCATCATTGTAGTCTTCTATAGGAGATTGTAGTGGACATGCTCTGTGCCCTGTGTGGTGATGATTGTACAGGTGGAGCTGCTCCGTCCTCATCATTGTAGTCTTCTATAGGAGATTGTAGTGGACATGCTCTGTGTGGTGATGATTGTACAGGTGGAGCTGCTCCGTCCTCATCATTGTAGTCTTCTATAGCAGATTGTAGTGGACATGCTCTGTGCCCTGTGTGGTGATGATTGTACAGGTGGAGCTGCTCCGTCCTCATCATTGTAGTCTTCTATAGGAGATTGTAGTGGACATGCTCTGTGCTCTGTGTGGTGATGATTGTACAGGAGGAGCTGCTCCGTCCTCATCATTGTAGTCTTCTATAGGAGATTGTAGTGGACATGCTCTGTGCCCTGTGTGGTGATGATTGTACAGGTGGAGCTGCTCCGTCCTCATCATTGTAGTCTATAGCAGATTGTAGTGGACATGCTCTGTGCCCTGTGTGGTGATGATTGTACAGGTGGAGCTGCCCCGTCCTCATCATTGTAGTCTTCTATAGGAGATTGTAGTGGACATGCTCTGTGCCCTGTGTGGTGATGATTGTACAGGTGGAGCTGCTCCGTCCTCATCATTGTAGTCTTCTATAGGAGATTGTAGTGGACATGCTCTGTGCCCTGTGTGGTGATGATTGTACAGGTGGAGCTGCTCCGTCCTCATCATTGTAGTCTTCTATAGGAGATTGTAGTGGACATGCTCTGTGCCCTGTGTGGTGATGATTGTACAGGTGGAGCTGCCCCGTCCTCATCATTGTAGTCTTCTATAGGAGATTGTAGTGGACATGCTCTGTGCTCTGTGTGGTGATGATTGTACAGGAGGAGCTGCTCCGTCCTCATCATTGTAGTCTTCTATAGGAGATTGTAGTGGGCATGCTCTGTGCTCTGTGTGATGATGATTGTACAGGAGGAGCTGCTCCGTCCTCATCATTGTAGTCTTCTATAGGAGATTGTAGTGGACATGCTCTGTGCCCTGTGTGGTGATGATTGTACAGGTGGAGCTGCTCCGTCCTCATCATTGTAGTCTATAGCAGATTGTAGTGGACATGCTCTGTGCCCTGTGTGGTGATGATTGTACAGGTGGAGCTGCCCCGTCCTCATCATTGTAGTCTTCTATAGGAGATTGTAGTGGACATGCTCTGTGTCCTGTGTGGTGATGATTGTACAGGAGGAGCTGCTCCGTCCTCATCATTGTAGTCTTCTATAGGAGATTGTAGTGGACATGCTCTGTGCCCTGTGTGGTGATGATTGTACAGGTGGAGCTGCTCCGTCTTCATCATTGTAGTCTTCTATAGGAGATTGTAGTGGGCATGCTCTGTGCTCTGTGTGGTGATGATTGTACAGGAGGAGCTGCTCCGTCCTCATCATTGTAGTCTTCTATAGGAGATTGTAGTGGGCATGCTCTGTGCTCTGTGTGGTGATGATTGTACAGGAGGAGCTGCTCCGTCCTCATCATTGTAGTCTTCTATAGGAGATTGTAGTGGACATGCTCTGTGCCCTGTGTGGTGATGATTGTACAGGTGGAGCTGCTCCGTCCTCATCATTGTAGTCTTCTATAGGAGATTGTAGTGGACATGCTCTGTGCCCTGTGTGGTGATGATTGTACAGGAGGAGCTGCTCCGTCCTCATCATTGTAGTCTTCTATAGGAGATTGTAGTGGGCATGCTCTGTGCTCTGTGTGGTGATGATTGTACAGGTGGAGCTGCCCCGTCCTCATCATTGTAGTCTTCTATAGGAGATTGTAGTGGACATGCTCTGTGTCCTGTGCGGTGATGATTGTACAGGTGGAGCTGCTCCGTCCTCATCATTGTAGTCTTCTATAGGAGATTGTAGTGGACATGCTCTGTGCCCTGTGTGGTGATGATTGTACAGGTGGAGCTGCTCCGTCCTCATCATTGTAGTCTTCTATAGGAGATTGTAGTGGACATGCTCTGTGTCCTGTGCGGTGATGATTGTACAGGTGGAGCTGCCCCGTCCTCATCATTGTAGTCTTCTATAGGAGATTGTAGTGGACATGCTCTGTGTCCTGTGTGGTGATGATTGTACAGGAGGAGCTGCTCCGTCCTCATCATTGTAGTCTTCTATAGGAGATTGTAGTGGACATGCTCTGTGTCCTGTGTGGTGATGATTGTACAGGAGGAGCTGCTCCGTCCTCATCATTGTAGTCTTCTATAGGAGATTGTAGTGGACATGCTCTGTGCCCTGTGTGGTGATGATTGTACAGGTGGAGCTGCTCCGTCCTCATCATTGTAGTCTTCTATAGGAGATTGTAGTGGACATGCTCTGTGTCCTGTGTGGTGATGATTGTACAGGTGGAGCTGCTCCGTCCTCATCATTGTAGTCTTCTATAGGAGATTGTAGTGGACATGCTCTGTGTCCTGTGTGGTGATGATTGTACAGGTGGAGCTGCTCCGTCCTCATCATTGTAGTCTTCTATAGGAGATTGTAGTGGACATGCTCTGTGTCCTGTGTGATGATGATTGTACAGGAGGAGCTGCTCCGTCCTCATCATTGTAGTCTTCTATAGGAGATTGTAGTGGACATGCTCTGTGCTCTGTGTGGTGATGATTGTACAGGTGGAGCTGCTCCGTCCTCATCATTGTAGTCTTCTATAGGAGATTGTAGTGGACATGCTCTGTGCCCTGTGTGGTGATGATTGTACAGGTGGAGCTGCCCCGTCCTCATCATTGTAGTCTTCTATAGGAGATTGTAGTGGACATGCTCTGTGTCCTGTGTGATGATGATTGTACAGGTGGAGCTGCTCCGTCCTCCTCATTGTAGTCTTCTATAGGAGATTGTAGTGGACATGCTCTGTGTCCTGTGTGGTGATGATTGTACAGGTGGAGCTGCTCCGTCCTCATCATTGTAGTCTTCTATAGGAGATTGTAGTGGACATGCTCTGTGTCCTGTGCGGTGATGATTGTACAGGTGGAGCTGCCCCGTCCTCATCATTGTAGTCTTCTATAGGAGATTGTAGTGGACATGCTCTGTGCCCTGTGTGGTGATGATTGTACAGGTGGAGCTGCTCCGTCCTCATCATTGTAGTCTTCTATAGGAGATTGTAGTGGACATGCTCTGTGTCCTGTGCGGAGATCATCTGATCTGTCCCCACCTGTTGTCAGTGATTTCCCCGGTATTGTTACCATTTCTGGCTGCCCCCGTTGTTGGGCGTCCCCTTTGGTTGCCAGTGTGCGGCTCAGGTTCGGGGTCACTCTCTGACTCTGACTCTCTACCTTGAAGTTGCTGTTATGAACTAAAAAGATAATCGTGACAATAATGTTAGAAAAGTAATAAAAAAAATTAAGACAGAATTTTTTCAATAAAATGCAATGCGAGATATATTGTGTACGGCGGAGTCCATGTCTGATGGCAGTGAAGGCTGCGGCGCCCTCCTGTGACGGTGAAGGCTGCGGCGCCCTCCTGTGACGGTGAAGGCTGCGGCGCCCTCCTGTGACGGTGAAGGCTGCGGCGCCCTCCTGTGACGGTGAAGGCTGCGGCGCCCTCCTGTGACGGTGAAGGCTGCGGCGCCCTCCTGTGACGGTGAAGGCTGCGGCGCCCTCCTGTGACGGTGAAGGCTGCGGCGCCCTCCTGTGACGGTGAAGGCTGCGGCGCCCTCCTGTGACGGTGAAGGCTGCGGCGCCCTCCTGTGACGGTGAAGGCTGCGGCGCCCTCCTGTGACGGTGAAGGCTGCGGCGCCCTCCTGTGACGGTGAAGGCTGCGGCGCCCTCCTGTGACGGTGAATCTGTTCTGATGGCCCCAGTGTTCCCTGCAGAAGCTAAAGTGTTCTCCATTACTAGGCTGGCGCAGGTGTGTCGTCTCTGGCGCCAGGTGAGCTTTACTCCGGACCTCTGGCGGCAAGTGTCAGTGAGCAGATGCTGGACCACCCCAGTAAAGAATTACCCACCCAAACTGCAGAGCAAGATCAGGAACACCATGGAGGATCTGATCCAGAACCGGTGGGTGAGGCGTTGTGGTGTCCACTGGTGTGTGTGTGTGTGTGTGTGTGGTGTGCACTGGTGTGTGTGTGTGTGTGTGTGTGTGTGTGTGTGTGTGTGGTGTACACTGATCTCACCCCACTGCTCGTGAACATAACCCGTCTCTGATAGAAGAACCATCAGTGAGACCCTCTGTATATCAGAGAGGAGGAGCAGGTTTGTGCTGTTTTTCTTGTGAATTTTTGTTCAACAGAAAAATCAAAAAAAAATTGACTCTGCTGGCCCCCGGCCCGGGCACTGAGGACTCTGCTGGCCCCCGGCCCGGGCACTGAGGACTCTGCTGGCCCCCGGGCACTGAGGAGCCTCCCCAGAACGTCCCCGAGCCCCTCCATGTGTCACAGCAGGTGCAATGTTCTTTTCATTGCTCCATGTTTCCATCTGTGAACATAGAGCTGATGTGACGTCAAAAACGTCCAGTCTTGTCTCGTCTGTCCACAGGACGTTCCCCCAGAAGCTTCGTGGCTTATCAATATGCGTTGTGGCAAATTCTAGTCTGGCTTTTTGTGATTTGCTTTCAGTGGTTTTCTCCTCGGCCATCCTCCATGAAGTCCACTTTGTCCCTGATAGTGCTGGATGGTGCAACCTGACACTGATGGACCCCGGAGTTCACCTCTGATCTCTTTGGAAGTTGTTCTGTGCTTTGTGGTTCCCATTTGAATTATCAGTCTCCTGTATTTATCTACAGTTTTGTAGGGAGGTCGTCTACAGCCCCGTAGACCTTACACTTCTGAGCATTATGTGTAGCTGTAGTTAGAGGAACGTCCGGCTGTAGGCGACGTCTCATAGCCTTTACCGGTAACATGTTCTTTCTAATCTCCTGAGACCACATCAGCTTTCTCTGCTCCGTGTCGTGAGCCATGATAACAAACAGAAGAACAGCTCACAGAAAGCAGCAGTATATATAATATCTATTCATGTTCATATTGTTATTAACTGCCTGTCAAGGACTATCTTTAAGGACAGATCAGAAATGTCCATGAATACAAATAATGAAAAAAAACTTTACTATTAACCCCTTTCTGACATTGTCAGCAATAGTACGTCCCTGTTCCTTGGACCTATTGGACCAAGTACGTTCTATTACGCACAATGTGATCGCGCTCGCAAACAAGTGGTGCTGGGCGATCGCCGCTGGGTGTCAGCTGATTCTCACAGCTGACAACCGGTGCTATGTGCCAGGAGCAGTCCCACTCCCTGCACATTAACGCCTGAAGTGCGATCGACGTCGATCGCAGCATTCTGGGCGCAAGCGCGCTCCTCTTACCTTTTTTCCGGGGTCCCGCGCTGGGTCTGCTGGGTCCTGGTCATTGCCATGGTGACCCGATGTCATCATGACATCAGGAAGTTACTCTGATCATGTGTAGTGCACGATCAAAGTAACTTGTGCTGTGCAGCGCTGACAGGCTGTATAGCACAGGGATGCTGCTGCTGCATCCTTATGCTATGCCAGTTATCAGCCTGCAAAAAATGAAAGTCCCATAGTGGGACAAAGTGTAAAAGTAAGAAAAAGTGTCAAAGTGAAAAAAAATCACAAGCCGCCATGCAGCTCCATCAGCCAAAAAATAAAGTTAAAGCTCTCAGAATTATTTTTTCTATAAACTAGTTTTTATTGTGTAAAAGCGCCAAAACATGAAACAAAGATGTAAATGTAGTATCGCTGTAAACGTACCGACCCGAAGAACAACGCTGTCTTATCAATTTTACCACATGCGGAACGGCATAAAAAACATATAAAACTATTTCTGAATTGTTTTTTGTTTATTCTGCCTCCCAAAAATCGGAATAGAAAGCGATCAAAAAATGTCACGTGCCTAAAAATGATACCAATAAAAACATCAACTCATCCCGCAAAAAACAAGCCGTCACATGACTGTCGGCCAAAATGTGCAAAAATTATTGCAAAAACTAGTCTTTGCAAAAAAAAAAAAAAAAGTTTTTTTTAGTGTGTGACAGCTGCCAAACATAAAATCCCGATATGAATCTGGCATCGCTGTGTGGAAGTGAGGTTCAAAGGACCCCAACCCTTTGCTTATCCCTTGCCAAATTAACTTATTCAAGTGTATACGTGAAGCTTTGATATCAGACAGAGTCAGATACTGAACGTCTCTTGAAGAGAAATGGCGCAGGAAAGATGTGTTTATTATTCCAGCATAACATATATATGTTCAGTATAAAGGAAGGTCCCAATAGGGTGTCGCCCTGAGGCAATTGAGCAATCACAGTGGTCTCTGGCCCATGGTATAGATAAGTCTCATTATCTTGTCCTATGGGGTTAAGTGTTTCCCCCCCAGATATTCTCCTCATTCCTCAGGATATTCTCTTGGGAGGTCTCATGTTGAATCCTTTGTCTCGTCTCCTTCTTGTAAACAATTTGAAAGTCCACCTCTATAACCAGTTCCAACTAGTCCTTTCAGGGTATATATATATATATAGTGACACACGAGTGCAGATATCTGATATATATATCAAGGTTTTCATAATATATATTAAAGTGAAGGGTATATATGACTAAATGATATCCAATATAACAGATATATGCAAAACAAGATTGATAACATATAACAGAATATAAGTAGAGATATTTAGTATACATCAGTTTCATATAATGTTTTTTAGTAGATTTTAGAATCTTATCTTTAACACCTGTAATCGCACCGACCCGAAGAATAAAGTCGTCTAATCACTTATACCGCGCGAGGAACGGCGTAAAAAAAAATAAACGTTGGGGTTGGGCTAGGGTTTAGGTTTGGGTTGGGATTAGGGTTGGGATTTTTTCAAAAGTAAAGAAAAAAAATTACGATATGTCGACTAGTGTTGAGCGCAAGTGCTCGCTACTTGAGTTTGCATCGGGTGCTCGGGTATGCACCAAGTATCGCGGGTGCTGGAGTGACATGCTCGAGTCTCTGCCCCATATGTTTTGCTGGTGTTATACAGCCAAAAAAATCTTGCGGGGATTGCCTGCCATGCACGAGTGATCCCCGCATGTTTTTTTGGGTGTCTAATAACCATGAAACATGCGGGTGGGGACTCGAGCATGTCTCTCCAGCACCCGCCATACTTGGTGCATACCCGAGTACCCGATGCAAACTCAAGTAGCGAGCACTTGCGCTCAAGACTAATGACAACTTATTCAATATGATGACCTAATGTTATCAAATTCTGTGTCGTACCTCTGGGTTCACAATGTTCACTATACCCTTTGATAAAATCCTTGAGGGGGTCTAGTTTCCAAATGGAGTCACTTGTGGGGGTTTTTCACTGTTTAAGCCCATCAGGGGCTCTCCAAATTGCCTGTCTCGATTTCAGCAAATTTTGTGTTCAAGAATTCACACAGTGCTCCTTCCCTTCTGAACTCTGCCGTGCGCCCAAACACTGTATTTTCCCCACATACGGGGTATCGGCGTACTCAGGAGAAATTGCACAACAGTTTTTGGGGTCCATTTTCTCCTCTTACCCTTGTGAAAATCTGTGAAGCACCTGAAGGTTCAAGGTGCTCATCACACATCTAGATAAGTTCCCCGAGGGGTCTAGTTTCCAAAATGGGGTCACTTGTGGGGGGTTTCCACTGTTTAGGCACATCAGGGGCTCTCCAAACACAACATGGCGTCCGCTAATTATTCCAGCACATTTTACATTCAAAAAGTCAAATGGCGCTCCTTCCCTTCTGAACTCTGCCGTGCGCCCGAGCAGGAGAGATTGCACAAAAAATTTTGGGGTCCATTTTTTCTGTTATTTTTTTGCAAGAATAAGAAAAAATTTGGGTCTAAAATAAAATTTTTGTGAAAAAAAGGAAGATGTTATTTTTTCTTCCACATTCCAAAAATTCCTGTGAAGCTCCTGAAGGGTTAATAATCTTCTTGAATGTGGTTTTGAGCTTCTTGAGGGGTGCAGTTTTTAGAATGGTGTCACTTTTGGGTATTTTCTGTCATAAAGACCCCTCAAAGTCACTTCAAATGTGATGTGGACCCTAAAAAAATGGTTTTGTAAATTTTGTTGGAAAAATGAGAAATCGCTGGTCAACTTTTAACCCTTATAGCTCCCTAATAAAAAAAAAATATTGGTTCCAAAATGGTTCTGATGTAAAGTAGACATGTGGGAAATGTGATTTAGTAACTATTTTGTGGGACATATCGCTCTGATTTAAGGGCATGAAAATTCAAAGTTTGAAAATTGCTAAATTTTTGCCAAATTTCAGATTTTTTCACAAATGAACACAAGTGATATGAAAGAAATGTTACCACAATCATGAAGAACAAGATGTCACGAAGAAACAGTCTCAGAATCAGCGGGATCCGGTGAAGCTCCAGAGTTATTACCTCATAAAGGGACAGTGGTCAGAATTGTAAAAATTGTCTGATCATTAACGTGCAGACCACCCTCGGGGGTAAAATGAGGATCACAGCTGAGACCACCCCAGTTGGGGTTGCCGCACACAGGGTGGAGACTCTCCATGTGCTGCACCATGTCAGCTGTGATGGTCTATATGTAGGCTTGATTGTCTCTTTTTGGAGTTTCCGCACTATGCACATGTGATTGAGATGGATGTGATTACACATGATATAGGGGGTTTTGATAGCACTTGTATACATATGTAGACTCTGTCTCCCTGTCTTGTTCTCACATAGTAATTTATTGTAGCTGTTTTTTATCCCACATCTGCCTGTACTCATTTTAATAATAAAGTTTTTTTCGTTATTTGTATTGATGGACGTTTCTGATCTATCATTTAGGCGGCTTTCGTCGTCCCCCCCCTCATGATAACTAACAGCATAATGGCTACTTTTCACCCTGTAAATAGTCACGGACTGATCACAAGTCTGCAGAACCCTGTGATGATAAATACTGAAGACCCCTCATTGTCACTTGCCCCTACAGTCACGTTATTTTCAGTTTTTCTAGGGACATCATTTATGTCCAGGACTTTTCATTCATTCATTGTTTTTTTTCTTTTAAATTTTCTGTTGAACCAAAATTTAAAATAAAAAAAAAAGCTAAAGTCAGCTCCTCTCCAGTGATATCCAGGAGGTTTACACTGATCATTCTTCTGTCGGTGTCCGGTTCTTCCAGCGACCCATTGGGGGGGGGGGGGTTCTTATTTTACAGGAACGGACCAACAATTTTGTCCACATCTGTGTGTTGTAGGGATTGTTCTCAGGTGCGATGTGAGGCAAACAGGAGGCACATTCCTTTAAGTGTCCAGTACGATTTATTGGCTTCATAAACCGGCCAGAAAGTAAAATGCGAACAGTCTTCACTGCAGGCAAAAAGCAAAGAAAACAGTCCTTCTATCAAAGTCTCTGGTTAGCCAGTGCTGTGGTCACACAGGCTGGATAGCATCCAGTACATGGCCCAGTCTGGAGACAACCACACATAGGAGGCCTTCTCCCTCCAGACACACAAACTGTCAGGGTAAAAAAGAATATATATTTTCTCCACTTTTATACTTTTATACGCTTTGCTTATGTACTAACCACCATTTTGTGTCTTATAACAATAAGCTTTCCTTGCTACGTGTTACTTAGATCGAAATTTATGTTAAGATGGCGCCGGTATCAGCCAACATCTATTTCAGAGAAATGAAACTGAATCATCAACTGACTGTTGTCTGCCCAGAGACTGAGTTAAGGAGACATGGACCAATCAGGAGTGGCCGGATACTAGACATTTATGGCTTACCCCGCCCCGAACAACCCCTTTCCCCTCCCCATTATGTAGGGGTTTGTGCATGCGGAAATAAAAGCAGAACATTGCTGAGATCGTGGCTTGCCAGTAGCCTTCTGAGCATGCTCTGAGTTTGAACCAGCTTGTTGTCTGATTCATTCTTTGAATGGTTGACCCATGCTCATAGCCTTAATTTGGAGTGACTGGAGGACGAGTGGAATGTCGCTACGACCCCGACAAATGGCGCCCAACGTGGGGCGTGGCTAGCGGTACGCCGCCCTCTCGGACCCATATTGCTGACTTCCCTGGTGGTGACCGCGGCGGCTGAATTTGAGGCCTGATCAACCTCCACCGAACACGGTAAGTCGAGATGTATTTTATATGTCTCACTTGCCTGTGTGTCAGCCGCAGCGGTTCCTGTGGGGTTGTCAGTTTGGATCTGGGTGGGTGACCGGTCGAGTGGTGAGACCTCAAGCGTCCCGCGCCACGTCCCGTACCAGCAACTGTGAGACCGAGTGACGTCGCATGCCTGCGCGTGCTCGTGTGAACACCACCTCCTCCTCCCCCGGTCACTGTTCTTTTCTTAGATAGTTGCCTCCCGTGACTGATGGTCGATTCCAAGCCATCCCTAGATTGTAGTGTAAGGAAGAAAGAATCTGTGACGAATTGAGGAGTGCTCTTCGTCTACCACAGAGACTGCTGTAAAGTCAAGGTTAGGAAAGGAGATAGATTGAGGTGTCTCTCTATCTCACCAGTGTATTGAGGAGTGCTCTACACTGACGGGTGGTGACCTGTAATCAGGGTGCCGTGGTGAGTCGCACTGTAAAGTCGCCATTCAAGGTTAGGGAAGGGGATAGATTGAGGTGTCTCTCTATCTCACCAGTGTATTGAGGTGTGCTCTACACTGACCGGTGGCGACCTGTGGACTGCATCAGTGATCTGAGTCGCGACAGATCATTGCATTCTATAAGAAAATGTTGCGTATGTTTAAATCTGAAAGACCTGGCAAGTTGCCGGATGGTGCTGTGGGAGTTATCCAGCTACTAGAGTCACGGGAAGGCAAGGAGGCTGTTAAGAATGTTAGGAATCTGTATTAAATGATAAGACTACCCAGTACGGGCAGACTTCAGCCTTCAGTGTAGAAGGAATGCGTTATACAAAATAAGGGAAGTTGAGTGATGAAGGACACCTGCACCAGGCTCAGACACATCTTAGAGTAGATGGTACAGGGGGAACAGAGAATGCCGAGCCTTTGTTCGGATACATGAAAGCTGCAGAATGTGATTTGTTATGTGACCCTAAATTGGCCGTAACCCCGTTGATGCCTGTCACTACACCGAGCCCTCAGCCACCACCCTATAATGGTGCCGACGCCAAATCATCGGAAGGATGGACGTGTCGTATGTGCGAAGAGCAGAACCCGCCCTGGGCGAAGTTCTGCTGTGTCTGTGGGGCGGGCCGCCCATGGCACGATGCCCAGCCTGCCTCCAAGAACAATCCCACTCCCACTCCAACTCCTCCCTCCAACGGACATCTTACTTCACCTTTTACTTGTTGTGGGAGGCCCGGGAAACCCCAATCTGGCCTATATCCACTACTAGATCCGTCCGGTGCTTATTACCAGCCGCCAGCACGGGTGGAAAAGCCCGCAGTCCCAGAGCACCCATCTGAAACTAATGTGATACCCTCTGCTCCAGTCCACGATGCTGAGGCGCTCCCTCTGTTCCCCATGGGGGTCGCCCATAACTCTGGGGATATCCTCCTCAACTCCCCAGAATTTCAGGCCAGACTGCTCTCGCTCCGCCAACATACTGTTACTCAAGACGATACGGAGCCAGATGAGGGTTGGGCTCAAGATACTCCAGCGCCCCCCCCCCTTTACCCCATACGTCTCCTATGGCATCCTCCACCCCACATTCATTGCCCATACTCTGGCCCTTGCTCCAAGCAACTGCTGAAAGAGCACCAGCCCCTCAGAAGTCTGGGACCCCTGCCGCTCCCGGAATCTAGTAGACCCATCAGGATGCCCTGTCACTCTGTCAATAGGCTATGGTGACATCCTTACACATCGGGTGGGGGCCATAGTCAACCCTGCAAACACCCGTATGAGCCATGCTGGAGAATTGGCTCGTAAAATTGCCCTTGCTGCTGGTTCCACTCTGGCTGCAGAATGCCAGGCTCACTTAGCCGAAAACGGAGAGCTTTCAAAAGGCCATGGATTCCACAAAAGCAGGATCCCTTAGTACGTATGAATACGGCCTAGAATACATGAAACAGTTAAAAGCCTGGGCTCAGGATCGCTTGTCAGATCAAGCTGGGTCTGTACAAGATGTTCAACAAGACCCTGATGAATCTGTGGAAAGATATGCTGCAAGACTCAGCATGCATTTTGAGGATCTCGGATACAGTCCTCACGTCAAGACGCAGGCCGCCCTGTTGGTTCAGGCCCTAGTAGATGGCCTACAAGACGCCCTCAGAGATGAGGTTCTGAGGGTACGCCCCGAGATCCGTTCTTCTTCTTTTAACGACGCGGTGGACATTGTCAAAGCTTTCCAAAAAGCCATGCTAAAAATGGAAAAGGATACTAAGCCAAAGAAGAAAGCCGCTCCTGCCATGGTATATCAAGCTCAAGAAAGCTACCCACCCCCTGGCAACCAATATGGAATCAAGTGGGCAATGGTTAAAGGCACAGGTGATGATACTCCTCCCACATATAGAAAACAAGACTGAAGAGATGACAGGGGGCCACCTAGAGACAGGAGACAATCTCGTGATTCTGAAGGACGCATACTGTGTTGGAAATGTGGTAGCCCTAATCACATTCTCAGAGACTGTCCAACCCGCAGACAGTACCATGACCGCTCGTTTCATGACGGTCCACGCAATCATGGACCTTCCCGTGAACCATCTCACCCACGCCAATGACGGCCCGGTCAACCAGTGTCCACTTTCCCGGCTACGCACCCCACGGCCGCCTGTGGGACTGTCACTTTACAGGTGGACCATCAACCATTGAAGTTTCTGGTGGACACTGGGGCGGCCACATCTGTCATTTCTTCCACACAGCTCCCTCCCTCGGTATCCCTATCACCGGATACCCTCACCTGTGTTGGGGTGGAAGGCCAACATATTTCCTCTCCACTCACAGTCCCTGTGTCTGCAGGACCGTTCACCGGAGTACTCACAAGATTCTTGGTCTCAGAAACTTGCCCCGTTAATTTGTTGGGAGCCGATCTCTTAGAGCGGATGAAGGCAACTATTACCTTTGGAAACCATGGTATGGAGCTTCTTCTGCGAGATCCTCATTCCGAACAAGGGACTGAAGATCGCTGCGTTCTCAAAGCCTTCCCTCTCATGATGATGACCATACAACCTCACACTCTTCTTGAAACCTCACAGTTCCCTCACTCTTTGTGGTCCAGCGGGCCAGAGGACGTTGGCCTCCTGCAGGTTCCCCCGGTCCAAGTACACCTCAAGCCTGGACACAGGTACCCACGGTTGCCACAATACCCCCTCAAGGCGGCACAAGAACAAAGCTTGGGTACCCAAATCGCTTCCCTCCAGGAGTCAGGAGTCCTTGTCAGATGTGTATCTCCATTCAATACACCCCTCTTTCCTGTAAAAAAGAAAACCGCACCGGGAGAGCCTCCAAGATACCGGTTGGTTCAGGATCTCAGAGCCGTCAATGCAGCTACCATTTTAGAAACTCCAGTGGTACCCAACCCAAACACCCTCTTGTCTCAGGTGCCTCCAACGGCCACCTTGTTTACGGTGTTAGATCTGGCCAACGCCTTCTTCAGTATACCCTTGCATGAAGATTCGTGGTTTCTTTTTGCCTTTACCTTTCAAGGAGCACAGCTTACATGGACCAGGACTCCACAAGGAGCCCAGAACTCTCCTAACCAATTCACTCATTCTATGAAGTCTATTCTGGAGCCATGGGTTCAAGAGAACCCTCAGGTCACTCTTCTACAATATGTGGATGATCTTTTACTCTGCGGCACTGAAGAAAATTTGCCAGAGATGTCAGTATCCCTTCTCTGGTTTCTTCACTCAGCTAACTGTAAAGTCTCGAAAGGCAAAGTCCAATGGTGTCTGCCCAAGGTCATTTTCCTCGGACATTGTATATCACAAGGTGCTAGACATCTGACTGAAGAAAGAAAACAAGCCATCATGGATATCACCTTCCCAACCACCTACTCCGCTATGCAGACTTTCCTTGGTCTCATCACTTACTGCAGGCAATGGATCCCGGATGCCTCAAAGCTTATGCAACCCCTGTATGACTGTCTTAAGGACGAAGGCTCCGTCTGGCTTCATGCTGAAGATTCACGTATCTCTCACCAACGCAGACTATGTTTTGACAGCCTTAAACAGGCTGTTGTCTCTGCCCCGGCCTTGGGCTTACCAGACTATACTCAGCCATTTCACCTCTTTGTCTCGGAATCGGAAGGTCATGCCTCTGGAGTTCTAGCACAACGCTATGATCATAAGTATCGGCCTTTAGGCTACTACTCAGCCCGAATGCAGCAGCAGGAGTTTTAGAAATAACTACACAAATAGATAAATGTAAACACAAGCAGGTGTAGTGCTATAGAAATATAAAACTTAACATTTATTATCACTGAATAAAATATATGCAATATACAAGGACCTAAAAAAACACAGATATACTGTCTGTGATATTAGATAGCCAAAATACTTCCATGTATTGTTGCGTCCAAAGATATAAATATATGTCATATAAGCATATTGTATCTCCGACGCCACCAAGAAAGTGTGGCAGAAAGAAAATGATGGAGCCTACAGGACACTATACAACTTATTGTGTCTCAGAATGTGAGAACGCAGAAACATTAACCCAATCAATGGTAACCATTTAAACTATGCTATATATAGAAATGGAACATCCTCACCAATTTTGATATCCGTTCCTGCTCTCAGACTTCAAGGATAGCTCCATATAATGGGGGCAGACCAAGTCTCATTGGGTCACCAGCCCATCACAAAATACCGCTCCCGACGCGTTTCTTTGCCTTAGCTAGTCATCAGGGGAAAAAAAGAGAAGACATGCGGTATGCACGCTGCCCACAATCGCGCAGCTCATTCACCAGACAGCGCCATGGCTTTTTTTCCCCTGATGACTAGCTAAGGCAAAGAAACGCGTCGGGAGCGGTATTTTGTGATGGGCTGGTGACCCAATGAGACTTGGTCTGCCCCCATTATATGGAGCTATCCTTGAAGTCTGAGAGCAGGAACGGATATCAAAATTGGTGAGGATGTTCCATTTCTATATATAGCATAGTTTAAATGGTTACCATTGATTGGGTTAATGTTTCTGCGTTCTCACATTCTGAGACACAATAAGTTGTATAGTGTCCTGTAGGCTCCATCATTTTCTTTCTGCCACACTTTCTTGGTGGCGTCGGAGATACAATATGCTTATATGACATATATTTATATCTTTGGACGCAACAATACATGGAAGTATTTTGGCTATCTAATATCACAGACAGTATATCTGTGTTTTTTTAGGTCCTTGTATATTGCATATATTTTATTCAGTGATAATAAATGTTAAGTTTTATATTTCTATAGCACTACACCTGCTTGTGTTTACTACTCAGCCCGCCTGGACCCTGTCGCCCGAACTGCCCCCACGTGCCTTAAAGCGGTCCACGCTGCTCACATCCTCCTTGACAAGTCAGCTGATATCGTCCTTGGACATGATCTAGTTATACAGGCCGGCCATGATCTCTCGGCTGTTCTGCAACAAACCTCTCCGAAACATCTAACCAACCAAAGACACCTGCGGCTGCAGTGTTCCCTATTGTTGCCCTCCAATATAACATTTCTCAGATGTCTGACTATCAACCCTGCCACTTTGCTTCCACCTTCTAGGGGGGAAGATGAACAGGGTGAAGGTCCATTGGTGGAACCTCATGATTGTATAAAAATTTTTGCAGGAAGAGACTTCTGCTCCAGAGAATATGGTGGCACATCCGCTCGCACACCCTGCCTTGCACCTATGGACTGATGGATCCCGTTTCGCAGACCCTCAAGGGAAGTTCCACACGGGATATGCTGTCACAACAGACCTAACAGTTCTGAAGGCTGAAGCTCTACCACCATACATGTCTGCACAAGAAGCTGAACTTGTAGCTCTCACAGAAGCCTGCCACCTGGCAGCTGGAACAACGGCAAACATATATACCGATTCTAGGTATGGACATGGAATTTGCAATGATTTTGGACTCTTGTGGAAGTCTAGAGGATTCATCACAGCTGCAGGTACACCAGTGAAACATGCCTCATGGATTAAGGCCCTAATGAAGGCCCTGGAACTACCCATTCAGGTTGCTGTTATCAAGGTCAAGGCTCGTGGAAGACTAGATTCCAGGGAAGCCAGGGGCAACCACCTAGCTGACCAAGCAGCCAAGACTGCAGCAGTGGAGAATGTGTCATCAAAGTGGCAGGAAAAGGAAGAAGAGATGGGGGAGACCCTGCAAACCGTAGCTGTGGCGCTCACTAGAGCAAGAACCAAGGAACAGCCGGCGGAAGACCATACAAGTCCAGCGGAGACACGAGTGGAATCCAGGGGGGTCAGGATGCCTGAAGAAAAATTGTGTGAGGAACAAAGGAAGACCCCCACTGAAGAAGTCAAGCAATGGAAAGCGGCGGGAGCCGTGCTGGCAGGTCGCAAAGATTTAAAGGTCAACTCGACTCTTTACCAAGTGGACGGAAAACCTTGCTTGCCTAGGCGCATGTACTCAGCCGTGGCAGCATGGGCTCACGGGCCTACACACAGAGGAAAGAATCAAGCCTTGGCATGTATCAAGAAACTGTACTTTGCACCCGGAATCTCTTCCACTGTGACTGCATACTCAAAATCCTGCTCTGTCTGCGCTACCTGCAACCCAACGTGTACGGCACGGGTCCCTCTCCAACACCTGGCTAAACCAGACTACCCTTGGCAGAGAATACAAGTCGACCATATCCAAATGCCTAAAGCAGGAAAATATGAGTACGTTTTGGTAGCCGTGGATATGTTCTCAGCCTGGCCCGAGGCCTACCTGGTTGTCAACATGACTGCTAAAGTCACAGCCAAGAAACTGATCAGTGAAATTGCCTGCAGATTTGGAGTTCCCCAAGTCATAGAATCGGATCAAGGACCAGCTTTCACAGCAAATATCTACAAAGAACTTTGGAACATGTTGGGAACAGATTTGGGCCTCCACACTCCATACCATCCTGCCAGTTCAGGCAAAGTGGAAAGAATGAATTCCACACTCAAGACCCAGCTCTTGAAAATGACCCAAGATCATCCCCTCCCCTGGCCCGACCTACTCCCTATAGTATTGTATCATATCACACACACCCCACAAGCTAAACATGGGCTGACTCCCTATGAAATTTTGTTTGGGACCCCACCTAAAATAGGAGAAATTAGGCCCCAAGAGTTGTCTGAAACACATGATAGAGTAGTAAAATTTGTGATTGCTCTGTCTAAAGAATTGACTAACACCCGCTCTACAGTATCTGCTTCTCTCCCAGAATCCACAGGTGATGCGGTACATGATTTCACCCCAGGCGACCTGGTGTACGTAAAGAAGTTTGTCCGGAAAGACTGTCTCCAACCCAGATTTGAGGGCCCCTACACTGTGATCCTGACTACTCCTACAGCTCTGAAGCTTGAGGGCAGGAGCACCTGGATTCACGCCTCCCACTGCAAGAGAGACAGAACGAGCCTATAAAAGATGACTACCTTCTTCTATATCCTTTCCATATGCTTACTGTCTGTCCCAGGGTGGACAGCTACCACATTCTGGGTAGATACTCACGCAAAAATCCAGACGTATCGATTTGATTACTGTGACATAGTGGATTGTGCAGGAATGACATGGTATGCTGCATAGTCCCCTCATACAGGAAAGCTATAAACAATGCTGTTCCAACCCCCCATGACAGAGTCCAATTGAGAGATTTAGTTTAGAGTCAGTTGGGAGAACTCCATGTGTCATTTAGGGTAGGGCTCAATTGTTTGGGGGCGTCCCATAAGGGGGCAGCTTCTAAGATGATTGGGTGAAGAAATCCACCTCCCCTCTCCCCACACATGGACAGTCTCAAAGGCCCCGAAGCAAAGGAAAGCTTAGTGTTTAGGGGGGAATGTCAGGGTAAAAAAGAATATATATTTTCTCCACTTTTATACTTTTATACGCTTTGCTTATGTACTAACCACCATTTTGTGTCTTATAACAATAAGCTTTCCTTGCTACGTGTTACTTATGGTAAGATGGCGCCGGTATCAGCCAGCACCTGTTTCAGAGAAATGAAACCGAAACATCAACTGACGGTTGTCTGCCCAGAGACTGAGTTAAGGAGACGTGGACCAATCAGGAGTGGCCGGATACAAGACATTTATGGCTTACCCCGCCCCGAGCAATCCATTTATGGCTTACCCCGCCCCGAACAACCCCTTTCCCCTCCCCATTATGTAGTGTATTTAGGTTTGTGCATGCGGAAATAAAGGGGGAACATTGCTGAGATCGTGGCTTGCCAGTAGCCTTCTGAGCATGCTCTGAGTTTGAACCAGCTTGTTGTCTGACTCATTCTTTGAATGGTTGACCCATGCTCATAGCCTTAATTTGGAGTGACTGGAGGACGAGTGGAATGTCGCTACGACCCCGACAAAACCATGTGCCAAACAACAACCATCATTATATAGACTGTTAACCCAGAGGTGAGGTATGCAGGTAGATGGACCCGCCACTCTCTACCCGGTCCCAGGTGCACCAAATGATCCTCTTAGTGCTTACATGCCCTAGAGAAACACTCCGGGTTACATCACAGAGACCAGCCATCTCTGGGACACATACCTCTCATCGACTATGCGGCCATTAGCCACCTTACAATGTATATATGTACAGCCCCTCCCCCACTGCCGGTCCTGTCTGGAGATGTGTCCTGATCACACTTCTGCCCTGGAGGGAGATCAGGGTGTGATTACGTCTCACACAGGAGGAGTGCAGTGCAGACAGGCGACTCCAGTGTCGATGTGCGACAGCCTGATCTCCCTGCAGAGTACAGGTCGCCTCCGCACAGCAGACATGAGTGTGCTCCTACTCTGGTGGGAGTGGGCTCTTCTTTCCTTTAAGTGTGGCTGCCTACACATGATTGGTCGGCATCATACAGGGAGAAGTACACACCCCCAGTGAAAACTGTCTGATGGCACCCACTTGCATTTACCAAGAGTTAACTCATTAGGTGCCAAATTCTTTGATTGCTAAGATCTGCGCAAGCGAGAGGTGAGATTAGAAGAAAAAAAAAAAGCTTTCTTCTGCTCTGCAGCCACCATTACATCGTGTGTCCTCTTCAACATGAAAACTTGGTGAAAGGTCCTCATTAACCGGTTCAGGACCGCCCACTGTACATAAACGTCGGCGCTGCCTGGGCTCTGTGCAGCGCCGACGTTTAAAAACGGTGGGTGGTCCCGCAGCGCTCAGGACCCCCAGGGTCCTGCTAGCGCTGCGGTACCGGTTCAGAGCGATAGCTCTGACATGTGGCATCATGGGGACCTGATTGGATCAGGTCCCCATGATGTTAACCTGTTCCTATCTTCTAGATGCCGCGATCCATAGCGATCGCGGCATTTAAAAGATAGGGACAGCCGGTGGTCGGCGATCGGGACCCCCCCACATACCTGTCAGCGGCGGGGATCCCGGTGCTGTGACCTCTGACATCATCGAGACCTGATTGGCTCAGGTCTCGATGATGTCAGCGTCACACCAGCCAATCAGAGAGATCACCAGGGAAGTTTGTTTTAGCAACAAACTTTCCCGGGCGATCTGCCTGATAAATGCAGTTTCTCCTCCGATCTCAGTGAGAGAGTAGAGGAGAAACAGTGTGACAAGAGCTGTCAGCCTTGCCACTGTGAAAGTAAAAAAAAAAAAAAATAAAAAAGAAAGTAAGAGTTAAGGTTAGTGAGTCTGTCAGATCAGTCAGTCCAGTCAGTCAGTCCTGTCAGATCTGTCAGTCCTGTCAGTCAGATCTGTCAGTCCTGTCAGTCAGTCAGTCCTGTCAGATCTGTCAGTCAGTCCTGTCAGTCAGTCAGTCCTGTCAGTCAGTCAGTCCTGTCAGATCAGTCCGGTCACTCCTGTCCGGTCCCGTCCTTTCAGTCCGGTCCGTTCAGTCCAGTCAAAAAATCTAAAAATAAAATGTCCGGTCAGACTTATACCGCAGAGGAGGTGTATGCCCTGCTGTGTTCTGACACTGATGACAGCGCAATCTCAGATGGAGATGTGGATTTTGAGGGCTTTAGTAGCGGCGACACTGAGAGCTCAGAAATGAGCAGTGATTCTGGTCCATCCTCAAGCCCAAGGACCAGTACAACAATAGGGGCAAATAGCGCTACTGGAGAAACGTCTCCAAATCAGGGACCACTGCCCAGTACAAGCGCTGCCCCTGCTACTAGTGAATTGGCGCACGCCAGTGTACAAGGGGCTTTGCCACGTGATCTAGCATTTCCCAGATGGGGGGCTTCGGATTCGGCTGCTCCATTCAGCCCTGATTTCAACGCCATTCCTGGTATAAATGTGGAGGTGGAAGATTTTGGACCAATTCATTTTTTTAATTAGTTTTTTACAGACAGCTTGCTAGAGCATATTGTCGTGCAAACAAATTTATACGCGTCCCAATTAATAAGCCAGAATCCCCGATCTTACTATGCTAGGGCAAATTTATGGACACCAACTAATGTCCCGGAAATAAAAAATTTTTTAGGACTTACATTTGCCATGGGGCTTGTTAAAAAACCGAGCATTCGATCCTACTGGTCCAACCACCCTGTTCAAGCCACCCCTATGTTTTCAGTCATTCTGCCTAGGACCCGTTATGAAATGCTCATGCGGTTTTGGCATTTTAACGACAATAGTCAATGCCTGCCCAGAAATGCCCCAGAACATGACAGGTTATATAAAATTAGACCCATCATTGAAAATTTGTCAGAAAAATTCTTAAGCCTCTACACCCCAACACAAAATATTTCTATAGATGAGTCCCTTGTAAAATTCAAAGGAAGACTGCACCTCAAGCAATTTATCCCATCTAAAAGGGCAAGGTTTGGAATAAAGATCTATAAAATGTGCGAAAGTTCAACCGGATACACATCCGCTTTTCGCATATATGAGGGGAAAGATAGCCAACTAAACCCACCAGGATGCCCTACTTATCTGGGGACATCTGGAAAAATTGTTTGGGTGCTGATAAGTCCATTTTTTCAAAAAGGCTACAATCTATATGTGGACAATTATTACACCAGCAGACCCCTATTTAAAAGTCTGGTTGAACACAACATCGGGGCTTGTGGGACCATCCGTAAAAACCGTCAGGGGTTTCCACAACCATTGGTCAACCAAAAGTTCCAAAAGGGGCAGTCAGGGGCTGTACGCAACGGAGAGCTGCTTGCCCTGAAATATAGGGATAAGAGGGATATTTTTGTCCTCAGCTCGATCCACACAGATGCCACAAGGGCCACTGTAGAACTAGGATCCACCACTCCGAAGCAAAAACCTGTGTCAGTCATTGACTACAACAAACACATGGGGGGTGTGGACCTTGCAGACCAGGTTCTACAGCCATACCAGGTATCAAGAAAGTCCTAGACCTGGTATAAAAAGTTGGTTATCTATTTGTTTCAGGTGGCCACATACAATCCTTTTGTGTTGTACAAAAAAGCAGGAAATTCAGATCCTTTTCTTGATTATCAAGAAAAGGTAATTGAAAATCTTGTCTTTCAAAGTGTTGGCCCCGCTCATCCATTAGAATCTGAGGATGTGAAAAGACTCACTGAGCGACATTTTATTGCACTTATTCCAGCAACGGAAACAAGAAGGAACCCCCAGAAAAGATGTCGTGTATGTACTAAGAGAGGAATGAGGCGTGATACCCGCTACTATTGCCCACAATGCCCATCATTGCCAGCCTTATGCGTCACTGACTGCTTTAAAATCTTCCACACAGAACCACGTTTTTAAACTGTAATAATGTATCTCATTATGTCATTCAAACATTTGGTTCATTTAGTGAATGACACATTCGAGTAGAGCTCACTTCATTTCCAGGGGGGGTTCTCCAGAATCTAAACCTTCCATTGCGTGCTTGTTTCTGGAAATCATCCATTGAGTTAAAATGGTCACTAAACCCATAGATGAATTCCCAGAGGGGTTTCATTTCCAAAATGGGGTCACTTCAGGGGGGATTCTTTAGCTCTGGTACTCTGAAAAGTGCCAGAACAGCATAATCCCCCCTGAAGTGACCCCATTATAGAAATGACACCTCTGTGGGAATTCATCTATGGGTTTAGTGACCATTTACCGATCTACTTATTTTCCCACCACTAGATTAATTTATACAGAGGAGTAGATTGTAAAATTCGGTCACTTGTTGTGGGTTTCCTCTGTTTAGGCACCTCAGGGGCTCTCCAAATGCAACATGGCGTCCGCTATCCATTCCAGTCAAATTTCCATTCCAAAAGTCAAATGGCGCTCCTTACCTTCCAAGCCATGCCGTGCGCCCAAACAGTGGCTTTGCACCACATATGGGGTATCAGCGTGCTCAGGAGAAATTGCACAACACATTTTGGGGTCCATTTTTTCTGGCTGCCCTTGTGAAAATTAAAAATTTGAGGTTAAAGTAGCAGTTTTGTGAAAAAAAGTTAAATGTTCATTGTTTTCTTCCACATTCCAAAAATTCCTGTGAAGCACCTGAAGGGTTAATAATCTTCTTGAATGTGGTTTTGAGCACCTTGAGGGGTGCAGTTTTTAGAATGGTGTCACTTTTGGGTATTTTCTGTCATAAAGACCCCTCAAAGTCACTTCAAATAAGATGTGGTCCCTAAAAAAATGTTTTTGTAAATTTTGTTGTAAAAATGAGAAATCGCTGGTCAACTTTTAACCCTTATAGCTCCCTAACAAAAAAAAATTTTGGTTCCAAAATTGTGCTGATGTGAAGTAGACATGTGGGAAATGTTATTTATTAACTATTTTGTGTGACATCTCTCTGATTAAAGGGCATGAAAATTCAAAGTTTGAAAATTGCAAAATTTTCGCCAAATTTCCGATTTTTTCACAATCAAACGCAAGTGATATCAAAGAAATTTTACCACTGTCATGAAGTACAATATGTCACAAAAAAACAATCTCAGAATCAGGGGGATCCGTTGAAGCTCCAGAGTAATTACCTCATAAAGTGACAGTGGTCAGAATTGAAAAAATTGGCCCGGTCACGAAGGCAAAAACAGGCTCTGGCGCGAAGTGGTTAATGTCGCCCATTTCCTGTACTATTCAATTGAAAAATAAACTGAAATTTTTCCAGGAGGAAAATGAAAAATAGAAAAATAAAATAATGCGGTTGCATAAATCTGCACGCCCTTATACTAATACTTTAAAGCAGTCTTGTGAGTTTTTGGGAAGCATGGTAGCACAGTGGCTAAGCACTGCAGCCTGGCAGCGCTGGGGCATGGTAGCACAGTGGTTGAGCACTGCAGCCTGGCAGCGCTGGGGCATGGTAGCACAGTGGTTGAGCTTTGCAGCCTGGCAGCGCTGGGGCATGGTAGCACAGTGGTTGAGCACTGCAGCCTGGCAGCGCTGGGGCATGGTAGCACAGTGGTTGAGCACTGCAGCCTGGCAGCGCTGGGGCATGGTAGCACAGTGGTTGAGCACTGCAGCCTGGCAGATCTGGGGCATGGTAGCACAGTGGTTGAGCACTGCAGCCTGGCAGATCTGGGGCATGGTAGCACAGTGGTTGAGCACTGCAGCCTGGCAGCGCTGGGGCATGGTAGCACAGTGGTTGAGCACTGCAGCCTGGCAGCGCTGGGGCATGGTAGCACAGTGGTTGAGCACTGCAGCCTGGCAGCTCTGGGGCATGGTAGCACAGTGGTTGAGCACTGCAGCCTGGCAGATCTGGGGCATGGTAGCACAGTGGTTGAGCACTGCAGCCTGGCAGCGCTGGGGCATGGTAGCACAGTGGTTGAGTACTGCAGCCTGGCAGCGCTGGGGCATGGTAGCACAGTGGTTGAGCACTGCAGCCTGGCAGCTCTGGGGCATGGTAGCACAGTGGTTAAGCACTGCAGCCTGGCAGATCTGGGGCATGGTAGCACAGTGGTTGAGCACTGCAGCCTGGCAGCGCTGGGGCATGGTAGCACAGTGGTTGAGCACTGCAGCCTGGCAGCTCTGGGGCATGGTAGCACAGTGGTTAAGCACTGCAGCCTGGCAGATCTGGGGCATGGTAGCACAGTGGTTGAGCACTGCAGCCTGGCAGCGCTGGGGCATGGTAGCACAGTGGTTGAGCACTGCAGCCTGGCAGCGCTGGGGCATGGTAGCACAGTGGTTGAGCACTGCAGCCTGGCAGCGCTGGGGCATGGTAGCACAGTGGTTGAGCACTGCAGCCTGGCAGCGCTGGGGCATGGTAGCACAGTGGTTAAGCACTGCAGCCTGGCAGATCTGGGGCATGGTAGCACAGTGGTTGAGCACTGCAGCCTTGCAGATCTGGGGCATGGTAGCACAGTGGTTGAGCACTGCAGCCTGGCAGATCTGGGGCATGGTAGCACAGTGGTTGAGTACTGCAGCCTGGCAGCGCTGGGGCATGGTAGCACAGTGGTTGAGCACTGCAGCCTGGCAGCGCTGGGGCATGGTAGCACAGTGGTTGAGCACTGCAGCCTGGCAGCGCTGGGGCATGGTAGCACAGTGGTTGAGCACTGCAGCCTGGCAGCGCTGGGGCATGGTAGCACAGTGGTTGAGCACTGCAGCCTGGCAGCTCTGGGGCATGGTAGCACAGTGGTTGAGCACTGCAGCCTGGCAGCGCTGGGGCATGGTAGCACAGTGGTTGAGCACTGCAGCCTGGCAGCGCTGGGGCATGGTAGCACAGTGGTTGAGCACTGCAGCCTGGCAGCGCTGGGGCATGGTAGCACAGTGGTTGAGCACTGCAGCCTGGCAGATCTGGGGCATGGTAGCACAGTGGTTGAGCACTGCAGCCTGGCAGCGCTGGGGCATGGTAGCACAGTGGTTGAGCACTGCAGCCTGGCAGCGCTGGGGCATGGTAGCACAGTGGTTGAGCACTGCAGCCTGGCAGCGCTGGGGCATGGTAGCACAGTGGTTGAGCACTGCAGCCTGGCAGCTCTGGGGCATGGTAGCACAGTGGTTAAGCACTGCAGCCTGGCAGATCTGGGGCATGGTAGCACAGTGGTTGAGCACTGCAGCCTGGCAGCGCTGGGGCATGGTAGCACAGTGGTTGAGCACTGCAGCCTGGCAGCGCTGGGGCATGGTAGCACAGTGGTTGAGCACTGCAGCCTGGCAGCGCTGGGGCATGGTAGCACAGTGGTTGAGCACTGCAGCCTGGCAGATCTGGGGCATGGTAGCACAGTGGTTGAGCACTGCAGCCTGGCAGCTCTGGGGCATGGTAGCACAGTGGTTGAGCACTGCAGCCTGGCAGCGCTGGGGCATGGTAGCACAGTGGTTGAGCACTGCAGCCTGGCAGCGCTGGGGCATGGTAGCACAGTGGTTGAGCACTGCAGCCTGGCAGCTCTGGGGCATGGTAGCACAGTGGTTGAGCACTGCAGCCTGGCAGATCTGGGGCATGGTAGCACAGTGGTTGAGCACTGCAGCCTGGCAGCGCTGGGGCATGGTAGCACAGTGGTTGAGCACTGCAGCCTGGCAGCGCTGGGGCATGGTAGCACAGTGGTTGAGCACTGCAGCCTGGCAGCTCTGGGGCATGGTAGCACAGTGGTTGAGCACTGCAGCCTGGCAGATCTGGGGCATGGTAGCACAGTGGTTGAGCACTGCAGCCTGGCAGCGCTGGGGCATGGTAGCACAGTGGTTGAGTACTGCAGCCTGGCAGCGCTGGGGCATGGTAGCACAGTGGTTGAGCACTGCAGCCTGGCAGCTCTGGGGCATGGTAGCACAGTGGTTAAGCACTGCAGCCTGGCAGATCTGGGGCATGGTAGCACAGTGGTTGAGCACTGCAGCCTGGCAGCGCTGGGGCATGGTAGCACAGTGGTTGAGCACTGCAGCCTGGCAGCGCTGGGGCATGGTAGCACAGTGGTTGAGCACTGCAGCCTGGCAGCTCTGGGGCATGGTAGCACAGTGGTTAAGCACTGCAGCCTGGCAGATCTGGGGCATGGTAGCACAGTGGTTGAGCACTGCAGCCTGGCAGCGCTGGGGCATGGTAGCACAGTGGTTGAGCACTGCAGCCTGGCAGCGCTGGGGCATGGTAGCACAGTGGTTGAGCACTGCAGCCTGGCAGCGCTGGGGCATGGTAGCACAGTGGTTGAGCACTGCAGCCTGGCAGCGCTGGGGCATGGTAGCACAGTGGTTAAGCACTGCAGCCTGGCAGATCTGGGGCATGGTAGCACAGTGGTTGAGCACTGCAGCCTGGCAGATCTGGGGCATGGTAGCACAGTGGTTGAGCACTGCAGCCTGGCAGATCTGGGGCATGGTAGCACAGTGGTTGAGTACTGCAGCCTGGCAGCGCTGGGGCATGGTAGCACAGTGGTTGAGCACTGCAGCCTGGCAGCGCTGGGGCATGGTAGCACAGTGGTTGAGCACTGCAGCCTGGCAGCGCTGGGGCATGGTAGCACAGTGGTTGAGCACTGCAGCCTGGCAGCGCTGGGGCATGGTAGCACAGTGGTTGAGCACTGCAGCCTGGCAGCTCTGGGGCATGGTAGCACAGTGGTTGAGCACTGCAGCCTGGCAGATCTGGGGCATGGTAGCACAGTGGTTGAGCACTGCAGCCTGGCAGCGCTGGGGCATGGTAGCACAGTGGTTGAGCACTGCAGCCTGGCAGCGCTGGGGCATGGTAGCACAGTGGTTGAGCACTGCAGTTCAAATCCCATCAAGGACAACATCTGTAAGGAGTTTTTATGTTCTGTGTTTTTGTGGGTTTCCTCCGGGTTTTCCAGTTTCCTCCCACACTCCAAAGACTGATAGGGAATGTAGATTGTGAGCCCCAATGGGAACAGTGCCGATAATGTCTGTAAAGCTGCAGAATTAATGGTGCTATATAAGCAAAGCATAATAAGTAATTCCATCTTCTCCTGGTGAAGCCGTTCTTTTGGTGGTTTGGAGGTCGCTTAGGGTCATTGTCGCTGAAAGGTGAAATTCCTTCTTATCTTCAGCTTTTAAGCAGATGCCAGGAGGTTCTAATTGTCTGTATGAAATTTGTTCTGTCCATAATTCTCTCACCCCTAGTTACCCCCTTTACCCCCGAGGGTGGTCTGCACGTTAATGATCAGACAATTTTTACAATTCTGACCACTGTCCCTTTATGAGGTAATAACTTAACTCTGGAGCTTCACCGGATCCCCCCGATTCTGAGATTGTTTCTTCGTGACATATTGTACTTCATGATTGTGGTAACATTTCTTCTATATCACTTGCGCTTATTTGTGAAAAAAAAGGAAATTTGGCGAAAATTTCAGAATTTTCAAAATTTTAATTTTTATGCCCTTAAATCAGAGAGATCTGTCACACAAAATAGTTACTAAATCACATTTCCCACATGTCTACTTTACATCAGCACAATTTTGGAACCAACATTTTTTTTTATTGGGGAGCTATAAGGGTTAAAAGTTCCCCAGCGATTTCTCATTTTTCCAACAAAATTTACAAAACCATTTTTTTAGGGACCACATCACATTTGAAGTGACTTTGAGGGGTCTTTATGACAGAAAATACCCAAAAGTGACACCATTCTAAAAACTGCACCCCTCAAGGAGCCCAATACCACATTCAAGAACTTTATTAACCCTTCAGGTGCTTCACAGGAATTTTTGGAATGGGGAAGAAAAAAAATGAACATTTAACTTTTTTCACAAAAATGTTACTTTAGATCCAATTTTTTTATTTTTGCAGGGGTAACAGGAAAAAATGGACCCCAAAATTTGTTGTGCAATTTCCCCTGGGCACGCACATACCCCATATGTGGGGAAAAACCACTGTTTGGGCGCACGGCAGGGCTCGGAAGGGAAGGAGCGCCATTTGACTTTTTGATTGTAAAATTTGCTTGAATAATTAGCGGACGCCATGTTGCGTTTGGAGAGACCCTGATGTGCCTAAATAGTGGAAACCCCCCACAAGTGACACCATTTTGGAAACTAGACCCTCCAAGGCACCTATCTAGATGCATAGTGAGCACTTGGAACCCCCAGGTGCTACACAAATTGATTCATAAAAATGAAAAAGTGAAAAAAAAACAACCCCAGCCCTAACATTAGCACAACCCGAGAGTTTATTTTTTACGCCGTTCCTCGTGCGGTATAAGTGATTAGACGGCTTTATTCTTCGGGTCGGTGCGATTACAGCGATACCAGAATCATATGGGGTTTTTATGACTGACACCTGTCACACACTAAAAGACGCATTTTTGTGAAATCTAGTTTTTGCATCGCCATATTTTGAGGGCTATAATTTTTCCAGATTTTGGCCGACAGTCATGTGACGGCTTGTTTTTTGCGGGATGAGTTGGCGTTGTTATTGGTGCCATTTTTGGGCACGTGACATTTTTTGATCGCTTTCTATTCCGATTTTTAGAAGGCAGAATAAACAAAAAACAACAATTCAGGAATTGTTTTTTTTTTTTTTTATTCTGTTCCGCGTGTGGTAAAATTGATAAGGCAGCGTTATTCTTCGGGTCAGAACATTTACAGCAGTACCACATTTATGTTGTTTTTTTTGTGTTTTGCCGCTTTTACACAATAAAAGCTATTTTATAGAAAAAAATACCGTATATTCCGGCGTATAAGACGACCTGGTGTATAAGACGACCCCCCTACTTTCCTGTTAAAATATAGAGTTTAGGATATATTCACCGTATAAGACTACCCCTTTTCCAACGCATACCAAACACCGGTAAAAATTTAAAAAAAACAGATTTGAATTTAACATGGTCCTTTTTTAATTTAAATTCTTATGACATGCAGGTATATAGCAGGAAAACTGTCACTCATAAACATATTAAAATAGGGGGGACCCCACGTCATTTTTTGGGGGGGTCCCCCATTCTAATAGCTAGTAAAGGCTAGGTATTCAGCTGGGGGCTGATATTAGTAGCCTGGGAAGCTCCATGGTATTACCCCCTTCCCAGACTTCAAACATCTGCCCCAGCCGTCTGCTTAACCTCCGCTAGAGACTATAATGATGGTGGATCCCACGCCAATTTTCTTTTTAAAAAATCCTTTATTTTAACACTAAATGACAATTGAGGGGTTAATAAAGATGCAGTCCCTAAATTATTATTAATTTTGTAATTAATTTTTCCCAAAAATGTTGACGTGGGCTTCGCCATATTTTTGTGTCCAGCCAGGTACAGCAGGCAGGAACGGGCTGCCCCCAACCACCAGCTGCCTATTTGTACCTGGCCGGACACAACAATATAGGGAAGCCCTTTTTTTTTTTAATTATTTCATGAAATAATTTAAAAAAAAATACGTGGGGCTTCGCCCTATTTTTGTGTCCAGCCAGGTACAACTAGGCAGCTGGGGGCTGGAATCTGCAGCGCAGGGAGGCCCAAGCTTTCTGCCCCCCCCCCCCGCTGCAAATTGCAGTCCGCAGCCACCCCGGAAAATGGCGCGTTCATAGAAGCGCCATCTTCTGGCGCTGTACCCAACTCATCCAGGGCCCTGGTGCGGTGGCTCACTGGGTAATAAAGGGGTTAGGGCCAGCTTGGCATTATCAGCTGGCCCCAAGCCCAAAATTCATGGGGTCACGCCAATATTAGACATGACCACCATGAATTTCTAGTAAAGTATTTAAAAAAAACACAAACACCCAGAATAAAGTCCTTTAATTGAAATAAAGACACAATTCTTTATTGTTCTAAATTAAACCATACTTACCATCACGCCCATTCCAGCTGAAGCCAACGATCTCCTGCAATAAAAGTAAAATAATAAAGCAACCTCATCCTTACCTTTCCATGGTTCCCAGGACCGGTTCAGCTCTGCTACATTCACATGACAGGCTGGATCGCAGCAGAACGCTGCCATCCAGCCTGTCATCCCGCAGACACTGAGAAGAGCAGGCTTGCTTGTGCTCCTCAGTGTCTGACTGTGACGACATCCAGATGAGCCGAGATCATGTCCAATGAACTCGGCTCACCTCATGCACGTCACTGACAGCGTGGGAAAATTCTCCTGCTCCCCGCATGCGCAGTAGAAGTTTCCCACGCTGTCAGTGACGGACGTCCAGGACGTGAGCTGAGTTCATTGTCGGCTCATCTGGATGCCGTCACAGCGAGACACTGAGGAGCGCAAGCATGCCTGCGCTTCTCAGTGTCTGCGGGATGACAGGCTGGATGGCAGCGTTCTGCTGCGGTCCAGCCTGTCATGTGAATGTAGCAGAGCTGAACCGGTCCTGGGAACCATGGAAAGGTAAGGATGAGGTTGCTTTATTATTTTACTTTTATTGCAGGAGATCGTTGGCTTCAGCTGGAATGGGCGTGATGGTAAGTATGGTTTAATTTAGAACAATAAAGAATTGTGTCTTTATTTCAATTAAAGGACTTTATTCTGGGTGTTTGTGTTTTTTTGTAACTTTGACTATGGGGTTAGTAATGGGGGTGTCTTATAGACGCCTCTCCATTACTAACCTGGGCTTGATGTCAGCTGGCATTATAAGCTGACATCAACCCCAACCCTATTACCCCCTGCCACCGCTACAGGGCAGTGGGAAGAGCGAGGCTAAGTGCCAGAATTGGCGCATCCTATATGCGCCATTTCTGGGGCGGCTGACGGCTGGTGTTTCTAGCCTGGGAGGAGGCCAATATTCATGGCACCCTTCCTTGGCTATTAATATCAGCCCCCAGCTGTCTGCCTAGCCTTTGCTAGCTATTAAATTAGGGGGGACCCCACGTCATTTTTTTGGGGGGGTCCCCCATTTTAATAGCTAGTAAAGGCTAGGTATTCAGCTGGGGGCTGATATTAGTAGCCTGGGAAGCTCCGTGGGTATTACCCCCTTCCCAGGCTTCAAACATCTGCCCCAGCCGTCTGCTTAACCTCCGCTAGAGCCTAAAATTAAGGGGAACCCCACGCCAATTTTTTTAATAATAAATCCTTTATTTTAATACTAAATGACAAGTACAGTAACCAACACTATCACTGTACTTCATATATATGTGACTGACATGTTTCTATCTATCTAATCTATGTGTCAAGCTCTATTCTGTCTGTTATAAATTGTCGGGTACCGATGCTGAATTGCCGGCCGGCTTTTTTAAAGAGACGGTGCATGAAAACACTATTATTTGTTTTAATAAATCCTTTACACTAAATGACAAGTACAGTAATCAACACTGTCACTGTACTTCATATATATGTGACTGACATGTTTCTATCTATCTAATCTATGTGTCAAGCTCTATTCTGTCTGTTATAAATTGTCGGGTACCGATGCTGAATTGCCGGCCGGCTTTTTTAAAGAGACGGTGCATGAAAACACTAATATTTGTTTTAATAAATCCTTTACACTAAATGACAAGTACAGTAACCAACACTATCACTGTACTTCATATATATGTGACTGACATGTTTCTATCTATCTAATCTATGTGTGAAGCTCTATTCTTTCTATTCTAAATTGTCGGGTGCCGGCTTATGCCGCTGCTGAATTGCCGGCTTTTCATATATTGTCACAGAAGCGATGCGAACTTCCCTGCTCCGGACACAGCGCAGCGCTTCTGTGACAAGTGAAAGCTGTCGGCACAGAAGTCCTGCGCTGTGTCCGGAGCTGGGAATACGCAGCGATGTGTCAGTTTCAGCACAGAAGCGCTGACTGTCTGGACCTACCGCCGCCGTATTTTAACTCCCTCCACCTTATATTAACTCCGACATGGCAGGGATACGGCCACGGCAGCTTATTAACACCCCCAGAGTATCCCCGCATGTCAATTTCTGAAAGTTTAAAAGCATTACCGGCGTATAAGACGACCCCAGACTAGACAGAAGATTTTTCAGTCTTCAAAAGTCGTCTTATACGCCGGAATATACGGTATATTTTTGCATCGCTTTATTCTGAGAGCTATAACTTTTTTATTTTTCGGCTGATGGAGCTGTATGGCGGCTTGTTTTTTGCGGGACGAGATGACATTTTCAGCGGTACCATTTTTATTTACATTCGTCTTTTTGATCGCGTTTTGTTCCATTTTTTGTTTGGCGGTATGATGATAAAGCATCGTTCTTTGCTTCGTTTTTTTTTATTTTTTTACCGTGTTCACTAAAGGGGTTAACTAGTGGGACAGTTTTATAGGTCAGGTCGTTCCGGACGCGGCGATACCAAATATGTGTACTTTTATTGTTTTTTTGCTTTTTTTTTCATAATATTTATTGATGGGTACATTATATTTTTATTTTTAGTGGATTATTTATTTATTTTTTTTTTCACTTTCTGATAGTTTTTATACTTTATTACTTTGTCCCACTATGGGACTTTCACTTTTTTTCTGATCGCCTGCATGGCATAGGAATGCAGCACCATCCCTGTGCCATGCAGGCTGTCAGCGCTGGACAGGGAGAAAATAATTTGGAGATGCACTGCTCATGTCCAAAAAATCTTCCTGCTGTCTGGTGACCCGGATGTTGTCATGACGACATCGGGTCGTCATGGCAACACCCTGGAAGCCACGGCAGACAGCGCTGGAAGCCGGAAGAGGAGGTGAGTATACCGATCACCTCCTCTTAGCCACCGCAATGCTGCAATCTACTTCGATCGCAGCATTGTGGGGGTTAATGTGCCGGGAGCGGGTCAGGACCACTCCCTGCACATTGTCACAGCTGACACCCGGCGGCGATCGCGCCTGCACAGCCTGTGTGCACGCGCGATCGCGATGACGTACTAATACGGGTCAGGCTCTTAAAGCCCAGGGCACTGACGCGTATTAGTACATCTTGGGCTTTAAAGGGGTTAAAGCCACAGATCTAGCTGCTGAAAACCATCCCCAGAGCACAATGTTGCTCCATCATGCCTAACTGTGGGGATGGTCATCTTCTGGTGATGACCGGCGTCGCCTTTACCCCCCACCCCCCCCTTTCCCGGTCTCATCAGACAGAACACGTTTCCTGCTTCTGGCAGACGTGATGGAGGATATGGCAGAACATCGTCGGCCTAGATGTCTTTCTTTGTAAGAAAGTGCTTCTGCCTCTCACCTTGACCCCACAGGCTGGACATATGAAGAATACAGGAGCTTGTGGTCACATGCAGGACGCAACCAGGTCTGGCCAGGAATCCCTACAGCTCCTTTAATGTTGCAGTCGGCCACGAGGAACAATTCTCTTCTGGTCTTTCCTTAATTTCTGAGGGACGTTCAGTTCTCGGTAATATCGCTGTAGTGCCAGATTTCAGGCCCTTCTTGATGACACCTTCAGTGTCCATGGTAGATCTAATGCCTGGGAAATGTTTTGTCCCTCTCCTATCTGATAACTTTCCACACTGAGATCCTTTGCTGTGTTGTCAGCTTTTTATAGACCAGAAAATGTCAGGAAAATCCTCCTAGAGCAGCGACACTTTCTCTGGGGTTAATCAGAATCGCTGTAAATGACGGCGGCCGAGCGCTGACTACTATGTAACATGGGGGGGGATGTGATCGCTGATTCTGAGCACAACCACCTCCCCGATTAGAAGAGCGTACAGATTGAGCGGCAAAAATGGGGAAAAAGTTCTAAAATAGTTCTTTATTATTTTCAAAATCTGGCATTTTTTCAGGAACGTGTAGACTTTTAATGAACACTGTAGGGCTATCCTGTTATATATTATTACAGGTGTCCTAATCTTAGGTCCGCACCATAATTTCTGTGATTGTGATCCTCCTCACTTCTGTTTTTCAGACTTTCTCAGGTCGCTGACTTCTCCCTGCATCATTGGAATGATCACATCCCATTAGTTCTTCAGGTAACGCTGTATCCCGCCACCTCCCCAGCACCTTCTCATCCCGCCCCCTCCTGATCGCACCTCCCCCGCCCCCTCCTGATCGCACCTCCCCAGCGCCTTCTCATCCCGCCCCCTCCTGATCGCACCTCCCCAGCGCCTTCTCATCCCGCCCCCTCCTGATCGCACCTCCCTCGCCCCCTCCTGATCGCACCTCCCTCGCCCCCTACTGATCGCACCTCCCCCGCCCCCTCCTGATCGCACCTCCCCAGCGCCTTCTCATCCCGCCCCCTCCTGATCGCACCTCCCCAGCGCCTTCTCATCCCGCCCCCTCCTGATCGCACCTCCCCAGCGCCTTCTCATCCCACCCCCTCCTGATCGCACCTCCCCAGCGCCTTCTCATCCCGCCCCCTCCTGATCGCACCCCACAGCGCCTTCTCACCCCGCCCCCTCCTGATCGCATCTTCTCATCCCGCCCCTTCTTCATCTCCCCTCCCCAGCGCCTTATCATCCTGCCCCTCCTGATCGCACCTCCCCAGCGCCTTCTCATCCCGTCCCCTCCTGATCGCACCTCCCCAGCGCCTTCTCATCCCGCCCCCTCCTAATCGCACCTCCCCAGCGCCTTCTCATCCCGCCCCCTCCTGATCGCACCCCACAGCGCCTTCTCACCCCGCCCCCTCCTGATCGCATCTTCTCATCCCGCCCCTTCTTCATCTCCCCTCCCCAGCGCCTTATCATCCTGCCCCTCCTGATCGCACCCCACAGCGCCTTCTCATCCCACCCCCTCCTGATCGCACCCCACAGCGCCTTCTCATCCCGCCCCCTCCTAATCGCACCTCCCCAGCGCCTTCTCATCCCACCCCCTCCTGATCGCACCCCACAGCGCCTTCTCATCCCGCCCCCTCCTGATCGCACCTCCCCAGCACCTTCTCATCCCGCCCCCTCCTGATCGCACCCCACAGCGCCTTCTCATCCCACCCCCTCCTGATCGCACCCCACAGCGCCTTCTCATCCTGCCCCCTCCTAATCGCACCTCCCCAGCGCCTTCTCATCCCACCCCCTCCTGATCGCACCTCCCCAG
Organism: Phyllobates terribilis; assembly: GCF_046119375.1. NCBI lineage: Eukaryota > Metazoa > Chordata > Amphibia > Anura > Dendrobatidae > Phyllobates > Phyllobates terribilis. The sequence goes on along the minus strand of NW_027362764.1, from coordinate 810,769,954 downwards.
CGCCTTCTCATCCCGCCCCCTCCTGATCGCATCTCCCCAGTGCCTTCTCATCCCGCCCCCTCCTGATCGCACCCCACAGCGCCTTCTCATCCCGCCCCCTCCTGATCGCATCTTCTCATTCTGCCCCCTCCTGATCGCACCTTCTCATCCCGCCCCCTCTTCATCTCCCCTCCCCAGCGCCTTATCATCCTGCCCCTCCTGATCGCACCTCCCCAGCGCCTTCTCATCCCACCCCCTCCTGATCGCACCCCACAGCGCCTTCTCATCCCACCCCCTCCTGATCGCACCCCACAGCGCCTTCTCATCCCACCCCCTCCTGATCGCACCGCCCCCTCCTGATCGCACCTCCCCAGCGCCTTCTCATCCCACCCCCTCCTGATCGCACCCCACAGCGCCTTCTCATCCCGCCCCCTCCTAATCGCACCTCCCCAGCGCCTTCTCATCCCACCCCCTCCTGATCGCACCCCACAGCGCCTTCTCATCCCACCCCCTCCTGATCGCACCCCACAGCGCCTTCTCATCCCACCCCCTCCTGATCGCACCGCCCCCTCCTGATCGCACCTCCCCAGCGCCTTCTCATCCCACCCCCTCCTGATCGCACCCCACAGCGCCTTCTCATCCCACCCCCTCCTGATCGCACCCCACAGCGCCTTCTCATCCCACCCCCTCCTGATCGCACCTCCCCAGCGCCTTCTCTTCCCGCCCCCTCCTGATCGCACCTCCCCCGCCCCCTCCTGATCGCACCTCCCCAGCGCCTTCTCTTCCCACCCCCTCCTGATCGCACCTCCCCCGCCCCCTCCTGATCGCACCCCACAGCGCCTTCTCACCCCGCCCCCTCCTGATCGCATCTTCTCATTCTGCCCCCTCCTGATCGCACCTTCTCATCCCGCCCCCTCTTCATCTCCCCTCCCCAGCGCCTTATCATCCTGCCCCTCCTGATCGCACCTCCCCAGCGCCTTCTCATCCCGCCCCCTCCTGATCGCACCCCACAGCGCCTTCTCACCCCGCCCCCTCCTGATCGCATCTTCTCATTCTGCCCCCTCCTGATCGCACCTTCTCATCCCGCCCCCTCTTCATCTCCCCTCCCCAGCGCCTTATCATCCTGCCCCTCCTGATCGCACCTCCCCAGCGCCTTCTCATCCCACCCCCTCCTGATCGCACCCCACAGCGCCTTCTCATCCCACCCCCTCCTGATCGCACCCCACAGCGCCTTCTCATCCCACCCCCTCCTGATCGCACCTCCCCAGCGCCTTCTCATCCCACCCCCTCCTGATCGCACCCCACAGCGCCTTCTCACCCCGCCCCCTCCTGATCGCACCCCACAGCGCCTTCTCATCCCACCCCCTCCTGATCGCACCTCCCCAGCGCCTTCTCATCCCACCCCCTCCTGATCGCACCTCCCCAGCGCCTTCTCATCCCACCCCCTCCTGATCGCACCTCCCCAGCGCCTTCTCATCCCACCCCCTCCTGATCGCACCCCACAGCGCCTTCTCATCCCACCCCCTCCTGATCGCACCTCCCCAGCGCCTTCTCATCCCACCCCCTCCTGATCGCACCTCCCCAGCGCCTTCTCATCCCACCCCCTCCTGATCGCACCCCACAGCGCCTTCTCATCCCGCCCCCTCCTAATCGCACCTCCCCAGCGCCTTCTCATCCCGCCCCCTCCTAATCACACCTCCCTCGCCCCCTCCTGATCGCACCTCCCCCGCCCCCTCCTGATCGCACCCCACAGCGCCTTCTCACCCCGCCCCCTCCTGATCGCATCTTCTCATTCTGCCCCCTCCTGATTGCACCTTCTCATCCCGCCCCCTCTTCATCTCCCCTCCCCAGCACCTTCTCATCCCGCCCCTCCTGATCGCACCCCACAGCGCCTTCTCATTCCGCCCCCTTCTCATTTCACCTCCCCAGTGTCTTCCCATCCTGCCACCTCCGCCCCTCGTCTCTCACTCTCTGTGTCTCTCGCCTCCGCCCCGTGTCTCTCACTCTCTGTGTCTCTCGCCTCCGCCCCGTGTCTCTCACTCTCTGTGTCTCTCGCCTCCGCCCCGTGTCTCTCACTCTCTGTGTCTCTCGCCTCCGCCCCGTGTCTCTCACTCTCGGTGTCTCTCACTCTCGGTGTCTCTCGCCCTCGGTGCCTCTCGCCCGCAGTGTCTCTTGCCTCCACCACGTGCCTCTCACTCTCGGTGTCTCTCACTCTCGGTGTCTCTCACTCTCGGTGTCTCTCGCCCTCGGTGCCTCTCGCCCGCAGTGTCTCTTGCCTCCACCACGTGCCTCTCACTCTCGGTGTCTCTCACTCTCGGTGTCTCTCGCCCTCGGTGCCTCTCGCCCGCAGTGTCTCTCGCCTCCACCACGTGCCTCTCACTCTCGGTGTCTCTCGCCCTCGGTGTCTCTCGCCCTCGGTGCCTCTCGCCCGCAGTGTCTCTCGCCTCCACCACGTGCCTCTCACTCTCGGTGTCTCTCACTCTCGGTGTCTCTCGCCCTCGGTGCCTCTCGCCCGCAGTGTCTCTCGCCTCCACCACGTGCCTCTCTCCTCTGTCTTGCAGAGTCTTGCCTCCTTCTGCCCGCTGCTCAGTGCTCTCACACTGTCTCACTGCAGTAAGGTGACGGCGGACGCTCTGGTGTCTGTGGGTGAACACTGCCCTCATCTCACCTCCCTCAATCTACAGGACTCTCAGGTGGGTGCACAGGACATGGATCAGTGGGTGAAGGCTTTCAGGGGTCAGTTACAGTCGCACACGTGGCTCGGTGCAGTAGGTTTTCGCTGACATGTGACTGTCTCTGCAGGTGGACAGTAAGGCCGTGTCTCTCTTTTTGGGGGTCCGTGGCTCCAGTCTCCGCTGCTTGTTTCTGACCACGAGCCACCAGACTAATAACATCCTGAGCCTGCTCGTGGTGAGGCCTCTTGGACCATCACCCCCATTCTCCTGCCGTCACCCCCATTCTGCTCCCTTTTCCCGGTGAGTATACCCCCGGCCCCTTTATTACTGACGGTGTCTTGTCTCCTGTCAGAGCGGCTCCTGCCCTGAGCTCAGAGTGCTGGAGGTGACTCGGGGGTTGATGAAGGTGCAGGTCTCTGCCGAGGGGCTCCAAGGGTCATGTCCGAAGCTGGAGGTAAGGAGGGTCCGGCTGCTTTCCTGTCCCTGCGCCCGGTGAATCTTTGACTTGTCCTCTCCACCCTCAGGTGCTGCGGTTGCTCAATCTCACCTTTGCTCTGAAGTCCCGCTCGTCTCAAGGGGGTCCTGGGTTCTGCCATCTCCAAGAGCTGAGTCTCGCCACCTCCATCTTCTCAACCATTACCAACACTGATGTTAAGAGACTCCTGAGAGACTGCACCAGTCTGAGAGTGCTGGACCTGCGCGGCTGCTACCTGGTCTCCCCAGAGGGCATCTCTGACCTGCCATGCACAGGTGAGGGGCTCCGCTGCGTCATCTCTGGGGTCAGAGGTTGTAAGGAGGAGCTGGGAACAGCAGAAGAGCTGGTGGTTAGGAGTTTAATACACGCTCCTCATAGACCAGTGTGTAACCTCACACCCCCCATAACCGCTCCTCATACACCAGTGTGCAGTCTACACCCCCCATAACCGCTCCACATACACCAGTGTGCAGCCTCACACCCCCCATAACCGCTCCTCATACACCAGTGTGCAGTCTACACCCCCCATAACCGCTCCCCATACACCAGTGTGCAGCCTCACACCCCCCATAACCGCTCCTCATACACCAGTGTGCAGTCTACACCCCCCATAACCGCTCCTCATACACCAGTGTGCAGTCTACACCCCCCATAACCGCTCCACATACACCAGTGTGCAGTCTACACCCCCCATAACCGCTCCACATACACCAGTGTGCAGTCTACACCCCCCATAACCGCTCCACATACACCAGTGTGCAGCCTACACCCCCCATAACCGCTCCTCATACACCAGTGTGCAGTCTACACCCCCCATAACCGCTCCACATACACCAGTGTGCAGCCTACACCCCCCATAACCGCTCCTCATACACCAGTGTGCAGCCTCACACCCCCCATAACCGCTCCTCATACACCAGTGTGCAGTCTACACCCCCCATAACTGCTCCTCATACACCAGTGTGCAGTCTACACCCCCCATAACCGCTCCTCATACACCAGTGTGCAGTCTACACCCCCCATAACCGCTCCTCATACACCAGTGTGCAGTCTACACCCCCCATAACCGCTCCACATACACCAGTGTGCAGCCTACACCCCCCATAACCGCTCCACATACACCAGTGTGCAGCCTACACCCCCCATAACCGCTCCACATACACCAGTGTGCAGTCTACACCCCCCATAACCGCTCCTCATACACCAGTGTGCAGTCTACACCCCCCATAACCGCTCCTCATACACCAGTGTGCAGCCTCACACCCCCCATAACCGCTCCACATACACCAGTGTGCAGCCTCACACCCCCCATAACCGCTCCTCATACACCAGTGTGCAGTCTACACCCCCCATAACTAGCACAAAGCTAGGAGGGATAGCTAATACTAGAGAAGAGAGAGAGAGGATTCAAAAAGACCTAAATAAACTGGAGCAGTGGGCAGCAACCAACAGAATGGTTTTTAACAGGGAAAAATGCAAAGTACTACATCTGGGCAATAAAAATGAAAAAAGCATATACAGAATGGGAGGAATAGAGCTAAGCAACAGTACATGTGAAAAAGACTTAGGTATACTAATAGATCATAGACTGAACATGAGTCAACAGTGTGATGCAGCAGCAAAAAAGGCAAATACAATTCTGGGAGGTATTAACAGAAGCATACAGTCTAGATCACGTGAAGTCATTATCGGTCTTTACTCCTCCTTGGTCAGACCTCATCTGGATACTGTGTCCAGTTCTGGGAGGTATTAGGAGAAGCATAGAGTCTAGATCACGTGAAGTAATTATCCCCTCTACTCCTCCTTGGTCAGATCTCATCTGGATACTGTGTCCAGTTCTGGGAGGTATTAGGAGAAGCATAGAGTCTAGATCACGTGAAGTAATTACACCCTCTACTCCTCCTTGGTCAGATCTCATCTGGATACTGTGTCCAGTTCTGGGAGGTATTAGGAGAAGCATAGAGTCTAGATCACGTGAAGTCATTATCCCCCTCTACTCCTCCTTGGTCAGACCTCATCTGGATACTGTGTCCAGTTCTGGGAGGTATTAGGAGAAGCATAGAGTCTAGATCACGTGAAGTAATTACACCCTCTACTCCTCCTTGGTCAGATCTCATCTGGATACTGTGTCCAGTTCTGGGAGGTATTAGGAGAAGCATAGAGTCTAGATCACGTGAAGTCATTATCCCCCTCTACTCCTCCTTGGTCAGACCTCATCTGGATACTGTGTCCAGTTCTGGGAGGTATTAGGAGAAGCATACAGTCTAGATCACGTGAAGTAATTATCTCCCTCTACTCCTCCTTGGTCAGATCTCATCTGGATACTGTGTCCAGTTCTGGGAGGTATTAGGAGAAGCATAGAGTCTAGATCACGTGAAGTAATTATCCCCTCTACTCCTCCTTGGTCAGACCTCATCTGGATACTGTGTCCAGCTCTGGGAGGTATTAGGAGAAGCATAGAGTCTAGATCACGTGAAGTAATTATCCCCTCTACTCCTCCTTGGTCAGACCTCATCTGGATACTGTGTCCAGTTCTGGGAGGTATTAGGAGAAGCATAGAGTCTAGATCACGTGAAGTAATTATCCCCTCTACTCCTCCTTGGTCAGACCTCATCTGGATACTGTGTCCAGCTCTGGGAGGTATTAGGAGAAGCATAGAGTCTAGATCACGTGAAGTAATTATCCCCTCTACTCCTCTTTGGTCAGACCTCATCTGGATACTGTGTCCAGTTCTGGGAGGTATTAGGAGAAGCATAGAATCTAGATCACGTGAAGTAATTATCCCCTCTACTCCTCCTTGGTCAGACCTCATCTGGATACTGCGTCCAGTTCTGGGAGGTATTAGGAGAAGCATAGAGTCTAGATCACGTGAAGTAATTATCACCCTCTACTCCTCCTTGGTCAGACCTCATCTGGATACTGTGCCCAGTTCTGGGAGGTATTAGGAGAAGCATAGAGTCTAGATCACGTGAAGTAATTATCACCCTCTACTCCTCCTTGGTCAGACCTCATCTGGATACTGTGCCCAGTTCTGGGAGGTATTAGGAGAAGCATAGAGTCTAGATCACGTGAAGTAATTATCCCCTCTACTCCTCCTTGGTCAGACCTCATCTGGATACTGTGTCCAGCTCTGGGAGGTATTAGGAGAAGCATAGAGTCTAGATCACGTGAAGTCATTATCCCCTCTACTCCTCCTTGGTCAGACCTCATCTGGATACTGTGTCCAGTTCTGGGAGGTATTAGGAGAAGCATAGAGTCTAGATCACGTGAAGTAATTATCCCCTCTACTTCTCCTTGGTCAGATCTCATCTGGATACTGTGTCCAGTTCTGGGAGGTATTAGGAGAAGCATAGAGTCTAGATCACGTGAAGTCATTATCCCCCTCTACTCCTCCTTGGTCAGACCTCATCTGGATACTGTGTCCAGCTCTGGGAGGTATTAGGAGAAGCATAGAGTCTAGATCACGTGAAGTAATTATCCCCTCTACTTCTCCTTGGTCAGATCTCATCTGGATACTGTGTCCAGTTCTGGGAGGTATTAGGAGAAGCATAGAGTGTAGATCACGTGAAGTAATTATCTCCCTCTACTCCTCCTTGGTCAGATCTCATCTGGATACTGTGTCCAGTTCTGGGAGGTATTAGGAGAAGCATACAGTCTAGATCACGTGAAGTCATTATCCCCCTCTACTCCTCCTTGGTCAGACCTCATCTGGATACTGTGTCCAGCTCTGGGAGGTATTAGGAGAAGCATAGAGTCTAGATCACGTGAAGTAATTATCCCCTCTACTTCTCCTTGGTCAGATCTCATCTGGATACTGTGTCCAGTTCTGGGAGGTATTAGGAGAAGCATAGAGTGTAGATCACGTGAAGTCATTATCCCCCTCTACTCCTCCTTGGTCAGATCTCATCTGGATACTGTGTCCAGTTCTGGGAGGTATTAGGAGAAGCATAGAGTCTAGATCACGTGAAGTCATTATCCCCCTCTACTCCTCCTTGGTCAGATCTCATCTGGATACTGTGTCCAGTTCTGGGAGGTATTAGGAGAAGCATAGAGTCTAGATCACGTGAAGTCATTATCCCCCTCTACTCCTCCTTGGTCAGATCTCATCTGGATACTGTGTCCAGTTCTGGGAGGTATTAGGAGAAGCATAGAGTCTAGATCACGTGAAGTAATTATCCTCCTCTACTCCTCCTTGGTCAGACCTCATCTGGATACTGTGTCCAGTTCTGGGAGGTATTAGGAGAAGCATAGAGTCTAGATCACGTGAAGTCATTATCCTCCTCTACTCCTCCTTGGTCAGACCTCATCTGGATACTGTGTCCAGTTCTGGGAGGTATTAGGAGAAGCATAGAGTCTAGATCACGTGAAGTAATTATCCTCCTCTACTCCTCCTTGGTCAGACCTCATCTGGATACTGTGTCCAGTTCTGGGAGGTATTAGGAGAAGCATAGAGTCTAGATCACGTGAAGTAATTATCCTCCTCTACTCCTCCTTGGTCAGACCTCATCTGGATACTGTGTCCAGTTCTGGGAGGTATTAGGAGAAGCATAGAATCTAGATCACGTGAAGTAATTATCCTCCTCTACTCCTCCTTGGTCAGACCTCATCTGGATACTGTGTCCAGTTCTGGGAGGTATTAGGAGAAGCATAGAGTCTAGATCACGTGAAGTCATTATCCTCCTCTACTCCTCCTTGGTCAGACCTCATCTGGATACTGTGTCCAGTTCTGGGAGGTATTAGGAGAAGCATAGAGTCTAGATCACGTGAAGTCATTATCCCCCTCTACTCCTCCTTGGTCAGACCTCATCTGGATACTGTGTCCAGTTCTGGGAGGTATTAGGAGAAGCATAGAGTCTAGATCACGTGAAGTAATTATCCTCCTCTACTCCTCCTTGGTCAGACCTCATCTGGATACTGTGTCCAGTTCTGGGAGGTATTAGGAGAAGCATAGAGTCTAGATCACGTGAAGTAATTATCCTCCTCTACTCCTCCTTGGTCAGACCTCATCTGGATACTGTGTCCAGTTCTGGGAGGTATTAGGAGAAGCATAGAATCTAGATCACGTGAAGTCATTATCCTCCTCTACTCCTCCTTGGTCAGACCTCATCTGGATACTGTGTCCAGTTCTGGGAGGTATTAGGAGAAGCATAGAATCTAGATCACGTGAAGTCATTATCCCACTCTACTCCTCCTTGGTCAGACCTCATCTGGATACTGTGTCCAGTTCTGGGAGGTATTAGGAGAAGCATAGAGTCTAGATCACGTGAAGTAATTATCCTCCTCTACTCCTCCTTGGTCAGACCTCATCTGGATACTGTGTCCAGTTCTGGGAGGTATTAGGAGAAGCTCAGAGTCTAGATCACGTGAAGTAATTATCCCCTCTACTCCTCCTTGGTCAGACCTCATCTGGATACTGTGTCCAGTTCTGGGAGGTATTAGGAGAAGCATAGAGTCTAGATCACGTGAAATAATTATTGGTCTTTACTCCTCTTTGGTCAGACCTCATCTGGAATACTGTGTACAGTTTTGGGCACCACATTTTAAAAAAGACATAGACAAACTGGAGCAAGTTCAGAGAAGAGCGACCAGAATGGTGACTGGTCTGCAAACCATGTCCTATGAGGAATGGTTACAGGATCTGGGAATGTTTAGCTTGCAAAAAAGAAGACTGAGAGGAGACTTAATAGCTGTCTACAAATATGTCAAGGGCTGTCACATTGTAGAAGGATCATCTTTATTCTCATTTGCACAAGGAAAGACTAGAAGCAACGGGATGAAACTAAATGGGAGGAGACACAGATTAGATATTAGAAGACACTGTATGACAGTGAGGAGATCAATGAGTGGAACAGGCGGCCACGAGAGGTGGTGAGGTCTCCTTCAATGGACGTCTTCAAACAGAGGCTGGACAGACATCTGTCTGAGATGATCTAGTGAATCCTGCTTTGAGCAGGGGGTTGGACCAGATGACCCAGGAGGTCTCCTCCAACTCTACCATTCTATGATTCTATGATTCCACATACACCAGTGTGCAGTATACACCCCCCATAACCGCTCCTCATACACCAGTGTGCAGTATACACCCCCCATAACCGCTCCTCATACACCAGTGTGCACTCTACACTCCCCATAACCGCTCCTCATACACCAGTGTGCAGCCTCACACCCCCCATAACCGCTCCTCATACACCAGTGTGCAGTCTACACCCCCCATAACCGCTCCTCATACACCAGTGTGCAGTCTACACCCCCCATAACCGCTCCTCATACACCAGTGTGCAGTCTACACCCCCCATAACCGCTCCTCATACACCAGTGTGCAGCCTACACCCCCCATAACCGCTCCTCATACACCAGTGTGCAGTCTACACCCCCCATAACTGCTCCTCATACACCAGTGTGCAGTCTACACCCCCCATAACCGCTCCTCATACACCAGTGTGCAGTCTAGACCCCCCATAACCGCTCCCCATACACCAGTGTGCAGCCTCACACCCCCCATAACCGCTCCTCATACACCAGTGTGCAGTCTACACCCCCCATAACCGCTCCTCATACACCAGTGTGCAGCCTCACACCCCCCATAACCGCTCCTCATACACCAGTGTGCAGTCTACACCCCCCATAACTGCTCCTCATACACCAGTGTGCAGCCTCACACCCCCCATAACCGCTCCTCATACACCAGTGTGCAGTCTACACCCCCCATAACCGCTCCTCATACACCAGTGTGCAGTCTACACCCCCCATAACCGCTCCCCATACACCAGTGTGCAGCCTCACACCCCCCATAACCGCTCCTCATACACCAGTGTGCAGTCTACACCCCCCATAACCGCTCCTCATACACCAGTGTGCAGTCTACACCCCCCATAACCGCTCCTCATACACCAGTGTGCAGCCTCACACCCCCCATAACCGCTCCTCATACACCAGTGTGCAGTCTACACCCCCCATAACCGCTCCCCATACACCAGTGTGCAGTCTACACCCCCCATAACCGCTCCTCATACACCAGTGTGCAGTCTACACCCCCCATAACCGCTCCACATACACCAGTGTGCAGTCTACACCCCCCATAACCGCTCCTCATACACCAGTGTGCAGTCTACACCCCCCATAACCGCTCCTCATACACCAGTGTGCAGTCTACACCCCCCATAACCGCTCCTCATACACCAGTGTGCAGTCTACACCCCCCATAACCGCTCCCCATACACCAGTGTGCAGTCTACACCCCCCATAACCGCTCCACATACACCAGTGTGCAGTCTCACACCCCCCATAACCGCTCCACATACACCAGTGTGCAGTCTCACACCCCCCATAACCGCTCCTCATACACCAGTGTGCAGCCTCACACCCCCCATAACCGCTCCACATACACCAGTGTGCAGTCTACACCCCCCATAACCGCTCCTCATACACCAGTGTGCAGCCTCACACCCCCCATAACCGCTCCTCATACACCAGTGTGCAGCCTCACACCCCCCATAACCGCTCCCCATACACCAGTGTGCAGCCTACACCCCCCATAACCGCTCCTCATACACCAGTGTGCAGTCTCACACCCCCCATAACCGCTCCTCATACACCAGTGTGCAGTCTACACCCCCCATAACCGCTCCTCATACACCAGTGTGCAGTCTCACACCCCCCATAACCGCTCCACATACACCAGTGTGCAGCCTACACCCCCCATAACCGCTCCTCATACACCAGTGTGCAGTCTCACACCCCCCATAACCGCTCCACATACACCAGTGTGCAGCCTCACACCCCCCATAACCGCTCCTCATACACCAGTGTGCAGCCTCACACCCCCCATAACCGCTCCACATACACCAGTGTGCAGTCTACACCCCCCATAACCGCTCCACATACACCAGTGTGCAGCCTACACCCCCCATAACCGCTCCTCATACACCAGTGTGCAGTCTACACCCCCCATAACCGCTCCTCATACACCAGTGTGCAGTCTACACCCCCCATAACCGCTCCTCATACACCAGTGTGCAGTCTACACCCCCCATAACCGCTCCACATACACCAGTGTGCAGCCTACACCCCCCATAACCGCTCCTCATACACCAGTGTGCAGTCTACACCCCCCATAACCGCTCCACATACACCAGTGTGCAGCCTACACTCCCCATAACCGCTCCTCATACACCAGTGTGCAGCCTCACACCCCCCATAACCGCTCCACATACACCAGTGTGCAGTCTACACTCCCCATAACCGCTCCTCATACACCAGTGTGCAGTCTACACCCCCCCATAACCGCTCCTCATACACCAGTGTGCAGTCTACACCCCCCCATAACCGCTCCACATACACCAGTGTGCAGTCTACACCCCCCATAACCGCTCCTCATACACCAGTGTGCAGTCTACACCCCCCATAACCGCTCCTCATACACTAGTGTGCAGCCTCACACCCCCCATAACCGCTCCTCATACACCAGTGTGCAGCCTCACACCCCCCATAACCGCTCCTCATACACCAGTGTGCAGTCTACACCCCCCATAACCGCTCCTCATACACCAGTGTGCAGTCTACACCCCCCATAACCGCTCCTCATACACCAGTGTGCAGTCTCACACCCCCCATAACCGCTCCTCATACACCAGTGTGCAGCCTCACACCCCCCATAACCGCTCCTCATACACCAGTGTGCAGTCTACACCCCCCATAACCGCTCCTCATACACCAGTGTGCAGTCTACACCCCCTATAACCGCTCCACATACACCAGTGTGCAGTCTACACCCCCCATAACCGCTCCTCATACACCAGTGTGCAGTCTACACCCCCCATAACCGCTCCTCATACACCAGTGTGCAGCCTCACACCCCCCATAACCGCTCCTCATACACCAGTGTGCAGCCTACACCCCCCATAACCGCTCCCCATACACCAGTGTGCAGTCTACACCCCCCATAACCGCTCCCCATACACCAGTGTGCAGCCTCACACCCCCCATAACCGCTCCACATACACCAGTGTGCAGTCTACACCCCCCATAACCGCTCCTCATACACCAGTGTGCAGTCTACACCCCCCCATAACCGCTCCTCATACACCAGTGTGCAGTCTACACCCCCCATAACCGCTCCTCATACACCAGTGTGCAGCCTCACACCCCCCATAACCGCTCCACATACACCAGTGTGCAGTCTACACCCCCCATAACCGCTCCTCATACACCAGTGTGCAGTCTACACCCCCCATAACCGCTCCTCATACACCAGTGTGCAGTCTACACCCCCCCATAACCGCTCCTCATACACCAGTGTGCAGTCTACACCCCCCATAACCGCTCCCCATACACCAGTGTGCAGTCTACACCCCCCATAACCGCTCCACATACACCAGTGTGCAGCCTACACTCCCCATAACCGCTCCTCATACACCAGTGTGCAGCCTCACACCCCCCATAACCGCTCCTCATACACCAGTGTGCAGCCTCACACCCCCCATAACCGCTCCTCATACACCAGTGTGCAGTCTCACACCCCCCATAACCGCTCCACATACACCAGTGTGCAGCCTACACCCCCCATAACCGCTCCTCATACACCAGTGTGCAGTCTCACACCCCCCATAACCGCTCCACATACACCAGTGTGCAGCCTACACCCCCCATAACCGCTCCTCATACACCAGTGTGCAGCCTCACACCCCCCATAACCGCTCCTCATACACCAGTGTGCAGCCTACACCCCCCATAACCGCTCCACATACACCAGTGTGCAGCCTCACACCCCCCCATAACCGCTCCTCATACACCAGTGTGCAGCCTACACCCCCCATAACCGCTCCTCATACACCAGTGTGCAGCCTACACCCCCCATAACCGCTCCTCATACACCAGTGTGCAGTCTACATCCCCCATAACCGCTCCACATACACCAGTGTGCAGCCTACACCCCCCATAACCGCACCTCATACACCAGTGTGCAGTCTACACCCCCCATAACCGCTCCTCATACACCAGTGTGCAGTCTACACCCCCCATAACCGCTCCTCATACACCAGTGTGCAGCCTCACACCCCCCATAACCGCTCCACATACACCAGTGTGCAGCCTACACCCCCCATAACCGCTCCTCATACACCAGTGTGCAGCCTCACACCCCCCATAACCGCTCCACATACACCAGTGTGCAGTCTACACCCCCCATAACCGCTCCTCATACACCAGTGTGCAGTCTACACCCCCCATAACCGCTCCTCATACACCAGTGTGCAGCCTACACCCCCCATAACCGCTCCACATACACCAGTGTGCAGCCTCACACCCCCCATAACCGCTCCACATACACCAGTGTGCAGTCTACACCCCCCATAACCGCTCCACATACACCAGTGTGCAGCCTCACACCCCCCATAACCGCTCCACATACACCAGTGTGCAGTCTACACCCCCCATAACCGCTACACATACACCAGTGTGCAGTCTACACCCCCCATAACCGCTCCACATACACCAGTGTGCAGTCTACACTCCCCATAACCGCTCCACATACACCAGTGTGCAGTCTACACCCCCCATAACCGCTCCACATACACCAGTGTGCAGTCTACACCCCCCATAACCGCTCCTCATACACCAGTGTGCAGTCTACACCCCCCATAACCGCTCCTCATACACCAGTGTGCAGCCTCACACCCCCCATAACCGCTCCACATACACCAGTGTGCAGTCTACACCCCCCCATAACCGCTCCTCATACACCAGTGTGCAGCCTCACACCCCCCATAACCGCTCCACATACACCAGTGTGCAGTCTACACCCCCCCATAACCGCTCCTCATACACCAGTGTGCAGTCTACACCCCCCCATAACCGCTCCTCATACACCAGTGTGCAGCCTCACACCCCCCATAACCGCTCCACATACACCAGTGTGCAGTCTACACCCCCCATAACCGCTCCTCATACACCAGTGTGCAGTCTACACCCCCCATAACCGCTCCTCATACACCAGTGTGCAGCCTCACACCCCCCATAACCGCTCCTCATACACCAGTGTGCAGTCTACACCCCCCATAACCGCTCCTCGTACACCAGTGTGCAGCCTCACACCCCCCATAACCGCTCCTCTTACACCAGTGTGCAGCCTCACACCCCCCATAACCGCTCCTCATACACCAGTGTGCAGTCTACACCCCCCATAACCGCTCCTCATACACCAGTGTGCAGTCTACACCCCCCATAACCGCTCCTCATACACCAGTGTGCAGCCTCACACCCCCCATAACCGCTCCTCATACACCAGTGTGCAATCTACACCCCCTATAACCGCTCCTCATACACCAGTGTGCAGCCTACACCCCCCATAACCGCTCCTCATACACCAGTGTGCAGCCTACACCCCCCATAACCGCTCCTCATACACCAGTGTGCAGTCTACACCCCCCATAACCGCTCCTCATACACCAGTGTGCAGTCTACACCCCCCATAACCGCTCCTCATACACCAGTGTGCAGCCTCACACCCCCCATAACCGCTCCACATACACCAGTGTGCAGTCTCACACCCCCCATAACCGCTCCACATACACCAGTGTGCAGTCTACACTCCCCATAACCGCTCCTCATACACCAGTGTGCAGTCTACACCCCCCATAACCGCTCCCCATACACCAGTGTGCAGTCTACACCCCCCATAACCGCTCCCCATACACCAGTGTGCAGTCTACACCCCCCATAACCGCTCCCCATACACCAGTGTGCAGTCTACACCCCCCATAACCGCTCCACATACACCAGTGTGCAGTCTACACCCCCCATAACCGCTCCTCATACACCAGTGTGCAGCCTCACACCCCCCATAACCGCTCCTCATACACCAGTGTGCAGTCTACACCCCCCATAACCGCTCCTCATACACCAGT
Source organism: Phyllobates terribilis (assembly GCF_046119375.1). Taxonomy (NCBI): domain Eukaryota; kingdom Metazoa; phylum Chordata; class Amphibia; order Anura; family Dendrobatidae; genus Phyllobates; species Phyllobates terribilis. The sequence continues at coordinate 810,754,922 of NW_027362764.1, read as the reverse complement.
GTGCAGCCTCACACCCCCCATAACCGCTCCTCATACACCAGTGTGCAGCCTCACACCCCCCATAACCGCTCCTCATACACCAGTGTGCAGTCTACACCCCCCATAACCGCTCCTCATACACCAGTGTGCAGTCTCACACCCCCCATAACCGCTCCACATACACCAGTGTGCAGTCTACACCCCCCATAACCGCTCCTCATACACCAGTGTGCAGCCTCACACCCCCCATAACCGCTCCTCATACACCAGTGTGCAGTCTACACCCCCCATAACCGCTCCTCATACACCAGTGTGCAGTCTACACCCCCCATAACCGCTCCTCATACACCAGTGTGCAGTCTCACACCCCCCATAACCGCTCCTCATACACCAGTGTGCAGTCTACACCCCCCATAACCGCTCCTCATACACCAGTGTGCAGTCTCACACCCCCCATAACCGCTCCACATACACCAGTGTGCAGCCTACACCCCCCATAACCGCTCCTCATACACCAGTGTGCAGTCTACACCCCCCATAACCGCTCCTCATACACCAGTGTGCAGCCTCACACCCCCCATAACCGCTCCCCATACACCAGTGTGCAGTCTACACCCCCCATAACCGCTCCTCATACACCAGTGTGCAGCCTCACACCCCCCATAACCGCTCCTCATACACCAGTGTGCAGTCTACACCCCCCATAACCGCTCCTCATACACCAGTGTGCAGTCTACACTCCCCATAACCGCTCCACATACACCAGTGTGCAGTCTACACCCCCCATAACCGCTCCTCATACACCAGTGTGCAGCCTCACACCCCCCATAACCGCTCCACATACACCAGTGTGCAGCCTACACCCCCCATAACCGCTCCACATACACCAGTGTGCAGTCTACACTCCCCATAACCGCTCCACATACACCAGTGTGCAGCCTCACACCCCCCATAACCGCTCCTCATACACCAGTGTGCAGCCTCACACCCCCCATAACCGCTCCACATACACCAGTGTGCAGTCTACACTCCCCATAACCGCTCCTCATACACCAGTGTGCAGTCTACACCCCCCATAACCGCTCCCCATACACCAGTGTGCAGCCTCACACCCCCCATAACCGCTCCTCATACACCAGTGTGCAGTCTACACCCCCCATAACCGCTCCTCATACACCAGTGTGCAGTCTACACCCCCCATAACCGCTCCCCATACACCAGTGTGCAGTCTACACCCCCCCATAACCGCTCCTCATACACCAGTGTGCAGCCTACACCCCCCATAACCGCTCCTCATACACCAGTGTGCAGCCTCACACCCCCCATAACCGCTCCTCATACACCAGTGTGCAGCCTCACACCCCCCATAACCGCTCCACATACACCAGTGTGCAGTCTACACTCCCCATAACCGCTCCTCATACACCAGTGTGCAGTCTACACCCCCCATAACCGCTCCCCATACACCAGTGTGCAGCCTCACACCCCCCATAACCGCTCCTCATACACCAGTGTGCAGTCTACACCCCCCATAACCGCTCCTCATACACCAGTGTGCAGTCTACACCCCCCATAACCGCTCCCCATACACCAGTGTGCAGTCTACACCCCCCATAACCGCTCCACATACACCAGTGTGCAGTCTACACCCCCCATAACCGCTCCTCATACACCAGTGTGCAGTCTACACCCCCCATAACCGCTCCTCATACACCAGTGTGCAGTCTACACCCCCCCATAACCGCTCCTCATACACCAGTGTGCAGTCTACACCCCCCATAACCGCTCCTCATACACCAGTGTGCAGTCTACACCCCCCATAACCGCTCCTCATACACCAGTGTGCAGCCTACACCCCCCATAACCGCTCCTCATACACCAGTGTGCAGTCTACACCCCCCATAACCGCTCCTCATACACCAGTGTGCAGCCTCACACCCCCCATAACCGCTCCTCATACACCAGTGTGCAGCCTACACCCCCCATAACCGCTCCCCATACACCAGTGTGCAGTCTACACCCCCCATAACCGCTCCCCATACACCAGTGTGCAGTCTACACCCCCCATAACCGCTCCTCATACACCAGTGTGCAGCCTCACACCCCCCATAACCGCTCCTCATACACCAGTGTGCAGTCTACACCCCCCATAACCGCTCCCCATACACCAGTGTGCAGCCTACACCCCCCATAACCGCTCCAAATACACCAGTGTGCAGTCTACACCCCCCCATAACCGCTCCTCATACACCAGTGTGCAGTCTACACCCCCCATAACCGCTCCCCATACACCAGTGTGCAGTCTACACCCCCCATAACCGCTCCTCATACACCAGTGTGCAGTCTCACACCCCCCATAACCGCTCCCCATACACCAGTGTGCAGTCTACACCCCCCATAACCGCTCCTCATACACCAGTGTGCAGCCTCACACCCCCCCATAACCGCTCCACATACACCAGTGTGCAGTCTACACCCCCCATAACCGCTCCCCATACACCAGTGTGCAGCCTCACACCCCCCATAACCGCTCCTCATACACCAGTGTGCAGTCTACACCCCCCATAACCGCTCCTCATACACCAGTGTGCAGCCTCACACCCCCCATAACCGCTCCTCATACACCAGTGTGCAGCCTCACACCCCCCATAACCGCTCCTCATACACCAGTGTGCAGCCTCACACCCCCCATAACCGCTCCACATACACCAGTGTGCAGTCTACACCCCCCATAACCGCTCCTCATACACCAGTGTGCAGTCTACACCCCCCATAACCGCTCCCCATACACCAGTGTGCAGTCTACACCCCCCATAACCGCTCCTCATACACCAGTGTGCAGTCTACACCCCCCATAACCGCTCCTCATACACCAGTGTGCAGTCTACACCCCCCATAACCGCTCCTCATACACCAGTGTGCAGCCTACACCCCCCATAACCGCTCCTCATACACCAGTGTGCAGTCTACACCCCCCATAACCGCTCCTCATACACCAGTGTGCAGTCTACACCCCCCATAACCGCTCCCCATACACCAGTGTGCAGTCTACACCCCCCATAACCGCTCCTCATACACCAGTGTGCAGCCTCACACCCCCCATAACCGCTCCTCATACACCAGTGTGCAGTCTACACCCCCCATAACCGCTCCCCATACACCAGTGTGCAGTCTACACCCCCCATAACCGCTCCTCATACACCAGTGTGCAGTCTACACCCCCCATAACCGCTCCTCATACACCAGTGTGCAGTCTACACCCCCCATAACCGCTCCTCATACACCAGTGTGCAGTCTACACCCCCCATAACCGCTCCCCATACACCAGTGTGCAGTCTACACCCCCCATAACCGCTCCACATACACCAGTGTGCAGTCTACACCCCCCATAACCGCTCCACATACACCAGTGTGCAGTCTACACCCCCCATAACCGCTCCTCATACACCAGTGTGCAGTCTACACCCCCCATAACCGCTCCCCATACACCAGTGTGCAGCCTCACACCCCCCATAACCGCTCCCCATACACCAGTGTGCAGTCTACACCCCCCATAACCGCTCCCCATACACCAGTGTGCAGCCTCACACCCCCCATAACCGCTCCACATACACCAGCGTGCAGCCTCACACCCCCCCATAACCGCTCTTCATACACCAGTGTGCAGTCTACACCCCCCATAACCGCTCCTCATACACCAGTGTGCAGTCTACACCCCCCATAACCGCTCCTCATACACCAGTGTGCAGTCTACACCCCCCCATAACCGCTCCTCATACACCAGTGTGCAGTCTACACCCCCCATAACCGCTCCTCATACACCAGTGTGCAGTCTACACCCCCCCATAACCGCTCCTCATACACCAGTGTGCAGTCTACACCCCCCATAACCGCTCCTCATACACCAGTGTGCAGCCTACACCCCCCATAACCGCTCCTCATACACCAGTGTGCAGTCTACACCCCCCATAACCGCTCCCCATACACCAGTGTGCAGTCTACACCCCCCATAACCGCTCCTCATACACCAGTGTGCAGCCTCACACCCCCCATAACCGCTCCCCATACACCAGTGTGCAGCCTCACACCCCCCATAACCGCTCCACATACACCAGTGTGCAGCCTCACACCCCCCATAACCGCTCCTCATACACCAGTGTGCAGCCTCACACCCCCCATAACCGCTCCTCATACACCAGTGTGCAGTCTACACCCCCCATAACCGCTCCCCATACACCAGTGTGCAGTCTACACCCCCCATAACCGCTCCTCATACACCAGTGTGCAGTCTACACCCCCCCATAACCGCTCCTCATACACCAGTGTGCAGCCTCACACCCCCCATAACCGCTCCTCATACACCAGTGTGCAGTCTACACCCCCCATAACTGCTCCTCATACACCAGTGTGCAGTCTACACCCCCCATAACCGCTCCTCATACACCAGTGTGCAGTCTACACCCCCCCATAACCGCTCCTCATACACCAGTGTGCAGCCTCACACCCCCCATAACCGCTCCTCATACACCAGTGTGCAGTCTACACCCCCCATAACCGCTCCCCATACACCAGTGTGCAGTCTACACTCCCCATAACCGCTCCTCATACACCAGTGTGCAGTCTACACCCCCCATAACCGCTCCACATACACCAGTGTGCAGTCTACACCCCCCATAACCGCTCCTCATACACCAGCGTGCAGCCTACACCCCCCATAACCGCTCCTCATACACCAGTGTGCAGTCTACACCCTCCATAACCGCTCCTCATACACCAGTGTGCAGCCTACACCCCCCATAACCGCTCCTCATACACCAGTGTGCAGTCTACACCCCCCATAACCGCTCCACATACACCAGTGTGCAGTCTACACCCCCCATAACCGCTCCACATACACCAGTGTGCAGTCTACACCCCCCATAACTGCTCCATATACACCAGTGTGCAGCCTACACCCCCCATAACCGCTCCTCATACACCAGTGTGCAGTCTACACCCCCCATAACCGCTCCTCATACACCAGTGTGCAGTCTACACCCCCCATAACCGCTCCTCATACACCAGTGTGCAGTCTACACCCCCCATAACCGCTCCCCATACACCAGTGTGCAGCCTACACCCCCCCATAACCGCTCCACATACACCAGTGTGCAGTCTACACCCCCCATAACCGCTCCACATACACCAGTGTGCAGTCTACACCCCCCATAACTGCTCCTCATACACCAGTGTGCAGCCTACACCCCCCATAACCGCTCCTCATACACCAGTGTGCAGTCTACACCCCCCATAACCGCTCCTCATACACCAGTGTGCAGTCTACACCCCCCATAACCGCTCCTCATACACCAGTGTGCAGTCTACACCCCCCATAACCGCTCCACATACACCAGTGTGCAGCCTCACACCCCCCATAACCGCTCCTCATACACCAGTGTGCAGTCTACACCCCCCATAACCGCTCCTCATACACCAGTGTGCAGTCTACACCCCCCATAACCGCTCCCCATACACCAGTGTGCAGCCTCACACCCCCCATAACCGCTCCACATACACCAGTGTGCAGTCTACACCCCCCATAACCGCTCCCCATACACCAGTGTGCAGCCTCACACCCCCCATAACCGCTCCACATACACCAGTGTGCAGTCTACACCCCCCATAACCGCTCCACATACACCAGTTTGCAGTCTACACCCCCCATAACCGCTCCCCATACACCAGTGTGCAGCCTCACACCCCCCATAACCGCTCCACATACACCAGTGTGCAGTCTACACCCCCCATAACCGCTCCACATACACCAGTGTGCAGCCTACACCCCCCATAACCGCTCCCCATACACCAGTGTGCAGTCTACACCCCCCATAACCGCTCCCCATACACCAGTGTGCAGTCTACACCCCCCATAACCGCTCCACATACACCAGTGTGCAGCCTACACCCCCCATAACCGCTCCCCATACACCAGTGTGCAGTCTACACCCCCCATAACCGCTCCTCATACACCAGTGTGCAGCCTCACACCCCTCATAACCGCTCCACATACACCAGTGTGCAGTCTACACCCCCCATAACTGCTCCTCATACACCAGTGTGCAGTCTACACCCCCCATAACCGCTCCACATACACCAGTGTGCAGTCTACACCCCCCATAACCGCTCCTCATACACCAGTGTGCAGCCTCACACCCCCCATAACCGGTCCTCATACACCAGTGTGCAGTCTACACCCCCCATAACCGCTCCTCATACACCAGTGTGCAGTCTACACCCCCCATAACCGCTCCACATACACCAGTGTGCAGTCTACACCCCCCATAACCGCTCCTCATACACCAGTGTGCAGTCTACACCCCCCATAACCGCTCCTCATACACCAGTGTGCAGTCTACACCCCCCATAACCGCTCCCCATACACCAGTGTGCAGTCTACACCCCCCATAACCGCTCCTCATACACCAGTGTGCAGTCTACACCCCCCATAACCGCTCCTCATACACCAGTGTGCAGTCTACACCCCCCCATAACCGCTCCTCATACACCAGTGTGCAGTCTACACCCCCCATAACCGCTCCTCATACACCAGTGTGCAGTCTACACCCCCCATAACCGCTCCCCATACACCAGTGTGCAGTCTACACCCCCCATAACCGCTCCACATACACCAGTGTGCAGTCTACACCCCCCATAACCGCTCCTCATACACCAGTGTGCAGCCTACACCCCCCATAACCGCTCCTCATACACCAGTGTGCAGCCTACACCCCCCGTAACCGCTCCTCATACACCAGTGTGCAGTCTACACCCCCCATAACCGCTCCCCATACACCAGTGTGCAGTCTACACCCCCCATAACCGCTCCACATACACCAGTGTGCATTCTACACCCCCCATAACTGCTCCATATACACCAGTGTGCAGTCTACACCCCCCATAACCGCTCCACATACACCAGTGTGCAGTCTACACCCCCCATAACCGCTCCTCATACACCAGTGTGCAGTCTACACCCCCCATAACCGCTCCCCATACACCAGTGTGCAGTCTACACCCCCCATAACCGCTCCACATACACCAGTGTGCAGTCTACACCCCCCCATAACCGCTCCTCATACACCAGTGTGCAGTCTACACCCCCCATAACCGCTCCCCATACACCAGTGTGCAGTCTACACCCCCCATAACCGCTCCTCATACACCAGTGTGCAGTCTACACCCCCCATAACCGCTCCTCATACACCAGTGTGCAGTCTACACCCCCCATAACCGCTCCTCATACACCAGTGTGCAGTCTACACTCCCCATAACCGCTCCTCATACACCAGTGTGCAGTCTACACCCCCCATAACCGCTCCCCATACACCAGTGTGCAGCCTCACACCCCCCATAACCGCTCCCCATACACCAGTGTGCAGCCTCACACCCCCCCATAACCGCTGTTCATACACCAGTGTGCAGTCTACACCCCCCATAACCGCTCCACATACACCAGTGTGCAGTCTACACCCCCCATAACCGCTCCTCATACACCAGTGTGCAGTCTACACCCCCCATAACCGCTCCTCATACACCAGTGTGCAGTCTACACCCCCCCATAACCGCTCCTCATACACCAGTGTGCAGTCTACACCCCCCATAACCGCTCCTCATACACCAGTGTGCAGCCTACACCCCCCATAACCGCTCCTCATACACCAGTGTGCAGTCTACACCCCCCATAACCGCTCCTCATACACCAGTGTGCAGCCTCACACCCCCCATAACCGCTCCTCATACACCAGTGTGCAGCCTACACCCCCCATAACCGCTCCCCATACACCAGTGTGCAGTCTACACCCCCCATAACCGCTCCCCATACACCAGTGTGCAGTCTACACCCCCCATAACCGCTCCTCATACACCAGTGTGCAGCCTCACACCCCCCATAACCGCTCCTCATACACCAGTGTGCAGTCTACACCCCCCATAACCGCTCCCCATACACCAGTGTGCAGCCTACACCCCCCATAACCGCTCCAAATACACCAGTGTGCAGTCTACACCCCCCCATAACCGCTCCTCATACACCAGTGTGCAGTCTACACCCCCCATAACCGCTCCCCATACACCAGTGTGCAGTCTACACCCCCCATAACCGCTCCTCATACACCAGTGTGCAGTCTCACACCCCCCATAACCGCTCCCCATACACCAGTGTGCAGTCTACACCCCCCATAACCGCTCCTCATACACCAGTGTGCAGCCTCACACCCCCCCATAACCGCTCCACATACACCAGTGTGCAGTCTACACCCCCCATAACCGCTCCCCATACACCAGTGTGCAGCCTCACACCCCCCATAACCGCTCCTCATACACCAGTGTGCAGCCTCACACCCCCCATAACCGCTCCTCATACACCAGTGTGCAGTCTACACCCCCCATAACCGCTCCTCATACACCAGTGTGCAGCCTCACACCCCCCATAACCGCTCCTCATACACCAGTGTGCAGCCTCACACCCCCCATAACCGCTCCTCATACACCAGTGTGCAGCCTCACACCCCCCATAACCGCTCCACATACACCAGTGTGCAGTCTACACCCCCCATAACCGCTCCTCATACACCAGTGTGCAGTCTACACCCCCCATAACCGCTCCCCATACACCAGTGTGCAGTCTACACCCCCCATAACCGCTCCTCATACACCAGTGTGCAGTCTACACCCCCCATAACCGCTCCTCATACACCAGTGTGCAGTCTACACCCCCCATAACCGCTCCTCATACACCAGTGTGCAGCCTACACCCCCCATAACCGCTCCTCATACACCAGTGTGCAGTCTACACCCCCCATAACCGCTCCTCATACACCAGTGTGCAGTCTACACCCCCCATAACCGCTCCCCATACACCAGTGTGCAGTCTACACCCCCCATAACCGCTCCTCATACACCAGTGTGCAGCCTCACACCCCCCATAACCGCTCCTCATACACCAGTGTGCAGTCTACACCCCCCATAACCGCTCCCCATACACCAGTGTGCAGTCTACACCCCCCATAACCGCTCCTCATACACCAGTGTGCAGTCTACACCCCCCATAACCGCTCCTCATACACCAGTGTGCAGTCTACACCCCCCATAACCGCTCCTCATACACCAGTGTGCAGCCTCACACCCCCCATAACCGCTCCTCATACACCAGTGTGCAGTCTACACCCCCCATAACCGCTCCACATACACCAGTGTGCAGTCTACACCCCCCATAACCGCTCCCCATACACCAGTGTGCAGTCTACACCCCCCATAACCGCTCCACATACACCAGTGTGCAGTCTACACCCCCCATAACCGCTCCACATACACCAGTGTGCAGTCTACACCCCCCATAACCGCTCCTCATACACCAGTGTGCAGTCTACACCCCCCATAACCGCTCCTCATACACCAGTGTGCAGTCTACACCCCCCATAACCGCTCCCCATACACCAGTGTGCAGTCTACACCCCCCATAACCGCTCCACATACACCAGTGTGCAGTCTACACCCCCCATAACCGCTCCCCATACACCAGTGTGCAGTCTACACCCCCCATAACCGCTCCTCATACACCAGTGTGCAGTCTACACCCCCCATAACCGCTCCCCATACACCAGTGTGCAGTCTACACCCCCCATAACCGCTCCACATACACCAGTGTGCAGCCTACACCCCCCATAACCGCTCCTCATACACCAGTGTGCAGCCTCACACCCCCCATAACCGCTCCTCATACACCAGTGTGCAGTCTACACCCCCCATAACCGCTCCTCATACACCAGTGTGCAGTCTACACCCCCCATAACCGCTCCTCATACACCAGTGTGCAGTCTACACCCCCCATAACCGCTCCTCATACACCAGTGTGCAGTCTACACCCCCCATAACCGCTCCACATACACCAGTGTGCAGCCTACACCCCCCATAACCGCTCCTCATACACCAGTGTGCAGTCTACACCCCCCATAACCGCTCCACATACACCAGTGTGCAGCCTACACCCCCCATAACCGCTCCTCATACACCAGTGTGCAGCCTCACACCCCCCATAACCGCTCCTCATACACCAGTGTGCAGTCTACACCCCCCATAACTGCTCCTCATACACCAGTGTGCAGTCTACACCCCCCATAACCGCTCCTCATACACCAGTGTGCAGCCTCACACCCCCCATAACCGCTCCCCATACACCAGTGTGCAGTCTACACCCCCCATAACCGCTCCTCATACACCAGTGTGCAGTCTACACCCCCCATAACCGCTCCTCATACACCAGTGTGCAGTCTACACCCCCCATAACCGCTCCTCATACACCAATGTGCAGTCTACACCCCCCATAACCGCTCCACATACACCAGTGTGCAGCCTACACCCCCCATAACCGCTCCACATACACCAGTGTGCAGTCTACACCCCCCATAACCGCTACACATACACCAGTGTGCAGTCTACACCCCCCATAACCGCTCCTCATACACCAGTGTGCAGCCTCACACCCCCCATAACCGCTCCACATACACCAGTGTGCAGCCTCACACCCCCCATAACCGCTCCACATACACCAGTGTGCAGTCTACACCCCCCATAACTGCTCCCCATACACCAGTGTGCAGTCTACACCCCCCATAACCGCTCCTCATACACCAGTGTGCAGTCTACACCCCCCATAACCGCTCCTCATACACCAGTGTGCAGCCTACACCCCCCATAACCGCTCCTCATACACCAGTGTGCAGCCTCACACCCCCCATAACCGCTCCTCATACACCAGTGTGCAGTCTACACCCCCCATAACTGCTCCTCATACACCAGTGTGCAGCCTACACCCCCCATAACCGCTCCTCATACACCAGTGTGCAGTCTACACCCCCCATAACTGCTCCTCATACACCAGTGTGCAGTCTACACCCCCCATAACCGCTCCTCATACACCAGTGTGCAGCCTCACACCCCCCATAACCGCTCCCCATACACCAGTGTGCAGCCTACACCCCCCATAACTGCTCCTCATACACCAGTGTGCAGTCTACACCCCCCATAACCGCTCCTCATACACCAGTGTGCAGTCTACACCCCCCATAACCGCTCCTCATACACCAGTGTGCAGTCTACACTCCCCATAACCGCTCCTCATACACCAGTGTGCAGCCTACACCCCCCATAACCGCTCCACATACACCAGTGTGCAGTCTACACCCCCCATAACCGCTCCACATACACCAGTGTGCAGCCTACACCCCCCATAACCGCTCCTCATACACCAGTGTGCAGCCTACACCCCCCATAACCGCTCCTCATACACCAGTGTGCAGTCTACACCCCCCATAACCGCTCCACATACACCAGTGTGCAGCCTACACCCCCCATAACCGCTCCTCATACACCAGTGTGCAGTCTACACCCCCCATAACCGCTCCACATACACCAGTGTGCAGCCTACACCCCCCATAACCGCTCCTCATACACCAGTGTGCAGCCTCACACCCCCCATAACCGCTCCCCATACACCAGTGTGCAGTCTACACCCCCCATAACCGCTCCACATACACCAGTGTGCAGTCTACACCCCCCATAACCGCTCCACATACACCAGTGTGCAGTCTACACCCCCCATAACCGCTCCACATACACCAGTGTGCAGTCTACACTCCCCATAACCGCTCCTCATACACCAGTGTGCAGCCTCACACCCCATAACCGCTCCACATACACCAGTGTGCAGTCTACACCCCCCATAACCGCTCCACATACACCAGTGTGCAGTCTACACCCCCCATAACCGCTCCTCATACACCAGTGTGCAGCCTCACACCCCCCATAACCGCTCCCCATACACCAGTGTGCAGTCTACACTCCCCATAACCGCTCCACATACACCAGTGTGCAGTCTACACCCCCCATAACCGCTCCACATACACCAGTGTGCAGTCTACACCCCCCATAACCGCTCCACATACACCAGTGTGCAGTCTACACCCCCCATAACCGCTCCACATACACCAGTGTGCAGTCTACACCCCCCATAACCGCTCCTCATACACCAGTGTGCAGCCTCACACCCCCCATAACCGCTCCCCATACACCAGTGTGCAGTCTACACTCCCCATAACCGCTCCACATACACCAGTGTGCAGTCTACACCCCCCATAACCGCTCCACATACACCAGTGTGCAGTCTACACCCCCCATAACCGCTCCACATACACCAGTGTGCAGTCTACACCCCCCATAACCGCTACACATACACCAGTGTGCAGCCTACACCCCCCATAACCGCTCCTCATACACCAGTGTGCAGTCTACACCCCCCATAACCGCTCCTCATACACCAGTGTGCAGCCTACACCCCCCATAACCGCTACACATACACCAGTGTGCAGTCTACACCCCCCATAACCGCTACACATACACCAGTGTGCAGCCTACACCCCCCATAACCGCTACACATACACCAGTGTGCAGCCTACACCCCCCATAACCGCTCCTCATACACCAGTGTGCAGTCTACACCCCCCATAACCGCTCCTCATACACCAGTGTGCAGTCTACACCCCCCATAACCGCTCCTCATACACCAGTGTGCAGCCTCACACCCCCCATAACTGCTCCACATACACCAGTGTGCAGTCTACACCCCCCATAACCGCTCCACATACACCAGTGTGCAGCCTCACACCCCCCATAACCGCTCCACATACACCAGTGTGCAGTCTACACCCCCCATAACCGCTCCTCATACACCAGTGTGCAGTCTACACCCCCCATAACCGCTCCTCATACACCAGTGTGCAGCCTCACACCCCCCATAACTGCTCCACATACACCAGTGTGCAGTCTACACCCCCCATAACCGCTCCACATACACCAGTGTGCAGCCTCACACCCCCCATAACTGCTCCACATACACCAGTGTGCAGTCTACACCCCCCATAACCGCTCCTCATACACCAGTGTGCAGCCTCACACCCCCCATAACCGCTCCACATACACCAGTGTGCAGCCTCACACCCCCCATAACCGCTCCTCATACACCAGTGTGCAGTCTACACCCCCATAACCGCTCCACATACACCAGTGTGCAGCCTCACACCCCCCATAACCGCTCCTCATACACCAGTGTGCAGTCTACACTCCCCATAACCGCTCCCCATACACCAGTGTGCAGCCTCACACCCCCCATAACCGCTCCTCATACACCAGTGTGCAGCCTACACCCCCCATAACCGCTCCACATACACCAGTGTGCAGTCTACACCCCCCATAACCGCTACACATACACCAGTGTGCAGCCTACACCCCCCATAACCGCTACACATACACCAGTGTGCAGCCTACACCCCCCATAACCGCTCCTCATACACCAGTGTGCAGCCTCACACCCCCCATAACCGCTCCTCATACACCAGTGTGCAGTCTACACCCCCCATAACCGCTCCTCATACACCAGTGTGCAGTCTACACCCCCCATAACCGCTCCTCATACACCAGTGTGCAGTCTACACCCCCCATAACCGCTCCTCATACACCAGTGTGCAGCCTCACACCCCCCATAACCGCTCCACATACACCAGTGTGCAGCCTCACACCCCCCATAACCGCTCCTCATACACCAGTGTGCAGTCTACACCCCCCATAACCGCTCCACATACACCAGTGTGCAGTCTACACCCCCCATAACCGCTCCTCATACACCAGTGTGCAGCCTCACACCCCCCATAACCGCTCCTCATACACCAGTGTGCAGTCTACACCCCCCATAACTAGCACAAAGCTAGGAGGGATAGCTAATACTAGAGAAGAGAGAGAGAGGATTCAAAAAGACCTAAATAAACTGGAGCAGTGGGCAGCAACCAACAGAATGGTTTTTAACAGGGAAAAATGCAAAGTACTACATCTGGGCAATAAAAATGAAAAAAGCATATACAGAATGGGAGGAATAGAGCTAAGCAACAGTACATGTGAAAAAGACTTAGGTATACTAATAGATCATAGACTGAACATGAGTCAACAGTGTGATGCAGCAGCAAAAAAGGCAAATACAATTCTGGGAGGTATTAACAGAAGCATACAGTCTAGATCACGTGAAGTCATTATCGGTCTTTACTCCTCCTTGGTCAGACCTCATCTGGATACTGTGTCCAGTTCTGGGAGGTATTAGGAGAAGCATAGAGTCTAGATCACGTGAAGTCATTATCGGTCTTTACTCCTCTTTGGTCAGACCTCATCTGGAATACTGTGTACAGTTTTGGGCACATTTTAAAAAAGACATAGACAAACTGGAGCAAGTTCAGAGAAGAGCGACCAGAATGGTGACTGGTCTGCAAACCATGTCCTATGAGGAACGGTTGCAGGATTTGGGAATGTTTAGCTTGCAAAAAAGAAGACTGAGAGGAGACTTAATAGCTGTCTACAAATATGTCAAGGGCTGTCACATTGTAGAAGGATCATCTTTATTCTCATTTGCACAAGGAAAGACTAGAAGCAACGGGATGAAACTAAATGGGAGGAGACACAGATTAGATATTAGAAGACACTGTATGACAGTGAGGAGATCAATGAGTGGAACAGGCGGCCACGAGAGGTGGTGAGGTCTCCTTCAATGGACGTCTTCAAACAGAGGCTGGACAGACATCTGTCTGAGATGATCTAGTGAATCCTGCTTTGAGCAGGGGGATTGGACCAGATGACCCAGGAGGTCTCCTCCAACTCTACCATTCTATGATTCTATGATTCCACATACACCAGTGTGCAGTCTACACCCCCCATAACCGCTCCTCATACACCAGTGTGCAGTCTACACCCCCCATAACCGCTCCTCATACACCAGTGTGCAGTCTACACCCCCCATAACCGCTCCTCATACACCAGTGTGCAGTCTACACCCCCCATAACCGCTCCACATACACCAGTGTGCAGCCTACACCCCCCATAACCGCTCCTCATACACCAGTGTGCAGTCTACACCCCCCATAACCGCTCCACATACACCAGTGTGCAGTCTACACCCCCCATAACCGCTCCACATACACCAGTGTGCAGCCTACACCCCCCATAACCGCTCCCCATACACCAGTGTGCAGTCTACACCCCCCATAACCGCTCCTCATACACCAGTGTGCAGCCTCACACCCCCCATAACCGCTCCCCATACACCAGTGTGCAGTCTACACCCCCCATAACCGCTCCTCATACACCAGTGTGCAGTCTACACCCCCCATAACCGCTCCTCATACACCAGTGTGCAGTCTACACCCCCCATAACCACTCCTCATACACCAGTGTGCAGTCTACACCCCCCATAACCGCTCCTCATACACCAGTGTGCAGACTACACCCCCCATAACCGCTCCTCATACACCAGTGTGCAGCCTCACACCCCCCATAACCGCTCCACATACACCAGTGTGCAGCCTCACACCCCCCATAACCGCTCCACATACACCAGTGTGCAGTCTACACCCCCCATAACCGCTCCCCATACACCAGTGTGCAGTCTACACCCCCCATAACCGCTCCACATACACCAGTGTGCAGTCTACACCCCCCATAACCGCTCCTCATACACCAGTGTGCAGCCTACACCCCCGATAACCGCTCCTCATACACCAGTGTGCAGCCTACACCCCCCATAACCGCTCCTCATACACCAGTGTGCAGCCTACACCCCCGATAACCGCTCCTCATACACCAGTGTGCAGTCTACACCCCCCATAACCGCTCCTCATACACCAGTGTGCAGTCTACACCCCCCATAACCGCTCCTCATACACCAGTGTGCAGTCTACACCCCCCATAACCGCTCCTCATACACCAGTGTGCAGTCTACACCCCCCATAACCGCTCCACATACACCAGTGTGCAGTCTACACCCCCCATAACCGCTCCTCATACACCAGTGTGCAGCCTCACACCCCCCATAACCGCTCCACATACACCAGTGTGCAGTCTACACCCCCCATAACCGCTCCACATACACCAGTGTGCAGTCTACACCCCCCATAACCGCTCCTCATACACCAGTGTGCAGTCTACACCCCCCATAACCGCTCCTCATACACCAGTGTGCAGCCTCACACCCCCCATAACCGCTCCACATACACCAGTGTGCAGTCTACACCCCCCATAACCGCTCCTCATACACCAGTGTGCAGACTACACCCCCCATAACCGCTCCTCATACACCAGTGTGCAGCCTCACACCCCCCATAACCGCTCCACATACACCAGTGTGCAGTCTACACCCCCCATAACCGCTCCACATACACCAGTGTGCAGTCTACACCCCCCATAACCGCTCCTCATACACCAGTGTGCAGCCTACACCCCCGATAACCGCTCCTCATACACCAGTGTGCAGCCTACACCCCCCATAACCGCTCCTCATACACCAGTGTGCAGTCTACACCCCCCATAACCGCTCCTCATACACCAGTGTGCAGTCTACACCCCCCATAACCGCTCCCCATACACCAGTGTGCAGCCTCACACCCCCCATAACCGCTCCTCATACACCAGTGTGCAGTCTACACCCCCCATAACCGCTCCTCATACACCAGTGTGCAGCCTCACACCCCCCATAACCGCTCCTCATACACCAGTGTGCAGTCTACACCCCCCATAACCGCTCCCCATACACCAGTGTGCAGTCTACACCCCCCATAACCGCTCCACATACACCAGTGTGCAGTCTACACCCCCCATAACCGCTCCTCATACACCAGTGTGCAGTCTACACCCCCCATAACCGCTCCTCATACACCAGTGTGCAGTCTACACCCCCCATAACCGCTCCTCATACACCAGTGTGCAGTCTACACCCCCCATAACCGCTCCCCATACACCAGTGTGCAGTCTACACCCCCCATAACCGCTCCACATACACCAGTGTGCAGCCTCACACCCCCCATAACCGCTCCTCATACACCAGTGTGCAGTCTACACCCCCCATAACCGCTCCACATACACCAGTGTGCAGTCTACACCCCCCATAACCGCTCCTCATACACCAGTGTGCAGCCTCACACCCCCCATAACCGCTCCACATACACCAGTGTGCAGTCTACACCCCCCATAACCGCTCCACATACACCAGTGTGCAGTCTACACCCCCCATAACTGCTCCTCATACACCAGTGTGCAGCCTCACACCCCCCATAACCGCTCCACATACACCAGTGTGCAGTCTACACCCCCCATAACCGCTCCACATACACCAGTGTGCAGTCTACACCCCCCATAACTGCTCCTCATACACCAGTGTGCAGTCTACACCCCCCATAACCGCTCCCCATACACCAGTGTGCAGTCTACACCCCCCATAACCGCTCCACATACACCAGTGTGCAGTCTACACCCCCCATAACCGCTCCTCATACACCAGTGTGCAGTCTACACCCCCCATAACCGCTCCTCATACACCAGTGTGCAGTCTACACCCCCCATAACCGCTCCTCATACACCAGTGTGCAGTCTACACCCCCCATAACCGCTCCTCATACACCAGTGTGCAGTCTACACCCCCCATAACCGCTCCACATACACCAGTGTGCAGTCTACACCCCCCATAACTGCTCCATATACACCAGTGTGCAGTCTACACCCCCCATAACCGCTCCTCATACACCAGTGTGCAGTCTACACCCCCCATAACCGCTCCTCATACACCAGTGTGCAGTCTACACCCCCCATAACCGCTCCTCATACACCAGTGTGCAGTCTACACCCCCCATAACCGCTCCTCATACACCAGTGTGCAGTCTACACCCCCCATAACCGCTCCCCATACACCAGTGTGCAGCCTACACCCCCCATAACCGCTCCTCATACACCAGTGTGCAGTCTACACCCCCCATAACCGCTCCTCATACACCAGTGTGCAGTCTACACCCCCCATAACCGCTCCCCATACACCAGTGTGCAGCCTACACCCCCCATAACCGCTCCTCATACACCAGTGTGCAGCCTACACCCCCCATAACCGCTCCACATACACCAGTGTGCAGTCTACACCCCCCATAACCGCTCCACATACACCAGTGTGCAGTCTACACCCCCCATAACCGCTCCACATACACCAGTGTGCAGTCTACACCCCCCATAACCGCTCCTCATACACCAGTGTGCAGCCTACACCCCCCATAACCGCTCCTCATACACCAGTGTGCAGTCTACACCCCCCATAACCGCTCCTCATACACCAGTGTGCAGTCTACACCCCCCATAACCGCTCCACATACACCAGTGTGCAGTCTACACCCCCCATAACCGCTCCCCATACACCAGTGTGCAGCCTCACACCCCCCATAACCGCTCCACATACACCAGTGTGCAGTCTACACCCCCCATAACCGCTCCTCATACACCAGTGTGCAGTCTACACCCCCCATAACCGCTCCCCATACACCAGTGTGCAGCCTCACACCCCCCATAACCGCTCCACATACACCAGTGTGCAGCCTCACACCCCCCATAACCGCTCCTCATACACCAGTGTGCAGCCTCACACCCCCCATAACCGCTCCACATACACCAGTGTGCAGTCTACACCCCCCATAACCGCTCCTCATACACCAGTGTGCAGTCTACACCCCCCATAACCGCTCCTCATACACCAGTGTGCAGCCTCACACCCCCCATAACCGCTCCTCATACACCAGTGTGCAGTCTACACCCCCCATAACCGCTCCTCATACACCAGTGTGCAGTCTACACCCCCCATAACCGCTCCCCATACACCAGTGTGCAGCCTCACACCCCCCATAACCGCTCCACATACACCAGTGTGCAGCCTCACACCCCCCATAACCGCTCCTCATACACCAGTGTGCAGCCTCACACCCCCCATAACCGCTCCACATACACCAGTGTGCAGTCTACACCCCCCATAACCGCTCCTCATACACCAGTGTGCAGTCTACACCCCCCATAACCGCTCCTCATACACCAGTGTGCAGTCTACACCCCCCATAACCGCTCCTCATACACCAGTGTGCAGTCTACACCCCCCATAACCGCTCCCCATACACCAGTGTGCAGCCTCACACCCCCCATAACCGCTCCTCATACACCAGTGTGCAGTCTACACCCCCCATAACCGCTCCACATACACCAGTGTGCAGCCTACACCCCCCATAACCGCTCCCCATACACCAGTGTGCAGTCTACACCCCCCATAACCGCTCCTCATACACCAGTGTGCAGTCTACACCCCCCATAACCGCTCCACATACACCAGTGTGCAGTCTACACCCCCCATAACCGCTCCACATACACCAGTGTGCAGTCTACACCCCCCATAACCGCTCCCCATACACCAGTGTGCAGCCTCACACCCCCCATAACCGCTCCTCATACACCAGTGTGCAGTCTACACCCCCCATAACCGCTCCACATACACCAGTGTGCAGTCTACACCCCCCATAACCGCTCCTCATACACCAGTGTGCAGCCTACACCCCCCATAACCGCTCCTCATACACCAGTGTGCAGCCTACACCCCCCATAACCGCTCCTCATACACCAGTGTGCAGCCTCACACCCCCCATAACCGCTCCTCATACACCAGTGTGCAGTCTACACCCCCCATAACCGCTCCTCATACACCAGTGTGCAGTCTACACCCCCCATAACCGCTCCTCATACACCAGTGTGCAGTCTACACCCCCCATAACCGCTCCTCATACACCAGTGTGCAGTCTACACCCCCCATAACCGCTCCCCATACACCAGTGTGCAGTCTACACCCCCCATAACCGCTCCTCATACACCAGTGTGCAGTCTACACCCCCCATAACCGCTCCTCATACACCAGTGTGCAGTCTACACCCCCCATAACCGCTCCTCATACACCAGTGTGCAGTCTACACCCCCCATAACCGCTCCTCATACACCAGTGTGCAGTCTACACCCCCCATAACCGCTCCTCATACACCAGTGTGCAGTCTACACCCCCCATAACCGCTCCTCATACACCAGTGTGCAGCCTACACCCCCCATAACCGCTCCTCATACACCAGTGTGCAGCCTACACCCCCCATAACCGCTCCCCATACACCAGTGTGCAGCCTCACACCCCCCATAACCGCTCCTCATACACCAGTGTGCAGTCTACACCCCCCATAACCGCTCCCCATACACCAGTGTGCAGTCTACACCCCCCATAACCGCTCCCCATACACCAGTGTGCAGTCTACACCCCCCATAACCGCTCCTCATACACCAGTGTGCAGTCTACACCCCCCATAACCGCTCCCCATACACCAGTGTGCAGTCTACACCCCCCATAACCGCTCCACATACACCAGTGTGCAGTCTACACCCCCCCATAACCGCTCCTCATACACCAGTGTGCAGTCTACACCCCCCATAACCGCTCCCCATACACCAGTGTGCAGTCTACACCCCCCATAACCGCTCCCCATACACCAGTGTGCAGCCTCACACCCCCCATAACCGCTCCACATACACCAGCGTGCAGCCTCACACCCCCCCATAACCGCTCTTCATACACCAGTGTGCAGTCTACACCCCCCATAACCGCTCCACATACACCAGTGTGCAGTCTACACCCCCCATAACCGCTCCACATACACCAGTGTGCAGTCTACACCCCCCATAACCGATCCTCATACACCAGTGTGCAGTCTACACCCCCCATAACCGCTCCTCATACACCAGTGTGCAGTCTACACCCCCCATAACCGCTCCTCATACACCAGTGTGCAGCCTACACCCCCCATAACCGCTCCTCATACACCAGTGTGCAGTCTACACCCCCCATAACCGCTCCTCATACACCAGTGTGCAGTCTACACCCCCCCATAACCGCTCCCCATACACCAGTGTGCAGTCTACACCCCCCATAACCGCTCCCCATACACCAGTGTGCAGTCTACACCCCCCATAACCGCTCCACATACACCAGTGTGCAGTCTACACCCCCCATAACCGCTCCTCATACACCAGTGTGCAGTCTACACCCCCCATAACCGCTCCCCATACACCAGTGTGCAGTCTACACCCCCCATAACCGCTCCTCATACACCAGTGTGCAGCCTCACACCCCCCATAACCGCTCCCCATACACCAGTGTGCAGCCTCACACCCCCCATAACCGCTCCACATACACCAGTGTGCAGCCTCACACCCCCCATAACCGCTCCTCATACACCAGTGTGCAGCCTCACACCCCCCATAACCGCTCCTCATACACCAGTGTGCAGTCTACACCCCCCATAACCGCTCCTCATACACCAGTGTGCAGCCTACACCCCCCATAACCGCTCCCCATACACCAGTGTGCAGCCTACACCCCCCATAACCGCTCCTCATACACCAGTGTGCAGTCTACACCCCCCATAACCGCTCCTCATACACCAGTGTGCAGTCTACACCCCCCATAACCGCTCCTCATACACCAGTGTGCAGCCTCACACCCCCCATAACCGCTCCACATACACAAGTGTGCAGTCTACACCCCCCATAACCGCTCCCCATACACCAGTGTGCAGCCTCACACCCCCCATAACCGCTCCTCATACACCAGTGTGCAGCCTACACCCCCCATAACCGCTCCACATACACCAGTGTGCAGCCTACACCCCCCATAACCGCTCCACATACACCAGTGTGCAGCCTCACACCCCCCATAACCGCTCCTCATACACCAGTGTGCAGTCTACACCCCCCATAACCGCTCCCCATACACCAGTGTGCAGCCTACACCCCCCATAACCGCTCCACATACACCAGTGTGCAGCCTCACACCCCCCATAACCGCTCCTCATACACCAGTGTGCAGTCTACACTCCCCATAACCGCTCCTCATACACCAGTGTGCAGTCTACACCCCCCCCATAACCGCTCCTCATACACCAGTGTGCAGTCTACACCCCCCATAACCGCTCCCCATACACCAGTGTGCAGTCTACACCCCCCATAACCGCTCCTCATACACCAGTGTGCAGTCTACACCCCCCATAACCGCTCCTCATACACCAGTGTGCAGTCTCACACCCCCCATAACCGCTCCCCATACACCAGTGTGCAGCCTCACACCCCCCATAACCGCTCCACATACACCAGCGTGCAGCCTCACACCCCCCCATAACCGCTCCACATACACCAGTGTGCAGTCTACACCCCCCATAACCGCTCCTCATACACCAGTGTGCAGTCTACACCCCCCATAACCGCTCCCCATACACCAGTGTGCAGTCTACACCCCCCATAACCGCTCCCCATACACCAGTGTGCAGCCTCACACCCCCCATAACCGCTCCACATACACCAGCGTGCAGCCTCACACCCCCCCATAACCGCTCCTCATACACCAGTGTGCAGCCTACACCCCCCATAACCGCTCCTCATACACCAGTGTGCAGCCTCACACCCCCCATAACCGCTCCTCATACACCAGTGTGCAGTCTACACCCCCCATAACCGCTCCTCATACACCAGTGTGCAGTCTACACCCCCCATAACCGCTCCTCATACACCAGTGTGCAGCCTCACACCCCCCATAACCGCTCCTCATACACCAGTGTGCAGTCTACACCCCCCATAACCGCTCCTCATACACCAGTGTGCAGTCTACACCCCCCATAACCGCTCCCCATACACCAGTGTGCAGTCTACACCCCCCATAACCGCTCCTCATACACCAGTGTGCAGCCTACACCCCCCATAACCGCTCCTCATACACCAGTGTGCAGTCTACACCCCCCATAACCGCTCCTCATACACCAGTGTGCAGTCTACACCCCCCATAACCGCTCCCCATACACCAGTGTGCAGCCTCACACCCCCCATAACCGCTCCTCATACACCAGTGTGCAGCCTCACACCCCCCATAACCGCTCCTCATACACCAGTGTGCAGTCTACACCCCCCATAACCGCTCCCCATACACCAGTGTGCAGTCTACACCCCCCATAACCGCTCCTCATACACCAGTGTGCAGTCTACACCCCCCATAACCGCTCCTCATACACCAGTGTGCAGTCTACACCCCCCATAACCGCTCCTCATACACCAGTGTGCAGTCTACACCCCCCATAACCGCTCCCCATACACCAGTGTGCAGTCTACACCCCCCATAACCGCTCCTCATACACCAGTGTGCAGTCTACACCCCCCATAACCGCTCCTCATACACCAGTGT
The DNA here is from genome assembly GCF_046119375.1 of Phyllobates terribilis. Taxonomy (NCBI): domain Eukaryota; kingdom Metazoa; phylum Chordata; class Amphibia; order Anura; family Dendrobatidae; genus Phyllobates; species Phyllobates terribilis. Next base: position 810,731,758 of record NW_027362764.1, on the reverse strand, counting down.
GCAGCCTACACCTCCCATAACCGCTCCACATACACCAGTGTGCAGTCTACACCCCCCATAACCGCTCCCCATACACCAGTGTGCAGTCTACACCCCCCATAACCGCTCCCCATACACCAGTGTGCAGTCTACACCCCCCATAACCGCTCCACATACACCAGTGTGCAGCCTCACACCCCCCATAACCGCTCCCCATACACCAGTGTGCAGTCTACACCCCCCATAACCGCTCCCCATACACCAGTGTGCAGCCTCACACCCCCCATAACCGCTCCTCATACACCAGTGTGCAGTCTACACCCCCCATAACTGCTCCCCATACACCAGTGTGCAGCCTCACACCCCCCATAACCGCTCCCCATACACCAGTGTGCAGTCTACACCCCCCATAACCGCTCCACATACACCAGTGTGCAGTCTACACCCCCCATAACCGCTCCACATACACCAGTGTGCAGTCTACACCCCCCATAACCGCTCCTCATACACCAGTGTGCAGTCTACACCCCCCATAACCGCTCCTCATACACCAGTGTGCAGCCTCACACCCCCCATAACCGCTCCTCATACACCAGTGTGCAGTCTACACCCCCCATAACCGCTCCTCATACACCAGTGTGCAGCCTCACACCCCCCATAACCGCTCCTCATACACCAGTGTGCAGCCTACACCCCCCATAACCGCTCCTCATACACCAGTGTGCAGTCTACACCCCCCATAACCGCTCCCCATACACCAGTGTGCAGTCTACACCCCCCATAACCGCTCCTCATACACCAGTGTGCAGCCTACACCCCCCATAACCGCTCCTCATACACCAGTGTGCAGCCTCACACCCCCCATAACCGCTCCCCATACACCAGTGTGCAATCTACACCCCCCATAACCGCTCCTCATACACCAGTGTGCAGCCTACACCCCCCATAACCGCTCCTCATACACCAGTGTGCAGCCTCACACCCCCCATAACCGCTCCTCATACACCAGTGTGCAGCCTACACCCCCCATAACCGCTCCTCATACACCAGTGTGCAGCCTCACACCCCCCATAACCGCTCCTCATACACCAGTGTGCAGTCTACACCCCCCATAACCGCTCCACATACACCAGTGTGCAGCCTCACACCCCCCATAACCGCTCCTCATACACCAGTGTGCAGCCTACACCCCCCATAACCGCTCCTCATACACCAGTGTGCAGCCTACACCCCCCCATAACCGCTCCTCATACACCAGTGTGCAGCCTACACCCCCCATAACCGCTCCTCATACACCAGTGTGCAGTCTACACCCCCCATAACCGCTCCTCATACACCAGTGTGCAGCCTACACCCCCCATAACCGCTCCTCATACACCAGTGTGCAGTCTACACCCCCCATAACCGCTCCTCATACACCAGTGTGCAGTCTATACCCCCCATAACCGCTCCTCATACACCAGTGTGCAGTCTATACCCCCCATAACCGCTCCACATACACCAGTGTGCAGTCTACACCCCCCATAACCGCTCCTCATACACCAGTGTGCAGTCTACACCCCCCATAACCGCTCCCCATACACCAGTGTGCAGTCTACACCCCCCATAACCGCTCCTCATACACCAGTGTGCAGCCTCACACCCCCCCATAACCGCTCCTCATACACCAGTGTGCAGTCTACACCCCCCATAACCGCTCCTCATACACCAGTGTGCAGTCTACACCCCCCATAACCGCTCCTCATACACCAGTGTGCAGTCTACACTCCCCATAACCGCTCCTCATACACCAGTGTGCAGCCTACACCCCCCATAACCGCTCCTCATACACCAGTGTGCAGCCTCACACCCCCCATAACCGCTCCACATACACCAGTGTGCAGTCTACACCCCCCATAACCGCTCCTCATACACCAGTGTGCAGCCTACACCCCCCATAACCGCTCCTCATACACCAGTGTGCAGTCTACACCCCCCATAACCGCTCCTCATACACCAGTGTGCAGTCTACACCCCCCATAACCGCTCCTCATACACCAGTGTGCAGTCTACACCCCCCATAACCGCTCCTCATACACCAGTGTGCAGCCTACACCCCCCATAACCGCTCCCCATACACCAGTGTGCAGCCTCACACCCCCCATAACCGCTCCCCATACACCAGTGTGCAGTCTACACCCCCCATAACCGCTCCTCATACACCAGTGTGCAGCCTACACCCCCCATAACCGCTCCACATACACCAGTGTGCAGCCTCACACCCCCCATAACCGCTCCTCATACACCAGTGTGCAGCCTACACCCCCCATAACCGCTCCACATACACCAGTGTGCAGCCTCACACCCCCCATAACCGCTCCTCATACACCAGTGTGCAGCCTCACACCCCCCATAACCGCTCCCCATACACCAGTGTGCAGTCTACACTCCCCATAACCGCTCCACATACACCAGTGTGCAGTCTACACCCCCCATAACCGCTCCTCATACACCAGTGTGCAGCCTCACACCCCCCATAACCGCTCCACATACACCAGTGTGCAGTCTACACCCCCCATAACCGCTCCTCATACACCAGTGTGCAGCCTCACACCCCCCATAACCGCTCCACATACACCAGTGTGCAGTCTACACCCCCCATAACCGCTCCCCATACACCAGTGTGCAGTCTACACCCCCCATAACCGCTCCCCATACACCAGTGTGCAGTCTACACCCCCCATAACCGCTCCTCATACACCAGTGTGCAGCCTCACACCCCCCATAACCGCTCCACATACACCAGTGTGCAGTCTACACCCCCCATAACCGCTCCTCATACACCAGTGTGCAGCCTCACACCCCCCATAACCGCTCCACATACACCAGCGTGCAGCCTCACACCCCCCATAACCGCTCCTCATACACCAGTGTGCAGTCTACACCCCCCATAACCGCTCCCCATACACCAGTGTGCAGTCTACACCCCCCATAACCGCTCCTCATACACCAGTGTGCAGTCTACACCCCCCATAACCGCTCCTCATACACCAGTGTGCAGTCTACACCCCCCATAACCGCTCCTCATACACCAGTGTGCAGTCTACACCCCCCATAACCGCTCCACATACACCAGCGTGCAGCCTCACACCCCCCATAACCGCTCCTCATACACCAGTGTGCAGTCTACACCCCCCATAACCGCTCCCCATACACCAGTGTGCAGTCTACACCCCCCATAACTGCTCCTCATACACCAGTGTGCAGTCTACACCCCCCATAACCGCTCCCCATACACCAGTGTGCAGTCTACACCCCCCATAACCGCTCCCCATACACCAGTGTGCAGCCTCACACCCCCCATAACCGCTCCACATACACCAGTGTGCAGCCTACACCCCCCATAACCGCTCCACATACACCAGTGTGCAGTCTACACCCCCCATAACCGCTCCACATACACCAGTGTGCAGTCTACACCCCCCATAACCGCTCCTCATACACCAGTGTGCAGTCTACACTCCCCATAACCGCTCCTCATACACCAGTGTGCAGTCTACACCCCCCATAACCGCTCCTCATACACCAGTGTGCAGTCTACACCCCCCATAACCGCTCCCCATACACCAGTGTGCAGCCTACACCCCCCATAACCGCTCCTCATACACCAGTGTGCAGCCTCACACCCCCCATAACCGCTCCTCATACACCAGTGTGCAGCCTCACACCCCCCATAACCGCTCCTCATACACCAGTGTGCAGCCTCACACCCCCCATAACCGCTCCTCATACACCAGTGTGCAGCCTCACACCCCCCATAACCGCTCCTCATACACCAGTGTGCAGTCTACACCCCCCATAACCGCTCCTCATACACCAGTGTGCAGTCTACACCCCCCATAACCGCTCCTCATACACCAGTGTGCAGTCTACACCCCCCATAACCGCTCCTCATACACCAGTGTGCAGTCTACACCCCCCATAACCGCTCCTCATACACCAGTGTGCAGTCTACACCCCCCATAACCGCTCCTCATACACCAGTGTGCAGCCTCACACCCCCCATAACCGCTCCTCATACACCAGTGTGCAGCCTCACACCCCCCATAACCGCTCCCCATACACCAGTGTGCAGTCTACACCCCCCATAACCGCTCCTCATACACCAGTGTGCAGCCTACACCCCCCATAACCGCTCCCCATACACCAGTGTGCAGCCTCACACCCCCCATAACCGCTCCCCATACACCAGTGTGCAGTCTACACTCCCCATAACCGCTCCTCATACACCAGTGTGCAGTCTACACCCCCCATAACCGCTCCTCATACACCAGTGTGCAGCCTCACACCCCCCATAACCGCTCCTCATACACCAGTGTGCAGTCTACACCCCCCATAACCGCTCCCCATACACCAGTGTGCAGTCTACACCCCCCATAACCGCTCCTCATACACCAGTGTGCAGTCTACACCCCCCATTACCGCTCCACATACACCAGTGTGCAGCCTCACACCCCCCATAACCGCTCCTCATACACCAGTGTGCAGCCTCACACCCCCCATAACCGCTCCTCATACACCAGTGTGCAGCCTCACACCCCCCATAACCGCTCCCCATACACCAGTGTGCAGTCTACACCCCCCATAACCGCTCCACATACACCAGTGTGCAGTCTACACCCCCCATAACCGCTCCTCATACACCAGTGTGCAGTCTACACCCCCCATAACCGCTCCTCATACACCAGTGTGCAGCCTCACACCCCCCATAACCGCTCCCCATACACCAGTGTGCAGTCTACACCCCCCATAACCGCTCCTCATACACCAGTGTGCAGTCTACACCCCCCATAACCGCTCCTCATACACCAGTGTGCAGTCTACACCCCCCATAACCGCTCCTCATACACCAGTGTGCAGTCTACACCCCCCATAACCGCTCCCCATACACCAGTGTGCAGTCTACACCCCCCATAACCGCTCCTCATACACCAGTGTGCAGTCTACACCCCCCATAACCGCTCCTCATACACCAGTGTGCAGTCTACACCCCCCATAACCGCTCCTCATACACCAGTGTGCAGTCTACACCCCCCATAACCGCTCCCCATACACCAGTGTGCAGTCTACACCCCCCATAACCGCTCCTCATACACCAGTGTGCAGTCTACACCCCCCATAACCGCTCCTCATACACCAGTGTGCAGCCTCACACCCCCCATAACCGCTCCTCATACACCAGTGTGCAGTCTCACACCCCCCATAACCGCTCCTCATACACCAGTGTGCAGTCTACACCCCCCATAACCGCTCCTCATACACCAGTGTGCAGCCTCACACCCCCCATAACCGCTCCACATACACCAGTGTGCAGCCTCACACCCCCCATTACCGCTCCACATACACCAGTGTGCAGCCTCACACCCCCCATAACCGCTCCACATACACCAGTGTGCAGCCTCACACCCCCCATAACCGCTCCTCATACACCAGTGTGCAGTCTACACCCCCCATAACCGCTCCACATACACCAGTGTGCAGTCTACACCCCCCATAACCGCTCCACATACACCAGTGTGCAGTCTACACCCCCCATAACCGCTCCTCATACATCAGTGTGCAGTCTACACCCCCCATAACCGCTCCCCATACACCAGTGTGCAGTCTACACCCCCCATAACCGCTCCACATACACCAGTGTGCAGTCTACACCCCCCATAACCGCTCCACATACACCAGTGTGCAGTCTACACCCCCCATAACCGCTCCTCATACACCAGTGTGCAGTCTACACCCCCCATAACCGCTCCTCATACACCAGTGTGCAGTCTACACCCCCCATAACCGCTCCTCATACACCAGTGTGCAGTCTACACCCCCCATAACCGCTCCTCATACACCATTGTGCAGTCTACACCCCCCATAACCGCTCCTCATACACCAGTGTGCAGTCTACACCCCCCATAACCGCTCCTCATACACCAGTGTGCAGTCTACACCCCCCATAACCGCTCCCCATACACCAGTGTGCAGTCTACACCCCCCATAACCGCTCCTCATACACCAGTGTGCAGTCTACACCCCCCATAACCGCTCCTCATACACCAGTGTGCAGTCTACACCCCCCATAACCGCTCCTCATACACCAGTGTGCAGTCTACACCCCCCATAACCGCTCCTCATACACCAGTGTGCAGTCTACACCCCCCATATCCGCTCCACATACACCAGTGTGCAGTCTACACCCCCCATAACCGCTCCTCATACACCAGTGTGCAGTCTACACCCCCCATAACCGCTCCCCATACACCAGTGTGCAGCCTCACACCCCCCATAACCGCTCCCCATACACCAGTGTGCAGTCTACACCCCCCATAACCGCTCCTCATACACCAGTGTGCAGCCTCACACCCCCCATAACCGCTCCCCATACACCAGTGTGCAGTCTACACCCCCCATAACCGCTCCCCATACACCAGTGTGCAGCCTACACCCCCCCATAACCGCTCCTCATACACCAGTGTGCAGCCTCACACCCCCCATAACCGCTCCTCATACACCAGTGTGCAGCCTACACCCCCCATAACCGCTCCCCATACACCAGTGTGCAGCCTACACCCCCCCATAACCGCTCCACATACACCAGTGTGCAGCCTACACCCCCCATAACCGCTCCTCATACACCAGTGTGCAGTCTACACCCCCCATAACCGCTCCCCATACACCAGTGTGCAGTCTACACCCCCCATAACCGCTCCCCATACACCAGTGTGCAGTCTACACCCCCCATAACCGCTCCCCATACACCAGTGTGCAGTCTACACCCCCCATAACCGCTCCACATACACCAGTGTGCAGCCTACACCCCCCATAACCGCTCCTCATACACCAGTGTGCAGTCTACACCCCCCATAACCGCTCCCCATACACCAGTGTGCAGTCTACACCCCCCATAACCGCTCCCCATACACCAGTGTGCAGTCTACACCCCCCATAACCGCTCCTCATACACCAGTGTGCAGTCTACACCCCCCATAACCGCTCCTCATACACCAGTGTGCAGTCTACACCCCCCATAACCGCTCCTCATACACCAGTGTGCAGTCTACACCCCCCATAACCGCTCCACATACACCAGTGTGCAGCCTCACACCCCCCATAACCGCTCCACATACACCAGTGTGCAGCCTCACACCCCCCATAACCGCTCCACATACACCAGTGTGCAGTCTACACCCCCCATAACCGCTCCTCATACACCAGTGTGCAGTCTACACCCCCCATAACCGCTCCTCATACACCAGTGTGCAGTCTACACCCCCCATAACCGCTCCACATACACCAGTGTGCAGCCTCACACCCCCCATAACCGCTCCACATACACCAGTGTGCAGCCTCACACCCCCCATAACCGCTCCCCATACACCAGTGTGCAGTCTACACCCCCCATAACCGCTCCTCATACACCAGTGTGCAGTCTACACCCCCCATAACCGCTCCACATACAACAGTGTGCAGCCTCACACCCCCCATAACCGCTCCCCATACACCAGTGTGCAGCCTACACTCCCCATAACCGCTCCACATACACCAGTGTGCAGTCTACACCCCCCATAACCGCTCCCCATACACCAGTGTGCAGCCTACACTCCCCATAACCGCTCCCCATACACCAGTGTGCAGCCTACACCCCCCATAACCGCTCCCCATACACCAGTGTGCAGCCTCACACCCCCCATAACCGCTCCCCATACACCAGTGTGCAGCCTACACTCCCCATAACCGCTCCTCATACACCAGTGTGCAGTCTACACCCCCTATAACCGCTCCCCATACACCAGTGTGCAGTCTACACCCCCCCATAACCGCTCCTCATACACCAGTGTGCAGTCTACACCCCCCCATAACCGCTCCTCATACACCAGTGTGCAGTCTACACCCCCCATAACCGCTCCTCATACACCAGTGTGCAGTCTACACTCCCCATAACCGCTCCTCATACACCAGTGTGCAGCCTCACACCCCCCATAACCGCTCCACATACACCAGTGTGCAGCCTACACCCCCCATAACCGCTCCTCATACACCAGTGTGCAGTCTACACCCCCCCATAACCGCTCCTCATACACCAGTGTGCAGCCTCACACCCCCCATAACCGCTCCACATACACCAGTGTGCAGCCTACACCCCCCATAACCGCTCCACATACACCAGTGTGCAGTCTACACTCCCCATAACCGCTCCCCATACACCAGTGTGCAGCCTCACACCCCCCATAACCGCTCCACATACACCAGTGTGCAGTCTACACCCCCCATAACCGCTCCACATACACCAGTGTGCAGTCTACACTCCCCATAACCGCTCCCCATACACCAGTGTGCAGTCTACACTCCCCATAACCGCTCCTCATACACCAGTGTGCAGTCTACACTCCCCATAACTGCTCCCCATACACCAGTGTGCAGTCTACACCCCCCATAACCGCTCCTCATACACCAGTGTGCAGTCTACACCCCCTATAACCGCTCCCCATACACCAGTGTGCAGTCTACACCCCCCATAACCGCTCCACATACACCAGTGTGCAGTCTACACCCCCCATAACCGCTCCTCATACACCAGTGTGCAGTCTACACCCCCCATAACCGCTCCTCATACACCAGTGTGCAGTCTACACCCCCCATAACCGCTCCTCATACACCAGTGTGCAGTCTACACTCCCCATAACCGCTCCTCATACACCAGTGTGCAGTCTACACTCCCCATAACCGCTCCACATACACCAGTGTGCAGCCTCACACCCCCCATAACCGCTCCTCATACACCAGTGTGCAGCCTCACACCCCCCATAACCGCTCCCCATACACCAGTGTGCAGTCTACACCCCCCATAACCGCTCCTCATACACCAGTGTGCAGCCTCACACCCCCCATAACCGCTCCTCATACACCAGTGTGCAGTCTACACCCCCCATAACCGCTCCCCATACACCAGTGTGCAGTCTACACCCCCCATAACCGCTCCTCATACACCAGTGTGCAGTCTACACCCCCCCATAACCGCTCCCCATACACCAGTGTGCAGTCTACACCCCCCATAACCGCTCCTCATACACCAGTGTGCAGCCTCACACCCCCCATAACCGCTCCTCATACACCAGTGTGCAGTCTACACCCCCCATAACCCCTCCCCATACACCAGTGTGCAGTCTACACCCCCCATAACCGCTCCTCATACACCAGTGTGCAGTCTACACCCCCCATAACCGCTCCTCATACACCAGTGTGCAGTCTACACTCCCCATAACCGCTCCTCATACACCAGTGTGCAGTCTACACCCCCCATAACCGCTCCCCATACACCAGTGTGCAGTCTACACCCCCCATAACCGCTCCCCATACACCAGTGTGCAGTCTACACCCCCCATAACCGCTCCTCATACACCAGTGTGCAGTCTACACCCCCCCATAACCGCTCCCCATACACCAGTGTGCAGTCTACACCCCCCATAACCGCTCCTCATACACCAGTGTGCAGTCTACACCCCCCATAACCGCTCCCCATACACCAGTGTGCAGTCTACACCCCCCATAACCGCTCCTCATACACCAGTGTGCAGTCTACACCCCCCCATAACCGCTCCCCATACACCAGTGTGCAGTCTACACCCCCCATAACCGCTCCTCATACACCAGTGTGCAGTCTACACCCCCCATAACCGCTCCACATACACCAGTGTGCAGTCTACACCCCCCATAACCGCTCCTCATACACCAGTGTGTAGTCTACACCCCCCATAACCGCTCCACATACACCAGTGTGCAGTCTACACCCCCCATAACCGCTCCTCATACACCAGTGTGCAGTCTACACCCCCCCATAACCGCTCCCCATACACCAGTGTGCAGCCTCACACCCCCCATAACCGCTCCTCATACACCAGTGTGCAGTCTACACCCCCCATAACCGCTCCTCATACACCAGTGTGCAGTCTACACCCCCCATAACCGCTCCCCATACACCAGTGTGCAGTCTACACCCCCCATAACCGCTCCACATACACCAGCGTGCAGCCTCACACCCCCCATAACCGCTCCTCATACACCAGTGTGCAGCCTCAAACCCCCCATAACCGCTCCTCATACACCAGTGTGCAGTCTACACCCCCCATAACCGCTCCACATACACCAGTGTGCAGCCTCACACCCCCCATAACCGCTCCTCATACACCAGTGTGCAGTCTACACCCCCCATAACCGCTCCTCATACACCAGTGTGCAGCCTCACACCCCCCATAACCGCTCCACATACACCAGCGTGCAGCCTCACACCCCCCATAACCGCTCCTCATACACCAGTGTGCAGCCTCACACCCCCCATAACCGCTCCTCATACACCAGTGTGCAGTCTACACCCCCCATAACCGCTCCTCATACACCAGTGTGCAGTCTACACCCCCCATAACCGCTCCTCATACACCAGTGTGCAGTCTACACCCCCCATAACCGCTCCTCATACACCAGTGTGCAGTCTACACCCCCCATAACCGCTCCTCATACACCAGTGTGCAGTCTACACCCCCCATAACCGCTCCCCATACACCAGTGTGCAGTCTACACCCCCCATAACCGCTCCTCATACACCAGTGTGCAGTCTACACCCCCCATAACCGCTCCACATACACCAGTGTGCAGTCTACACCCCCCATAACCGCTCCTCATACACCAGTGTGCAGCCTCACACCCCCCATAACCGCTCCACATACACCAGTGTGCAGCCTACACCCCCCATAACCGCTCCTCATACACCAGTGTGCAGTCTACACCCCCCATAACCGCTCCCCATACACCAGTGTGCAGTCTACACCCCCCATAACCGCTCCTCATACACCAGTGTGCAGCCTACACCCCCCCATAACCGCTCCCCATACACCAGTGTGCAGCCTCACACCCCCCATAACCGCTCCTCATACACCAGTGTGCAGCCTCACACCCCCCATAACCGCTCCTCATACACCAGTGTGCAGTCTACACCCCCCATAACCGCTCCTCATACACCAGTGTGCAGCCTCACACCCCCCATAACCGCTCCACATACACCAGCGTGCAGCCTCACACCCCCCATAACCGCTCCCCATACACCAGTGTGCAGCCTCACACCCCCCATAACCGCTCCTCATACACCAGTGTGCAGTCTACACCCCCCATAACCGCTCCCCATACACCAGTGTGCAGTCTACACCCCCCATAACCGCTCCTCATACACCAGTGTGCAGCCTCACACCCCCCATAACCGCTCCACATACACCAGTGTGCAGTCTACACCCCCCATAACCGCTCCACATACACCAGTGTGCAGTCTACACCCCCCATAACCGCTCCACATACACCAGTGTGCAGTCTACACCCCCCATAACCGCTCCTCATACACCAGTGTGCAGTCTACACCCCCCATAACCGCTCCTCATACACCAGTGTGCAGTCTACACCCCCCATAACCGCTCCCCATACACCAGTGTGCAGTCTACACCCCCCATAACCGCTCCTCATACACCAGTGTGCAGTCTACACCCCCCATAACCGCTCCACATACACCAGTGTGCAGTCTACACCCCCCATAACCGCTCCTCATACACCAGTGTGCAGTCTACACCCCCCATAACCGCTCCTCATACACCAGTGTGCAGTCTACACCCCCCATAACCGCTCCACATACACCAGTGTGCAGTCTACACCCCCCATAACCGCTCCCCATACACCAGTGTGCAGTCTACACCCCCCATAACCGCTCCTCATACACCAGTGTGCAGTCTACACCCCCCATAACCGCTCCACATACACCAGTGTGCAGTCTACACCCCCCATAACCGCTCCTCATACACCAGTGTGCAGTCTACACCCCCCATAACCGCTCCTCATACACCAGTGTGCAGTCTACACCCCCCATAACCGCTCCCCATACACCAGTGTGCAGTCTACACCCCCCATAACCGCTCCTCATACACCAGTGTGCAGTCTACACCCCCCATAACCGCTCCACATACACCAGTGTGCAGTCTACACCCCCCATAACCGCTCCTCATACACCAGTGTGCAGTCTACACTCCCCATAACCGCTCCTCATACACCAGTGTGCAGTCTACACCCCCCATAACCGCTCCTCATACACCAGTGTGCAGTCTACACCCCCCATAACCGCTCCCCATACACCAGTGTGCAGCCTACACCCCCCATAACCGCTCCCCATACACCAGTGTGCAGTCTACACCCCCCATAACCGCTCCTCATACACCAGTGTGCAGTCTACACCCCCCATAACCGCTCCTCATACACCAGTGTGCAGTCTACACCCCCCATAACCGCTCCTCATACACCAGTGTGCAGTCTACACCCCCCATAACCGCTCCCCATACACCAGTGTGCAGTCTACACCCCCCATAACCGCTCCTCATACACCAGTGTGCAGTCTACACCCCCCATAACCGCTCCACATACACCAGTGTGCAGTCTACACCCCCCATAACCGCTCCTCATACACCAGTGTGCAGTCTACACCCCCCATAACCGCTCCTCATACACCAGTGTGCAGTCTACACCCCCCATAACCGCTCCTCATACACCAGTGTGCAGTCTACACTCCCCATAACCGCTCCTCATACACCAGTGTGCAGCCTCACACCCCCCATAACCGCTCCTCATACACCAGTGTGCAGCCTCACACCCCCCATAACCGCTCCACATACACCAGTGTGCAGTCTACACTCCCCATAACCGCTCCCCATACACCAGTGTGCAGCCTACACCCCCCATAACCGCTCCTCATACACCAGTGTGCAGTCTACACCCCCCATAACCGCTCCTCATACACCAGTGTGCAGTCTACACCCCCCATAACCGCTCCCCATACACCAGTGTGCAGCCTACACCCCCCATAACCGCTCCTCATACACCAGTGTGCAGTCTACACCCCCCATAACCGCTCCTCATACACCAGTGTGCAGTCTACACCCCCCATAACCGCTCCTCATACACCAGTGTGCAGCCTCACACCCCCCATAACCGCTCCTCATACACCAGTGTGCAGCCTCACACCCCCCATAACCGCTCCTCATACACCAGTGTGCAGTCTACACCCCCCATAACCGCTCCTCATACACCAGTGTGCAGTCTACACTCCCCATAACCGCTCCTCATACACCAGTGTGCAGTCTACACTCCCCATAACCGCTCCTCATACACCAGTGTGCAGCCTACACCCCCCATAACCGCTCCTCATACACCAGTGTGCAGTCTACACCCCCCATAACCGCTCCCCATACACCAGTGTGCAGTCTACACCCCCCATAACCGCTCCTCATACACCAGTGTGCAGTCTACACCCCCCATAACCGCTCCTCATACACCAGTGTGCAGTCTACACTCCCCATAACCGCTCCTCATACACCAGTGTGCAGTCTACACCCCCCATAACCGCTCCACATACACCAGTGTGCAGTCTACACTCCCCATAACCGCTCCCCATACACCAGTGTGCAGTCTACACCCCCCATAACTGCTCCACATACACCAGTGTGCAGCCTACACCCCCCATAACCGCTCCCCATACACCAGTGTGCAGTCTACACCCCCCATAACCGCTCCTCATACACCAGTGTGCAGTCTACACTCCCCATAACCGCTCCCCATACACCAGTGTGCAGTCTACACCCCCCATAACCGCTCCACATACACCAGTGTGCAGTCTCACACCCCCCATAACCGCTCCTCATACACCAGTGTGCAGTCTACACCCCCCATAACCGCTCCACATACACCAGTGTGCAGTCTCACACCCCCCATAACCGCTCCTCATACACCAGTGTGCAGTCTACACCCCCCATAACCGCTCCCCATACACCAGTGTGCAGTCTACACCCCCCATAACCGCTCCCCATACACCAGTGTGCAGTCTACACCCCCCATAACCGCTCCACATACACCAGTGTGCAGTCTCACACCCCCCATAACCGCTCCTCATACACCAGTGTGCAGTCTACACCCCCCATAACCGCTCCCCATACACCAGTGTGCAGTCTACACCCCCCATAACCGCTCCTCATACACCAGTGTGCAGCCTCACACCCCCCATAACCGCTCCCCATACACCAGTGTGCAGTCTACACCCCCCATAACCGCTCCCCATACACCAGTGTGCAGCCTCACACCCCCCATAACCGCTCCCCATACACCAGTGTGCAGCCTCACACCCCCCATAACCGCTCCACATACACCAGTGTGCAGTCTACACCCCCCATAACCGCTCCTCATACACCAGTGTGCAGTCTACACCCCCCATAACCGCTCCCCATACACCAGTGTGCAGTCTACACCCCCCATAACCGCTCCTCATACACCAGTGTGCAGTCTACACCCCCCATAACCGCTCCACATACACCAGTGTGCAGCCTCACACCCCCCATAACCGCTCCTCATACACCAGTGTGCAGTCTACACCCCCCATAACCGCTCCCCATACACCAGTGTGCAGTCTACACCCCCCATAACCGCTCCTCATACACCAGTGTGCAGTCTACACCCCCCATAACCGCTCCTCATACACCAGTGTGCAGTCTACACCCCCCATAACCGCTCCTCATACACCAGTGTGCAGTCTACACCCCCCATAACCGCTCCCCATACACCAGTGTGCAGTCTACACCCCCCATAACCGCTCCCCATACACCAGTGTGCAGCCTCACACCCCCCATAACCGCTCCTCATACACCAGTGTGCAGCCTACACCCCCCATAACCGCTCCTCATACACCAGTGTGCAGTCTACACCCCCCATAACCGCTCCTCATACACCAGTGTGCAGTCTACACCCCCCATAACCGCTCCCCATACACCAGTGTGCAGTCTACACCCCCCATAACCGCTCCTCATACACCAGTGTGCAGCCTCACACCCCCCATAACCGCTCCTCATACACCAGTGTGCAGCCTCAAACCCCCCATAACCGCTCCTCATACACCAGTGTGCAGTCTACACCCCCCATAACCGCTCCCCATACACCAGTGTGCAGCCTCACACCCCCCATAACCGCTCCTCATACACCAGTGTGCAGTCTACACCCCCCATAACCGCTCCTCATACACCAGTGTGCAGTCTACACCCCCCATAACCGCTCCCCATACACCAGTGTGCAGTCTACACCCCCCATAACCGCTCCTCATACACCAGTGTGCAGCCTCACACCCCCCATAACCGCTCCTCATACACCAGTGTGCAGCCTCAAACCCCCCATAACCGCTCCTCATACACCAGTGTGCAGTCTACACCCCCCATAACCGCTCCTCATACACCAGTGTGCAGTCTACACCCCCCATAACCGCTCCACATACACCAGTGTGCAGCCTCACACCCCCCATAACCGCTCCACATACACCAGCGTGCAGCCTCACACCCCCCATAACCGCTCCTCATACACCAGTGTGCAGCCTCAAACCCCCCATAACCGCTCCTCATACACCAGTGTGCAGTCTACACCCCCCATAACCGCTCCCCATACACCAGTGTGCAGTCTACACCCCCCATAACCGCTCCTCATACACCAGTGTGCAGCCTCACACCCCCCATAACCGCTCCTCATACACCAGTGTGCAGTCTACACCCCCCATAACCGCTCCTCATACACCAGTGTGCAGTCTACACCCCCCATAACCGCTCCTCATACACCAGTGTGCAGTCTACACCCCCCATAACCGCTCCCCATACACCAGTGTGCAGTCTACACCCCCCATAACCGCTCCTCATACACCAGTGTGCAGTCTACACCCCCCATAACCGCTCCCCATACACCAGTGTGCAGTCTACACCCCCCATAACCGCTCCTCATACACCAGTGTGCAGTCTACACCCCCCATAACCGCTCCCCATACACCAGTGTGCAGTCTACACCCCCCATAACCGCTCCTCATACACCAGTGTGCAGTCTACACCCCCCATAACCGCTCCTCATACACCAGTGTGCAGTCTACACCCCCCATAACCGCTCCACATACACCAGTGTGCAGCCTCACACCCCCCATAACCGCTCCACATACACCAGCGTGCAGCCTCACACCCCCCATAACCGCTCCTCATACACCAGTGTGCAGCCTCACACCCCCCATAACCGCTCCTCATACACCAGTGTGCAGTCTACACCCCCCATAACCGCTCCTCATACACCAGTGTGCAGTCTACACCCCCCATAACCGCTCCTCATACACCAGTGTGCAGTCTACACCCCCCATAACCGCTCCCCATACACCAGTGTGCAGTCTACACCCCCCATAACCGCTCCTCATACACCAGTGTGCAGCCTCACACCCCCCATAACCGCTCCTCATACACCAGTGTGCAGCCTCACACCCCCCATAACCGCTCCTCATACACCAGTGTGCAGCCTCACACCCCCCATAACCGCTCCACATACACCAGTGTGCAGCCTCACACCCCCCATAACCGCTCCACATACACCAGTGTGCAGCCTACACCCCCCATAACCGCTCCTCATACACCAGTGTGCAGTCTACACCCCCCATAACCGCTCCCCATACACCAGTGTGCAGTCTACACCCCCCATAACCGCTCCTCATACACCAGTGTGCAGCCTCACACCCCCCATAACCGCTCCTCATACACCAGTGTGCAGCCTCACACCCCCCATAACCGCTCCACATACACCAGTGTGCAGCCTACACCCCCCATAACCGCTCCTCATACACCAGTGTGCAGTCTACACCCCCCATAACCGCTCCTCATACACCAGTGTGCAGCCTCACACCCCCCATAACCGCTCCTCATACACCAGTGTGCAGTCTACACCCCCCATAACCGCTCCTCATACACCAGTGTGCAGTCTACACCCCCCATAACCGCTCCCCATACACCAGTGTGCAGTCTACACCCCCCATAACCGCTCCTCATACACCAGTGTGCAGCCTCACACCCCCCATAACCGCTCCTCATACACCAGTGTGCAGCCTCACACCCCCCATAACCGCTCCTCATACACCAGTGTGCAGCCTCACACCCCCCATAACCGCTCCACATACACCAGTGTGCAGCCTACACCCCCCCATAACCGCTCCCCATACACCAGTGTGCAGCCTCACACCCCCCATAACCGCTCCTCATACACCAGTGTGCAGCCTCACACCCCCCATAACCGCTCCTCATACACCAGTGTGCAGTCTACACCCCCCATAACCGCTCCTCATACACCAGTGTGCAGCCTCACACCCCCCATAACCGCTCCACATACACCAGCGTGCAGCCTCACACCCCCCATAACCGCTCCCCATACACCAGTGTGCAGCCTCACACCCCCCATAACCGCTCCTCATACACCAGTGTGCAGTCTACACCCCCCATAACCGCTCCCCATACACCAGTGTGCAGTCTACACCCCCCATAACCGCTCCTCATACACCAGTGTGCAGCCTCACACCCCCCATAACCGCTCCCCATACACCAGTGTGCAGTCTACACCCCCCATAACCGCTCCTCATACACCAGTGTGCAGTCTACACTCCCCATAACCGCTCCTCATACACCAGTGTGCAGTCTACACCCCCCATAACCGCTCCTCATACACCAGTGTGCAGTCTACACCCCCCATAACCGCTCCTCATACACCAGTGTGCAGTCTACACCCCCCATAACCGCTCCCCATACACCAGTGTGCAGTCTACACCCCCCATAACCGCTCCTCATACACCAGCGTGCAGTCTACACCCCCCATAACCGCTCCTCATACACCAGTGTGCAGTCTACACCCCCCATAACCGCTCCTCATACACCAGTGTGCAGTCTACACCCCCCATAACCGCTCCTCATACACCAGTGTGCAGTCTACACCCCCCATAACCGCTCCTCATACACCAGTGTGCAGTCTACACCCCCCATAACCGCTCCTCATACACCAGTGTGCAGCCTACACCCCCCATAACCGCTCCTCATACACCAGTGTGCAGCCTCACACCCCCCATAACCGCTCCACATACACCAGTGTGCAGCCTACACCCCCCATAACCGCTCCTCATACACCAGTGTGCAGCCTCACACCCCCCATAACCGCTCCTCATACACCAGTGTGCAGCCTCACACCCCCCATAACCGCTCCTCATACACCAGTGTGCAGTCTACACCCCCCATAACCTCTCCTCATACACCAGTGTGCAGCCTCACACCCCCCATAACCGCTCCTCATACACCAGTGTGCAGTCTACACCCCCCATAACCTCTCCTCATACACCAGTGTGCAGCCTCACACCCCCCATAACCGCTCCTCATACACCAGTGTGCAGTCTACACCCCCCATAACCGCTCCTCATACACCAGTGTGCAGTCTACACCCCCCATAACCGCTCCCCATACACCAGTGTGCAGTCTACACCCCCCATAACCGCTCCTCATACACCAGTGTGCAGCCTCACACCCCCCATAACCGCTCCTCATACACCAGTGTGCAGCCTCACACCCCCCATAACCGCTCCTCATACACCAGTGTGCAGTCTACACCCCCCATAACCGCTCCTCATACACCAGTGTGCAGTCTACACCCCCCATAACCGCTCCCCATACACCAGTGTGCAGTCTACACCCCCCATAACCGCTCCTCATACACCAGTGTGCAGCCTCACACCCCCCATAACCGCTCCTCATACACCAGTGTGCAGTCTACACCCCCCATAACCGCTCCTCATACACCAGTGTGCAGTCTACACCCCCCATAACCGCTCCCCATACACCAGTGTGCAGTCTACACCCCCCATAACCGCTCCTCATACACCAGTGTGCAGCCTCACACCCCCCATAACCGCTCCTCATACACCAGTGTGCAGTCTACACCCCCCATAACCGCTCCTCATACACCAGTGTGCAGTCTACACCCCCCATAACCGCTCCCCATACACCAGTGTGCAGTCTACACCCCCCATAACCGCTCCTCATACACCAGTGTGCAGTCTACACCCCCCATAACCGCTCCTCATACACCAGTGTGCAGTCTACACCCCCCATAACCGCTCCTCATACACCAGTGTGCAGCCTACACCCCCCCATAACCGCTCCACATACACCAGTGTGCAGTCTACACCCCCCATAACCGCTCCTCATACACCAGTGTGCAGTCTACACCCCCCATAACCGCTCCTCATACACCAGTGTGCAGTCTACACCCCCCATAACCGCTCCCCATACACCAGTGTGCAGTCTACACCCCCCATAACCGCTCCTCATACACCAGTGTGCAGCCTCACACCCCCCATAACCGCTCCACATACACCAGTGTGCAGTCTACACCCCCCATAACCGCTCCTCATACACCAGTGTGCAGTCTACACCCCCCATAACCGCTCCTCATACACCAGTGTGCAGCCTCACACCCCCCATAACCGCTCCTCATACACCAGTGTGCAGTCTACACCCCCCATAACCGCTCCTCATACACCAGTGTGCAGCCTCACACCCCCCATAACCGCTCCTCATACACCAGTGTGCAGTCTACACCCCCCATAACCGCTCCTCATACACCAGTGTGCAGTCTACACCCCCCATAACCGCTCCACATACACCAGTGTGCAGCCTACACCCCCCATAACCGCTCCTCATACACCAGTGTGCAGTCTACACCCCCCATAACCGCTCCACATACACCAGTGTGCAGCCTACACCCCCCATAACCGCTCCTCATACACCAGTGTGCAGTCTACACCCCCCATAACCGCTCCTCATACACCAGTGTGCAGTCTACACCCCCCATAACCGCTCCTCATACACCAGTGTGCAGTCTACACCCCCCATAACCGCTCCACATACACCAGTGTGCAGTCTACACCCCCCATAACCGCTCCTCATACACCAGTGTGCAGTCTACACCCCCCATAACCGCTCCACATACACCAGTGTGCAGTCTACACCCCCCATAACCGCTCCACATACACCAGTGTGCAGTCTACACCCCCCATAACCGCTCCACATACACCAGTGTGCAGTCTACACTCCCCATAACCGCTCCACATACACCAGTGTGCAGCCTACACCCCCCATAACCGCTCCACATACACCAGTGTGCAGTCTACACCCCCCATAACCGCTCCTCATACACCAGTGTGCAGCCTACACCCCCCATAACCGCTCCACATACACCAGTGTGCAGTCTACACCCCCCATAACCGCTCCTCATACACCAGTGTGCAGTCTACACTCCCCATAACCGCTCCCCATACACCAGTGTGCAGTCTACACCCCCCATAACCGCTCCACATACACCAGTGTGCAGTCTACACCCCCCATAACCGCTCCTCATACACCAGTGTGCAGTCTACACCCCCCATAACCGCTCCTCATACACCAGTGTGCAGTCTACACCCCCCATAACCGCTCCACATACACCAGTGTGCAGTCTACACTCCCCATAACCGCTCCTCATACACCAGTGTGCAGCCTCACACCCCCCATAACCGCTCCCCATACACCAGTGTGCAGTCTACACCCCCCATAACCGCTCCTCATACACCAGTGTGCAGCCTCACACCCCCCATAACCGCTCCCCATACACCAGTGTGCAGTCTACACCCCCCATAACCGCTCCTCATACACCAGTGTGCAGCCTACACCCCCCATAACCGCTCCTCATACACCAGTGTGCAGTCTACACCCCCCATAACCGCTCCCCATACACCAGTGTGCAGTCTACACCCCCCATAACCGCTCCTCATACACCAGTGTGCAGCCTCACACCCCCCATAACCGCTCCTCATACACCAGTGTGCAGCCTCACACCCCCCATAACCGCTCCCCATACACCAGTGTGCAGTCTACACCCCCCATAACCGCTCCTCATACACCAGTGTGCAGCCTACACCCCCCATAACCGCTCCTCATACACCAGTGTGCAGTCTACACCCCCCATAACCGCTCCCCATACACCAGTGTGCAGTCTACACCCCCCATAACCGCTCCTCATACACCAGTGTGCAGCCTCACACCCCCCATAACCGCTCCTCATACACCAGTGTGCAGTCTACACCCCCCATAACTGCTCCTCATACACCAGTGTGCAGTCTACACCCCCCATAACTGCTCCTCATACACCAGTGTGCAGTCTCACACCCCCCATAACCGCTCCTCATACACCAGTGTGCAGTCTACACCCCCCATAACCGCTCCTCATACACCAGTGTGCAGTCTACACCCCCCATAACCGCTCCTCATACACCAGTGTGCAGCCTCACACCCCCCATAACCGCTCCACATACACCAGTGGGCAGCCTCACACCCCCCATAACCGCTCCACATACACCAGTGTGCAGCCTACACCCCCCATAACCGCTCCACATACACCAGTGTGCAGCCTCACACCCCCCATAACCGCTCCACATACACCAGTGTGCAGCCTCACACCCCCCATAACCGCTCCTCATACACCAGTGTGCAGTCTACACCCCCCATAACCGCTCCTCATACACCAGTGTGCAGTCTACACCCCCCATAACCGCTCCCCATACACCAGTGTGCAGTCTACACCCCCCATAACCGCTCCACATACACCAGTGTGCAGCCTACACCCCCCATAACCGCTCCTCATACACCAGTGTGCAGTCTACACCCCCTATAACCGCTCCCCATACACCAGTGTGCAGTCTACACCCCCCATAACCGCTCCTCATACACCAGTGTGCAGTCTACACCCCCCATAACCGCTCCTCATACACCAGTGTGCAGTCTACACCCCCCATAACCGCTCCTCATACACCAGTGTGCAGTCTACACCCCCCATAACCGCTCCTCATACACCAGTGTGCAGTCTACACTCCCCATAACCGCTCCCCATACACCAGTGTGCAGCCTACACCCCCCATAACCGCTCCTCATACACCAGTGTGCAGTCTACACCCCCCATAACCGCTCCTCATACACCAGTGTGCAGTCTACACCCCCCATAACCGCTCCTCATACACCAGTGTGCAGCCTCACACCCCCCATAACCGCTCCTCATACACCAGTGTGCAGTCTACACCCCCCATAACCGCTCCTCATACACCAGTGTGCAGCCTACACCCCCCATAACCGCTCCTCATACACCAGTGTGCAGTCTCACACCCCCCATAACCGCTCCCCATACACCAGTGTGCAGCCTACACTCCCCATAACCGCTCCACATACACCAGTGTGCAGTCTACACCCCCCATAACCGCTCCTCATACACCAGCGTGCAGTCTACACTCCCCATAACCGCTCCTCATACACCAGCGTGCAGTCTACACCCCCCATAACCGCTCCTCATACACCAGTGTGCAGTCTACACCCCCCATAACCGCTCCTCATACACCAGTGTGCAGTCTACACCCCCCATAACCGCTCCTCATACACCAGTGTGCAGTCTACACTCCCCATAACCGCTCCTCATACACCAGTGTGCAGTCTACACTCCCCATAACCGCTCCACATACACCAGTGTGCAGTCTACACTCCCCATAACCGCTCCTCATACACCAGTGTGCAGTCTACACCCCCCATAACCGCTCCTCATACACCAGTGTGCAGTCTACACCCCCCATAACCGCTCCTCATACACCAGTGTGCAGTCTACACCCCCCATAACCGCTCCCCATACACCAGTGTGCAGCCTACACTCCCCATAACCGCTCCTCATACACCAGTGTGCAGTCTACACCCCCCATAACCGCTCCTCATACACCAGTGTGCAGTCTACACCCCCCATAACCGCTCCCCATACACCAGTGTGCAGCCTACACTCCCCATAACCGCTCCTCATACACCAGTGTGCAGTCTACACCCCCCATAACCGCTCCTCATACACCAGCGTGCAGTCTACACTCCCCATAACCGCTCCTCATACACCAGCGTGCAGTCTACACCCCCCATAACCGCTCCTCATACACCAGTGTGCAGTCTACACCCCCCATAACCGCTCCTCATACACCAGTGTGCAGTCTACACCCCCCATAACCGCTCCTCATACACCAGTGTGCAGTCTACACTCCCCATAACCGCTCCTCATACACCAGTGTGCAGTCTACACTCCCCATAACCGCTCCACATACACCAGTGTGCAGTCTACACTCCCCATAACCGCTCCTCATACACCAGTGTGCAGTCTACACCCCCCATAACCGCTCCCCATACACCAGTGTGCAGCCTCACACCCCCCATAACCGCTCCCCATACACCAGTGTGCAGTCTACACTCCCCATAACCGCTCCACATACACCAGTGTGCAGTCTACACCCCCCATAACCGCTCCTCATACACCAGTGTGCAGTCTACACCCCCCATAACCGCTCCCCATACACCAGTGTGCAGCCTCACACCCCCCATAACCGCTCCCCATACACCAGTGTGCAGTCTCACACCCCCCATAACCGCTCCTCATACACCAGTGTGCAGTCTACACCCCCCATAACCGCTCCCCATACACCAGTGTGCAGCCTCACACCCCCCATAACCGCTCCACATACACCAGTGTGCAGCCTCACACCCCCCATAACCGCTCCACATACACCAGTGTGCAGTCTACACTCCCCATAACCGCTCCCCATACACCAGTGTGCAGTCTACACCCCCCATAACCGCTCCCCATACACCAGTGTGCAGTCTACACCCCCCATAACCGCTCCCCATACACCAGTGTGCAGTCTACACCCCCCATAACCGCTCCTCATACACCAGTGTGCAGCCTCACACCCCCCATAACCGCTCCACATACACCAGTGTGCAGCCTCACACCCCCCATAACCGCTCCACATACACCAGTGTGCAGTCTACACTCCCCATAACCGCTCCTCATGCACCAGTGTGCAGTCTACACCCCCCATAACCGCTCCCCATACACCAGTGTGCAGTCTACACTCCCCATAACCGCTCCTCATGCACCAGTGTGCAGTCTACACCCCCCATAACCGCTCCCCATACACCAGTGTGCAGTCTACACTCCCCATAACCGCTCCTCATACACCAGTGTGCAGTCTACACCCCCCATAACCGCTCCTCATACACCAGTGTGCAGTCTACACCCCCCATAACCGCTCCTCATACACCAGTGTGCAGTCTACACCCCCCATAACCGCTCCACATACACCAGTGTGCAGTCTACACCCCCCATAACCGCTCCACATACACCAGTGTGCAGCCTCACACCCCCCATAACCGCTCCTCATACACCAGTGTGCAGTCTACACCCCCCATAACCGCTCCTCATACACCAGTGTGCAGTCTACACCCCCCATAACCGCTCCTCATACACCAGTGTGCAGTCTACACCCCCCCATAACCGCTCCCCATACACCAGTGTGCAGCCTCACACCCCCCATAACCGCTCCTCATACACCAGTGTGCAGCCTACACCCCCCATAACCGCTCCCCATACACCAGTGTGCAGCCTACACCCCCCATAACCGCTCCTCATACACCAGTGTGCAGTCTACACCCCCCATAACCGCTCCTCATACACCAGTGTGCAGTCTACACCCCCCATAACCGCTCCCCATACACCAGTGTGCAGTCTACACCCCCCATAACCGCTCCTCATACACCAGTGTGCAGCCTCACACCCCCCATAACCGCTCCTCATACACCAGTGTGCAGCCTCAAACCCCCCATAACCGCTCCTCATACACCAGTGTGCAGTCTACACCCCCCATAACCGCTCCACATACACCAGTGTGCAGCCTCACACCCCCCATAACCGCTCCACATACACCAGCGTGCAGCCTCACACCCCCCATAACCGCTCCTCATACACCAGTGTGCAGCCTCAAACCCCCCATAACCGCTCCTCATACACCAGTGTGCAGTCTACACCCCCCATAACCGCTCCCCATACACCAGTGTGCAGTCTACACCCCCCATAACCGCTCCTCATACACCAGTGTGCAGCCTCACACCCCCCATAACCGCTCCCCATACACCAGTGTGCAGTCTACACCCCCCATAACCGCTCCTCATACACCAGTGTGCAGTCTACACCCCCCATAACCGCTCCCCATACACCAGTGTGCAGTCTACACCCCCCATAACCGCTCCTCATACACCAGTGTGCAGTCTACACCCCCCATAACCGCTCCCCATACACCAGTGTGCAGTCTACACCCCCCATAACCGCTCCTCATACACCAGTGTGCAGTCTACACCCCCCATAACCGCTCCTCATACACCAGTGTGCAGTCTACACCCCCCATAACCGCTCCTCATACACCAGTGTGCAGCCTCACACCCCCCATAACCGCTCCACATACACCAGTGTGCAGCCTCACACCCCCCATAACCGCTCCACATACACCAGCGTGCAGCCTCACACCCCCCATAACCGCTCCTCATACACCAGTGTGCAGCCTCACACCCCCCATAACCGCTCCTCATACACCAGTGTGCAGTCTACACCCCCCATAACCGCTCCTCATACACCAGTGTGCAGTCTACACCCCCCATAACCGCTCCTCATACACCAGTGTGCAGTCTACACCCCCCATAACCGCTCCCCATACACCAGTGTGCAGTCTACACCCCCCATAACCGCTCCTCATACACCAGTGTGCAGCCTCACACCCCCCATAACCGCTCCACATACACCAGTGTGCAGCCTACACCCCCCATAACCGCTCCTCATACACCAGTGTGCAGTCTACACCCCCCATAACCGCTCCCCATACACCAGTGTGCAGTCTACACCCCCCATAACCGCTCCTCATACACCAGTGTGCAGCCTACACCCCCCCATAACCGCTCCCCATACACCAGTGTGCAGCCTCACACCCCCCATAACCGCTCCTCATACACCAGTGTGCAGCCTCACACCCCCCATAACCGCTCCTCATACACCAGTGTGCAGTCTACACCCCCCATAACCGCTCCTCATACACCAGTGTGCAGCCTCACACCCCCCATAACCGCTCCACATACACCAGCGTGCAGCCTCACACCCCCCATAACCGCTCCCCATACACCAGTGTGCAGCCTCACACCCCCCATAACCGCTCCTCATACACCAGTGTGCAGTCTACACCCCCCATAACCGCTCCCCATACACCAGTGTGCAGTCTACACCCCCCATAACCGCTCCTCATACACCAGTGTGCAGCCTCACACCCCCCATAACCGCTCCCCATACACCAGTGTGCAGTCTACACCCCCCATAACCGCTCCTCATACACCAGTGTGCAGTCTACACTCCCCATAACCGCTCCCCATACACCAGTGTGCAGTCTACACCCCCCATAACCGCTCCTCATACACCAGTGTGCAGTCTACACTCCCCATAACCGCTCCTCATACACCAGTGTGCAGTCTACACCCCCCATAACCGCTCCTCATACACCAGTGTGCAGTCTACACCCCCCATAACCGCTCCTCATACACCAGTGTGCAGCCTCACACCCCCCATAACCGCTCCTCATACACCAGTGTGCAGTCTACACCCCCCATAACCGCTCCTCATACACCAGTGTGCAGTCTACACCCCCCATAACCGCTCCTCATACACCAGTGTGCAGTCTACACCCCCCATAACCGCTCCCCATACACCAGTGTGCAGTCTACACCCCCCATAACCGCTCCTCATACACCAGTGTGCAGTCTACACCCCCCATAACCGCTCCCCATACACCAGTGTGCAGTCTACACCCCCCATAACCGCTCCTCATACACCAGTGTGCAGTCTACACCCCCCATAACCTCTCCTCATACACCAGTGTGCAGCCTACACCCCCCATAACCGCTCCTCATACACCAGTGTGCAGCCTCACACCCCCCATAACCGCTCCACATACACCAGTGTGCAGTCTACACCCCCCATAACCGCTCCTCATACACCAGTGTGCAGCCTCACACCCCCCATAACCGCTCCTCATACACCAGTGTGCAGTCTACACCCCCCATAACCGCTCCTCATACACCAGTGTGCAGTCTACACCCCCCATAACCGCTCCTCATACACCAGTGTGCAGTCTACACCCCCCATAACCGCTCCTCATACACCAGTGTGCAGTCTACACCCCCCATAACCGCTCCTCATACACCAGTGTGTAGTCTACACCCCCCATAACCGCTCCCCATACACCAGTGTGCAGTCTACACCCCCCATAACCTCTCCTCATACACCAGTGTGCAGTCTACACCCCCCATAACCGCTCCCCATACACCAGTGTGCAGTCTACACCCCCCATAACCGCTCCTCATACACCAGTGTGCAGTCTACACCCCCCATAACCGCTCCTCATACACCAGTGTGCAGCCTCACACCCCCCATAACCGCTCCTCATACACCAGTGTGCAGTCTACACCCCCCATAACCGCTCCCCATACACCAGTGTGCAGTCTACACCCCCCATAACCGCTCCTCATACACCAGTGTGCAGTCTACACCCCCCATAACCGCTCCACATACACCAGTGTGCAGTCTACACCCCCCATAACCGCTCCTCATACACCAGTGTGCAGTCTACACCCCCCATAACCGCTCCTCATACACCAGTGTGCAGCCTCACACCCCCCATAACCGCTCCTCATACACCAGTGTGCAGCCTCACACCCCCCATAACCGCTCCTCATACACCAGTGTGCAGCCTACACCCCCCATAACCGCTCCTCATACACCAGTGTGCAGCCTCACACCCCCCATAACCGCTCCTCATACACCAGTGTGCAGTCTACACCCCCCATAACCGCTCCTCATACACCAGTGTGCAGCCTACACCCCCCATAACCGCTCCTCATACACCAGTGTGCAGTCTACACTCCCCATAACCGCTCCACATACACCAGTGTGCAGCCTACACCCCCCATAACCGCTCCTCATACACCAGTGTGCAGTCTACACCCCCCATAACCGCTCCTCATACACCAGTGTGCAGCCTCACACCCCCCATAACCGCTCCTCATACACCAGTGTGCAGCCTACACCCCCCATAACCGCTCCTCATACACCAGTGTGCAGTCTACACCCCCCATAACCGCTCCTCATACACCAGTGTGCAGCCTCACACCCCCCATAACCGCTCCTCATACACCAGTGTGCAGTCTACACCCCCCATAACCGCTCCCCATACACCAGTGTGCAGTCTACACCCCCCATAACCGCTCCTCATACACCAGTGTGCAGTCTACACCCCCCATAACCGCTCCACATACACCAGTGTGCAGTCTACACCCCCCATAACCGCTCCTCATACACCAGTGTGCAGCCTCACACCCCCCATAACCGCTCCTCATACACCAGTGTGCAGTCTACACCCCCCATAACCGCTCCTCATACACCAGTGTGCAGCCTACACCCCCCATAACCGCTCCTCATACACCAGTGTGCAGTCTACACCCCCCATAACCGCTCCTCATACACCAGTGTGCAGTCTACACCCCCCATAACCGCTCCTCATACACCAGTGTGCAGTCTACACCCCCCATAACCGCTCCACATACACCAGTGTGCAGTCTACACCCCCCATAACCGCTCCTCATACACCAGTGTGCAGTCTACACCCCCCATAACCGCTCCACATACACCAGTGTGCAGTCTACACCCCCCATAACCGCTCCACATACACCAGTGTGCAGTCTACACCCCCCATAACCGCTCCTCATACACCAGTGTGCAGCCTACACCCCCCATAACCGCTCCTCATACACCAGTGTGCAGTCTACACTCCCCATAACCGCTCCCCATACACCAGTGTGCAGCCTACACCCCCCATAACCGCTCCTCATACACCAGTGTGCAGTCTACACCCCCCATAACCGCTCCCCATACACCAGTGTGCAGTCTACACCCCCCATAACCGCTCCACATACACCAGTGTGCAGTCTACACTCCCCATAACCGCTCCTCATACACCAGTGTGCAGTCTACACCCCCCATAACCGCTCCTCATACACCAGTGTGCAGCCTACACCCCCCATAACCGCTCCACATACACCAGTGTGCAGTCTACACTCCCCATAACCGCTCCTCATACACCAGTGTGCAGCCTCACACCCCCCATAACCGCTCCCCATACACCAGTGTGCAGTCTACACCCCCCATAACCGCTCCTCATACACCAGTGTGCAGCCTACACCCCCCATAACCGCTCCACATACACCAGTGTGCAGTCTACACTCCCCATAACCGCTCCTCATACACCAGTGTGCAGCCTCACACCCCCCATAACCGCTCCACATACACCAGTGTGCAGTCTACACCCCCCATAACCGCTCCCCATACACCAGTGTGCAGTCTACACCCCCCATAACCGCTCCTCATACACCAGTGTGCAGCCTACACCCCCCATAACCGCTCCTCATACACCAGTGTGCAGTCTACACCCCCCATAACCGCTCCCCATACACCAGTGTGGGGGTCGTGATGACATTCCACTCGTCCTCCAGTCACTCCAAATTCAAACTATGAGCATGGGTCAACCATTCAAAGAATGAGTCAGACAACAAGCTGGTTCAAGCTCAGAGCATGCTCAGAAGACTACTACAGTCAACGTCCTCAGCATTGTTCTGCGTTTATTTTTACATACACAAATCTAAATACACTACATAATGGGAGGGAAAAGGGGTTGTCCGGGGCGGGTTAAACAATGAAAGTCCAGTGTCTGGCCACTCCTGATTGGTCCACATCTCCTTATCTCAGTCTCTGGGCAGATATTGCAGCCGTCAGCTTATAATCTTGTTTCGTTTCTCTGAAATAAGTCCTGGCAACACTGGAAATGTCTTAGTTTAAGTTTCGATTTGAGTATTACGTAGCAAGGAAAGCTTATTGTTATATGATACAAAATGGTGGTTAGTACATTAGCAAAAAAGCGTATAAAAGTTACAAAAATATAAAAGTTACAAATATATATTCTCTTTTACCCCGACATTCCCCCCTAAACACTAAGCTTTCCTTTGCTTTGGGGCCTTTGAGACTGTCCATGTGTGGGGAGAGGGGAGGTGGATTTCTTCACCCAATCATCTTAGAAGCTGCCCCCTTATGGGACGCCCCCAAACAATTGAGTCCTATCCTGGATGACACATGGAGTTCTCCCAACTGATCCTAAACTGAATCTTTCAATTGGACTTTGTTATGGGGGGGTCTGGTCAGACTTGTTCAAAGGAGTGTATTTCTCTATATAAGGGGACTATGCAGCACAGGACCACCAGGCCCAATACTAGTAGACCTCCCATTACTAGACAAACTTGTTGGAAGAATCCCTTGAGCCCTCCCAACCAACCTGAGAAGAAGGAGGTATCTACCCCTGTGTGGTAGCTGTCCACCCTGGGACAGACAGTAAGCATATGGAAAGGATATAGAAGAAGGTAGTCATCTTTTATAGGCTCGTTCTGTCTCTCTTGCAGTGGGAGGTGTGAATCCAGGTGCTCCTGCCCTCAAGCTTCAGGGCCGTCGGGGTGGTGAGAAGCACAGTGTACGGTCCCTCGAACCGCGGCTGGAGGCAGTCTTTCCGGACAAACTTCTTCACATACACTAGATCGCCTGGGGTGAAATCATGTACTGCATCACCTGTAGATTCTGGGAGAGAAGCAGATACTGGAGAGCGGGTGTTAGTCAATTCTTTAGACAAAACAATTACAAATTTTACCACTCTATCATGTGTTTCAGACAACTCTTGGGGCCTAATCTCTCCTATCTTGGGTGGGGTCCCAAACAAAATTTTATAGGGAGTCAGCCCATGTTTGGCCTGAGGAGTGTGTGTGATATGATACAATACTATGGGGAGTAGGTCGGGCCAGGGGAGGGGATGATCTTAGGTCATTTTCAAGAGCTGGGTCTTGAGTGTGGAATTCATCCTTTCCACTTTGCCTGAACTGGCAGGATGGTATGGAGTGTGGAGGCCCAAATCTGTTCCCAACATGTTCCAGAGTTCTTCGTAGATATTTGCTGTGAAAGCTGGTCCTTGATCCGATTCTATGACTTGGGGAAACTCCAAATCTGCAGGCAATTTCGGTGATCAGTTTCTTGGCTGTGACTTTAGCAGTCATGTTGACAACCGGGTAGGCCTCGGGCCAGGCTGAGAACATATCCACGGCTACCAAAACGTACTCCTATTTTCTTGCTTTAGACATTTGGATATGGTCGACTTGTATTCTCTGCCAAGGGTAGTCTGGTTTAGCCAGATGTTGGAGAGGGACCCGTGCCGTACACGTTGGGTTGCAGGTAGCGCAGACAGAGCAGGATTTTGAGTATGCAGTCACAGTGGAAGAGATTCCAGGTGCAAAGTACAGTTTCTTGATACATGCCAAGGCTTGATTCTTTCCTCTGTGTGTAGGCCCGTGAGCCCATGCTGCCACAGCTGAGTACATGCGTCTAGGCAAGCAAGGCTTCCCATCCACTTGGTAAAGAGTCGAGTTGACCTTTGAATCTTTGCGACCTGCCAGCACGGTTCCTGCCGCTTTCCATTGCTTGACTTCTTCAGTGGGGGTCTCCCTTTGTTCCTCACACAATTTTTCTTCAGGCATCCTGACCCCCCTGGATTCCATTCGTGTCTCCGCTGGACTTGTATGGTCTTCCGCCGGCTGTTCTTTGGCTCTTGCTCTAGTGAGCGTCACAGCTACGGTTTGCAGAGTCTCTCCCATCTCTTCTTCCTTTTCCTGCCACTTTGATGACACATTCTCCACTGCTGCAGTCTTGGCTGCTTGGTCAGCTAGGTGGTTGCCCCTGGCTTCTCTGGATTCTAGTCTTCCATGAACCTTGACCTTCATAACAGCAACCTGAATGGGTAGTTCCAGGGCCTTCATTAGGGCCTTAATCCATGAGACATGTTTCACTGGTGTACCTGCAGCTGTGATGAATCCTCTAGACTTCCACAAGAGTCCAGAATCATTGCAAATTCCATATTCATACCTGGAATCGGTATATATATATATTCGCCTTTGTTCCTGCTGCCAGGTGGCAGGCCTCTGTGAGAGCCACAAGTTCAGCTTCTTGTGCAGACATGTATGGTGGTAGAGCTTCAGCCTTCAGAACTGTTAGGTCTGTTGTGACAGCATATCCCGTGTGGAACTTCCCTTGAGGGTCTGCGAAACGGGATCCATCAGTCCATAGGTGCAAGGCAGGGTGTGCGAGCGGATGTGCCACCATATTCTCTGGAGCAGAAGTCTCTTCCTGCAAAATTTTTATACAATCATGAGGTTCCACCAATGGACCTTCACCCTCTTCACCTTCCCCCCTAGAAGGTGGAAGCAAAGTGGCAGGATTGATAGTCAGACATCTGGTAAATGTTATATTGGAGGGCAACAATAGGGAACACTGCAGACGCAGGTGTCTTTGGTTGGTGAGATGTTTCGGAAATGTTTGTTGCAGAACAGCTGAGAGATCATGACCGGCCTGTATAACTAGATCATGTCCAAGGACGATATCAGCTGACTTGTCAAGGAGGATGTGAGCAGCGTGGACCGCCTTAAGGCACATAGGGGCAGTTCGGGCGACAGGGTCCAGGCGGGCTGAGTAGTAGCCTAAAGGCCGATACTTATGATCATAGCGTTGTGCTAGAACTCCAGAGGCATGACCTTCCGATTCCGAGGCAAAAAGATGAAATGGCTGAGTATAGTCTGGTAAGCCCAAGGCCGGGGCAGAGACAACAGCCTGTTTAAGGCGGTCAAAACATAGTCTGTGTTGATGAGAAACACGTGGATCTTCAGCATGAAGCCAAACTGAGCCTTCATTCTTGAGACAGTCGTACAGAGGTTGCATGAGCTTTGAGGCATCAGGGATCCATTGCCTGCAGTAAGTGATGAGGCCAAGGAAAGTCTGCATAGCGGAGTAGGTGGTTGGGAAGGTGATATCCATGATCGCTTGCTTTCTTTCTTCAGTCAGATGTCTAGCACCTTGTGATATACAATGTCCGAGGAAAATGACCTTGGGCAGACACCATTGGACTTTGCCTTTCGAGACTTTACAGTTAGCTGAGTGAAGAAACCAGAGAAGGGATGCTGACATCTCTGACAAATTTTCTTCAGTGCCGCAGAGTAAAAGATCATCCACATATTGTAGAAGAGTGACCTGAGGGTTCTCTTGAACCCATGGCTCCAGAATAGACTTCATAGAATGAGTGAATTGGTTAGGAGAGTTCTGGGCTCTTTGAAAGGTGAAAACAAAAAGAAACCACGAATCTTCATGTAAGGGTATACTGAAGAAGGCGTTGGCCAGATCTAACACCGTAAACAAGGTGGCCGTTGGAGGCAGCTGAGACAAGAGGGTGTTTGGGTTAGGTACCACTGGAGTTTCTAAAATGGTAGCTGCATTGACGGCTCTGAGATCCTGAACCAACCGGTATCTTGGAGACTCTCCCGGAGCGGTTTTCTTCTTTGGCTTAGTATCCTTTTCCATTTTTAGCATTGATTTTTGGAAAGCTTTAACGATGTCCACCGCGTCGTTGAAAGAAGAAGAACGAATCTCGGGCCGTACTCTCAGGACTTCATCTCTGAGAGCGTCTTGTAGGCCATCTATTAGGGCCTGAACCAACAGGGCGGCCTGCGTCTTGACATGAGGACTGTATCCAAGATCCTCAAAATGCATGCTGAGTCTTGCAGCATATCTTTCCACAGATTCATCAGGGTCTTGTTGAACATCTTGTACAGACCCAGCTTGATCTGACAAGCGATCCTGAGCCCAGGCTTTTAACTGTTTCATGTATTCTAGGCCGGATTCATACGTACTAAGGGATCCTGCTTTTGTGGAATTCATAGCCTTTTGAAAGCTCTCCGTTTTCGGCTAAGTGAGCCTGGCATTCTGCAGCCAGAGTAGAACCAGCAGCAAGGGCAATTTTACGAACCAATCCTCCAGCATGGCTCATACAGGTGTTTGCAGGGTTGACTATGGCCCCCACCCGATGTGTAAGGATGTCACCATAGCCTATTGACAGAGTGACAGGGCGTCCTGATGGGTCTACTAGGTTCCGGGAGCGGCAGGGGTCCCAGACTTCTGAGGGGCTGGGGGGGTGGTGCTCTTTCAGCAGTTGCTTGGAGCAAGGGCCGGAGTATGGGCAATGAATGTGGGGCGGAGGATGCCATAGGAAACGTATGGGGTAAAGGGGGGGGGGCTGGAGTATCTTGAGCCCATCCCTCATCTGGCTCCGTATCGTCTTGAGTAACAGTATGTTGGCGGAGGGAGAGCAGTCTGGCCTGAAATTCTGGGGGGGTTGAGGAGGATATCCCCAGGGTTGTGGGTGACTCCCATAGGAAACAGGGGAAGCGTCTCAGCATCGTGAACTGGAGCAGAGGGTGTCACATTAGTTTCAGATGGGTACTCTGGGACTACGGGCTTTTCCACCTGTGCTGGTGGCTGGTAATATGCACTGGACGGATCTAGTAGTGGATATAGGCTGGATTGGGGCTTTACGGGCCTCCCACAACAAGTAAGAGGTGTAGCAAGATGGCCGTGGGAGGGAGGAGTTAAAATGGAAGTGGGATTATTCTTGGAGGCAGGAAAAGGTGTAGTAAGATGGCCGTTGGAGGGAGGAGGGGGGAGTGGGGGTGGGATTGTTCTTGGGGGCAGGCTGGGCATCGTGCCATGGGCGGCCCGCCCAGAGTGGGTTTTGCTCTCCACACACCCGACACGTCCACCCCTCCGGTAATTTGTTGTTGGCACCATTATAGGGCGGTGGCTGAAGGCTCGGTGTAGTGACAGGCATCAACGGGGTTACGGCCAATTTAGGGTCACATAACAAATCACATTCTGTAGCTTTCATGTATCCGAACAAAGGCTCGGCATTCTCTGTCCCCCCCCCTGCACCATCTACTCTAAGATGTGCTTGCAGAAATCCTCACCCAACTTTCCCAACTTCTGTGTAACACATTCATAAGCTTATCATATTCTACAAATTCCTAACATTCTTCTTGCCTTCCCGTAACTCCACTAATTGGCTTAACTCCTACAGCAGCATTCCGCAACTTACGAGATCTTTCAAATTTGAATATACACAACATTTTCTTATAGAATGCAATGATCTGTCGCGACTCAGATCACTGGTGCAGCCGACAGGTCGCCACTCCTCAGTGTAGAGGCACCTCTCAATACACCGATAAGACAGAGAGTAACCTCTCAATCTGTCTCTTCCCTAACCTTGAATGGCGACTTTACAGTACGACTCACCACGGCACCCTGACTGACAGCAGAACCCCTCCTTATGAGGTTTCTCTGTATAAGACGAAGAGCACCTCTCAATTCGTCTTCTTTCCTACTACGGCACCACCCGTCAGTGTAGAGTCACCTCTCAATACACTGTTTCCTAACCTTGACTTTACAGCAGTCTCTGTATTAGACGAAGAATACTCCTCAATTCGTCACAGATTCTGACAGCACAACACCTTACACTACAATTCAGGAATGCTTTGAAACTTCGACTATCAGTTACGGGAGGCAGCTATCTAAGAAAAGTACAGTGACCGGGGGAGGAGGAGGTGGTGTGCACACGAGCACGCGCAGGCATGCGACGTCACTCGGTTTAACACTTGCTGGTTCAGGACGTGGTGCGGGACGCCCAAGGTCTCACCACTCGACCGGTCACCCACCCAGATCCAACCTGACAATCCCACAGAAACCGCTGCGGCTGACACACAGGCAAGTGAGACATATAAAATACATCTCAACTTACCGTGTTCGATGGAGGTTGATCAGGCCTCAAATTCAGCCACCGCGGTCACCACCAGGGAAATCAGCAATATGGGTCCGGGAGGGCGGCGTACCGCTAGCCACGCCCCACGTTGGGCGCCATTTGTGGGGGTCGTGATGACATTCCACTCGTCCTCCAGTCACTCCAAATTCAAACTATGAGCATGGGTCAACCATTCAAAGAATGAGTCAGACAACAAGCTGGTTCAAGCTCAGAGCATGCTCAGAAGACTACTACAGTCAACGTCCTCAGCAATGTTCTGCGTTTATTTTTACATACACAAATCTAAATACACTACATAATGGGAGGGAAAAGGGGTTGTCCGGGGCGGGTTAAACAATGAAAGTCCAGTGTCTGGCCACTCCTGATTGGTCCACATCTCCTTATCTCAGTCTCTGGGCAGATATTGCAGCCGTCAGCTTATAATCTTGTTTCGTTTCTCTGAAATGTCTTGGCAACACTGGAAATGTCTTAGTTTAAGTTTCGATTTGAGTATTACGTAGCAAGGAAAGCTTATTGTTATATGATACAAAATGGTGGTTAGTACATTAGCAAAAAAGCGTATAAAAGTTACAAAAATATAAAAGTTACAAATATATATATTCTCTTTTACCCTGACACCAGTGTGCAGTCTACACCCCCCATAACCGCTCCTCATACACCAGTGTGCAGCCTCACACCCCCCATAACCGCTCCTCATACACCAGTGTGCAGTCTACACCCCCCATAACTGCTCCTCATACACCAGTGTGCAGTCTACACCCCCCATAACTGCTCCTCATACACCAGTGTGCAGTCTCACACCCCCCATAACCGCTCCTCATACACCAGTGTGCAGTCTACACCCCCCATAACCGCTCCTCATACACCAGTGTGCAGTCTACACCCCCCATAACCGCTCCACATACACCAGTGTGCAGTCTACACCCCCCATAACCGCTCCACATACACCAGTGTGCAGTCTACACCCCCCATAACCGCTCCCCATACACCAGTGTGCAGTCTACACCCCCCCATAACCGCTCCTCATACACCAGTGTGCAGCCTCACACCCCCCATAACCGCTCCTCATACACCAGTGTGCAGTCTACACCCCCCATAACCGCTCCTCATACATCAGTGTGCAGCCTCACACCCCCCATAACCGCTCCCCATACACCAGTGTGCAGTCTACACCCCCCCATAACCGCTCCTCATACATCAGTGTGCAGCCTCACACCCCCCATAACCGCTCCACATACACCAGTGTGCAGCCTCACACCCCCCATAACCGCTCCACATACACCAGTGTGCAGCCTACACCCCCCATAACCGCTCCACATACACCAGTGTGCAGCCTCACACCCCCCATAACCGCTCCACATACACCAGTGTGCAGCCTCACACCCCCCATAACCGCTCCTCATACACCAGTGTGCAGTCTACACCCCCCATAACCGCTCCTCATACACCAGTGTGCAGTCTACACCCCCCATAACCGCTCCCCATACACCAGTGTGCAGTCTACACCCCCCATAACCGCTCCACATACACCAGTGTGCAGTCTACACCCCCCATAACCGCTCCCCATACACCAGTGTGCAGTCTACACCCCCCATAACCGCTCCCCATACACCAGTGTGCAGTCTACACCCCCCATAACCGCTCCTCATACACCAGTGTGCAGCCTCACACCCCCCATAACCGCTCCCCATACACCAGTGTGCAGTCTACACCCCCCATAACCGCTCCTCATACACCAGTGTGCAGCCTCACACCCCCCATAACCGCTCCCCATACACCAGTGTGCAGTCTACACCCCCCATAACCGCTCCCCATACACCAGTGTGCAGTCTACACCCCCCATAACCGCTCCACATACACCAGTGTGCAGCCTCACACCCCCCATAACCGCTCCTCATACACCAGTGTGCAGTCTACACCCCCCATAACCGCTCCTCATACACCAGTGTGCAGTCTACACCCCCCATAACCGCTCCACATACACCAGTGTGCAGTCTACACCCCCCATAACCGCTCCTCATACACCAGTGTGCAGTCTACACCCCCCATAACCGCTCCTCATACACCAGTGTGCAGTCTACACCCCCCATAACCGCTCCTCATACACCAGTGTGCAGTCTACACCCCCCATAACCGCTCCTCATACACCAGTGTGCAGTCTACACCCCCCATAACCGCTCCTCATACACCAGTGTGCAGTCTACACCCCCCATAACCGCTCCACATACACCAGTGTGCAGCCTACACCCCCCATAACCGCTCCTCATACACCAGTGTGCAGCCTCACACCCCCCATAACCGCTCCTCATACACCAGTGTGCAGTCTACACCCCCCATAACCGCTCCTCATACACCAGTGTGCAGCCTACACCCCCCATAACCGCTCCTCATACACCAGTGTGCAGTCTACACCCCCCATAACCGCTCCTCATACACCAGTGTGCAGTCTACACCCCCCATAACCGCTCCACATACACCAGTGTGCAGCCTACACCCCCCATAACCGCTCCTCATACACCAGTGTGCAGCCTCACACCCCCCATAACCGCTCCTCATACACCAGTGTGCAGCCTACACTCCCCATAACCGCTCCTCATACACCAGTGTGCAGTCTACACCCCCCCATAACCGCTCCACATACACCAGTGTGCAGTCTACACCCCCCATAACCGCTCCACATACACCAGTGTGCAGTCTACACCCCCCATAACCGCTCCACATACACCAGTGTGCAGTCTACACTCCCCATAACCGCTCCTCATACACCAGTGTGCAGTCTACACCCCCCCATAACCGCTCCACATACACCAGTGTGCAGTCTACACCCCCCATAACCGCTCCACATACACCAGTGTGCAGTCTACACCCCCCCATAACCGCTCCTCATACACCAGTGTGCAGTCTACACCCCCCCATAACCGCTCCACATACACCAGTGTGCAGTCTACACCCCCCATAACCGCTCCACATACACCAGTGTGCAGTCTACACCCCCCATAACCGCTCCACATACACCAGTGTGCAGTCTAC
The DNA here is from genome assembly GCF_046119375.1 of Phyllobates terribilis. Classification (NCBI taxonomy): domain Eukaryota; kingdom Metazoa; phylum Chordata; class Amphibia; order Anura; family Dendrobatidae; genus Phyllobates; species Phyllobates terribilis. The sequence goes on along the minus strand of NW_027362764.1, from coordinate 810,693,123 downwards.
ACCCCCCCATAACCGCTCCACATACACCAGTGTGCAGTCTACACCCCCCATAACCGCTCCACATACACCAGTGTGCAGTCTACACCCCCCCATAACCGCTCCTCATACACCAGTGTGCAGCCTACACTCCCCATAACCGCTCCACATACACCAGTGTGCAGCCTACACCCCCCATAACCGCTCCTCATACACCAGTGTGCAGTCTACACCCCCCCATAACCGCTCCTCATACACCAGTGTGCAGTCTACACCCCCCATAACCGCTCCCCATACACCAGTGTGCAGTCTACACCCCCCATAACCGCTCCTCATACACCAGTGTGCAGTCTACACCCCCCATAACCGCTCCACATACACCAGTGTGCAGTCTACACCCCCCATAACCGCTACCCATACACCAGTGTGCAGCCTACACCCCCCATAACCGCTCCTCATACACCAGTGTGCAGCCTCACACCCCCCATAACCGCTCCACATACACCAGTGTGCAGTCTACACCCCCCATAACCGCTCCTCATACACCAGTGTGCAGCCTCACACCCCCCATAACCGCTCCACATACACCAGTGTGCAGCCTCACACCCCCCATAACCGCTCCTCATACACCAGTGTGCAGTCTACACCCCCCATAACCGCTCCTCATACACCAGTGTGCAGCCTCACACCCCCCATAACCGCTCCACATACACCAGTGTGCAGCCTCACACCCCCCATAACCGCTCCACATACACCAGTGTGCAGCCTCACACCCCCCATAACCGCTCCACATACACCAGTGTGCAGTCTACACCCCCCATAACCGCTCCTCATACACCAGTGTGCAGCCTCACACCCCCCATAACCGCTCCACATACACCAGTGTGCAGCCTCACACCCCCCATAACCGCTCCTCATACACCAGTGTGCAGTCTACACCCCCCATAACCGCTCCTCATACACCAGTGTGCAGTCTACACCCCCCATAACCGCTCCCCATACACCAGTGTGCAGTCTACACCCCCCATAACCGCTCCTCATACACCAGTGTGCAGCCTACACCCCCCATAACCGCTCCTCATACACCAGTGTGCAGCCTACACCCCCCATAACCGCTCCTCATACACCAGTGTGCAGTCTACACCCCCCATAACCGCTCCTCATACACCAGTGTGCAGTCTACACCCCCCATAACTGCTCCTCATACACCAGTGTGCAGTCTACACCCCCCATAACTGCTCCATATACACCAGTGTGCAGTCTACACCCCCCATAACCGCTCCCCATACACCAGTGTGCAGTCTACACCCCCCATAACCGCTCCTCATACACCAGTGTGCAGCCTACACCCCCCATAACCGCTCCTCATACACCAGTGTGCAGCCTACACCCCCCATAACCGCTCCTCATACACCAGTGTGCAGTCTACACCCCCCATAACCGCTCCTCATACACCAGTGTGCAGTCTACACCCCCCATAACCGCTCCTCATACACCAGTGTGCAGTCTACACTCCCCATAACCGCTCCTCATACACCAGTGTGTAGTCTACACCCCCCATAACCGCTCCTCATACACCAGTGTGCAGTCTACACCCCCCATAACCGCTCCTCATACACCAGTGTGCAGCCTCACACCCCCCATAACCGCTCCACATACACCAGTGTGCAGTCTACACCCCCCATAACCGCTCCTCATACACCAGTGTGTAGTCTACACCCCCCATAACCGCTCCTCATACACCAGTGTGCAGCCTGCACCCCCCATAACCGCTCCACATACACCAGTGTGCAGTCTACACCCCCCATAACCGCTCCACATACACCAGTGTGTAGTCTACACCCCCCATAACCGCTCCTCATACACCAGTGTGCAGTCTACACCCCCCATAACCGCTCCCCATACACCAGTGTGCAGTCTACACCCCCCATAACCGCTCCCCATACACCAGTGTGCAGTCTACACCCCCCATAACCGCTCCTCATACACCAGTGTGCAGTCTACACCCCCCATAACCGCTCCTCATACACCAGTGTGCAGCCTACACCCCCCATAACCGCTCCTCATACACCAGTGTGCAGTCTACACCCCCCATAACCGCTCCTCATACACCAGTGTGCAGTCTACACCCCCCATAACCGCTCCTCATACACCAGTGTGCAGTCTACACCCCCCATAACCGCTCCACATACACCAGTGTGCAGTCTACACCCCCCATAACCGCTCCTCATACACCAGTGTGCAGTCTACACCCCCCATAACCGCTCCACATACACCAGTGTGCAGTCTACACCCCCCATAACCGCTCCTCATACACCAGTGTGCAGTCTACACCCCCCATAACCGCTCCCCATACACCAGTGTGCAGCCTCACACCCCCCATAACCGCTCCACATACACCAGTGTGCAGTCTACACCCCCCATAACCGCTCCTCATACACCAGTGTGCAGTCTACACCCCCCATAACCGCTCCTCATACACCAGTGTGCAGTCTACACCCCCCCATAACCGCTCCTCATACACCAGTGTGCAGCCTCACACCCCCCATAACCGCTCCCCATACACCAGTGTGCAGTCTACACCCCCCATAACCGCTCCACATACACCAGTGTGCAGCCTCACACCCCCCATAACCGCTCCACATACACCAGTGTGCAGTCTACACCCCCCATAACCGCTCCACATACACCAGTGTGCAGCCTCACACCCCCCATAACCGCTCCACATACACCAGTGTGCAGTCTACACCCCCCATAACCGCTCCACATACACCAGTGTGCAGTCTACACCCCCCATAACCGCTCCTCATACACCAGTGTGCAGCCTCACACCCCCCATAACCGCTCCTCATACACCAGTGTGCAGCCTCACACCCCCCATAACCGCTCCACATACACCAGTGTGCAGTCTACACCCCCCATAACCGCTCCTCATACACCAGTGTGCAGTCTACACCCCCCATAACCGCTCCCCATACACCAGTGTGCAGCCTCACACCCCCCATAACCGCTCCTCATACACCAGTGTGCAGTCTACACCCCCCATAACCGCTCCTCATACACCAGTGTGCAGCCTCACACCCCCCATAACCGCTCCACATACACCAGTGTGCAGTCTACACCCCCCATAACCGCTCCTCATACACCAGTGTGCAGCCTCACACCCCCCATAACCGCTCCACATACACCAGCGTGCAGCCTACACCCCCCATAACCGCTCCTCATACACCAGTGTGCAGCCTACACCCCCCATAACCGCTCCTCATACACCAGTGTGCAGTCTACACCCCCCATAACCGCTCCTCATACACCAGTGTGCAGTCTACACCCCCCATAACCGCTCCTCATACACCAGTGTGCAGCCTACACCCCCCATAACCGCTCCACATACACCAGTGTGCAGTCTACACCCCCCATAACCGCTCCTCATACACCAGTGTGTAGTCTACACCCCCCATAACCGCTCCTCATACACCAGTGTGCAGCCTCACACCCCCCATAACCGCTCCCCATACACCAGTGTGCAGTCTACACCCCCCATAACCGCTCCCCATACACCAGTGTGCAGTCTACACCCCCCATAACCGCTCCTCATACACCAGTGTGCAGCCTACACCCCCCATAACCGCTCCCCATACACCAGTGTGCAGTCTACACCCCCCATAACCGCTCCCCATACACCAGTGTGCAGTCTACACCCCCCATAACCGCTCCCCATACACCAGTGTGCAGTCTACACCCCCCATAACCGCTCCTCATACACCAGTGTGCAGTCTACACCCCCCATAACCGCTCCTCATACACCAGTGTGCAGTCTACACCCCCCATAACCGCTCCACATACACCAGTGTGCAGTCTACACCCCCCATAACCGCTCCTCATACACCAGTGTGCAGTCTACACCCCCCATAACCGCTCCACATACACCAGTGTGCAGTCTACACCCCCCATAACCGCTCCTCATACACCAGTGTGCAGTCTACACCCCCCATAACCGCTCCACATACACCAGTGTGCAGTCTACACCCCCCATAACCGCTCCTCATACACCAGTGTGCAGTCTACACCCCCCATAACCGCTCCTCATACACCAGTGTGCAGTCTACACCCCCCCATAACCGCTCCTCATACACCAGTGTGCAGCCTCACACCCCCCATAACCGCTCCCCATACACCAGTGTGCAGTCTACACCCCCCATAACCGCTCCACATACACCAGTGTGCAGCCTCACACCCCCCATAACCGCTCCACATACACCAGTGTGCAGTCTACACCCCCCATAACCGCTCCTCATACACCAGTGTGCAGCCTCACACCCCCCATAACCGCTCCACATACACCAGTGTGCAGTCTACACCCCCCATAACCGCTCCTCATACACCAGTGTGCAGTCTACACCCCCCATAACCGCTCCCCATACACCAGTGTGCAGTCTACACCCCCCATAACCGCTCCTCATACACCAGTGTGCAGCCTCACACCCCCCATAACCGCTCCTCATACACCAGTGTGCAGTCTACACCCCCCATAACCGCTCCACATACACCAGTGTGCAGTCTACACCCCCCATAACCGCTCCTCATACACCAGTGTGCAGTCTACACCCCCCATAACCGCTCCACATACACCAGTGTGCAGCCTCACACCCCCCATAACTGCTCCACATACACCAGTGTGCAGTCTACACCCCCCATAACCGCTCCACATACACCAGTGTGCAGTCTACACCCCCCATAACCGCTCCTCATACACCAGTGTGCAGTCTACACCCCCCATAACCGCTCCACATACACCAGTGTGCAGTCTACACCCCCCATAACCGCTCCCCATACACCAGTGTGCAGTCTACACCCCCCATAACCGCTCCTCATACACCAGTGTGCAGTCTACACCCCCCATAACCGCTCCACATACACCAGTGTGCAGTCTACACCCCCCATAACCGCTCCTCATACACCAGTGTGCAGTCTACACCCCCCATAACCGCTCCTCATACACCAGTGTGCAGTCTACACCCCCCATAACCGCTCCACATACACCAGTGTGCAGCCTCACACCCCCCATAACCGCTCCTCATACACCAGTGTGCAGTCTACACCCCCCATAACCGCTCCACATACACCAGTGTGCAGTCTACACCCCCCATAACCGCTCCACATACACCAGTGTGCAGTCTACACCCCCCATAACCGCTCCACATACACCAGTGTGCAGTCTACACCCCCCATAACCGCTCCTCATACACCAGTGTGCAGTCTACACCCCCCATAACCGCTCCCCATACACCAGTGTGCAGTCTACACCCCCCATAACCGCTCCCCATACACCAGTGTGCAGTCTACACCCCCCATAACCGCTCCTCATACACCAGTGTGCAGTCTACACCCCCCATAACCGCTCCCCATACACCAGTGTGCAGTCTACACCCCCCATAACCGCTCCACATACACCAGTGTGCAGTCTACACCCCCCATAACCGCTCCCCATACACCAGTGTGCAGTCTACACCCCCCATAACCGCTCCTCATACACCAGTGTGTAGTCTACACCCCCCATAACCGCTCCTCATACACCAGTGTGCAGTCTACACCCCCCATAACCGCTCCCCATACACCAGTGTGCAGTCTACACCCCCCATAACCGCTCCTCATACACCAGTGTGTAGTCTACACCCCCCATAACCGCTCCTCATACACCAGTGTGCAGTCTACACCCCCCATAACCGCTCCTCATACACCAGTGTGCAGCCTACACCCCCCATAACCGCTCCCCATACACCAGTGTGCAGCCTACACCCCCCATAACCGCTCCTCATACACCAGTGTGCAGTCTACACCCCCCATAACCGCTCCTCATACACCAGTGTGCAGTCTACACCCCCCATAACCGCTCCTCATACACCAGTGTGCAGTCTACACCCCCCATAACCGCTCCTCATACACCAGTGTGCAGTCTACACCCCCCATAACCGCTCCTCATACACCAGTGTGCAGCCTACACCCCCCATAACCGCTCCTCATACACCAGTGTGCAGTCTACACCCCCCATAACCGCTCCCCATACACCAGTGTGCAGCCTACACCCCCCATAACCGCTCCCCATACACCAGTGTGCAGTCTACACCCCCCATAACCGCTCCCCATACACCAGTGTGCAGTCTACACCCCCCATAACCGCTCCTCATACACCAGTGTGCAGCCTCACACCCCCCATAACCGCTCCTCATACACCAGTGTGCAGCCTACACCCCCCATAACCGCTCCCCATACACCAGTGTGCAGCCTCACACCCCCCATAACCGCTCCTCATACACCAGTGTGCAGTCTACACCCCCCATAACCGCTCCCCATACACCAGTGTGCAGCCTCACACCCCCCATAACCGCTCCTCATACACCAGTGTGCAGCCTACACCCCCCATAACCGCTCCTCATACACCAGTGTGCAGCCTCACACCCCCCATAACCGCTCCTCATACACCAGTGTGCAGCCTACACCCCCCATAACCGCTCCCCATACACCAGTGTGCAGCCTCACACCCCCCATAACCGCTCCACATACACCAGTGTGCAGCCTCACACCCCCCATAACCGCTCCTCATACACCAGTGTGCAGTCTACACCCCCCATAACCGCTCCTCATACACCAGTGTGCAGTCTACACCCCCCATAACCGCTCCCCATACACCAGTGTGCAGCCTCACACCCCCCATAACCGCTCCTCATACACCAGTGTGCAGTCTACACCCCCCATAACCGCTCCACATACACCAGTGTGCAGCCTACACCCCCCATAACCGCTCCTCATACACCAGTGTGCAGTCTACACCCCCCATAACTGCTCCACATACACCAGTGTGCAGCCTCACACCCCCCATAACCGCTCCACATACACCAGTGTGCAGCCTCACACCCCCCATAACCGCTCCACATACACCAGTGTGCAGCCTACACCCCCCATAACCGCTCCCCATACACCAGTGTGCAGTCTACACCCCCCATAACCGCTCCACATACACCAGTGTGCAGCCTCACACCCCCCATAACCGCTCCACATACACCAGTGTGCAGCCTCACACCCCCCATAACCGCTCCACATACACCAGTGTGCAGCCTCACACCCCCCATAACCGCTCCTCATACACCAGTGTGCAGTCTACACCCCCCATAACCGCTCCCCATACACCAGTGTGCAGCCTACACCCCCCATAACCGCTCCTCATACACCAGTGTGCAGCCTACACCCCCCATAACCGCTCCTCATACACCAGTGTGCAGTCTACACCCCCCATAACCGCTCCTCATACACCAGTGTGCAGTCTACACCCCCCATAACCGCTCCTCATACACCAGTGTGCAGTCTACACCCCCCATAACCGCTCCACATACACCAGTGTGCAGTCTACACCCCCCATAACCGCTACCCATACACCAGTGTGCAGCCTCACACCCCCCATAACCGCTCCACATACACCAGTGTGCAGTCTACACCCCCCATAACCGCTCCCCATACACCAGTGTGCAGTCTACACCCCCCATAACCGCTCCCCATACACCAGTGTGCAGTCTACACCCCCCATAACCGCTCCTCATACACCAGTGTGCAGCCTCACACCCCCCATAACCGCTCCTCATACACCAGTGTGCAGTCTACACCCCCCATAACCGCTCCTCATACACCAGTGTGCAGTCTACACCCCCCATAACCGCTCCTCATACACCAGTGTGCAGTCTACACCCCCCATAACCGCTCCACATACACCAGTGTGCAGCCTCACACCCCCCATAACCGCTCCTCATACACCAGTGTGCAGCCTCACACCCCCCATAACCGCTCCTCATACACCAGTGTGCAGTCTACACCCCCCATAACCGCTCCTCATACACCAGTGTGCAGTCTACACCCCCCATAACCGCTCCTCATACACCAGTGTGCAGTCTACACCCCCCATAACCGCTCCTCATACACCAGTGTGCAGTCTACACCCCCCATAACCGCTCCTCATACACCAGTGTGCAGTCTACACCCCCCATAACCGCTCCTCATACACCAGTGTGCAGCCTCACACCCCCCATAACCGCTCCTCATACACCAGTGTGCAGTCTACACCCCCCATAACCGCTCCTCATACACCAGTGTGCAGTCTACACCCCCCATAACTGCTCCTCATACACCAGTGTGCAGTCTACACCCCCCATAACTGCTCCTCATACACCAGTGTGCAGTCTACACCCCCCATAACTGCTCCTCATACACCAGTGTGCAGTCTACACCCCCCATAACTGCTCCTCATACACCAGTGTGCAGCCTCACACCCCCCATAACCGCTCCTCATACACCAGTGTGCAGCCTCACACCCCCCATAACCGCTCCACATACACCAGTGTGCAGCCTCACACCCCCCATAACCGCTCCTCATACACCAGTGTGCAGTCTACACCCCCCATAACCGCTCCTCATACACCAGTGTGCAGTCTACACCCCCCATAACCGCTCCTCATACACCAGCGTGCAGCCTACACCCCCCATAACCGCTCCCCATACACCAGTGTGCAGCCTCACACCCCCCATAACCGCTCCTCATACACCAGCGTGCAGCCTACACCCCCCATAACCGCTCCTCATACACCAGTGTGCAGTCTACACCCCCCATAACCGCTCCTCATACACCAGTGTGCAGCCTCACACCCCCCATAACCGCTCCCCATACACCAGTGTGCAGCCTCACACCCCCCATAACCGCTCCTCATACACCAGTGTGCAGTCTACACCCCCCATAACCGCTCCTCATACACCAGTGTGCAGCCTCACACCCCCCATAACCGCTCCTCATACACCAGTGTGCAGTCTACACCCCCCATAACCGCTCCTCATACACCAGTGTGCAGCCTACACCCCCCATAACCGCTCCTCATACACCAGTGTGCAGCCTCACACCCCCCATAACCGCTCCTCATACACCAGTGTGCAGTCTACACCCCCCATAACCGCTCCTCATACACCAGTGTGCAGCCTACACCCCCCATAACCGCTCCACATACACCAGTGTGCAGCCTCACACCCCCCATAACCGCTCCTCATACACCAGTGTGCAGCCTACACCCCCCATAACCGCTCCACATACACCAGTGTGCAGCCTACACCCCCCATAACCGCTCCTCATATACCAGTGTGCAGCCTCACACCCCCCATAACCGCTCCTCATACACCAGTGTGCAGCCTCACACCCCCCATAACCGCTCCTCATACACCAGTGTGCAGTCTACACCCCCCATAACCGCTCTACATACACCAGTGTGCAGTCTACACCCCCCATAACCGCTCCCCATACACCAGTGTGCAGTCTACACCCCCCATAACCGCTCCTCATACACCAGTGTGCAGCCTACACCCCCCATAACTGCTCCTCATACACCAGTGTGCAGCCTACACCCCCCATAACCGCTCCTCATACACCAGTGTGCAGCCTCACACCCCCCATAACCGCTCCTCATACACCAGTGTGCAGCCTCACACCCCCCATAACCGCTCCTCATACACCAGTGTGCAGTCTACACCCCCCATAACCGCTCTACATACACCAGTGTGCAGTCTACACCCCCCATAACCGCTCCCCATACACCAGTGTGCAGTCTACACCCCCCATAACCGCTCCTCATACACCAGTGTGCAGCCTACACCCCCCATAACTGCTCCTCATACACCAGTGTGCAGCCTACACCCCCCATAACCGCTCCTCATACACCAGTGTGCAGCCTCACACCCCCCATAACCGCTCCTCATACACCAGTGTGCAGACTACACCCCCCATAACCGCTCCCCATACACCAGTGTGCAGTCTACACCCCCCATAACCGCTCCCCATACACCAGTGTGCAGTCTACACTCCCCATAACCGCTCCACATACACCAGTGTGCAGCCTCACACCCCCCATAACCGCTCCCCATACACCAGTGTGCAGTCTACACCCCCCATAACCGCTCCTCATACACCAGTGTGCAGTCTACACCCCCCATAACCGCTCCTCATACACCAGTGTGCAGTCTACACCCCCCATAACCGCTCCACATACACCAGTGTGCAGTCTACACCCCCCATAACCGCTCCTCATACACCAGTGTGCAGCCTACACCCCCCATAACCGCTCCACATACACCAGTGTGCAGTCTACACCCCCCATAACCGCTCCCCATACACCAGTGTGCAGTCTACACCCCCCATAACCGCTCCTCATACACCAGTGTGCAGCCTCACACCCCCCATAACCGCTCCTCATACACCAGTGTGCAGTCTACACCCCCCATAACCGCTCCACATACACCAGTGTGCAGTCTACACCCCCCATAACCGCTCCCCATACACCAGTGTGCAGTCTACACCCCCCATAACCGCTCCTCATACACCAGTGTGCAGCCTACACCCCCCATAACCGCTCCTCATACACCAGTGTGCAGCCTCACACCCCCCATAACCGCTCCTCATACACCAGTGTGCAGCCTACACCCCCCATAACCGCTCCTCATACACCAGTGTGCAGTCTACACCCCCCATAACCGCTCCTCATACACCAGTGTGCAGTCTACACCCCCCATAACCGCTCCCCATACACCAGTGTGCAGTCTACACCCCCCATAACCGCTCCTCATACACCAGTGTGCAGCCTACACCCCCCATAACCGCTCCTCATACACCAGTGTGCAGCCTCACACCCCCCATAACCGCTCCTCATACACCAGTGTGCAGCCTACACCCCCCATAACCGCTCCTCATACACCAGTGTGCAGTCTACACCCCCCATAACCGCTCCTCATACACCAGTGTGCAGTCTACACCCCCCATAACCGCTCCCCATACACCAGTGTGCAGTCTACACCCCCCATAACCGCTCCTCATACACCAGTGTGCAGCCTACACCCCCCATAACCGCTCCTCATACACCAGTGTGCAGTCTACACCCCCCATAACCGCTCCTCATACACCAGTGTGCAGTCTACACCCCCCATAACCGCTCCTCATACACCAGTGTGCAGTCTACACCCCCCATAACCGCTCCTCATACACCAGTGTGCAGCCTACACCCCCCATAACCGCTCCTCATACACCAGTGTGCAGCCTACACCCCCCATAACCGCTCCTCATACACCAGTGTGCAGTCTACACCCCCCATAACCGCTCCACATACACCAGTGTGCAGTCTACACCCCCCATAACCGCTCCTCATACACCAGTGTGCAGTCTACACCCCCCATAACCGCTCCTCATACACCAGTGTGCAGTCTACACCCCCCATAACCGCTCCTCATACACCAGTGTGCAGCCTCACACCCCCCATAACCGCTCCTCATACACCAGTGTGCAGTCTACACCCCCCATAACCGCTCCTCATACACCAGTGTGCAGCCTCACACCCCCCATAACCGCTCCTCATACACCAGTGTGCAGCCTCACACCCCCCATAACCGCTCCTCATACACCAGTGTGCAGCCTCACACCCCCCATAACCGCTCCTCATACACCAGTGTGCAGCCTACACCCCCCATAACCGCTCCACATACACCAGTGTGCAGCCTACACCCCCCATAACCGCTCCTCATATACCAGTGTGCAGCCTCACACCCCCCATAACCGCTCCTCATACACCAGTGTGCAGTCTACACCCCCCATAACCGCTCTACATACACCAGTGTGCAGTCTACACCCCCCATAACCGCTCCCCATACACCAGTGTGCAGTCTACACCCCCCATAACCGCTCCTCATACACCAGTGTGCAGCCTCACACCCCCCATAACCGCTCCTCATACACCAGTGTGCAGCCTACACCCCCCATAACTGCTCCTCATACACCAGTGTGCAGCCTACACCCCCCATAACCGCTCCTCATACACCAGTGTGCAGCCTACACTCCCCATAACCGCTCCACATACACCAGTGTGCAGCCTCACACCCCCCATAACCGCTCCTCATACACCAGTGTGCAGCCTCACACCCCCCATAACCGCTCCTCATACACCAGTGTGCAGTCTACACCCCCCATAACCGCTCCTCATACACCAGTGTGCAGTCTACACCCCCCATAACCGCTCCACATACACCAGTGTGCAGCCTCACACCCCCCATAACCGCTCCTCATACACCAGTGTGCAGCCTACACCCCCCATAACCGCTCCTCATACACCAGTGTGCAGCCTACACCCCCCATAACCGCTCCACATACACCAGTGTGCAGTCTACACCCCCCATAACCGCTCCCCATACACCAGTGTGCAGTCTACACCCCCCATAACCGCTCCTCATACACCAGTGTGCAGCCTCACACCCCCCATAACCGCTCCTCATACACCAGTGTGCAGTCTACACCCCCCATAACCGCTCCACATACACCAGTGTGCAGTCTACACCCCCCATAACCGCTCCCCATACACCAGTGTGCAGTCTACACCCCCCATAACCGCTCCTCATACACCAGTGTGCAGTCTACACCCCCCATAACCGCTCCTCATACACCAGTGTGCAGTCTACACCCCCCATAACCGCTCCTCATACACCAGTGTGCAGCCTCACACCCCCCATAACCGCTCCTCATACACCAGTGTGCAGCCTACACCCCCCATAACCGCTCCTCATACACCAGTGTGCAGCCTCACACCCCCCATAACCGCTCCCCATACACCAGTGTGCAGTCTACACCCCCCATAACCGCTCCTCATACACCAGTGTGCAGCCTACACCCCCCATAACCGCTCCTCATACACCAGTGTGCAGCCTCACACCCCCCATAACCGCTCCTCATACACCAGTGTGCAGCCTACACCCCCCATAACCGCTCCTCATACACCAGTGTGCAGTCTACACCCCCCATAACCGCTCCTCATACACCAGTGTGCAGTCTACACCCCCCATAACCGCTCCCCATACACCAGTGTGCAGTCTACACCCCCCATAACCGCTCCTCATACACCAATGTGCAGTCTACACCCCCCATAACCGCTCCACATACACCAGTGTGCAGTCTACACTCCCCATAACCGCTCCTCATACACCAGTGTGCAGTCTACACCCCCCATAACCGCTCCTCATACACCAGTGTGCAGCCTACACCCCCCATAACCGCTCCTCATACACCAGTGTGCAGCCTACACCCCCCATAACCGCTCCTCATACACCAGTGTGCAGTCTACACCCCCCATAACCGCTCCACATACACCAGTGTGCAGTCTACACCCCCCATAACCGCTCCTCATACACCAGTGTGCAGTCTACACCCCCCATAACCGCTCCTCATACACCAGTGTGCAGTCTACACCCCCCATAACCGCTCCTCATACACCAGTGTGCAGCCTCACACCCCCCATAACCGCTCCTCATACACCAGTGTGCAGTCTACACCCCCCATAACCACTCCTCATACACCAGTGTGCAGCCTCACACCCCCCATAACCGCTCCACATACACCAGTGTGCAGTCTACACCCCCCATAACCGCTCCACATACACCAGTGTGCAGCCTACACCCCCCATAACCGCTCCTCATACACCAGTGTGCAGCCTCACACCCCCCATAACCGCTCCTCATACACCAGTGTGCAGTCTACACCCCCCATAACCGCTCCTCATACACCAGTGTGCAGTCTACACCCCCCATAACCGCTCCTCATACACCAGTGTGCAGCCTCACACCCCCCATAACCGCTCCACATACACCAGTGTGCAGTCTACACCCCCCATAACCGCTCCTCATACACCAGTGTGCAGCCTCACACCCCCCATAACCGCTCCTCATACACCAGTGTGCAGTCTACACCCCCCATAACCGCTCCTCATACACCAGTGTGCAGTCTACACCCCCCATAACCGCTCCACATACACCAGTGTGCAGTCTACACCCCCCATAACCGCTCCTCATACACCAGTGTGCAGTCTACACCCCCCATAACCGCTCCACATACACCAGTGTGCAGTCTACACCCCCCATAACCGCTCCTCATACACAAGTGTGCAGTCTACACCCCCCATAACCGCTCCCCATACACCAGTGTGCAGCCTCACACCCCCCATAACCGCTCCTCATACACCAGTGTGCAGTCTACACCCCCCATAACCGCTCCTCATACACCAGTGTGCAGCCTACACCCCCCATAACCGCTCCCCATACACCAGTGTGCAGTCTACACCCCCCATAACCGCTCCACATACACCAGTGTGCAGTCTACACCCCCCATAACCGCTCCTCATACACCAGTGTGCAGCCTCACACCCCCCATAACCGCTCCTCATACACCAGTGTGCAGTCTACACCCCCCATAACCGCTCCTCATACACCAGTGTGCAGTCTACACCCCCCATAACCGCTCCCCATACACCAGTGTGCAGCCTCACACCCCCCATAACCGCTCCTCATACACCAGTGTGCAGCCTCACACCCCCCATAACCGCTCCCCATACACCAGTGTGCAGTCTACACCCCCCATAACCGCTCCTCATACACCAGTGTGCAGCCTACACCCCCCATAACCGCTCCCCATACACCAGTGTGCAGCCTCACACCCCCCATAACCGCTCCTCATACACCAGTGTGCAGTCTACACCCCCCATAACCGCTCCACATACACCAGTGTGCAGTCTACACCCCCCATAACCGCTCCTCATACACCAGTGTGCAGCCTCACACCCCCCATAACTGCTCCCCATACACCAGTGTGCAGCCTCACACCCCCCATAACCGCTCCTCATACACCAGTGTGCAGCCTCACACCCCCCATAACCGCTCCCCATACACCAGTGTGCAGTCTACACCCCCCATAACCGCTCCTCATACACCAGTGTGCAGCCTACACCCCCCATAACCGCTCCCCATACACCAGTGTGCAGTCTACACCCCCCATAACTGCTCCTCATACACCAGTGTGCAGTCTACACCCCCCATAACCGCTCCACATACACCAGTGTGCAGTCTACACCCCCCATAACCGCTCCTCATACACCAGTGTGCAGCCTCACACCCCCCATAACCGCTCCTCATACACCAGTGTGCAGTCTACACCCCCCATAACCGCTCCTCATACACCAGTGTGCAGTCTACACCCCCCATAACCGCTCCTCATACACCAGTGTGCAGCCTCACACCCCCCATAACCGCTCCACATACACCAGTGTGCAGTCTACACCCCCCATAACCGCTCCTCATACACCAGTGTGCAGTCTACACCCCCCATAACCGCTCCTCATACACCAGTGTGCAGTCTACACCCCCCATAACCGCTCCTCATACACCAGTGTGCAGCCTCACACCCCCCATAACCGCTCCTCATACACCAGTGTGCAGTCTACACCCCCCATAACCGCTCCTCATACACCAGTGTGCAGCCTCACACCCCCCATAACCGCTCCCCATACACCAGTGTGCAGCCTCACACCCCCCATAACCGCTCCTCATACACCAGTGTGCAGCCTCACACCCCCCATAACCGCTCCTCATACACCAGTGTGCAGTCTACACCCCCCATAACCGCTCCCCATACACCAGTGTGCAGTCTACATCCCCCATAACTGCTCCCCATACACCAGTGTGCAGCCTCACACCCCCCATAACCGCTCCTCATACACCAGTGTGCAGCCTACACCCCCCATAACCGCTCCTCATACACCAGTGTGCAGCCTCACACCCCCCATAACCGCTCCTCATACACCAGTGTGCAGCCTACACCCCCCATAACCGCTCCTCATACACCAGTGTGCAGTCTACATCCCCCATAACCGCTCCTCATACACCAGTGTGCAGCCTCACACCCCCCATAACCGCTCCTCATACACCAGTGTGCAGCCTACACCCCCCATAACCGCTCCACATACACCAGTGTGCAGTCTACACCCCCCATAACCGCTCCTCATACACCAGTGTGCAGTCTACACCCCCCATAACCGCTCCTCATACACCAGTGTGCAGCCTCACACCCCCCATAACCGCTCCTCATACACCAGTGTGCAGTCTACACCCCCCATAACCGCTCCTCATACACCAGTGTGCAGCCTCACACCCCCCATAACCGCTCCTCATACACCAGTGTGCAGTCTACACCCCCCATAACCGCTCCTCATACACCAGTGTGCAGTCTACACCCCCCATAACCGCTCCTCATACACCAGTGTGCAGCCTCACACCCCCCATAACCGCTCCACATACACCAGTGTGCAGCCTCACACCCCCCATAACCGCTCCACATACACCAGTGTGCAGCCTCACACCCCCCATAACCGCTCCTCATACACCAGTGTGCAGTCTACACCCCCCATAACCGCTCCTCATACACCAGTGTGCAGTCTACACCCCCCATAACCGCTCCTCATACACCAGTGTGCAGTCTACACCCCCCATAACCGCTCCCCATACACCAGTGTGCAGCCTCACACCCCCCATAACCGCTCCTCATACACCAGTGTGCAGTCTACACCCCCCATAACCGCTCCTCATACACCAGTGTGCAGCCTACACCCCCCATAACCGCTCCTCATACACCAGTGTGCAGCCTACACCCCCCATAACCGCTCCCCATACACCAGTGTGCAGCCTCACACCCCCCATAACCGCTCCTCATACACCAGTGTGCAGTCTACACCCCCCATAACCGCTCCTCATACACCAGTGTGCAGTCTACACCCCCCATAACCGCTCCACATACACCAGTGTGCAGTCTACACCCCCCATAACCGCTCCACATACACCAGTGTGCAGTCTACACCCCCCATAACCGCTCCACATACACCAGTGTGCAGTCTACACCCCCCATAACCGCTCCCCATACACCAGTGTGCAGCCTCACACCCCCCATAACCGCTCCTCATACACCAGTGTGCAGCCTCACACCCCCCATAACCGCTCCCCATACACCAGTGTGCAGTCTACACCCCCCATAACCGCTCCTCATACACCAGTGTGCAGCCTACACCCCCCATAACCGCTCCCCATACACCAGTGTGCAGCCTCACACCCCCCATAACCGCTCCTCATACACCAGTGTGCAGTCTACACCCCCCATAACCGCTCCTCATACACCAGTGTGCAGTCTACACCCCCCATAACCGCTCCTCATACACCAGTGTGCAGTCTACACCCCCCATAACCGCTCCTCATACACCAGTGTGCAGCCTACACCCCCCATAACCGCTCCTCATACACCAGTGTGCAGCCTCACACCCCCCATAACCGCTCCACATACACCAGTGTGCAGTCTACACCCCCATAACCGCTCCTCATACACCAGTGTGCAGTCTACATCCCCCATAACCGCTCCTCATACACCAGTGTGCAGCCTCACACCCCCCATAACCGCTCCACATACACCAGTGTGCAGTCTACACCCCCCATAACCGCTCCTCATACACCAGTGTGCAGTCTACACCCCCCATAACCGCTCCACATACACCAGTGTGCAGCCTACACCCCCCATAACCGCTCCTCATACACCAGTGTGCAGCCTACACCCCCCATAACCGCTCCCCATACACCAGTGTGCAGTCTACACCCCCCATAACCGCTCCTCATACACCAGTGTGCAGTCTACACCCCCCATAACCGCTCCTCATACACCAGTGTGCAGTCTACATCCCCCATAACTGCTCCCCATACACCAGTGTGCAGCCTCACACCCCCCATAACCGCTCCCCATACACCAGTGTGCAGTCTACACCCCCCATAACCGCTCCTCATACACCAGTGTGCAGTCTACACCCCCCATAACCGCTCCTCATACACCAGTGTGCAGTCTACACCCCCCCATAACCGCTCCTCATACACCAGTGTGCAGTCTACACCCCCCATAACCGCTCCTCATACACCAGTGTGCAGTCTACACCCCCCATAACCGCTCCTCATACACCAGTGTGCAGTCTACACCCCCCATAACCGCTCCTCATACACCAGTGTGCAGTCTACATCCCCCATAACTGCTCCCCATACACCAGTGTGCAGTCTACACTCCCCATAACCGCTCCTCATACACCAGTGTGCAGTCTACACTCCCCATAACCGCTCCACATACACCAGTGTGCAGTCTACACCCCCCATAACCGCTCCCCATACACCAGTGTGCAGTCTACACCCCCCATAACCGCTCCTCATACACCAGCGTGCAGCCTCACACCCCCCCATAACCGCTCCACATACACCAGTGTGCAGTCTACACCCCCCATAACCGCTCCTCATACACCAGTGTGCAGTCTACACCCCCCATAACCGCTCCTCATACACCAGTGTGCAGTCTACACCCCCCATAACCGCTCCACATACACCAGTGTGCAGCCTCACACCCCCCATAACCGCTCCTCATACACCAGTGTGCAGCCTCACACCCCCCATAACCGCTCCACATACACCAGTGTGCAGTCTACACCCCCCATAACCGCTCCCCATACACCAGTGTGCAGTCTACACCCCCCATAACCGCTCCTCATACACCAGTGTGCAGTCTACACCCCCCATAACCGCTCCTCATACACCAGTGTGCAGTCTACACCCCCCATAACCGCTCCTCATACACCAGTGTGCAGTCTACACCCCCCATAACCGCTCCCCATACACCAGTGTGCAGCCTCACACCCCCCATAACCGCTCCTCATACACCAGTGTGCAGTCTACACTCCCCATAACCGCTCCTCATACACCAGTGTGCAGTCTACACCCCCCATAACCGCTCCCCATACACCAGTGTGCAGCCTCACACCCCCCATAACCGCTCCACATACACCAGTGTGCAGTCTACACCCCCCATAACCGCTCCTCATACACCAGTGTGCAGCCTACACCCCCCATAACCGCTCCTCATACACCAGTGTGCAGTCTACACCCCCCATAACCGCTCCTCATACACCAGTGTGCAGCCTACACCCCCCATAACCGCTCCTCATACACCAGTGTGCAGTCTACACCCCCCATAACCGCTCCTCATACACCAGTGTGCAGCCTACACCCCCCATAACCGCTCCTCATACACCAGTGTGCAGTCTACACTCCCCATAACCGCTCCTCATACACCAGTGTGCAGTCTACACCCCCCATAACCGCTCCTCATACACCAGTGTGCAGTCTACACCCCCCATAACCGCTCCTCATACACCAGTGTGCAGTCTACACCCCCCATAACCGCTCCTCATACACCAGTGTGCAGTCTACACCCCCCATAACCGCTCCTCATACACCAGTGTGCAGTCTACACCCCCCATAACCGCTCCTCATACACCAGTGTGCAGTCTAGACCCCCCATAACCGCTCCCCATACACCAGTGTGCAGCCTCACACCCCCCATAACCGCTCCTCATACACCAGTGTGCAGCCTCACACCCCCCATAACCGCTCCTCATACACCAGTGTGCAGTCTACACCCCCCATAACCGCTCCTCATACACCAGTGTGCAGTCTACACCCCCCATAACCGCTCCTCATACACCAGTGTGCAGTCTACACTCCCCATAACCGCTCCTCATACACCAGTGTGCAGCCTCACACCCCCCATAACCGCTCCCCATACACCAGTGTGCAGTCTACACCCCCCATAACCGCTCCACATACACCAGTGTGCAGTCTACACCCCCCATAACCGCTCCCCATACACCAGTGTGCAGACTACACCCCCCATAACCGCTCCTCATACACCAGTGTGCAGCCTCACACCCCCCATAACCGCTCCTCATACACCAGTGTGCAGTCTACACCCCCCATAACCGCTCCTCATACACCAGTGTGCAGCCTCACACCCCCCATAACCGCTCCTCATACACCAGTGTGCAGTCTACACTCCCCATAACCGCTCCCCATACACCAGTGTGCAGCCTACACTCCCCATAACCGCTCCCCATACACCAGTGTGCAGCCTCACACCCCCCATAACCGCTCCCCATACACCAGTGTGCAGCCTACACTCCCCATAACCGCTCCCCATACACCAGTGTGCAGCCTCACACCCCCCATAACCGCTCCTCATACACCAGTGTGCAGTCTACACTCCCCATAACCGCTCCTCATACACCAGTGTGCAGTCTACACCCCCCATAACCGCTCCTCATACACCAGTGTGCAGTCTACACCCCCCATAACCGCTCCTCATACACCAGTGTGCAGTCTACACCCCCCATAACCGCTCCTCATACACCAGTGTGCAGTCTACACCCCCCATAACCGCTCCTCATACACCAGTGTGCAGTCTACACTCCCCATAACCGCTCCACATACACCAGTGTGCAGTCTACACTCCCCATAACCGCTCCACATACACCAGTGTGCAGTCTACACCCCCCATAACCGCTCCCCATACACCAGTGTGCAGCCTACACCCCCCATAACCGCTCCTCATACACCAGTGTGCAGCCTCACACCCCCCATAACCGCTCCCCATACACCAGTGTGCAGTCTACACCCCCCATAACCGCTCCCCATACACCAGTGTGCAGTCTACACCCCCCATAACCGCTCCTCATACACCAGTGTGCAGTCTACACCCCCCATAACCGCTCCTCATACACCAGTGTGCAGCCTACACCCCCCATAACCGCTCCCCATACACCAGTGTGCAGTCTACACCCCCCATAACCGCTCCTCATACACCAGTGTGCAGTCTACACCCCCCATAACCGCTCCTCATACACCAGTGTGCAGCCTACACCCCCCATAACCGCTCCTCATACACCAGTGTGCAGCCTACACCCCCCATAACCGCTCCTCATACACCAGTGTGCAGCCTACACCCCCCATAACCGCTCCACATACACCAGTGTGCAGTCTACACCCCCCATAACCGCTCCCCATACACCAGTGTGCAGTCTACACCCCCCATAACCGCTCCTCATACACCAGTGTGCAGTCTACACCCCCCATAACCGCTCCACATACACCAGTGTGCAGTCTACACCCCCCATAACCGCTCCTCATACACCAGTGTGCAGCCTACACCCCCCATAACCGCTCCTCATACACCAGTGTGCAGTCTACACCCCCCATAACCGCTCCTCATACACCAGTGTGCAGTCTACACCCCCCATAACCGCTCCTCATACACCAGTGTGCAGCCTACACCCCCCATAACCGCTCCTCATACACCAGTGTGCAGTCTACACTCCCCATAACCGCTCCCCATACACCAGTGTGCAGCCTACACCCCCCATAACCGCTCCTCATACACCAGTGTGCAGCCTCACACCCCCCATAACCGCTCCTCATACACCAGTGTGCAGTCTACACCCCCCATAACCGCTCCCCATACACCAGTGTGCAGTCTACACCCCCCCATAACCGCTCCTCATACACCAGTGTGCAGTCTACACCCCCCATAACCGCTCCCCATACACCAGTGTGCAGTCTACATCCCCCATAACCGCTCCCCATACACCAGTGTGCAGTCTACACCCCCCATAACCGCTCCACATACACCAGTGTGCAGTCTACACCCCCCATAACCGCTCCACATACACCAGTGTGCAGTCTACACCCCCCATAACCGCTCCTCATACACCAGTGTGCAGCCTCACACCCCCCATAACCGCTCCCCATACACCAGTGTGCAGCCTCACACCCCCCATAACCGCTCCACATACACCAGTGTGCAGCCTCACACCCCCCATAACCGCTCCTCATACACCAGTGTGCAGCCTCACACCCCCCATAACCGCTCCACATACACCAGTGTGCAGTCTACACCCCCCATAACCGCTCCACATACACCAGTGTGCAGTCTACACCCCCCATAACCGCTCCTCATACACCAGTGTGCAGCCTCACACCCCCCATAACCGCTCCACATACACCAGTGTGCAGCCTCACACCCCCCATAACCGCTCCTCATACACCAGTGTGCAGCCTCACACCCCCCATAACCGCTCCACATACACCAGTGTGCAGTCTACACCCCCCATAACCGCTCCTCATACACCAGTGTGCAGCCTCACACCCCCCATAACCGCTCCTCATACACCAGTGTGCAGCCTCACACCCCCCATAACCGCACCACATACACCAGTGTGCAGCCTCACACCCCCCATAACCGCTCCACATACACCAGTGTGCAGCCTCACACCCCCCATAACCGCTCCTCATACACCAGTGTGCAGCCTCACACCCCCCATAACCGCTCCTCATACACCAGTGTGCAGTCTACACCCCCCATAACCGCTCCTCATACACCAGTGTGCAGTCTACACCCCCCATAACCGCTCCACATACACCAGTGTGCAGTCTACACCCCCCATAACCGCTCCTCATACACCAGTGTGCAGTCTACACCCCCCATAACCGCTCCCCATACACCAGTGTGCAGTCTACACCCCCCATAACCGCTCCTCATACACCAGTGTGCAGTCTACACCCCCCATAACCGCTCCTCATACACCAGTGTGCGGTCTACACCCCCCATAACCGCTCCTCATACACCAGTGTGCAGTCTACACCCCCCATAACCGCTCCACATACACCAGTGTGCAGTCTACACCCCCCATAACCGCTCCACATACACCAGTGTGCAGTCTACACCCCCCATAACCGCTCCTCATACACCAGTGTGCAGTCTACACCCCCCATAACCGCTCCTCATACACCAGTGTGCAGCCTCACACCCCCCATAACCGCTCCTCATACACCAGTGTGCAGTCTACACCCCCCATAACCGCTCCTCATACACCAGTGTGCAGTCTACACCCCCCATAACCGCACCACATACACCAGTGTGCAGCCTCACACCCCCCATAACCGCTCCTCATACACCAGTGTGCAGTCTACACCCCCCATAACCGCTCCTCATACACCAGTGTGCAGCCTACACCCCCCATAACCGCTCCTCATACACCAGTGTGCAGCCTCACACCCTCCATAACCGCTCCTCATACACCAGTGTGCAATCTACACCCCCCATAACCGCTCCTCATACACCAGTGTGCAGTCTACACCCCCCATAACCGCTCCTCATACACCAGTGTGCAGTCTACACCCCCCATAACCGCTCCTCATACACCAGTGTGCAGTCTACACCCCCCATAACCGCTCCTCATACACCAGTGTGCAGCCTACACCCCCCATAACCGCTCCCCATACACCAGTGTGCAGCCTCACACCCCCCATAACCGCTCCTCATACACCAGTGTGCAGTCTACACCCCCCATAACCGCTCCTCATACACCAGTGTGCAGTCTACACCCCCCATAACCGCTCCTCATACACCAGTGTGCAGTCTACACCCCCCATAACCGCTCCTCATACACCAGTGTGCAGTCTACACCCCCCATAACCGCTCCTCATACACCAGTGTGCAGCCTACACCCCCCATAACCGCTCCTCATACACCAGTGTGCAGTCTACACCCCCCATAACCGCTCCTCATACACCAGTGTGCAGTCTACACCCCCCATAACCGCTCCCCATACACCAGTGTGCAGTCTACACCCCCCATAACCGCTCCTCATACACCAGTGTGCAGCCTCACACCCCCCATAACCGCTCCTCATACACCAGTGTGCAGTCTACACCCCCCATAACCGCTCCTCATACACCAGTGTGCAGCCTCACACCCCCCATAACCGCTCCTCATACACCAGTGTGCAGCCTCACACCCCCCATAACCGCTCCCCATACACCAGTGTGCAATCTACACCCCCTATAACCGCTCCTCATACACCAGTGTGCAGCCTACACCCCCCATAACCGCTCCTCATACACCAGTGTGCAATCTACACCCCCTATAACCGCTCCTCATACACCAGTGTGCAGCCTACACCCCCCATAACCGCTCCTCATACACCAGTGTGCAGCCTACACCCCCCATAACCGCTCCTCATACACCAGTGTGCAGTCTACACCCCCCATAACCGCTCCTCATACACCAGTGTGCAGTCTACACCCCCCATAACCGCTCCTCATACACCAGTGTGCAGTCTACACCCCCCATAACCGCTCCCCATACACCAGTGTGCAGCCTCACACCCCCCATAACCGCTCCTCATACACCAGTGTGCAGTCTACACCCCCCATAACCGCTCCTCATACACCAGTGTGCAGTCTACACCCCCCATAACCGCTCCTCATACACCAGTGTGCAGCCTCACACCCCCCATAACCGCTCCTCATACACCAGTGTGCAATCTACACCCCCCATAACCGCTCCTCATACACCAGTGTGCAGCCTCACACCCCCCATAACCGCTCCTCATACACCAGTGTGCAGCCTACACCCCCCATAACCGCTCCTCATACACCAGTGTGCAGCCTCACACCCCCCATAACCGCTCCTCATACACCAGTGTGCAGCCTACACCCCCCATAACCGCTCCTCATACACCAGTGTGCAGTCTACACCCCCCATAACCGCTCCTCATACACCAGTGTGCAGTCTACACCCCCCATAACCGCTCCTCATACACCAGTGTGCAGCCTACACCCCCCATAACCGCTCCTCATACACCAGTGTGCAGTCTACACCCCCCATAACCGCTCCTCATACACCAGTGTGCAGTCTACACCCCCCATAACCGCTCCACATACACCAGTGTGCAGTCTACACCCCCCATAACCGCTCCTCATACACCAGTGTGCAGTCTACACCCCCCATAACCGCTCCTCATACACCAGTGTGCAGTCTACACCCCCCATAACCGCTCCCCATACACCAGTGTGCAGTCTACACCCCCCATAACCGCTCCTCATACACCAGTGTGCAGCCTCACACCCCCCATAACCGCTCCTCATACACCAGTGTGCAGTCTACACCCCCCATAACCGCTCCTCATACACCAGTGTGCAGTCTACACCCCCCATAACCGCTCCCCATACACCAGTGTGCAGTCTACACCCCCCATAACCGCTACACATACACCAGTGTGCAGCCTCACACCCCCCATAACCGCTCCTCATACACCAGTGTGCAGTCTACACCCCCCATAACCGCTCCACATACACCAGTGTGCAGCCTCACACCCCCCATAACCGCTCCACATACACCAGTGTGCAGTCTACACCCCCCATAACCGCTCCTCATACACCAGTGTGCAGCCTACACCCCCCATAACCGTTCCCCATACACCAGTGTGCAGTCTACACCCCCCATAACCGCTCCTCATACACCAGTGTGCAGTCTACACCCCCCATAACCGCTCCTCATACACCAGTGTGCAGTCTACACCCCCCATAACCGCTCCTCATACACCAGTGTGCAGTCTACACCCCCCATAACCACTCCTCATACACCAGTGTGCAGCCTCACACCCCCCATAACCGCTCCACATACACCAGTGTGCAGTCTACACCCCCCATAACCGCTCCACATACACCAGTGTGCAGTCTACACCCCCCATAACTGCTCCTCATACACCAGTGTGCAGTCTACACCCCCCATAACCGCTCCTCATACACCAGTGTGCAGTCTACACCCCCCCATAACCGCTCCTCATACACCAGTGTGCAGTCTACACCCCCCATAACCGCTCCACATACACCAGTGTGCAGTCTACACCCCCCATAACCGCTCCACATACACCAGTGTGCAGTCTACACCCCCCCATAACCGCTCCTCATACACCAGTGTGCAGTCTACACCCCCCATAACCGCTCCACATACACCAGTGTGCAGTCTACACCCCCCCATAACCGCTCCTCATACACCAGTGTGCAGTCTACACCCCCCATAACCACTCCTCATACACCAGTGTGCAGCCTCACACCCCCCATAACCGCTCCTCATACACCAGTGTGCAGTCTACACCCCCCATAACCGCTCCTCATACACCAGTGTGCAGCCTACACCCCCCATAACCGTTCCCCATACACCAGTGTGCAGTCTACACCCCCCATAACCGCTCCTCATACACCAGTGTGCAGCCTACACCCCCCATAACCGTTCCCCATACACCAGTGTGCAGTCTACACCCCCCATAACCGCTCCTCATACACCAGTGTGCAGCCTACACCCCCCATAACCGTTCCCCATACACCAGTGTGCAGTCTACACCCCCCATAACCGCTCCTCATACACCAGTGTGCAGCCTACACCCCCCATAACCGTTCCCCATACACCAGTGTGCAGTCTACACCCCCCATAACCGCTCCTCATACACCAGTGTGCAGTCTACACCCCCCATAACCGCTCCACATACACCAGTGTGCAGTCTACACCCCCCATAACCGCTCCACATACACCAGTGTGCAGCCTACACCCCCCATAACCGCTCCTCATACACCAGTGTGCAGCCTACACCCCCCATAACTGCTCCTCATACACCAGTGTGCAGCCTACACCCCCCATAACTGCTCCTCATACACCAGTGTGCAGCCTCACACCCCCCATAACCGCTCCTCATACACCAGTGTGCAGTCTACACCCCCCATAACCGCTCCTCATACACCAGTGTGCAGTCTACACCCCCCATAACCGCTCCTCATACACCAGTGTGCAGTCTACACCCCCCATAACCGCTCCTCATACACCAGTGTGCAGTCTACACCCCCCATAACCGCTCCTCATACACCAGTGTGCAGCCTCACACCCCCCATAACTGCTCCTCATACACCAGTGTGCAGCCTACACCCCCCATAACCGCTCCCCATACACCAGTGTGCAGCCTACACCCCCCATAACCGTTCCCCATACACCAGTGTGCAGTCTACACCCCCCATAACCGCTCCTCATACACCAGTGTGCAGCCTACACTCCCCATAACCGCTCCCCATACACCAGTGTGCAGTCTACACCCCCCATAACCGCTCCTCATACACCAGTGTGCAGTCTACACCCCCCATAACCGCTCCTCATACACCAGTGTGCAGCCTACACCCCCCATAACCGCTCCCCATACACCAGTGTGCAGTCTACACCCCCCATAACCGCTCCTCATACACCAGTGTGCAGTCTACACCCCCCATAACCGCTCCTCATACACCAGTGTGCAGCCTCACACCCCCCATAACCGCTCCTCATACACCAGTGTGCAGCCTCACACCCCCCATAACCGCTCCTCATACACCAGTGTGCAGCCTACACCCCCCATAACCGCTCCCCATACACCAGTGTGCAGTCTACACCCCCCATAACCGCTCCTCATACACCAGTGTGCAGTCTACACCCCCCATAACCGCTCCTCATACACCAGTGTGCAGTCTACACCCCCCATAACCGCTCCTCATACACCAGTGTGCAGTCTACACCCCCCATAACCGCTCCTCATACACCAGTGTGCAGTCTACACCCCCCATAACCGCTCCTCATACACCAGTGTGCAGCCTACACCCCCCATAACCGCTCCTCATACACCAGTGTGCAGTCTACACCCCCCATAACTGCTCCTCATACACCAGTGTGCAGTCTACACCCCCCATAACTGCTCCTCATACACCAGTGTGCAGTCTACACCCCCCCATAACCGCTCCTCATACACCAGTGTGCAGTCTACACCCCCCATAACCGCTCCTCATACACCAGTGTGCAGCCTCACACCCCATAACTGCTCCTCATACACCAGTGTGCAGTCTACACCCCCCCATAACCGCTCCCCATACACCAGTGTGCAGTCTACATCCCCCATAACCGCTCCACATACACCAGTGTGCAGTCTACACCCCCCATAACCGCTCCCCATACACCAGTGTGCAGTCTACACCCCCCATAACCGCTCCTCATACACCAGTGTGCAGCCTCACACCCCCCATAACCGCTCCACATACACCAGTGTGCAGTCTACACCCCCCATAACCGCTCCTCATACACCAGTGTGCAGCCTCACACCCCCCATAACCGCTCCTCATACACCAGTGTGCAGCCTACACCCCCCATAACCGCTCCCCATACACCAGTGTGCAGTCTACACCCCCCATAACCGCTCCTCATACACCAGTGTGCAGCCTACACCCCCCATAACCGTTCCCCATACACCAGTGTGCAGTCTACACCCCCCATAACCGCTCCTCATACACCAGTGTGCAGCCTCACACCCCCCATAACCGCTCCTCATACACCAGTGTGCAGCCTACACCCCCCATAACCGCTCCTCATACACCAGTGTGCAGTCTACACCCCCCATAACCGCTCCTCATACACCAGTGTGCAGTCTACACCCCCCATAACCGCTCCTCATACACCAGTGTGCAGTCTACACCCCCCATAACCGCTCCTCATACACCAGTGTGCAGCCTCACACCCCCCATAACCGCTCCTCATACACCAGTGTGCAGCCTCACACCCCCCATAACCGCTCCTCATACACCAGTGTGCAGCCTCACACCCCCCATAACCGCTCCACATACACCAGTGTGCAGTCTACACCCCCCATAACCGCTCCTCATACACCAGTGTGCAGTCTACACCCCCCATAACCGCTCCTCATACACCAGTGTGCAGCCTCACACCCCCCATAACCGCTCCACATACACCAGTGTGCAGCCTCACACCCCCCATAACCGCTCCTCATACACCAGTGTGCAGTCTACACCCCCCATAACCGCTCCTCATACACCAGTGTGCAGCCTCACACCCCCCATAACCGCTCCTCATACACCAGTGTGCAGCCTCACACCCCCCATAACCGCTCCTCATACACCAGTGTGCAGCCTCACACCCCCCATAACCGCTCCTCATACACCAGTGTGCAGTCTACACCCCCCATAACCGCTCCTCATACACCAGTGTGCAGCCTACACCCCCCATAACCGCTCCTCATACACCAGTGTGCAGTCTACACCCCCCATAACCGCTCCTCATACACCAGTGTGCAGTCTACACCCCCCATAACCGCTCCCCATACACCAGTGTGCAGTCTACACCCCCCATAACCGCTCCTCATACACCAGTGTGCAGTCTACACCCCCCATAACCGCTCCCCATACACCAGTGTGCAGTCTACACTCCCCATAACCGCTCCTCATACACCAGTGTGCAGTCTACACCCTCCATAACCGCTCCCCATACACCAGTGTGCAGTCTACACCCCCCATAACCGCTCCTCATACACCAGTGTGCAGTCTACACCCCCCATAACCGCTCCCCATACACCAGTGTGCAGCCTCACACCCCCCATAACCGCTCCTCATACACCAGTGTGCAGTCTACACTCCCCATAACCGCTCCTCATACACCAGTGTGCAGTCTACACCCCCCATAACCGCTCCACATACACCAGTGTGCAGCCTCACACCCCCCATAACCGCTCCACATACACCAGTGTGCAGTCTACACCCCCCATAACCGCTCCTCATACACCAGCGTGCAGCCTACACCCCCCATAACCGCTCCTCATACACCAGTGTGCAGTCTCACACCCCCCATAACCGCTCCTCATACACCAGTGTGCAGTCTACACCCCCCATAACCGCTCCTCATACACCAGTGTGCAGTCTACACCCCCCATAACCGCTCCTCATACACCAGTGTGCAGTCTACACCCCCCATAACCGCTCCACATACACCAGTGTGCAGTCTACACCCCCCATAACCGCTCCTCATACACCAGTGTGCAGTCTACACCCCCCATAACCGCTCCTCATACACCAGTGTGCAGTCTACACCCCCCATAACCGCTCCACATACACCAGTGTGCAGCCTACACCCCCCATAACCGCTCCTCATACACCAGTGTGCAGTCTACACCCCCCATAACCGCTCCTCATACACCAGTGTGCAGCCTCACACCCCCCATAACCGCTCCTCATACACCAGTGTGCAGTCTACACCCCCCATAACCGCTCCTCATACACCAGTGTGCAGCCTACACCCCCCATAACCGCTCCTCATACACCAGTGTGCAGTCTACACCCCCCATAACCGCTCCTCATACACCAGTGTGCAGCCTCACACCCCCCATAACCGCTCCTCATACACCAGTGTGCAGCCTCACACCCCCCATAACCGCTCCTCATACACCAGTGTGCAGTCTACACCCCCCATAACCGCTCCCCATACACCAGTGTGCAGCCTACACCCCCCATAACCGCTCCTCATACACCAGTGTGCAGCCTCACACCCCCCATAACCGCTCCTCATACACCAGTGTGCAGTCTACACCCCCCATAACCGCTCCACATACACCAGTGTGCAGTCTACACCCCCCCATAACCGCTCCTCATACACCAGTGTGCAGTCTACACCCCCCATAACCGCTCCTCATACACAAGTGTGCAGTCTACACCCCCCATAACCGCTCCTCATACACCAGTGTGCAGCCTCACACCCCCCATAACCGCTCCACATACACCAGTGTGCAGTCTACACCCCCCATAACCGCTCCACATACACCAGTGTGCAGTCTACACCCCCCATAACCGCTCCTCATACACCAGTGTGCAGTCTACACCCCCCATAACCGCTCCTCATACACCAGTGTGCAGTCTACACCCCCCATAACCGCTCCTCATACACCAGTGTGCAGTCTACACCCCCCATAACCGCTCCTCATACACCAGTGTGCAGTCTACACCCCCCATAACCGCTCCTCATACACCAGTGTGCAGTCTACACCCCCCATAACCGCTCCTCATACACCAGTGTGCAGTCTACACCCCCCATAACCGCTCCTCATACACCAGTGTGCAGTCTACACCCCCCATAACCGCTCCACATACACCAGTGTGCAGTCTACACCCCCCATAACCGCTCCTCATACACCAGTGTGCAGTCTACACCCCCCATAACCGCTCCTCATACACCAGTGTGCAGTCTACACCCCCCATAACCGCTCCTCATACACCAGTGTGCAGCCTCACACCCCCCATAACCGCTCCTCATACACCAGTGTGCAGCCTCACACCCCCCATAACCGCTCCTCATACACCAGTGTGCAGTCTAAAGCCCCCATAACCGCTCCTCATACACCAGTGT
Organism: Phyllobates terribilis; assembly: GCF_046119375.1. NCBI lineage: Eukaryota > Metazoa > Chordata > Amphibia > Anura > Dendrobatidae > Phyllobates > Phyllobates terribilis. Next base: position 810,662,318 of record NW_027362764.1, on the reverse strand, counting down.
GCAGTCTACACCCCCCATAACCGCTACCCATACACCAGTGTGCAGTCTACACCCCCCATAACCGCTCCTCATACACCAGTGTGCAGTCTACACCCCCCATAACCGCTACCCATACACCAGTGTGCAGTCTACACCCCCCATAACCGCTCCTCATACACCAGTGTGCAGTCTACACCCCCCATAACCGCTCCTCATACACCAGTGTGCAGTCTACACCCCCCATAACCGCTCCTCATACACCAGTGTGCAGCCTCACACCCCCCATAACCGCTCCTCATACACCAGTGTGCAGTCTACACCCCCCATAACCGCTCCTCATACACCAGTGTGCAGTCTACACCCCCCATAACCGCTCCTCATACACCAGTGTGCAGTCTACACCCCCCATAACCGCTCCTCATACACCAGTGTGCAGCCTACACCCCCCATAACCGCTCCACATACACCAGTGTGCAGTCTACACCCCCCATAACCGCTCCTCATACACCAGTGTGCAGTCTACACCCCCCATAACCGCTCCTCATACACCAGTGTGCAGTCTACACCCCCCATAACCGCTCCTCATACACCAGTGTGCAGTCTACACCCCCCATAACCGCTCCACATACACCAGTGTGCAGCCTACACCCCCCATAACCGCTCCACATACACCAGTGTGCAGCCTACACCCCCCATAACCGCTCCTCATACACCAGTGTGCAGCCTCACACCCCCCATAACCGCTCCTCATACACCAGTGTGCAGTCTACACCCCCCATAACCGCTCCTCATACACCAGTGTGCAGTCTACACCCCCCATAACCGCTCCTCATACACCAGTGTGCAGTCTACACCCCCCATAACCGCTCCACATACACCAGTGTGCAGCCTACACCCCCCATAACCGCTCCCCATACACCAGTGTGCAGCCTACACCCCCCATAACCGCTCCTCATACACCAGTGTGCAGCCTACACCCCCCATAACCGCTCCACATACACCAGTGTGCAGTCTACACCCCCCATAACCGCTCCTCATACACCAGTGTGCAGTCTACACCCCCCATAACCGCTCCTCATACACCAGTGTGCAGTCTACACCCCCCATAACCGCTCCTCATACACCAGTGTGCAGTCTACACCCCCCCATAACCGCTCCTCATACACCAGTGTGCAGTCTACACCCCCCATAACCGCTCCTCATACACCAGTGTGCAGCCTACACCCCCCATAACCGCTCCCCATACACCAGTGTGCAGTCTACACCCCCCATAACCGCTCCTCATACACCAGTGTGCAGTCTACACCCCCCATAACCGCTCCTCATACACCAGTGTGCAGTCTACACTCCCCATAACCGCTCCTCATACACCAGTGTGCAGTCTACACCCCCCATAACCGCTCCTCATACACCAGTGTGCAGTCTACACCCCCCATAACCGCTCCTCATACACCAGTGTGCAGTCTACACCCCCCATAACCGCTCCTCATACACCAGTGTGCAGTCTACACCCCCCATAACCGCTCCTCATACACCAGTGTGCAGCCTACACCCCCCATAACCGCTCCTCATACACCAGTGTGCAGCCTACACCCCCCATAACCGCTCCTCATACACCAGTGTGCAGCCTCACACCCCCCATAACCGCTCCACATACACCAGTGTGCAGTCTACACCCCCCATAACCGCTCCTCATACACCAGTGTGCAGTCTACACCCCCCATAACCGCTCCTCATACACCAGTGTGCAGCCTCACACCCCCCATAACCGCTCCACATACACCAGTGTGCAGTCTACACCCCCCATAACCGCTCCCCATACACCAGTGTGCAGTCTACACCCCCCATAACCGCTCCACATACACCAGTGTGCAGTCTACACCCCCCATAACCGCTCCACATACACCAGTGTGCAGCCTCACACCCCCCATAACCGCTCCACATACACCAGTGTGCAGCCTCACACCCCCCATAACCGCTCCTCATACACCAGTGTGCAGCCTCACACCCCCCATAACCGCTCCTCATACACCAGTGTGCAGCCTACACCCCCCATAACTGCTCCTCATACACCAGTGTGCAGTCTACACCCCCCATAACCGCTCCCCATACACCAGTGTGCAGTCTACACCCCCCATAACCGCTCCACATACACCAGTGTGCAGTCTACACCCCCCATAACCGCTCCACATACACCAGTGTGCAGCCTCACACCCCCCATAACCGCTCCACATACACCAGTGTGCAGCCTCACACCCCCCATAACCGCTCCTCATACACCAGTGTGCAGTCTACACCCCCCATAACCGCTCCACATACACCAGTGTGCAGTCTACACCCCCCATAACCGCTCCTCATACACCAGTGTGCAGTCTACACCCCCCATAACCGCTCCACATACACCAGTGTGCAGCCTACACCCCCCATAACCGCTCCACATACACCAGTGTGCAGTCTACACCCCCCATAACCGCTCCTCATACACCAGTGTGCAGCCTCACACCCCCCATAACCGCTCCTCATACACCAGTGTGCAGTCTACACCCCCCATAACCGCTCCACATACACCAGTGTGCAGTCTACACCCCCCATAACCGCTCCCCATACACCAGTGTGCAGTCTACACCCCCCATAACCGCTCCACATACACCACTGTGCAGCCTCACACCCCCCATAACCGCTCCACATACACCAGTGTGCAGTCTACACCCCCCATAACCGCTCCTCATACACCAGTGTGCAGCCTACACCCCCCATAACCGCTCCTCATACACCAGTGTGCAGTCTACACCCCCCATAACCGCTCCTCATACACCAGTGTGCAGTCTACACCCCCCATAACCGCTCCCCATACACCAGTGTGCAGTCTACACTCCCCATAACCGCTCCTCATACACCAGTGTGCAGCCTACACCCCCCCATAACCGCTCCTCATACACCAGTGTGCAGCCTCACACCCCTCATAACCGCTCCTCATACACCAGTGTGCAGTCTACACCCCCCATAACCGCTCCACATACACCAGTGTGCAGCCTACACCCCCCATAACCGCTCCTCATACACCAGTGTGCAGTCTACACCCCCCATAACCGCTCCACATACACCAGTGTGCAGCCTACACCCCCCATAACCGCTCCCCATACACCAGTGTGCAGTCTACACTCCCCATAACCGCTCCTCATACACCAGTGTGCAGCCTACACCCCCCCATAACCGCTCCTCATACACCAGTGTGCAGCCTCACACCCCTCATAACCGCTCCCCATACACCAGTGTGCAGTCTACACCCCCCATAACCGCTCCTCATACACCAGTGTGCAGTCTACACCCCCCATAACCGCTCCTCATACACCAGTGTGCAGCCTCACACCCCCCATAACCGCTCCTCATACACCAGTGTGCAGCCTCACACCCCCCATAACCGCTCCTCATACACCAGTGTGCAGCCTACACCCCCCATAACCGCTCCTCATACACCAGTGTGCAGTCTACACCCCCCATAACCGCTCCTCATACACCAGTGTGCAGTCTACACCCCCCATAACCGCTCCTCATACACCAGTGTGCAGCCTCACACCCCCCATAACCGCTCCTCATACACCAGTGTGCAGTCTACACCCCCCATAACCGCTCCTCATACACCAGTGTGCAGTCTACACCCCCCATAACCGCTCCTCATACACCAGTGTGCAGTCTACACCCCCCATAACCGCTCCACATACACCAGTGTGCAGTCTACACCCCCCATAACCGCTCCACATACACCAGTGTGCAGTCTACACCCCCCATAACCGCTCCACATACACCAGTGTGCAGCCTCACACCCCCCATAACCGCTCCTCATACACCAGTGTGCAGTCTACACCCCCCATAACCGCTCCACATACACCAGTGTGCAGCCTACACCCCCCATAACCGCTCCACATACACCAGTGTGCAGTCTACACCCCCCATAACTGCTCCTCATACACCAGTGTGCAGTCTACACCCCCCATAACCGCTTCTCATACACCAGTGTGCAGTCTACACCCCCCATAACCGCTCCTCATACACCAGTGTGCAGTCTACACCCCCCATAACCGCTCCTCATACACCAGCGTGCAGCCTACACCCCCCCATAACCGCTCCACATACACCAGTGTGCAGCCTACACCCCCCATAACCGCTCCTCATACACCAGTGTGCAGTCTACACCCCCCATAACCGCTCCTCATACACCAGTGTGCAGCCTCACACCCCCCATAACCGCTCCTCATACACCAGTGTGCAGTCTACACCCCCCATAACCGCTCCTCATACACCAGTGTGCAGCCTCACACCCCCCATAACCGCTCCTCATACACCAGTGTGCAGCCTCACACCCCCCATAACCGCTCCACATACACCAGTGTGCAGTCTACACCCCCCATAACCGCTCCTCATACACCAGTGTGCAGTCTACACCCCCCATAACCGCTCCTCATACACCAGTGTGCAGCCTCACACCCCCCATAACCGCTCCACATACACCAGTGTGCAGTCTACACCCCCCATAACTGCTCCTCATACACCAGTGTGCAGTCTACACCCCCCATAACCGCTCCACATACACCAGTGTGCAGTCTACACCCCCCATAACCGCTTCTCATACACCAGTGTGCAGTCTACACCCCCCATAACCGCTCCTCATACACCAGTGTGCAGTCTACACCCCCCATAACTGCTCCTCATACACCAGTGTGCAGTCTACACCCCCCATAACTGCTCCTCATACACCAGTGTGCAGTCTACACCCCCCATAACCGCTCCTCATACACCAGTGTGCAGCCTACACCCCCCATAACCGCTCCTCATACACCAGTGTGCAGTCTACACCCCCCATAACCGCTCCTCATACACCAGCGTGCAGCCTACACCCCCCCATAACCGCTCCACATACACCAGTGTGCAGCCTCACACCCCCCATAACCGCTCCTCATACACCAGTGTGCAGCCTCACACCCCCCATAACCGCTCCTCATACACCAGTGTGCAGTCTACACCCCCCATAACCGCTCCACATACACCAGTGTGCAGTCTACACCCCCCATAACCGCTCCACATACACCAGTGTGCAGCCTACACCCCCCATAACCGCTCCTCATACACCAGTGTGCAGCCTCACACCCCCCATAACCGCTCCTCATACTGTGGGGGTCGTGATGACATTCCACTCGTCCTCCAGTCACTCCAAATTCAAGCTATGAGCATGGGTCAACCATTCAAAGAATGAGTCAGACAACAAGCTGGTTCAAGCTCAGAGCATGCTCAGAAGACTACTACAGTCAACGTCCTCAGCATTGTTCTGCGTTTATTTTTACATACACAAATCTAAATACACTACATAATGGGAGGGAAAAGGGGTTGTCCGGGGCGGGGTAAACCATGAAAGTCCAGTGTCTGGCCACTCCTGATTGGTCCACATCTCCTTATCTCAGTCTCTGGGCAGATATTGCAGCCGTCAGCTTATAATCTTGTTTCGTTTCTCTGAAATAAGTCCTGGCAACACTGGAAATGTCTTAGTTTAAGTTTCGATTTGAGTATTACGTAGCAAGGAAAGCTTATTGTTATATGATACAAAATGGTGGTTAGTACATTAGCAAAAAAGCGTATAAAAGTTACAAAAGTATAAAAGTTACAAATATATATTCTCTTTTACCCCGACATTCCCCCCTAAACACTAAGCTTTCCCTTGCTTCGGGGCCTTTGAGACTGTCCATGTGTGGGGAGAGGGGAGGTGGATTTCTTCACCCAATCATCTTAGAAGCTGCCCCCTTATGGGACGCCCCCAGACAATCGAGCCCTATCCTGGATGACACATGGAGTTCTCCCAACTGATCCTAAACTGAATCTTTCAATTGGACTTTGTTATGGGGGGGTCTGGTCAGACTTGTTCAAAGGAGTGTATTTCTCTATATAAGGGGACTATGCAGCACAGGACCACCAGGCCCAATACTAGTAGACCTCCCATTACTAGACAAACTTGTTGGAGGAATCCCTTGAGCCCTCCCAACCAACCTGAGAAGAAGGAGGTATCTACCCCTGTGTGGTAGCTGTCCACCCTGGGACAGACAGTAAGCATATGGAAAGGATATAGAAGAAGGTAGTCATCTTTTATAGGCTCGTTCTGTCTCTCGTGCAGTGGGAGGTGTGAATCCAGGTGCTCCTGCCCTCAAGCTTCAGGGCCGTCGGGGTGGTGAGAAGCACAGTGTACGGTCCCTCGAACCGCGGCTGGAGGCAGTCTTTCCGGACAAACTTCTTCACATACACTAGATCGCCTGGGGTGAAATCATGTACTGCATCACCTGTAGATTCTGGGAGAGAAGCAGATACTGGAGAGCGGGTGTTAGTCAATTCTTTAGACAAGGCAATCACAAATTTTACTACTCTATCATGTGTTTCAGACAACTCTTGGGGCCTAATCTCTCCTATCTTGGGTGGGGTCCTAAACAGAATTTTATAGGGAGTCAGCCCATGTTTGGCCTGAGGAGTGTGTGTGATATGATACAATACTATAGGGAGTAGGTCGGGCCAGGGGAGGGGATGATCTTGGGTCATTTTCAAGAGCTGGGTCTTGAGTGTGGAATTCATCCTTTCCACTTTGCCTGAACTGGCAGGATGGTATGGAGTGTGGAGGCCCAAATCTGTTCCCAACATGTTCCAGAGTTCTTCGTAGATATTTGTTGTGAAAGCTGGTCCTTGATCCGATTCTATGATTTGGGGAACTCCAAATCTGCAGGCAATTTCGGTGATCAGTTTCTTGGCTGTGACTTTAGCAGTCATGTTGACAACCGGGTAGGCCTCGGGCCAGGCTGAGAACATATCCACGGCTACCAAAACGTACTCCTATTTTCTTGCTTTAGACATTTGGATATGGTCGACTTGTATTCTCTGCCAAGGGTAGTCTGGTTTAGCCAGGTGTTGGAGAGGGACCCGTGCCGTACACGTTGGGTTGCAGGTAGCGCAGACAGAGCAGGATTTTGAGTACGCAGTCACAGTGGAAGAGATTCCAGGTGCAAAGTACAGTTTCTTGATCCATGCCAAAGCTTGATTCTTTCCTCTGTGTGTAGGCCCGTGAGCCCATGCTGCCACAGCTGAGTACATGCGTCTAGGCAAGCAAGGCTTCCCATCCACTTGGTAAAGAGTCGAGTTGACCTTTGAATCTTTGCGACCTGCCAGCACGGTTCCTGCCGCTTTCCATTGCTTGACTTCTTCAGTGGGGGTCTCCCTTTGTTCCTCACACAATTTTTCTTCAGGCATCCTGACCCCCCTGGATTCCACTCGTGTCTCCGCTGGACTTGTATGGTCTTCCGCCGGCTGTTCTTTGGCCCTTGCTCTAGTGAGCGTCACAGCTACGGTTTGCAGGGTCTCTCCCATCTCTTCTTCCTTTTCCTGCCACTTTGATGACACATTCTCCACTGCTGCAGTCTTGGCTGCTTGGTCAGCTAGGTGGTTGCCCCTGGCTTCTCTGGATTCTAGTCTTCCATGAACCTTGACCTTCATAACAGCAACCTGAATGGGTAGTTCCAGGGCCTTCATTAGGGCCTTAATCCATGAGACATGTTTCACTGGTGTACCTGCAGCTGTGATGAATCCTCTAGACTTCCACAAGAGTCCAGAATCATTGCAAATTCCATATTCATACCTGGAATCGGTATATATATATATTCGCCTTTGTTCCTGCTGCCAGGTGGCAGGCCTCTGTGAGAGCCACAAGTTCAGCTTCTTGTGCAGACATGTATGGTGGTAGAGCTTCAGCCTTCAGAACTGTTAGGTCTGTTGTGACAGCATATCCCGTGTGGAACTTCCCTTGAGGGTCTGCGAAACGGGATCCATCAGTCCATAGGTGCAAGGCAGGGTGTGCGAGCGGATGTGCCACCATATTCTCTGGAGCAGAAGTCTCTTCCTGCAAAATTTTTATACAATCATGAGGTTCCACCAATGGACCTTCACCCTCTTCACCTTCCCCCCTAGAAGGTGGAAACAAAGTGGCAGGATTGATAGTCAGACATCTGGTAAATGTTATATTGGAGGGCAACAATAGGGAACACTGCAGCCGCAGGTGTCTTTGGTTGGTTAGATGTTTCGGAGATGTTTGTTGCAGAACAGCTGAGAGATCATGGCCGGCCTGTATAACTAGACCATGTCCAAGGACGATATCAGCTGACTTGTCAAAAAGGATGTGAGCAGCGTGGACCGCCTTAAGGCACGTGGGGGCAGTTCGGGCGACAGGGTCCAGGCGGGCTGAGTAGTAGCCCAAAGGCCGATACTTATGATCATAGCGTTATGCTAGAACTCCAGAGGCATGACCTTCCGATTCCGAGACAAAAAGGTGAAATGTCTGAGTATAGTCTGGTAAGCCCAAGGCCGGGGCAGAGACAACAGCCTGTTTAAGGCGGTCAAAACATAGTCTGTGTTGATGAGAAACACGTGGATTTTCAGCATGAAACCAAACTGAGCCTTCATCCCTGAGACAGTCGTACAGAGGTTGCATGAGCTTTGAGGCATCAGGGATCCATTGTCTGCAGTAAGTGATGAGGCCAAGGAAAGTCTGCATAGCGGAATAGGTGGTTGGGAAGGTGATATCCATGATGGCTTGTTTTCTTTCTTCAGTCAGATGTCTAGCACCTTGTGATATACAATGTCCGAGGAAAATGACCTTGGGCAGACACCATTGGACTTCGCCTTTCGAGACTTTACAGTTAGCTGAGTGAAGAAACCAGAGAAGGGATACTGACATCTCTGGCAAATTTTCTTCAGTGCCACAGAGTAAAAGATCATCCACATACTGTAGAAGGGTGACCTGAGGGTTCTCTTGAACCCATGGCTCCAGAATAGACTTTATAGAATGAGTGAATTGGTTAGGAGAGTTCTGGGCTCTTTGAAAGGTGAAAACAAAAAGAAACCACGAATCTTCATGTAAGGGTATACTGAAGAAGGCGTTGGCCAGATCTAACACCGTAAACAAAGTGGCCGTTGGAGGCAGCTGAGACAAGAGGGTGTTTGGGTTGGGTACCACTGGAGTTTCTAAAATGGTAGCTGCATTGACGGCTCTGAGATCCTGAACCAACCGGTATTTTGGAGGCTCTCCTGAAGCGGTTTTCCTTTTTACAGGAAAGAGGGGTGTATTGCATGGAGATACACATCTGACAAGGACTCCTGATTCCAGGAGGGAAACGATTTGGGTACCCAAGTGTTGTTCTTGTGCAGCCTTGAGGGGGTATTGTGGCAACCGTGGATACCTGTGTCCAGGCTTGAGGTGTACTCGGACCGGGGGAACCTGCAGGAGGCCGACGTCCTCTGGCCCACTGGACCACAGAGAGTTAGGTTGTATGGTCATCATCATGAGAGGGAAGGCTTTAAGAACACAGCGGTCTTCAGTCCCTTGTTCGGAATGAGGGTCCCGCAAAAGAAGCTCCATACCATGGTTTCCGAAGGTAATTATTGCCTTCATCCGCTCTAGGAGATTGGTTCCCAACAGATTGACAGGACAAGTTTCAGAGACCAAGAATCTTGTGAGTACTCCGGTGAACGGTCCTGCAGACACAGGGACTGTGAGTGGAGAGGAAATATGTTGGCCTTCCACCCCAACACAGGTGAGGGTATCCGGTGATAGGGATACAGAAGGAGGGAGCTGTGCAGAGGAAATGACAGATGTGGCCGCCCCAGTGTCCACCAGGAACTCCAGTGGTTGATGGTTCACCTGTAAAATGACAGTCTCTGAGGATGTGGTCAAGGCTACCACACTCCCAACATAACATTCATCCTTCAGAATCACGAGGTTGTCTTCTGTTTCTAGATGATCCCTTGTCATCTCTTCTGTCTTGTCTTCTATATGTGGGAGGAGTATCATCACCTGTGCCTTTAACCATTACCCACTTGATTCCATGTTGGTTGCCAGGGGGTGGGTAGCTTTCTTGAGCTTGATATAGCATGGCAGGAGCGGTTTTCTTCTTTGGCTTAGTATCCTTTTCCATTTTTAGCATGGCTTTTTGGAAAGCTTTGACAATGTTCACTACGTCGTTAAAAGAAGAAGAACGAATCTCGGGGCGTACCCTCAGAACGTCATCTCTGAGAGCGTCTTGTAGGCCATCTACTAGGGCCTGAACCAACAGGGCGGCCTGCATCTTGACGTGAGGACTGTATCCGAGATCCTCAAAATGCATGCTGAGTCTTGCAGCATATCTTTCCACAGATTCATCAGGGTCTTTTTGAACATCTTGTACAGACCCAGCTTGATCTGACAAGCGATCCTGAGCCCAGACTTTTAACTGTTTCATGTATTCTAGGCCGGATTCATACGTACTAAGGGGTCCTGCTTTTGTGGAATCCATAGCCTTTTGAAAGCTCTCCGTTTTCGGCTAAGTGAGCCTGGCATTCTGCAGCCAGAGTAGAACCAGCAGCCAAGGCAATTTTACGAACCAATCCTCCAGCATGGCTCATACAGGTGTTTGCAGGGTTGACTATGGCCCCCACCCGATGTGTAAGGATGTCACCATAGCCTATTGACAGAGTGACAGGGCGTCCTGATGGGTCTACTAGATTCCGGGAGCGGCAGGGGTCCCAGACTTCTGAGGGGCTGGGGGGGTGGTGCTCTTTCAGCAGTTGCTTGGAGCAAGGGCCGGAGTATGGGCAATGAATGTGGGGCGGAGGATGCCATAGGAAACATATGGGGTAAAGGGGGGAGGGCTGGAGTATCTTGAGCCCATCCCTCATCTGGCTCCGTATCGTCTTGAGTAACAGTATGTTGGCGGAGGGAGAGCAGTCTGGCCTGAAATTCTGGGGGGGTTGAGGAGGATATCCCCAGGGTTGTGGGTGACTCCCATAGGAAACAGGGGAAGCGTCTCAGCATCGTGGACTGGAGCAGAGGGTATCACATTAGTTTCAGATGGGTACTCTGGGACTACGGGCTTTTCCACCTGTGCTGGTGGCTGGTAATATGCACCGGACGGATCTAGTAGTGGATATAGGCTGGATTGGGGCTTTCCGGGCCTCCCACAACAAGTAAGAGGTGTAGCAAGATGGCCGTGGGAGGGAGGAGTTAAAATGGAAGTGGGATTATTCTTGGAGGCAGGAAAAGGTGTAGTAAGATGGCCGTTGGAGGGAGGAGGTGGGAGTGGGGGTGGGATTGTTCTTGGGGGCAGGGAAAGGTGTAGTAACAGGCATCAACGGGGTTACGGCCAATTTGAGGGCACATAACAAATCACAATCTGCAGCTTTCATGTATCCGAACAAAGGCTCGGCATTCTCTGTTCCCCCCTGCACCATCTACTCTAAGATGTGCCTGAGCCTGATGCAAAAGTCGTCACCCAACTTTCCCAACTTCTGTGTAACACATTCTTTCCAAACTGAAGACTAAAGCCTGCCTGTACTGGATAAGCTTATCATGTTATACAAATTCCTAACATTCTTCTTGCCTTCTTGCCTTCCCGTAACTCCACTAATTGGCTTAACTCCTACAGCAGCATTCCGCAACTTACGAGATCTTTCAAATTTGAATATACACAACATTTTCTTATAGAATGCAATGATCTGTCGCGACTCAGATCACTGGTGCAGCCGACAGGTCGCCACTCGTCAGTGTAGAGTACACCTCTCAATACACTGATAAGACAGAGAGTAACCTCTCAATCTGTCCCTTCCCTAACCTTGAATGGCGACTTTACAGTACGACTCACCACGGCACCCTGACAGCAGAACCCCTCCTTATGAGGTTTCTCTGTATAAGACGAAGAGCACCTCTCAATTCGTCTTCTTTCCTACTACGGCACCACCCGTCAGTGTAGAGTACACCTCTCAATACACTGACAAGACAGAGAGTAACCTCTCAATCTGTCTCCTTTCCTAACACGGCATCACCCGTCAGTGTAGAGTCACCTCTCAATACACTGTTTCCTAACCTTGACTTTACAGCAGTCTCTGTATTAGACGAAGAATACTCCTCAATTCGTCACAGATTCTGACAGCACAACACCTTACACTACAATTCAGGAATGCTTTGAAACTTCGACTATCAGTTACGGGAGGCAGCTATCTAAGAAAAGTACAGTGACCGGGGGAGGAGGAGGTGGTGTGCACACGAGCACGCGCAGGCATGCGACGTCACTCGGTTTAACACTTGCTGGTTCAGGACGTGGTGCGGGACGCCCAAGGTCTCACCACTCGACCGGTCACCCACCCAGATCCAACCTGACAATCCCACAGAAACCGCTGCGGCTGACACACAGGCAAGTGAGACATATAAAATACATCTCAACTTACCGTGTTCGATGGAGGTTGATCAGGCCTCAAATTCAGCCACCGCGGTCACCACCAGGGAAGTCAGCAATATGGGTCCGGGAGGGCGGCGTACCGCTAGCCACGCCCCACGTTGGGCGCCATTTGTGGGGGTCGTGATGACATTCCACTCGTCCTCCAGTCACTCCAAATTCAAACTATGAGCATGGGTCAACCATTCAAAGAATGAGTCAGACAACAAGCTGGTTCAAGCTCAGAGCATGCTCAGAAGACTACTACAGTCAACGTCCTCAGCATTGTTCTGCGTTTATTTTTACATACACAAATCTAAATACACTACATAATGGGAGGGAAAAGGGGTTGTCCGGGGCGGGGTAAACCATGAAAGTCCAGTGTCTGGCCACTCCTGATTGGTCCACATCTCCTTATCTCAGTCTCTGGGCAGATATTGCAGCCGTCAGCTTATAATCTTGTTTCGTTTCTCTGAAATAAGTCCTGGCAACACTGGAAATGTCTTAGTTTAAGTTTCGATTTGAGTATTACGTAGCAAGGAAAGCTTATTGTTATATGATACAAAATGGTGGTTAGTACATTAGCAAAAAAGCGTATAAAAGTTACAAAAGTATAAAAGTTACAAATATATATTCTCTTTTACCCCGACAATACACCAGTGTGCAGTCTACACCCCCCATAACCGCTCCACATACACCAGTGTGCAGTCTACACCCCCCATAACCGCTCCACATACACCAGTGTGCAGCCTACACCCCCCATAACCGCTCCTCATACACCAGTGTGCAGTCTACACCCCCCATAACCGCTCCCCATACACCAGTGTGCAGCCTACACCCCCCATAACCGCTCCTCATACACCAGCGTGCAGCCTCACACCCCCCATAACCGCTCCTCATACACCAGTGTGCAGCCTCACACCCCCCATAACCGCTCCACATACACCAGTGTGCAGTCTACACCCCCCATAACCGCTCCTCATACACCAGTGTGCAGTCTACACCCCCCATAACCGCTCCTCATACACCAGTGTGCAGTCTACACCCCCCATAACCGCTCCCCATACACCAGTGTGCAGCCTACACCCCCCATAACCGCTCCACATACACCAGTGTGCAGCCTCACACTCCCCATAACCGCTCCTCATACACCAGTGTGCAGCCTCACACCCCCCATAACCGCTCCTCATACACCAGTGTGCAGTCTACACCCCCCATAACCGCTCCCCATACACCAGTGTGCAGTCTACACTCCCCATAACCGCTCCTCATACACCAGTGTGCAGTCTACACCCCCCATAACCGCTCCCCATACACCAGTGTGCAGTCTACACCCCCCATAACCGCTCCTCATACACCAGTGTGCAGTCTACACCCCCCATAACCGCTCCTCATACACCAGTGTGCAGCCTACACCCCCCATAACCGCTCCTCATACACCAGTGTGCAGTCTACACCCCCCCATAACCGCTCCCCATACACCAGTGTGCAGTCTACACCCCCCATAACCGCTCCCCATACACCAGTGTGCAGCCTACACCCCCCCATAACCGCTCCCCATACACCAGTGTGCAGTCTACACCCCCCATAACCGCTCCCCATACACCAGTGTGCAGTCTACACCCCCCATAACCGCTCCACATACACCAGTGTGCAGTCTACACCCCCCATAACCGCTCCTCATACACCAGTGTGCAGTCTACACCCCCCATAACCGCTCCCCATACACCAGTGTGCAGTCTACACCCCCCATAACCGCTCCTCATACACCAGTGTGCAGCCTACACCCCCCATAACCGCTCCTCATACACCAGTGTGCAGTCTACACCCCCCCATAACCGCTCCCCATACACCAGTGTGCAGTCTACACCCCCCATAACCGCTCCTCATACACCAGTGTGCAGCCTCACACCCCCCATAACCGCTCCTCATACACCAGTGTGCAGTCTACACCCCCCATAACCGCTCCCCATACACCAGTGTGCAGTCTACACCCCCCATAACCGCTCCTCATACACCAGTGTGCAGTCTACACCCCCCATAACCGCTCCTCATACACCAGTGTGCAGTCTACACCCCCCATAACCGCTCCCCATACACCAGTGTGCAGTCTACACCCCCCATAACCGCTCCACATACACCAGTGTGCAGTCTACACCCCCCATAACCGCTCCTCATACACCAGTGTGCAGCCTACACCCCCCATAACCGCTCCTCATACACCAGTGTGCAGTCTACACCCCCCCATAACCGCTCCCCATACACCAGTGTGCAGTCTACACCCCCCATAACCGCTCCTCATACACCAGTGTGCAGCCTCACACCCCCCATAACCGCTCCTCATACACCAGTGTGCAGTCTACACCCCCCATAACCGCTCCACATACACCAGTGTGCGGTCTCCCAGCCCCCCATACACCAGTGTGCGGTCTCCCAGCCCCCCATACACCAGTGTGCGGTCTCACCACCCCCCCATACACCAGTGTGCGGTCTTACACCCCCCCCCCATACACCAGTGTGCGGTCTCACCCCCTCCCCCCATACACCAGTGTGCGGTCTCCCAGCCCCCCATACACCAGTGTGCGGTCTCACACACCCCCATACACCAGCATGTGGTCTCCCAGCCCCCCATACACCAGTGTGCGGTCTCACCCCCCCCCCCCATACACCAGTGTGCGGTCTCCCAGCCCCCCATACACCAGTGTGCGGTCTCACCCCCCCCCCCCATACACCAGTGTGCGGTCTCACACCCCCCCATACACCAGCATGTGGTCTCCCAGCCCCCCATACACCAGTGTGCGGTCTCACCCCCCCCCCCCCATACACCAGTGTGCGGTCTCCCAGCCCCCCATACACCAGTGTGCGGTCTCACACCCCCCCATACACCAGCATGTCGTCTCCCAGCCCCCCATACACCAGTGTGCGGTCTCACCCCCCCCCATACACCAGCATGTGGTCTCCCAGCCCCCCATACACCAGTGTGCGGTCTCACCCCCCCCCATACACCAGCATGTGGTCTCCCAGCCCCCCATACACCAGTGTGCGGTCTCACACCCCCCCATACACCAGCATGTGGTCTCCCAGCCCCCCATACACCAGTGTGCGGTCTCACACCCCCCCATACACCAGCATGTCGTCTCCCAGCCCCCCATACACCAGTGTGCGGTCTCACCCCCCCCCCCATACACCAGCATGTGCTCTCCCAGCCCCCCATACACCAGTGTGCGGTCTCACCCCCCCCCCCCATACACCAGTGTGCGGTCTCCCAGCCCCCCATACACCAGTGTGCGGTCTCCCAGCCCCCCATACACCAGTGTGCGGTCTCCCAGCCCCCCATACACCAGTGTGCGGTCTTACACCCCCCCATACACCAGCATGTCGTCTCCCAGCCCCCCATACACCAGCGTGCGGTCTCACACCCCCCATGGTTGTTGTGTGACATGGCGGTCCCCTGACAATGAATCCGCTCTGTGTTCTTCAGCTGATATAGTCTCTGCCTACTCTTGTTCCTGCTGGAGGAGGATGGGCGTTGGGTGGGCACAGTGCTCTTGTTCCTCCGTTACTAGGTGCCGTTGGGTCTCCGGACCCCATGTGTTGTGTCCTTGCAGATCTGGAGAGCCTTTATCTGGGAATGTACTGCTTCGCATCCAGCACTGTGCTGTACTATACCGGCTGTTCCACCATCACCAGACGATGGCGTCACAGTCTGCAGGAACTGGACCTGACAGGACTGCGCTTCAGCACAAGTGAACTCAGCGAAGCCCTGGGCATCCTCTCTGGAAACGGGACCAATGACACCCTGAAGTCCCTGGTCCTCTCAGGAACTAAAGTCTCGGGGGCCACTGTCAGGTGAGCACCATTACTTGTGTTGCGCTCTGTGCCGCCACACCTGGTGCTGACACTGTTCTTACCCTGTAGAGACTTGCTGTCTGGCTGCCGGGCGCTCACTCACCTGGACCTCTCCTCATGTCGTAATGTCCCCCGGGGCTTGAAGTGCGTTTACAGAGGCCGGGAGAGCCTCCTCCAGTGTCTGGCCACGTTATCCAGCCGAATGCAGGAGGCCAGCCCGGAGTGACCGGTCACATGGACGCTCCTGTTTTGTACTACACATCGGATTTTTTCTCCAGTTGGGAAGGAGTTGCGTTTTTGTAATAAATTTGTAAGAATTTTTTGTTTCATTGTCTCAGTTTTCATTGTTTCTTCACAGCACAGATCTATTGTAACGAGGCCTAGGTCATGAGGGATTCTCTGCCTTCTGGACGAGCCCGTCATGTGCCTGCTCCCCGCCAGTGTGCAGGTCTATTTCCGGGTCGGCAAACCTTCGATATCGACTACCAGACCTGTTACGCTCCTGTCTCGGCTGCGCTCTGCCCCGTCCACTATGGTTCCCGCATCGTCCACTATGGCCGCTGCCCTTTGCTGTGATCTGTCAGGTTTTACACATGGCCCGGCTTGTCTCTATGGCATTGTCAAATATTATATTAATAATTTCTCTTTCCCCTCAAAAATTCTCCACCCCCTCCCCTACACTATCTGTCAAGGGAACAAGAGCTGATGCTCTAGAGAAGTGGCTTCTATGCAAATAGCAGGAGCCACCAAGTGTCCATTCTAATTAACATACACTTGTAGTTCCTAGTAGCACAGGCCTGTGATAAATAGACACCTGAGCATATGGGATGGAAAGACAGAGGAAACAGCCCCTTTAAGCTTCAAAGGAATGCTGTCACACTCAGGACCAACTTTGAGCAGTGGGTCCAAGGACTGTCAGTCACCACCTTCGAGGACCTGAAGGATCTGAGGTGAAGGACCAGTTTCTCCATCTTTACCCTGTGGAGGTGAGACAGTTTGTGCTGGACCGGGAGCCAAAGGAGGCCGCCAAAGCAGCCCAGATCGCGGATACCTATGAGGCCAACCACACACCAGAGGTGCGGAAGTCAGCCGCCGCCAGCTGGAGAGGGGGTAAGCCACCAGCCACCCCCAGTGTTCCAGCCAGCCGGCCCTCAGTGGGTTCTGCTCCATCTTCCAGCACCCGACCGGCCTTTGACTCCTGCAGGTGTTATACTTGTGACCAAACGGGTCACATCAGCCTTGTCTGGCAGAAGATGAACCCCTCACCTGAGGCCCCAGGGCCTACTGCAGCCATTCTTTTTGTGGGTGGGACGGTCGGCAGGACCCGTGAGAACTTACAACCGGTTGCTGTAGGCAACACAGTCACTGTTGGCCTTAAGGACACTGGCGCAGAACACACCCTCATCCGCCCAGAGTTTGTGTTACCAGAGGAACTCATTCCTGGGAAGACCCTGACTGTCACCGGGTTTGGGGGTGTTCGCCATCCTATACTGATGGCCCGAGTTTTCCTGGACTGGGGTGTGGGGAGGGGGTTAAGGGAAGTGGGGGTGTCGGAGAATCTCCCCACTAATGTGCTATTGGGAACTGATCTGGGACGGTTGGTTGCCCGATACATCCCTGACAGCCCTCCCAGATCTAATATGTCATGTAATGCCGCTGTCAATAATGTCAATATAATGCATAATAAAAATGTGTTTTGTGGTAGAGGGGAACTCAGCCACCCCACCCCTCGAGGTGATGCTGCTGAGGATCCCCTAAAACGAGCCAGTATAAGTGATATGGGCGATGGGAGCAGGCACGGACACCAGGGAGCAGGTCGTCCCGTGCAGCTGACCAGGGATACTCCAGATGGTCACAAGGGCGGTGGTAGCTGCCCTATAACTAGCACGGCTCCAGAGGTAACAGGAAAGGACAGGGAAAAACATGGGGATCATAGGGAAAGTGTCCTGTGCCACTGACCAGTGTCGCAACAGACTGTGACATGGCCGGTCGTAATTGCCCCATAGTTAGCACGGCTCCCCGGGTAACAATGAGGGGTGGGAAAGTAGGTCCCACAAACGGGCAAGATAAAAGAAATGTGTGTCCCACTGTCTGTCAGTAGTATGGGAAGAAGGTAGCCATAGCCTGTCAGAGGGGTGGGAAAAAATGTACACTTAACCGGTCAGGATGATCGGAAAGCTGGATCCCCAGTCGGTCAGGGTGGTGGGCGAGTTGGGTCCACGGCTTGTCGGATTAGCAGGAAGGGTGGGCCGCGTGGAAGGGTTGAGGGGCGATCTGTAAATTGGCCCCTTTGCTACCTCAAAGAGGGGGAGATAAACCATTCATAAACCCTACCTCCCTCTAGGATTAAATATAAAATTTAATAGTTCTAGTTTTTTTTTTTACTCTGTAAGTGTTCCTTCCCCGAAGCCATATGCTATCAAAAAGCAGGCGTCCGATCAGGCCTGTATTATATTTTAAAACTGTTCGGTGGTGGCAGCAAATAATCGTATTTGGCTATCGTGAAGCTGGCAGTGACCATACGGGGGTATATACACATATTCCATGCATTGGAATCCGGAGGTGTGTACGCCATACGCTCACTGCCCGCTTGCTGATAGCTACGTAGTGAGTAATCGGGATCGTGCATGTGCCGAATCCCTGACAATTCTGACAAATTGGTGGCAGCGGTGGGATATTATATGGTCCTGCCAGTGTCGTTCCTGACAGACATAATTTCCCCAGTCCTTTTATGCCTGTGTGACAATACTCTTGTGACTGACCTGAGTTTGCTCTGACCACATCCTGGGATGCTGATACCTCCTCAGACTGACCTCTGCACAATACCTGCCGGCTAACTCCTCCTTAAGCCTCGTTAACACTTACAGGAGACTGTTCACATTACCTACAACTGTTGTCGTTTAACCCATTGAGTACTGTGAACATTCTGAGCTGTTATAGGAGTGTGTTCACATTACCTTCACCTCTGTGCTTCTTCACACCTTTCATTTCCTACATCTCCTGATTCTGTGGCCTCCAATGTGTGCTGCGTTGGCTGTTGCCCGTTATCCAAGTCCTTGTGCCGACAAGGTGGATCCGTGTGTCCACCCTGACCTATGGCTTTGTGGTTCCTCCTCATAAGGTGAGCCCCTAACAGAGCACTGAGGCCGTGATGGCAGAGGAGCAGCGACCACACCAGCATTGCTGCTGGATATGGAGGATTTGTCTGGACTGGTTGTGTAACCTGCTGTGAGCCGACGTGAACTTGTCTGAGCCAAGCAGGACTGCTCTACCTGTATGGACGCTCTCCCTACATGGACGCTCTGCATATATGGATGCTCTCCGTATATGGACGCTCTGCCAGTATGAACGCTCTGCCTGTATGGACACTTTCCCTACATGGACGCTCTCCCTGTGTGGATGCTCTCTCTATATGGAGACTCTCCCTACATGGACGCTCTGCCTATATGGAGACTCTGCCAGTATGGATGCTTTCCCTACATGGACGCTCTCCCTATATGGACGCTCTCTCTATATGGACGCTCTGCCTATATGGAGACTCTGCCTGTATGGTCGCTCTCCCTATATGGAGACTCTGCCTATATGGACGCTCTCCCTGTGTGGCTGCTCTCCCTATATGGACGCTCTCCCTATATGGACGCTCTCTCTATATGGACGCTCTCTCTATATGGAGACTCTGCCTGTATGGTCGCTCTCCCTATATGGAGACTCTGCCTACATGGACGCTCTCCCTACATGGACGCTCTCCCTGTGTGGCTGCTCTCTCTATATGGAGACTCTCCCTATATGGATGCTCTCTCTCTATATGGACGCTCTCTCTATATGGACGCTCTGCCTATATGGACGCTCTCCCTACATGGTCGCTCTCCCTGTATGGAGACTGTGCCGGTACGGACGCTCTCCCTGTATGGAGACTGTGCCGGTACGGACGCTCTCCCTGTATGGAGACTGTGCCGGTACGGACGCTCTCCCTGTATGGAGACTGTGCCGGTACGGACGCTCTCCCTGTATGGAGACTGTGCCGGTACGGACGCTCTCCCTGTATGGAGACTGTGCCGGTACGGACGCTCTCCCTGTATGGAGACTGTGCCGGTACGGACGCTCTCCCTGTATGGAGACTGTGCCGGTACGGACGCTCTCCCTGTATGGAGACTGTGCCGGTACGGACGCTCTCCCTGTATGGAGACTGTGCCGGTACGGACGCTCTCCCTGTATGGAGACTGTGCCGGTACGGACGCTCTCCCTGTATGGAGACTGTGCCGGTACGGACGCTCTCCCTGTATGGAGACTCTATGCTCTGCCATTTCCCCACCGGCTCCTCCTGCCACAGCCTTGTACTCACCTGGGACATTTTTCTTGAGGAACATCTCCACATTCGCCTTCTCCTCCTCCTCCTCCCCGTTTTGATGGTGATCTGAAGCGGGCCAGGATTTGAGAACCAATGATCTGTACACGGGTAACGTCCTGAGCTATTTTCTTCTGACTGGTCCGTAGTAGCCTCTGTTTTTGTCCTTGCTGCCTGGAGATCCCTTGGCATGGGCTGCGCTATTGGGGGAGTGGACGGCCCTATGATGCATTCTCTGCCCTCCTTCCTGACCGCAGTCTGTCGAGTGTCTGATGATCCCTGTCACGTTCAACCGGCTGCTGATTCCATACTGCGGCTCAGAAAACAGACAACTCAGTGGCACATTATACACTGCTCAAAAAAATAAAGGGAACACAAACAACACTGTAACTCCAAGTCAATAACACGTCTGTGAAATCTACCTGTCCAGTTATGAAGCGACGCTGATTGTGAATCCATTTCTCCTGCTGTTGTGTAATGGAACAGACAACTGGTAGAAATGATCGGCGATTAGCACGATACCCCCGATAAAAGAGCGGTTCTGCAGGTGGTGACCACAGACCATTTCTCTGTTCTCATCCTTTTTGGCTGTTGTTTTGGTCACTTTTTCATTTTGTCATTGCTTTCACCCCTACGGGTACAGTAGCATGAGGCGGTGTCTACAGTTCAACCCACAAAAGTTGCTCAGGTAGTGCAGCTCATCCAGGATGGCACATCAATGCGAGCTGTGGCAAGAAGGTTTGCTGTGTCTGTCAGCGTAGTGTCCAGAGGCTGGAGGCGCTACCAGGAGATGTGGAGGGGGCCATAAGAGGGCAACAACCCAGCAGCAGGACCGCTGCCTCCGCCTTTGTGCAAGGAGGAACAGGAGGAGCACTGCCAGAGCCCTGCAAAATGACCTCCAGCAGGCCACAAATGTGCACGTGTCTGCACAAACGGTTAGAAACCGACTCCATGAGGGTGGTATGAGGGCCCGACGTCCACAGATGGGGGTTGTGCTCACAGCCCAACACCGTGCAGGACGCTTGGCATTTGCCACAGAACACCAGGATTGACAAAGTGGCCTCTGGCGCCCTGTGCTCTTCACAGATGAAAGCAGGTTCACACTGAGCACATGTGACAGACGTGACCGAGTCTGGAGACGCCGTGGAGAGCGATCTGCTGCCTGCAACATCCTTCTGCGTGACCGGTTTGGCAGTGGGTCAGTAATGGTGTGGGGTGGCATTTCTATGGAGGGCCGCACAGCCCTTCATGTGCTCGCCACAGGTAGCCTGACTGCCATTAGGTACTGAGATGAGATCCTCAGACCCCTTGTGAGACCATATGCTGGTGCGGTTGGCCCTGGGTTCCTCCTAATGCAGGACAATGCCAGACCTCATGTGGCTGGAGTGTGGCAGCAGTTCCTGCAAGATGAAGGCATTGATGGACTGGCCGCCCGTTGCCCAGACCTGAATCCGATTGAGCACATCTGGGATATCATGTCTCGCTCCATCCACCAACGTTGCACCACAGACTGTCCAGGAGTTGGCGGATGCTTTAGTCCAGGTCTGGGAGGAGATCCCACAAGATACCATCCGCAACCTCATCAGGAGCATGCCCAGGCATTGTAGGGAGGTCATACAGGCACGTGGAGGCCACACACAATACTCAGCCTCATCAGGAGCATGCCCAGGCGTTGTAGGGAGGTCAAACAGGCACGTCGAGGCCACACACAATACTCAGCCTCATCAGGAGCATGCCCAGGCGTTGTAGGGAGGTCATACAGGCACGTGGAGGCCACACACAATACTGAGCCTCATCAGGAGCATGCCCAGGCGTTGTAGGGAGGTCATACAGGCACGTGGAGGCCACACACAATACTCAGCCTCATCAGGAGCATGCCCAGGCGTTGTAGGGAGGTCATACAGGCACGTGGAGGCCACACACAATACTCAGCCTCATCAGGAGAATGCCCAGGCGTTGTAGGGAGGTCATACAGGCACGTGGAGGCCACACACAATACTCAGCCTCATCAGAGCGTGCCCAGGCGTTGTAGGGAGGACATACAGGCACGTGGAGGCCACACACAATACTCAGCCTCATCAGGAGCATGCCCAGGCGTTGTAGGGAGGTCATACAGGCACGTGGAGGCCACACACAATACTCAGCCTCATCAGGAGCATGCGCAGGCGTTGTAGGGAGGTCATACAGGCACGTGGAGGCCACAGACAATACTCAGCCTCATCAGGAGCATGTCCAGGCGTTGTAGGGAGGTCATACAGGCACGTGGAGGCCACACACAATACTCAGCCTCATCAGGAGCATGCCCAGGCGTTGTAGGGAGGTCATACAGGCACGTGGAGGCCACACACAATACTCAGCCTCATCAGGAGCATGTCCAGGCAATGCAGGGAGGTCATACAGGCACGTGGAGGCCACACACAATACTCAGACTCATCAGGAGCATGCCCAGGCATTTTAGGGAGGTCATACAGGCGTGTGGAGGCCACACACAATGCTCAGCCTCATCAGGAGCATGCCCAGGCGTTGTAAGGAGGTCATACAGGCGTGGGGAGGCCACACACAATACTCAGCCTCATCAGGAGCATGCCCAGGCGTTGTAGTGAGGTCATACAGGCACGTGGAGGCCACACACAATACTCAGCCTCATCAGGAGCATGCTCAGGCATTGTAGGGAGGTCATACAGGCACGTGGAGGCCACACACAATACTCAGCCTCATCAGGAGCATGCCCAGGCGTTGTAGGGAGGTCATACAGGCACGTGGAGGCCACACACAATACTCAGCCTCATCAGGAGCATGCCCAGGCATTGTAGGGAGGTCATACAGGCACGTGGAGGCCACACACAATACTCAGCCTCATCATGATCATGCCCAGGCGTTGTAGGGAGGTCATACAGGCACGTGGACGCCACACACAATACTCAGCCTCATCAGGAGCATGCCCAGGCGTTGTAGGGAGGTCATACAGGCACGAGGAGGCCACACACAATACTCAGCCTCATCAGGAGCATGCCCAGGCGTTGTAGGGAGGTCATACAGGCGTGTGGAGGCCACACACAATGCTCAGCCTCATCAGGAGCATGCCCAGGCGTTGTAGGGAGGTCATACAGGCGTGTGGAGGCCACACACAATACTCAGCCTCATCAGGAGCATGCCCAGGCGTTGTAGGGAGGTCATACAGGCGTGTGGAGGCCACACACAATACTCAGCCTCATCAGGAGCATGCCCAGGCGTTGTAGGGAGATCATACAGGCACGTGGAGGCCACACACAATACTCAGCCTCATCAGGAGCATGCCCAGGCGTTGTAGGGAGGTCATACAGGCACGTGGAGGCCACACACAATACTCAGCCTCATCAGGAGCATGCCCAGGCGTTGTAGGGAGATCATACAGGCACGTGGAGGCCACACACAATACTCAGCCTCATCAGGAGCATGCCCAGGCGTTGTAGGGAGGTCATACAGGCACGTGGAGGCCACACATAATACTCAGCCTCATCAGGAGCATGCCCAGGCGTTGTAGGGAGGTCATACAGGCACGAGGAGGCCACGCACAATACTCAGCCTCATCAGGAGCATGCCCAGGCGTTGTAGGGAGGTCATACAGGCGTGTGGAGGCCACACACAATGCTCAGCCTCATCAGGAGCATGCCCAGGCGTTGTAGGGAGGTCATACAGGCACATGGAGGCCACACACAATACTCAGCCTCATCAGGAGCATGCCCAGGCGTTGTAGGGAGGTCATACAGGCACATGGAGGCCACACACAATACTCAGCCTCATCAGGAGCATGCCCAGGCATTGTAGGGAGGTCATACAGGCACGTGGAGGCCACACACAATACTCAGCCTCATCAGGAGCATGCCCAGGCATTGTAGGGAGGTCACACAGGCACGTGGAGGCCACACACAATACTCAGCCTCATCAGGAGCATCCCCAGGCGTTGTAGGGAGGTCATACAGGCACGTGGAGGCCACACACAATACTCAGCCTCATCAGGAGCATGCCCAGGCGTTGTGGAGAGGTCATACAGGCACGTGGAGGCCACACACAATACTCAGCCTCATCAGAAGCATGCCCAGGCGTTGTAGGGAGGTCATACAGGCACGTGGAGGCCACACACAATACTCAGCCTCATCAGGATCATGCCCAGGCGTTGTAGGGAGGTCATACAGGCACGTGGAGGCCACACACAATACTCAGCCTCATCAGGAGCATGCCCAGGCGTTGTAGGGAGGTCATACAGGCACGTGGAGGACACACACAATACTCAGCCTCATCAGGAGCATGCCCAGGCGTTGTAGGGAGGTCATACAGGCACGTGGAGGCCACACACAATACTCAGCCTCATCAAGAGCATGCCCAGGCGTTGTAGGGAGGTCATACAGGCACGTGGAGGCCACACACAATACTCAGCCTCATCAGAAGCATGCCCAGGCGTTGTAGGGAGGTCATACAGGCACGTGGAGGCCACACACAATACTCAGCCTCATCAGGAGCATGCCCAGGCGTTGTAGGGAGGTCATACAGGCACGTGGAGGCCACACACAATACTCAGCCTCATCAAGAGCATGCCCAGGCGTTGTAGGGAGGTCATACAGGCACGTGGAGGCCACACACAATACTCAGCCTCATCAGAAGCATGCCCAGGCGTTGTAGGGAGGTCATACAGGCACGTGGAGGCCACAAACAATACTCAGCCTCATCAGGAGCATGCCCAGGCGTTGTAGGGAGGTTATACAGGCACGTGGAGGCCACACACAATACTCAGCCTCATCAGGAGCATGCCCAGGCGTTGTAGGGAGGTCATACAGGCACGTGAAGGCCACACACAATACTCAGCCTCATCAAGAGCATGCCCAGGCGTTGTAGGGAGGTCATACAGGCACGTGGAGGCCACACACAATACTCAGCCTCATCAGGAGCATGCCCAGGCGTTGTAGGGAGGTCATACAGGCACGTGGAGGCCACACACAATACTCAGCCTCATCAGGAGCATGCCCAGGCATTTTAGGGAGGTCATACAGGCGTGTGGAGGCCACACACAATGCTCAGCCTCATCAGGAACATGCCCAGGCGTTGTAGGGAGGTCATACAGGCGTGTGGAGGCCACACACAATACTCAGCCTCATCAGGAGCATGCCCAGGCGTTGTAGGGAGGTCATATAGGCAACTGGAGGCCACACACAATGCTCAGCCTCATCAGGAGCATGCCCAGGCATTGTAGGGAGGTCATACAGGCACGTGGAGGCCACACACAATGCTCAGGCTCATCAGGAGCATGCCCAGGCGTTGTAGGGAGGTCATACAGGCACGTGGAGGCCACACACAATACTCAGCCTCATCAGGAGCATGCCCAGGCGTTGTAGGGAGGTCATACAGGCGTGTGGAGGCCACACACAATATTCAGCCTCATCAGGAGCATGCCCAGGCGTTGTAGGGAGGTCATACAGGCGTGTGGAGGCCACACACAATACTCAGCCTCATCAGGAGCATGGCCAGGCGTTGTAGGGAGGTCATACAGGCACGTGGAGGCCACACACAATACTCAGCCTCATCAGGAGCATGCCCAGGCGTTGTAGGGAGGTCATACAGGCACGTGGAGGCCACACACAATACTCAGCCTCATCAGGAGCATGCCCAGGCGTTGTAGGGAGGTCATACAGGCACGTGGAGGCCACACATAATACTCAGCCTCATCAGGAGCATGCCCAGGCGTTGTAGGGAGGTCATACAGGCACGTGGAGGCCACACACAATACTCAGCCTCATCAGGAGCATGCCCAGGCGTTGTAGGGAGGTCATACAGGCGTGTGGAGGCCACACACAATGCTCAGCCTCATCAGGAGCATGCCCAGGCGTTGTAGGGAGGTCATACAGGCACATGGAGGCCACACACAATACTCAGCCTCATCAGGAGCATGCCCAGGCATTGTAGGGAGGTCATACAGGCACGTGGAGGCCACACACAATACTCAGCCTCATCAGGAGCATCCCAGGCATTGTAGGGAGGTCACACAGGCACGTGGAGGCCACACACAATACTCAGCCTCATCAGGAGCATGCCCAGGCGTTGTGGAGAGGTCATACAGGCACGTGGAGGCCACACACAATACTCAGCCTCATCAGGAGCATGCCCAGGCGTTGTAGGGAGGTCATACAGGCACGAGGAGGCCACGCACAATACTCAGCCTCATCAGGAGCATGCCCAGGCGTTGTAGGGAGGTCATACAGGCGTGTGGAGGCCACACACAATGCTCAGCCTCATCAGGAGCATGCCCAGGCGTTGTAGGGAGGTCATACAGGCACATGGAGGCCACACACAATACTCAGCCTCATCAGGAGCATGCCCAGGCATTGTAGGGAGGTCATACAGGCACGTGGAGGCCACACACAATACTCAGCCTCATCAGGAGCATGCCCAGGCATTGTAGGGAGGTCACACAGGCACGTGGAGGCCACACACAATACTCAGCCTCATCAGGAGCATGCCCAGGCGTTGTGGAGAGGTCATACAGGCACGTGGAGGCCACACACAATACTCAGCCTCATCAGAAGCATGCCCAGGCGTTGTAGGGAGGTCATACAGGCACGTGGAGGCCACACACAATACTCAGCCTCATCTGGATCATGCCCAGGCGTTGTAGGGAGGTCATACAGGCACGTGGAGGCCACACACAATACTCAGCCTCATCAGGAGCATGCCCAGGCGTTGTAGGGAGGTCATACAGGCACGTGGAGGCCACACACAATACTCAGCCTCATCAAGAGCATGCCCAGGCGTTGTAGGGAGGTCATACAGGCACGTGGAGGCCACACACAATACTCAGCCTCATCAGGAGCATGCCCAGGCGTTGTAGGGAGGTTATACAGGCACGTGGAGGCCACACACAATACTCAGCCTCATCAGGAGCATGCCCAGGCGTTGTAGGGAGGTCATACAGGCACGTGGAGGCCACACACAATACTCAGCCTCATCAGGAGCATGCCCAGGCGTTGTAGGGAGGTCATACAGGCGTGTGGAGGCCACACACAATGCTCAGCCTCATCAGGAACATGCCCAGGCGTTGTAGGGAGGTCATACAGGCGTGTGGAGGCCACACACAATACTCAGCCTCATCAGGAGCATGCCCAGGCGTTGTAGGGAGGTCATATAGGCAACTGGAGGCCACACACAATGCTCAGCCTCATCAGGAGCATGCCCAGGCATTGTAGGGAGGTCATACAGGCACGTGGAGGCCACACACAATGCTCAGGCTCATCAGGAGCATGCCCAGGCGTTGTAGGGAGGTCATACAGGCACGTGGAGGCCACACACAATACTCAGCCTCATCAGGAGCATGCCCAGGCGTTGTAGGGAGGTCATACAGGCGTGTGGAGGCCACACACAATACTCAGCCTCATCAGGAGCATGCCCAGGCGTTGTAGGGAGGTCATACAGGCGTGTGGAGGCCACACACAATACTCAGCCTCATCAGGAGCATGCCCAGGCGTTGTAGGGAGGTCATACAGGCACGAGGAGGCCACACACAATACTCAGCCTCATCAGGAGCATGCCCAGGCGTTGTAGGGAGGTCATACAGGCGTGTGGAGGCCACACACAATGCTCAGCCTCATCAGGAGCATGCCCAGGCGTTGTAGGGAGGTCATACAGGCGTGTGGAGGCCACACACAATACTCAGCCTCATCAGGAGCATGCCCAGGCGTTGTAGGGAGGTCATACAGGCACGTGGAGGCCACACACAATACTCAGCCTCATCAGGAGCATGCCCAGGTGTTGTAGGGAGGTCATACAGGCACGTGGAGGCCACACACAATACTCAGCCTCATCAGGAGCATGCCCAGGTGTTGTAGGGAGGTCATACAGGCACGTGGAGGCCACACACAATACTCAGCCTCATCAGGAGCATGCCCAGGCGTTGTAGGGAGGTCATACAGAGACGTGGAGGCCACACACAATACTCAGCCTCATCAGGAGCATGCCCAGGTGTTGTAGGGAGGTCATACAGGCGTGTGGAGGCCACACACAATGCTCAGCCTCATCAGGAGCATGCCCAGGTGTTGTAGGGAGGTCATACAGGCACATGGAGGCCACACACAATACTCAGCCTCATCAGGAGCATGCCCAGGCGTTGTAGGGAGGTCATACAGGCACGTGGAGGCCACACACAATACTCAGCCTCATCAGGAGCATGCCCAGGTGTTGTAGGGAGGTCATACAGGCATGTGGAGGCCACACACAATACTCAGCCTCATCAGGAGCATGCCCAGGCGTTGTAGGGAGGTCATACAGGCGTGTGGAGGCCACACACAATGCTCAGCCTCATCAGGAGCATGCCCAGGCATTGTAGGGAGGTCATACAGGCACGTGGAGGCCACACACAATACTCAGCCTCATCAGGAGCATGCCCAGGCATTGTAGGGAGGTCACACAGGCACGTGGAGGCCACACACAATACTCAGCCTCATCAGGAGCATGCCCAGGCGTTGTAGGGAGGTCAAACAGGCGTGTGGAGGCCACACACAATACTCAGCCTCATCAGGAGCATGCCCAGGCGTTGTAGGGAGGTCATACAGGCACGTGGAGGCCACACACAATACTCAGCCTCATCAGGAGCATGCCCAGGCGTTGTAGAGGGGTCATACAGGCACGTGGAGGCCACACACAATACTCAGCCTCATCAGAAGCATGCCCAGGTGTTGTAGGGAGGTCATACAGGCATGTGGAGGCCACACACAATGCTCAGCCTCATCAGGAGCATGCCCAGGTGTTGTAGGGAGGTCATACAGGCACATGGAGGCCACACACAATACTCAGCCTCATCAGGAGCATGCCCAGGCGTTGTAGGGAGGTCATACAGGCACGTGGAGGCCACACACAATACTCAGCCTCATCAGGAGCATGCCCAGGTGTTGTAGTGAGGTCATACAGGCATGTGGAGGCCACACACAATACTCAGCCTCATCAGGAGCATGCCCAGGCGTTGTAGGGAGGTCATACAGGCGTGTGGAGGCCACACACAATGCTCAGCCTCATCAGGAGCATGCCCAGGCATTGTAGGGAGGTCATACAGGCACGTGGAGGCCACACACAATACTCAGCCTCATCAGGAGCATGCCCAGGCATTGTAGGGAGGTCACACAGGCACGTGGAGGCCACACACAATACTCAGCCTCATCAGGAGCATGCCCAGGCGTTGTAGGGAGGTCAAACAGGCGTGTGGAGGCCACACACAATACTCAGCCTCATCAGGAGCATGCCCAGGCGTTGTAGGGAGGTCATACAGGCACGTGGAGGCCACACACAATACTCAGCCTCATCAGGAGCATGCCCAGGCGTTGTAGAGAGGTCATACAGGCACGTGGAGGCCACACACAATACTCAGCCTCATCAGAAGCATGCCCAGGTGACGCGCCCCTGGGCCTGTGTCGCGCTGCGTTGCGCACGCGGGAGCTTACCCGGAGCCGGATCTCTTGAGGGTTGTAGTCTCGTGGCGGTGACCCGGTCCGTGCCCAGGGAGTCAAACTGAGCGGCGATGTAACAGCGGTAGATGTAGGACGACTACGCCACCCGTTGAATGCAGCTATGGAGCTGCCGCTGCAGGACAGTCCGCTGAGGCCGGTGGATGGATGGTGCAGCGTAGATGGTATAACCCCCAACGGGAGGGGTATGGCCTCAGGGCAGCAGATGTGGATGATGGGGGTAGCAGGAACCACTCAGAGACGGTGCGGTGTAATTCAGGGTCTTTACTGGTAACAACGATAGACCCTCCCGGAGTACTTGCTAGTGAACGGGGCCTGGTCAGTCCTTGAGCAGATGGGATCTCCCCTGGCCAGGCGGAGTTGTAGGCCTCCCAAACTGACTGTACTCTTCTGGCTACCTTGCTAGAAGCGGATATAAGTAGCCCACGTCCCTGAGTGTACCGTGTGGTGCTCACCCGTATGGCCGGTGACTCGGGGCCTTCTAATGGCTTCCGCTCCACGATGGCGGTGCTGGTCCCACGCGTGTGACCGTGCCTTCGGGTTTCTGGGCCTGAGGACCTGAAATCCCCTGCCGGTCGGCTTCTGCTGCTGGGTAAGAGTTAGTCCCCACAGCCTCGGACGCCGGGTCCGGTAAGAAAGCTTCTCAGTCAGGGCGAGCTCTGCAGCTGCCAGCCCCTGACTCGTAGTAGTATTGCTTCTGCTGTTTCTTGTCTCTACTCTCCTTGACTCCAGGCTCAGGCCCCAGGACAGGGCCTGCCTGTGGAGCAGAGCCCATAGAGCAGCTCTGCTCCCTGTCTTCTCCTCTCAGAACTCCCTACCCTGCCTCAGCCCCAGGTTTATATAGGGGAAGTCCTTCCCCTCCCAAGACTGGGCAGGAGGTGTGGCATGCACAGGATCCCTGACCAAAGGACCTCCCACCTGCTCTCAGACGTAATATCTCTATCACTGTGGCAACCAGACCCCTGGAGTGTCACATTCCCCCCTAGTGAAATTTAGTACTCCGGGACTAAACATATTTTTTTAGAAAAACATAACAAGGTATAACAATAACAATACAATAAGAAAAACACATAAGATGGTTACGGCGTGTCCGCAACCGGGTGCAGTTTTGAAAAGCAAGGTGTCCATTTCACCAAAACAGGGAGACGTAACCAGGTAGGGGTCTGTCCTACCCCGAGTCCTTAACAGTCTTTTAGTCCATCCTGGGTTACGCTCCACTAACTGTACAAAGGATTCCCGGTAAATCCACCAAGGACTCCTATAAATAACTGGAAACACATAATATTTACAAGATATGGCCGCTCTCAGTCCTCGGCCAGTGGGGATAAGGATTGGCTGCTCACAGTCCTCAGCCTGTGGGGAGATGGGATGGCTGCTCACAGTCCTCAGCCTGGTTAAGGATAGGGGACACACGGGAACAGTTCACACTTGTCCCAACGGGGACCATATTTTAATTAGCAACACAAGTACCCCTACGGGTAACTATGTACAGTTCCACTTTACCGTACTTCAGTAACGGCATCCTCCTGCTCCTTCTTGTGTGTAGGCTTCAGACCCGTCCGGGTCCTCTTGGCCTTCCTCGTATTGGTAGTACTGCAGCTCCTCCTCAGTCAGACGGTGTACATGGAGGGCGTACAGTCCTTTGGCACCCTTATGCCGGGTGAAAGTAACCACATCACCCGGATAGAGATCACGTCTGCGGTGCCCGTCCGGGCTGGCATGTTGTGCGAAAAGATCTGCGCCCAGGGGTGGCACTGTGGAGGTTGAGGGCGCCGTAGGGGCGGCAGCGCCCGGGGGTACTCGGCCTTGCGACCAGGCCGGGGGTGCTTTGGAAGTAGAGGGCACTGTTGGAACAGCGGCGCCCTGGTTCACTAGGCCTTGCGACCGGGCCTGGAGAGGGTCGCCGTTGATGACGCCCGGGGTCAGAGAGTGCGACTTTGGGCCTGGGCGCGGGCTGGTGGTGGTAGTGCCCAGGGCTGGAGGGCTTGGCCGCAGGGCTTGTTGCGGGGGCTGGAGCAGGTCGGTGTCTGCAGCGCCCGGAATCGGCGGCTCCACCAGGGGGCCCGGGAGCAGGCTGACGCTGGCAGCGTCCGGGACAGGGAGACTCCTCTTACCTGCTCCCGCGACCGCTCCTGCGTCACGCGTCTTCTCCCGGCACTGGTCGGGGCCGGCGACGACTGGGGCACTGCCGATGCTGGGCAGCTTAGTCTGCTGCCGGTCCGCCATCTTGCTGTCCGTTCCTGGTGTCCTCCTCCCCCCTAGTGGACCGTGGCCTACCTTCCGGAGATCCTCTTCCGTAGGCCGCGGCTCCGCAGTCAATCGTCGGGGTAGAGGACCTGGCGTCGCGCTCCTGTGACGTCGGCGTCTGCTGGGCTCCTTCCAGGACCTTACGCAACGTCCGGACGTGAGGCGGGGCTTCAGTTCTCGCGCACTTTCGGAGTCCACGCCCCTCTTCTTCCCGCGCGGCGTCTCCAAGATGGCGCCGGATGGCGGGAAAACTCCTCGGATGGCGGGAAGAAGGCAGAAGATGGCGCCGGATGGCGGGAAAACTCCTCGGATGGCGGGAAGAAGGCAGAAGATGGCGCCGGATGGCGGGAAAACTCCACGGATGGCGGGAATCTTCACAGATGGCGGGAATCTTCACCACTGGTAAGTTTGAAAAGTCTCTTTTTCAGGCACGCAGTACCCGGTGGTTGCGGGCACGAAATCCTGCCGACTACGCCAAAGTTGACGCGCCCCTGGGCCTGTGTCGCGCTGCGTTGCGCACGCGGGAGCTTACCCGGAGCCGGATCTCTTGAGGGTTGTAGTCTCGTGGCGGTGACCCGGTCCGTGCCCAGGGAGTCAAACTGAGCGGCGATGTAACAGCGGTAGATGTAGGACGACTACGCCACCCGTTGAATGCAGCTATGGAGCTGCCGCTGCAGGACAGTCCGCTGAGGCCGGTGGATGGATGGTGCAGCGTAGATGGTATAACCCCCAACGGGAGGGGTATGGCCTCAGGGCAGCAGATGTGGATGATGGGGGTAGCAGGAACCACTCAGAGACGGTGCGGTGTAATTCAGGGTCTTTACTGGTAACAACGATAGACCCTCCCGGAGTACTTGCTAGTGAACGGGGCCTGGTCAATCCTTGAGCAGATGGGATCTCCCCTGGCCAGGCGGAGTTGTAGGCCTCCCAAACTGACTGTACTCTTCTGGCTACCTTGCTAGAAGCGGATATAAGTAGCCCACGTCCCTGAGATTAACGTGTGGTGCTCACCCGTATGGCCGGTGACTCGGGGCCTTCTAATGGCTTCCGCTCCACGATGGCGGTGCTGGTCCCACGCGTGTGACCGTGCCTTCGGGTTTCTGGGCCTGAGGACCTGAAATCCCCTGCCGGTCGGCTTCTGCTGCTGGGTAAGAGTTAGTCCCCACAGCCTCGGACGCCGGGTCCGGTAAGAAAGCTTCTCAGTCAGGGCGAGCTCTGCAGCTGCCAGCCCCTGACTCGTAGTAGTATTGCTTCTGCTGTTTCTTGTCTCTACTCTCCTTGACTCCAGGCTCAGACCCCAGGACAGGGCCTGCCTGTGGAGCAGAGCCCATAGAGCAGCTCTGCTCCCTGTCTTCTCCTCTCAGAACTCCCTACCCTGCCTCAGCCCCAGGTTTATATAGGGGAAGTCCTTCCCCTCCCAAGACTGGGCAGGAGGTGTGGCATGCATAGGATCCCTGACCAAAGGACCTCCCACCTGCTCTCAGACGTAATATCTCTATCACTGTGGCAACCAGACCCCTGGGGTGTCACACAGGCGTTGTAGGGAGGTCATACAGGCACGTGGAGGCCACACACAATACTCAGCCTCATCAAGATCATGCCCAGGCGTTGTAGGGAGGTCATACAGGCACGTGGAGGCCACACACAATACTCAGCCTCATCAGGAGCATGCCCAGGCGTTGTAGGTGACGCGCCCCTGGGCCTGTGTCGCGCTGCGTTGCGCACGCGGGAGCTTACCCGGAGCCGGATCTCTTGAGGGTTGTAGTCTCGTGGCGGTGACCCGGTCCGTGCCCAGGGAGTCAAACTGAGCGGCGATGTAACAGCGTTAGATGTAGGACGACTACGCCACCCGTTGAATGCAGCTATGGAGCTGCCGCTGCAGGACAGTCCGCTGAGGCCGGTGGATGGATGGTGCAGCGTAGATGGTATAACCCCCAACGGGAGGGGTATGGCCTCAGGGCAGCAGATGTGGATGATGGGGGTAGCAGGAACCACTCAGAGACGGTGCGGTGTAATTCAGGGTCTTTACTGGTAACAACGATAGACCCTCCCGGAGTACTTGCTAGTGAACGGGGCCTGGTCAGTCCTTGAGCAGATGGGATCTCCCCTGGCCAGGCGGAGTTGTAGGCCTCCCAAACTGACTGTACTCTTCTGGCTACCTTGCTAGAAGCGGATATAAGTAGCCCACGTCCCTGAGTGTACCGTGTGGTGCTCACCCGTATGGCCGGTGACTCGGGGCCTTCTAATGGCTTCCGCTCCACGATGGCGGTGCTGGTCCCACGCGTGTGACCGTGCCTTCGGGTTTCTGGGCCTGAGGACCTGAAATCCCCTGCCGGTCGGCTTCTGCTGCTGGGTAAGAGTTAGTCCCCACAGCCTCGGACGCCGGGTCCGGTAAGAAAGCTTCTCAGTCAGGGCGAGCTCTGCAGCTGCCAGCCCCTGACTCGTAGTAGTATTGCTTCTGCTGTTTCTTGTCTCTACTCTCCTTGACTGACTAACCCTGCCTCAGCCCAGGGTTTATACAGGGGAAGTTCTTCCCCTCCCAAGACTGGGCAGGAGGTGTGGCATGCACAGGATCCCTGACCAAAGGACCTCCCACCTGCTCTCAGACATAATATCTCTATCACTGTGGCAACCAGACCCCTGGGGTGTCACATTCCCCCCTAGTGAAATTTAGTACTCCGGGACTAAACATATTTTAGAAAAAACATAACAAGATATAACAACAATAATAGTACAATAAGAAGAAACACATAAAGGTGGTCACGGCATGTCCGTAACCGGGTGTAGTCTTTGAAGAAAGCAAGGTGTCCATTTCACCAAAACATGGAGACGTAACCAGGTAGGGGTCTGTCCTACCCCGAGTCCTTAACAGTCTCTAGTCCATCCTGGGTTACGCTCCAACTATGTACAAGGATTCCCGGTAAATCCACCAAGGATTCCTAAAAATAACTGGAAACACAAAATTATACACAAGCAACAATACACAGATAAACATAAATAAAACAATTTCTACACTTCAAATCCTCCAGCGTGCGGGTAACTGGCCTCTAGTGGCCCTAGTGGACCTACGGAGCTGACTGTCTGGCCCTGAACTACAGGGTGTAGGAGCTGTCAAGGGTAAACTGGGCAGCTGTCTACCGGCTCTTTGTCTCACTAGGGGTACGGCAGGCTCACTATAAGCAGAGGGTTGATCCTCCTGTCCTGCTTGTGTGGAGTCTTCTGCCTCCTGGACCGGCTGTTCTTCCAGCTCTACCTGTTGCTCCGTAGGTGCTTGGGATGCTGGTTGGAGGAAGGTGAGTACGGGTACCACAACTGCACCATTGACTTGAGTCCAAGACCGAGGGAAGTCCCCGAGCACAGTACTAACCATATCTTCCCTTTCCTCTACGGGTCGATGGTCTTCTTGTTCCTCTTCAGGGTTCCTCAGTTGTTCGGGACACTTCTTCAGGTGGTCCCGGGATACAATGGCTGTGGTTTCCCCTCCGTCTTTACTGATGGTACAAACCTTCGGGTTCTCGTGGCTTGAGGGCAGTACGGTGTACGGGTCCTTCTCCCACTGGTCATCCAACTTGTGGAGCCGTCTCTTCCTCTTCAAGACCTGCTCTCCGGGTACCAGGGGAACAGCGGGAGCATACTGGTTGTAAGTTTTCTCTTGTCTTTCCCTAGCCTGACAGAGACTTCGCTCCACGCTCTCCTGTACTCTCCGGTACTGCTGCTGCCTCTCTGTGTCCCAGTCTGTTTCTGGTGAAGTGTCCTCGGGTGTCAGGACTCCCATTTCCAGGTCAACAGGTAACTTACCAGGTCTTGCCCTCATTAGGTAAGCCGGGGTACAATTGGTGGAACCTACCGGGATGTGGTTGTATAGGTCCACCAGATCGGGCAACTTCTCAGGCCACAGACTGCGTTCTTCCAGGGGCAACGTTTTTAGAAGATCCATTACCACCTGGTTCATTTTCTCACAAAGTCCATTAGTTTGCGGATGGTAGGGTGTCGTCCTTATC
This sequence comes from Phyllobates terribilis, assembly GCF_046119375.1. NCBI lineage: Eukaryota > Metazoa > Chordata > Amphibia > Anura > Dendrobatidae > Phyllobates > Phyllobates terribilis. The sequence continues at coordinate 810,626,149 of NW_027362764.1, read as the reverse complement.
TTCCGGCAGCCATACAGATTGCAGAATTCCTGGAAGACCTCCGCTTCAAAGGCAGGTCCCTGGTCCGTCAGCACTTGGTCCGGGTACCCGTGTGGACGGCAAAAGTGCTGCTGGAAGGCTCTAGCTGCTGTTTGAGCCGTTAAGTCCTTGACGGGGACGACAACCAGAAACCGGGAGTAATGATCCACGATGGTTAACGCGTAGACGTAGCCACTTCTGCTTGGGGTCAGTTTTACATGATCCAAGGCTACCAGTTCCAACGGTTGCCGGGTGACGATGGACTGCAGGGGAGTCTTCTGGCTGGCACGGTCCTTCCTTCTCAGGTTGCACGGGCCACAGTCTCTGCACCACTTCTCGATGGTTCCCCTCATGCCTACCCAGTGGAACCGCTCGCGCAGCAGGAACTCCAGCTTCTTCCACCCGAAGTGTCCAGCTCCGTCGTGGTATGCCTCCATCACCATGGCTGCGTCTCTTCGTGGCACCACTACTTGCCAGAGTAATTCATGCGTCCGGGAGTTAACCATTCTGCGGCACAACTTCCCTTTGTAAAGGAACAGTCGACTCTTCTCTGCCCATAGTTGTTTGGCTTCCTCCGGAGCGTCTGGTTCAAGGCGAGCCTCCGGCCGAGTCAGCATCTCCTTCACCAGTCGGACGGCAGGGTCGCTGTCTTGCGTTTCCGCCCAGTTGTAGTGGGGTAAGGGGTTCAACGTAGCAGCCTGCTTACTCCTTACCCGGTGGGAATACTGGATAGTCCCATGACGGTGGAACGCAGGGAGTTCAACTTCTTCCAGTCCCTCCGGATCTTCTCCTCCGTCCGGCAGGTTGGGCATCCTGGACAGGGCGTCCGCGTTGGTATTGGAGCGTCCTGCCCGGTATTTGATTGTGAACTCGTAGTTGGACAGACGGGCCATCCACCTCTGCTCCAGGGCACCGAGTCTTGCCGTGTCCAGGTGTGTCAACGGGTTGTTATCCGTGTACACGGTGAACCGGGAAGAAGCGAGGTAATGCTTAAAGCGCTCGGTGACTGCCCATACTACGGCCAGGAACTCTAACTTAAATGAGCTGTAATTCTCGGGGTTCCTTTCGGTGGGTCGCAGTTTTCGGCTGGCGTAGGCGATTACTCGTTCCTTCCCCTGCTGGATCTGGGACAGTACGGCTCCTAGCCCGATGTTACTGGCGTCAGTGTAGAGAATAAAGGGCTGGCTATAATCCGGGTACGCCAGGATTTCGTCCCCCGTGAGGGCCATCTTCAGCTGGCGGAAGGACTCTTCTTCCAGCTCCTCCCATTTGAAGGGCGGCTTCTGGTTCTTGGCCTTCCGGGACTGGCCTATCAGGAGGTCCTGCATAGGTGCTGCCTTTTTGGTGAAACCGGGAATAAACCTTCGGTAGTAGCCTACCAACCCGAGGAACTGCCGCACTTCTTTTACGCTGGAGGGGCTTGGCCATTCCTTAATTGCGGTGATCTTATCAGGGTCGGGAGCCACTCCGTCAGCGCTCACCACGTGTCCCAGGTACTGCACCTTTGGTTTCAGGAGGTGACACTTGGAGGGTTTCACCTTTAGGCCGTAACTTGCCAGAGCTTCGAACACTTCCGCCAGGTGTTTCAGGTGGTCCTCATATGTCTTGGAATATACGATGACATCGTCCAGGTACAACAGGACCGTCTCGAAGTTTCTGTGGCCCAGACAACACTCCATTAGTCGTTGGAAGGTTCCCGGAGCGTTGCAGAGTCCGAACGGCATGCAGGTGAACTCGCTAAGTCCCATCGGGGTGGTGAATGCGGTCTTCTCCCGGTCCGCCTCTGCTACAGGAACCTGCCAGTACCCGCTAGTGAGATCCAAGGTGGAGAAGAAGTTAGCAGATCTTAAAGCAGCCAAAGACTCCTCTATCCTTGGTAAAGGGTACGCATCCTTGTGTGTGATACGGTTGATTTTCCGGTAATCTACACACATCCTCATAGTGTTGTCTTTCTTTTTGACTAAAACTAGTGGGGCTGCCCAGGGGCTACAGCTATCCCTGATTACCCCAGCCTCCTTCATGTCTCTAAGCATCCCCTTGGCGTGTTGGTAATGTGCAGGGGGTACGGGTCGATACCTCTCTTTTATGGGAGGATGATCTCCCGTGGGGATGCGGTGTTCTACCCCCTTGACTCGCCCGAAGTCTAACGGGTGTTTACTGAACACTCTCTCGTACTCCTGAACCACCCGATAGACTCCTTGTTTCTGGTGTGCGGGAGTGGAGTCAGTACCCAGATGTAGTTGCTGACACCAGTCCTCCATGTTTTTCTTAGAGCCGTTACCTTCCTCCGGGTGAGATGGAGGCAAGGGTTCCACAGATTGTATAGAATTTTGGTTAATGGTATATAATTTGGCTAGCGTGGCATACCGGGGCAGGTACACTTCCCTCTCCCCGATATTTATTATGCGAACGGGCACCCTCCCATGGCGTACATCAACCACCCCCCGTGCTGTCAAAATGGTGGGCCTACTGTCCGAGTAAACTGGTTCTACCATTGCCTGGTAATCTCTACCTCTCAGACCAATAGCTGCCCGGCACCAAATCATCATTTCACTTTTTGGGGGCATGGCAATAGGAAAAGGGTCACACATTCTTACGCTACCAATCTCACCGCCGGAGAGTTCCACCTGTTGCCGTCGCATCAGTGCCCGGATCTCTTTCTGGAGCACCCGCTGCTCGCCGGAGCTGGCGTTCTTGGCAACCTGCTGTAAAAGGAAAATCACCTCTGCAAGACAATTTTCAATTACATTAGTTCCTAGAGTTATTTTTGGGTGACTCTCATGTTTGTCAATATCTACAATGATCAGTCCCTGTGCTGCCAGTTCGACTCTACCGATTTTGATGGTCACCTCTTTAAATCCGATCTGTGGCACGGGCTGGCCATTGCTGGCGATGATACTCAAGTCGTCGTCAGGGTAGCGGGTAATATCCGAGTCATTCCAGTACTGCTTAAAGAGCACGTACGGGATGGTGGTGACCTGTGACCCGGTGTCAAGTAGGGCACTCATGGGAATGCCATCCAGTACCACAGGCAAGACTGGACGTCCTCCCACATATCTGTCGCGCCAGTTCGATGGGCCTGGTGATCTTTTTCCTGGGGGTTGGCCCTCTACCCCAGGTTGTGCCCGTTTAAAGAACAGTACCTTGCCATATGTCCAGGTTGATTGCAGCGGCGGCAGATGGGTCGTCCGTCCTCGCTGTATCGGTCACTGGGTCTTCCTCTGGCCGGTGGGGTCCTCCTTGGTCGACGCCACGGGATGTCCTCCGGTCCGGATGCCAGCTGGATCTTCCCTGGGGTGGAAGCCTGTAAAGACTGCACAGTTCGGGTTAGCGCAGCAACGCTCTTAGCTAGCTCTTGGACCTGATGGTGTAGGTCTGGAGCCGGGTCATTGTCCAAAGCCTGCGCATCAGCTCCCACAGGCCCTGCCGACAAGGGCGCCGCCTCCTGGTGGTAAGTGATAGCAGGGCGCTTGTGGGTCACAACGCCACCCGGTGCCGGTTCTCGGAGCACCCGGATGGCTCTGTCCTTGAACTGTGCAAAGCCCAGATGGGGATCCTGTAAGGCCATTGCCCGCAACTGGGTTCGGTGGGTATTACAATACAGTCCCTCTATAAACTGTTCGGTCAACAGCCTGTCCTCGTTTCCCACTCCATCAGGGTCGGTCTGCTTAATGGCCCTCAGGGCCTCTTGTAGGTTTAGTGCATAGTCCCTTATACTCTCATGCGCTCGCTGCTTGCACCCGTAGAATCTAAGCTTAATCTCGGCTGAGGTGCGGGTATCAAAGGTGTCCTTCAGCCGGGTTAGTATCCCTGCGACAGTCTTCCTCCCAGGTGGCCAGGATTTTACTTCCCTTTTGGCTGCCCCGGTTAGTTGGGCCACCAGGATGCTCACTTTTTGCTCTTCTGTGAGGGGGTACACCTGGAAGAGGCTATCCAGCTTTTCTTTAAAGTCATGCAGGGTATGTGACTCCCCTGAGTACTGGGGTAGCCAAGCTGCTCCCGGGATATAGGGCATGGTGAAGGGCATAACTGCAGCAGCGGTAGCGCTGGCGGGGGTTGAGGCAGTGAAGCTCTCCTCCGTATCCGACATCTTCCTCCCCCCTAGTGGACCGTGGCCTACCTTGCGATGATCCTGTTCCGTAGGCCGCGGCTCCGCAGTGGATCGTCAGGGTTGAGGACCTTCCGTCGCGCTCCTGTGACGTCGGCGTCTGCTGGGCTCCTTCCAGGACCTTACGCAACGTCCGGACGTGAGGCGGGGCTTCAGTTCTCGCGCGCTTTCGGAGTCCACGCCCCTCTTCTTCCCGCGCGGCGTCCTCAAGATGGCGTCCAATGGCGGGAAAACTCCACGGATGGCGGGAAGAAGGCAGAAGATGGCGCCGGATGGCGGGAAACTTCACCGATGGCGGGAAGAAGGCTGAAGATGGCGCCGGATGGCGGGAATCTTCACCACAGGTAAGTTTGAAAAGTCTCTTTTTCAGGCACGCAGTACCCGGTGGTTGCGGGCACGAGATCCTGCAGACTACGCCAAAGTTGACGCGCCCCTGGGCCTGTGTCGCGCTGCGTTGCGCACGCGGGAGCTTACCCGGAGCCGGATCTCTTGAGGGTTGTAGTCTCGTGGCGGTGACCCGGTCCGTGCCCAGGGAGTCAAACTGAGCGGCGATGTAACAGCGTTAGATGTAGGACGACTACGCCACCCGTTGAATGCAGCTATGGAGCTGCCGCTGCAGGACAGTCTGCTGAGGCCGGTGGATGGATGGTGCAGCGTAGATGGTATAACCCCCAACGGGAGGGGTATGGCCTCAGGGCAGCAGATGTGGATGATGGGGGTAGCAGGAACCACTCAGAGACGGTGCGGTGTAATTCAGGGTCTTTACTGGTAACAACGATAGACCCTCCCGGAGTACTTGCTAGTGAACGGGGCCTGGTCAGTCCTTGAGCAGATGGGATCTCCCCTGGCCAGGCGGAGTTGTAGGCCTCCCAAACTGACTGTACTCTTCTGGCTACCTTGCTAGAAGCGGATATAAGTAGCCCACGTCCCTGAGTGTATCGTGTGGTGCTCACCCGTATGGCCGGTGACTCGGGGCCTTCTAATGGCTTCCGCTCCACGATGGCGGTGCTGGTCCCACGCGTGTGACCGTGCCTTCGGGTTTCTGGGCCTGAGGACCTGAAATCCCCTGCCGGTCGGCTTCTGCTGCTGGGTAAGAGTTAGTCCCCACAGCCTCGGACGCCGGGTCCGGTAAGAAAGCTTCTCAGTCAGGGCGAGCTCTGCAGCTGCCAGCCCCTGACTCGTAGTAGTATTGCTTCTGCTGTTTCTTGTCTCTACTCTCCTTGACTGACTAACCCTGCCTCAGCCCAGGGTTTATACAGGGGAAGTTCTTCCCCTCCCAAGACTGGGCAGGAGGTGTGGCATGCACAGGATCCCTGACCAAAGGACCTCCCACCTGCTCTCAGACATAATATCTCTATCACTGTGGCAACCAGACCCCTGGGGTGTCACATTGGGAGGTCATACAGGCACGTGGAGGCCACACACAATACTCAGCCTCATCAGGAGCATGCCCAGGCGTTGTAGGGAGGTCATACAGGCACGTGGAGGCCACACACAATACTCAGCCTCATCAGGAGCATGCCCAGGCGTTGTAGGGAGGTCATACAGGCACGTGGAGGCCACACACAATACTCAGCCTCATTAGGAGCATGCCCAGGCGTTGTAGGGAGGTCATACAGGCACGTGGAGGCCACACACAATACTCAGCCTCATCAGAAGCATGCCCAGGCGTTGTAGGGAGGTCATACAGGCACGTGGAGGCCACACACAATACTCAGCCTCATCAGGAGCATGCCCAGGCGTTGTTGGGAGGTCATACAGGCACGTGGAGGCCACACACAATACTCAGGCTCATCAGGAGCATGCCCAGGCGTTGTAGGGAGGTCATACAGGCACGTGGAGGCCACACACAATACTCAGCCTCATCAAGAGTATGCCCAGACGTTGTAGGGAGGTCATACAGGCACGTGGAGGCCACACACAATACTCAGCCTCATCAGGAGCATGCCCAGGCGTTTTAGGGAGGTCATACAGGCATGTGGAGGCCACACACAATGCTCAGCCTCATCAGGAACATGCCCAGGCGTTGTAGGGAGGTCATACAGGCGTGTGGAGGCCACACAATACTCAGCCTCATCAGGAGCATGCCCAGGCGTTGTAGGGAGGTCATATAGGCAACTGGAGGCCACACACAATGCTCAGCCTCATCAGGAGCATGCCCAGGCATTGTAGGGAGGTCATACAGGCACGTGGAGGCCACACACAATGCTCAGGCTCATCAGGAGCATGCCCAGGCGTTTTAGGGAGGTCATATAGGCAACTGGAGGCCACACACAATGCTCAGCCTCATCAGGAGCATGCCCAGGCGTTGTAGGGAGGTCATACAGGCACGTGGAGGCCACACACAATACTCAGCCTCATCAGGAGCATGCCCTGGCGTTGTAGGGAGGTCATACAGAGACGTGGAGGCCACACACAATACTCCGCCTCATCAGGAGCATGCCCAGGCGTTGTAGGGAGGTCATACAGGCGTGTGGAGGCCACACACAAAGCTCAGCCTCATCAGGAACATGCCCAGGCTTTGTAGGGAGGTCATACAGGCGTGTGGAGGCCACACACAATGCTCAGCCTCATCAGGAACATGCCCAGGCGTTGTAGGGAGGTCATTCAGGCGTGTGGAGGCCACACACAATACTCAGCCTCATCAGGAGCATGCCCAGGCGTTGTAGGGAGGTCATATAGGCACCTGGAGGCCACACACAATACTCAGCCTCATCAGGAGCATGCCCAGGCGTTGTAGGGAGGTCATACAGAGACGTGGAGGCCACACACAATACTCAGCCTCATCAGGAGCATGCCCAGGCGTTGTAGGGAGGTCATACAGTCACGTGGAGGCCACACACAATTCTCAGCCTCATCAGGAGCATGCCCAGGCATTGTAGGGAGGTCATACAGGCACGTGGAGGCCACACACAATGCTCAGGCTCATCAGGAGCATGCCCAGGCGTTGTAGGGAGGTCATACAGGCACGTGGAGGCCACACACAATACTCAGCCTCATCAGGAGCATGCCCAGGCGTTGTAGTGAGGTCATACCGGCACGTGGAGGCCACACACAATACTCAGCCTCATCAGGAGCATGCCCAGGCGTTGTAGGGAGGTCATACAGGCACGTGGAGGCCACACACAATACTCAGCCTCATCAGGAGCATGCCCAGGCGTTGTAGGGAGGTCATACAGGCACGTGGAGGCCACACACAATACTCAGCCTCATCAGGAGCATGCCCAGGCGTTGTAGGGGGGTCATACAGGCACGTGGAGGCCACACACAATACTCAGCCTCATCAGGAGCATGCCCAGGCATTGTAGGGAGGTCATACAGGCACGTGGAGGCCACACACAATACTCATCCTCATCAGGAGCATGCCCAGGCGTTGTAGGGAGGTCATACAGGCACGTGGAGGCCACACACAATACTCAGCCTCATCAGGAGCATGCCCAGGCATTGTAGGGAGGTCATACAGGCACGTGGAGGCCACACACAATACTCAGCCTCATCAGGAGCATGCCCAGGCGTTGTAGTGAGGTCATACCGGCACGTGGAGGCCACACACAATACTCAGCCTCATCAGGAGCATGCCCAGGCGTTGTAGGGAGGTCATACAGGCACGTGGAGGCCACACACAATACTCAGCCTCATCAGGAGCATGCCCAGGCGTTGTAGGGAGGTCATACAGGCACGTGGAGACCACACACAATACTCAGCCTCATCAGGAGCATGCCCAGGCGTTGTAGGGGGGTCATACAGGCACGTGGAGGCCACACACAATACTCAGCCTCATCAGGAGCATGCCCAGGCATTGTAGGGAGGTCATACAGGCACGTGGAGGCCACACACAATACTCAGCCTCATCAGGAGCATGCCCAGGCATTGTAGGGAGGTCATACAGGCACGTGGAGGCCACACACAATACTCAGCCTCATCAGGAGCATGCCCAGGCGTTGTAGGGAGGTCATACAGGCACGTGGAGGCCACACACAATGCTCAGCCTCATCAGGAGCATGCCTAGGCGTCGTAGGGAGGTCATACAGGCACGTGGAGGCCACACACAATACTCAGCCTCATCAGGAGCATGCCCAGGCGTTGTAGGGAGGTCATACAGGCACGTGGAGGCCACACACAATACTCAGCCTCATCAGGAGCATGCCCAGGCGTTGTAGGGAGGTCATACAGGCACGTGGAGGCCACACACAATACTCAGCCTCATCAGGAGCATGCCCAGGCATTGTAGGGAGGTCATACAGGCACGTGGAGGCCACACACAATGCTCAGGCTCATCAGGAGCATGCCCAGGCGTTGTAGGGAGGTCATACAGGCACGTGGAGGCCACACACAATACTCAGCCTCATCAGGAGCATGCCCAGGCGTTGTAGGGAGGTCATACAGGCGTGTGGAGGCCACACACAATACTCAGCCTCATCAGGAGCATGCCCAGGCGTTGTAGGGAGGTCATACAGGCGTGTGGAGGCCACACACAATACTCAGCCTCATCAGGAGCATGCCCAGGCATTGTAGGGAGGTCATACAGGCGTGTGGAGGCCACACACAATACTCAGCCTCATCAGGAGCATGCCCAGGCGTTGTAGGGAGGTCATACAGGCACGTGGAGGCCACACACAATACTCAGCCTCATCAGGAGCATGCCCAGGCGTTGTAGGGAGGTCATACAGGCACGTGGAGGACACACACAATACTCAGCCTCATCAGGAGCATGCCCAGGTGTTGTAGGGAGGTCATACAGGCGTGTGGAGGCCACACACAATACTCAGCCTCATCAGGAGCATGCCCAGGCGTTGTAGGGAGGTCATACAGGCACGTGGAGGCCACACACAATACTCAGCCTCATCAGGAGCATGCCCAGGCGTTGTAGAGAGGTCATACAGGCACGTGGAGACCACACACAATACTCAGCCTCATCAAAAGCATGCCCAGGCGTTGTAGGGAGGTCATACAGGCGTGTGGAGGCCACACACAATACTCAGCCTCATCAGGAGCATGCCCAGGCGTTGTAGGGAGGTCATACAGGCACGTGGAGGCCACACACAATGCTCAGCCTCATCAGGAGCATGCCCAGGCGTTGTAGGGAGGTCATACAGGCACGTGGAGGCCACACACAATACTCAGCCTCATCAGGAGCGTGCCCAGGCGTTGTAGGGAGGTCATACAGGCACGTGGAGGCCACACACAATACTCAGCCTCATCAGGATCATGCCCAGGCGTTGTAGGGAGGTCATACAGGCATGTGGAGGCCACACACAATACTCAGCCTCATCAGGAGCATGCCCAGGCGTTGTAGGGAGGTCATACAGGCACGTGGAGGCCACACACAATACTCAGCGATATCAGGAGCATGCCCAGGCGTTTTAGGGAGGTCATACAGGCACGTGGAGGCCACACACAATACTCAGCCTCATCAGGAGCATGCCCAGGCGTTGTAGGGAGGTCATACAGGCACGTGGAGGACACACACAATACTCAGCCTCATCAGGAGCATGCCCAGGCGTTGTAGGGAGGTCATACAGGCACGTGGAGGCCACACACAATACTCAGCCTCATCAGGAGCATGCCCAGGCGTTGTAGGGAGGTCATACAGGCACGTGGAGGACACACACAATACTCAGCCTCATCAGGAGCATGCCCAGGCGTTGTAGGGAGGTCATACAGGCATGTGGAGGCCACACACAATACTCAGCCTCATCAAGAGCATGCCCAGGCGTTGTAGGGAGGTCATACAGGCACGTGGAGGCCACACACAATGCTCAGCCTCATCAGGAGCATGCCCAGGCGTTGTAGGGAGGTCATACAGGCACGTGGAGGCCACACACAATACTCAGCCTCATCAGAAGCATGCCCAGGCGTTGTAGGGAGGTCATACAGGCACGTGGAGGCCACACACAATACTCAGCCTCATCAGGAGCATGCCCAGGCGTTGTAGGGAGGTCATACAGGCACGTGGAGGCCACACACAATACTCAGCCTCATCAGGAGCATGCCCAGGCATTGTAGGGAGGTCATACAGGCACGTGGAGGCCACACACAATACTCAGCCTCATCAAGAGCATGCCCAGGCGTTGTAGGGAGGTCATACAGGCACGTGGAGGCCACACACAATACTCAGCCTCATCAGGAGCATGCCCAGGCGTTGTAGGGAGGTCATATAGGCACGTGGAGGCCACACACAATACTCAGCCTCATCAGGAGCATGCCCAGGCGTTGTAGGGAGGTCATATAGGCAACTGGAGGCCACACACAATGCTCAGCCTCATCAGGAGCATGCCCAGGCATTGTAGGGAGGACATACAGGCACGTGGAGGCCACACACAATGCTCAGGCTCATCAGGAGCATGCCCAGGCGTTGTAGGGAGGTCATACAGGCACGTGGAGGCCACACACAATACTCAGCCTCATCAGGAGCATGCCCAGGCGTTGTAGGGAGGTCATACAGGCGTGTGGAGGCCACACACAATACTCAGCCTCAACAGGAGCATGCCCAGGCGTTGTAGGGAGGTCATACAGGCGTGTGGAGGCCACACACAATACTCAGCCTCATCAGGAGCATTCCCAGGCGTTGTAGGGAGGTCATACAGGCACGAGGAGGCCACACACAATACTCAGCCTCATCAGGAGCATGCCCAGGCGTTGTAGGGAGGTCATACAGGCGTGTGGAGGCCACACACAATGCTCAGCCTCATCAGGAGCATGCCCAGGCGTTGTAGGGAGGTCATACAGGCGTGTGGAGGCCACACACAATACTCAGCCTCATCAGGAGCATGCCCAGGCGTTGTAGGGAGGTCATACAGGCACGTGGAGGCCACACACAATACTCAGCCTCATCAGGAGCATGCCCAGGTGTTGTAGGGAGGTCATACAGGCACGTGGAGGCCACACACAATACTCAGCCTCATCAGGAGCATGCCCAGGCGTTGTAGGGAGGTCATACAGAGACGTGGAGGCCACACACAATACTCAGCCTCATCAGGAGCATGCCCAGGCGTTGTAGGGAGGTCATATAGGCACCTGGAGGCCACACACAATACACAGCCTCATCAGGATCATGCCCAGGCGTTGTAGGGAGGTCATATAGGCACCTGGAGGCCACACACAATGCTCAGCCTCATCAGGAGCATGCCCAGGCGTTGTAGGGAGGTCATACAGGCGTGTGGAGGCCACACACAATACTCAGCCTCATCAGGAGCATGCCCAGGCGTTGTAGGGAGATCATACAGGCACGTGGAGGCCACACACAATACTCAGCCTCATCAGGAGTATGCCCAGGCGTTGTAGGGAGGTCATACAGGCACGTGGAGGCCACACACAATACTCAGCCTCATCAGGAGCATGCCCAGGCGTTGTAGGGAGGTCATACAGGCACGTGGAGGCCACACACAATACTCAGCCTCATCAGGAGCATGTCCAGGCGTTGTAGTGAGGTCATACCGGCACGTGGAGGCCACACACAATACTCAGCCTCATCAGGAGTATGCCCAGGCGTTGTAGTGAGGTCATACCGGCACGTGGAGGCCACACACAATACTCAGCCTCATCAGGAGCATGCCCAGGCGTTGTAGGGAGGTCATACAGGCACGTGGAGGCCACACACAATACTCAGGCTCATCAGGAGCATGCCCAGGCGTTGTAGGGAGGTCATACAGGCACGTGGAGGCCACACACAATACTCAGCCTCATCAGGAGCATGCCCAGGCGTTGTAGGGGGGTCATACAGGCACGTGGAGGCCACACACAATACTCAGCCTCATCAGGAGCATGCCCAGGCATTGTAGGGAGGTCATACAGGCACGTGGAGGCCACACACAATACTCAGCCTCATCAGGAGCATGCCCAGGCGTTGTAGGGAGGTCATACAGGCACGTGGAGGCCACACACAATACTCAGCCTCATCAGGAGCATGCCCAGACGTCGTAGGGAGGTCATACAGGCACGTGGAGGCCACACACAATGCTCAGCCTCATCAGGAGCATGCCTAGGCGTCGTAGGGAGGTCATACAGGCACGTGGAGGCCACACACAATACTCAGCCTCATCAGGAGCATGCCCAGGCGTTGTAGGGAGGTCATACAGGCACGTGGAGGCCACACACAATACTCAGCCTCATCAGGAGCATGCCCAGGCGTTGTAGGGAGGTCATACAGGCACGTGGAGGCCACACACAATACTCAGCCTCATCAGGAGCATGCCCAGGCGTTGTAGGGAGGTCATACAGGCGTGTGGAGGCCACACACAATACTCAGCCTCATCAGGAGCATGCCCAGGCGTTGTAGGGAGGTCATACAGGCGTGTGGAGGCCACACACAATACTCAGCCTCATCAGGAGCATGCCCAGGCGTTGTAGGGAGGTCATACAGGCACGTGGAGGCCACACACAATACTCAGCCTCATCAGGAGCATGCCCAGGCGTTGTAGGGAGGTCATACAGGCACGTCGAGGACACACACAATACTCAGCCTCATCAGGAGCATGCCCAGGTGTTGTAGGGAGGTCATACAGGCGTGTGGAGGCCACACACAATTCTCAGCCTCATCAGGAGCATGCCCAGGCGTTGTAGGGAGGTCATACAGGCACGTGGAGGCCACACACAATACTCAGCCTCATCAGGAGCATGCCCAGGCGTTGTAGAGAGGTCATACAGGCACGTGGAGGCCACACACAATACTCAGCCTCATCAGAAGCATGCCCAGGCGTTGTAGGGAGGTCATACAGGCGTGTGGAGGCCACACACAATACTCAGCCTCATCAGGAGCATGCCCAGGCGTTGTAGGGAGGTCATACAGGCACGTGGAGGCCACACACAATACTCAGCCTCATCAGGATCATGCCCAGGCGTTGTAGGGAGGTCATACAGGCACGTGGAGGCCACACACAATACTCAGCCTCATCAGGAGCATGCCCAGGCGTTGTAGGGAGGTCATACAGGCACGTGGAGGACACACACAATACTCAGCCTCATCAGGAGCATGCCCAGGCGTTGTAGGGAGGTCATACAGGCACATGGAGGACACACACAATACTCAGCCTCATCAGGAGCATGCCCAGGCGTTGTAGGGAGGTCATACAGGCACGTGGAGGCCACACACAATACTCAGCCTCATCAGAAGCATGCCCAGGCGTTGTAGGGAGGTCATACAGGCACGTGGAGGCCACACACAATACTCAGCCTCATCAGGAGCATGCCCAGGCGTTGTAGGGAGGTCATACAGGCACGTGGAGGCCACACACAATACTCAGCCTCATCAAGAGCATGCCCAGGCGTTGTAGGGAGGTCATACAGGCACGTGGAGGCCACACACAATGCTCAGCCTCATCAGGAGCATGCCCAGGCGTTGTAGGGAGGTCATACAGGCACGTGGAGGCCACACACAATACTCAGCCTCATCAGGAGCATGCCCAGGCGTTGTAGGGAGGTCATACAGGCACGTGGAGGCCACACACAAAACTCAGCCTCATCAGGAGCATGCCCAGGCGTTGTAGGGAGGTCATACAGGCACGTGGAGGCCACACACAATACTCAGCCTCATCAAGAGCATGCCCAGGCGTTGTAGGGAGGTCATACAGGCACGTGGAGGCCACACACAATACTCAGCCTCATCAGGAGCATGCCCAGGCGTTTTAGGGAGGTCATACAGGCGTGTGGAGGCCACAGACAATGCTCAGCCTCATCAGGAACATGCCCAGGCGTTGTAGAGAGGTCATACAGGCGTGTGGAGGCCACACACAATACTCAGCCTCATCAGGAGCATGCCCAGGCGTTGTAGGGAGGTCAGATAGGCAACTGGAGGCCACACACAATGCTCAGCCTCATCAGGAGCATGCCCAGGCATTGTAGGGAGGTCATACAGGCACGTGGAGGCCACACACAATGCTCAGGCTCATCAGGAGCATGCCCAGGCGTTGTAGGGAGGTCATACAGGCACGTGGAGGCCACACACAATACTCAGCCTCATCAGGAGCATGCCAAGGCGTTGTAGGGAGGTCATACAGGCGTGTGGAGGCCACACACAATACTCAGCCTCATCAGGAGCATGCCCAGGCGTTGTAGGGAGGTCATACAGGCACGTGGAGGCCACACACAATACTCAGCCTCATCAGGAGCATGCCCAGGCATTGTAGGGAGGTCATACAGGCACGTGGAGACCACACACAATACTCAGCCTCAACAGGAGCATGCCCAGGCGTTGTAGGGAGGTCATACAGGCGTGTGGAGGCCACACACAATACTCAGCCTCATCAGGAGCATGCCCAGGCGTTGTAGGGAGGTCATACAGGCACGAGGAGGCCACACACAATACTCAGCCTCATCAGGAGCATGCCCAGGCGTTGTAGGGAGGTCATACAGGCGTGTGGAGGCCACACACAATGCTCAGCCTCATCAGGAGCATGCCCAGGCATTGTAGGGAGGTCATACAGGCGTGTGGAGGCCACACACAATACTCAGCCTCATCAGGAGCATGCCCAGGCGTTGTAGGGAGGTCATACAGGCACGTGGAGGCCACACACAATACTCAGCCTCATCAGGAGCATGCCCAGGCGTTGTAGGGAGGTCATACAGGCACGTGGAGGCCACACACAATACTCAGCCTCATCAGGAGCATGCCCAGGCGTAGTAGGGAGGTCATATAGGCACCTGGAGGCCATACCCAATGCTCAGCCTCATCAGAAGCATGCCCAGGCGTTGTAGGGAGGTCATATAGGCACCTGGAGGCCACACACAATACTCAGCCTCATCAGGATCATGCCCAGGCGTTGTAGGGAGGTCATATAGGCACCTGGAGGCCACACACAATGCTCAGCCTCATCAGGAGCATGCCCAGGCGTTGTAGGGAGGTCATACAGGCGTGTGGAGGCCACACACAATTCTCAGCCTCATCAGGAGCATGCCCAGGCGTTGTAGGGAGATCATACAGGCACGTGGAGGCCACACACAATACTCAGCCTCATCAGGAGTATGCCCAGGCGTTGTAGGGAGGTCATACAGGCACGTGGAGGCCACACACAATACTCAGCCTCATCAGGAGCATGCCCAGGCGTTGTAGGGAGGTCATACAGGCGTGTGGAGGCCACACACAATACTCAGCCTCATCAGGAGCATGCCCAGGCGTTGTAGGGAGGTCATACAGGCACGTGGAGGCCACACACAATACTCAGCCTCATCAGGAGTATGTCCAGGCGTTGTAGGGAGGTCATACAGGCACGTGGAGGCCACACACAATACTCAGCCTCATCAGGAGCATGCCCAGGCGTTGTAGGGAGGTCATACAGGCACGAGGAGGCCACACACAATACTCAGCCTCATCAGGAGCATGCCCAGGCGTTGTAGGGAGGTCATACAGGCGTGTGGAGGCCACACACAATGCTCAGCCTCATCAGGAGCATGCCCAGGCGTTGTAGGGAGGTCATACAGGCGTGTGGAGGCCACACACAATACTCAGCCTCATCAGGAGCATGCCCAGGCGTTGTAGGGAGGTCATACAGGCACATGGAGGCCACACACAATACTCAGCCTCATCAGGAGCATGCCCAGGCGTTGTAGGGAGGTCATATAGGCACCTGGAGGCCACACACAATGCTCAGCCTCATCAGGAGCATGCCCAGGCGTTGTAGGGAGGTCATACCGGCACGTGGAGGCCACACACAATACTCAGCCTCATCAGGAGCATGCCCAGGCGTTGTAGGGAGGTCATACAGGCACGTGGAGGCCACACACAATACTCAGCCTCATCAGGAGCATGCCCAGGTGTTGTAGGGAGGTCATACAGGCACGTGGAGGCCACACACAATACTCAGCCTCATCAGGAGCATGCCCAGGCGTTGTAGGGAGGTCATACCGGCACGTGGAGGCCACACACAATACTCAGCCTCATCAGGATCATGCCCAGGCGTTGTAGGGAGATCATACAGGCACGTGGAGGCCACACACAATACTCAGCCTCATCAGGAGTATGCCCAGGCGTTGTAGGGAGGTCATACAGGCACGTGGAGGCCACACACAATACTCAGCCTCATCAGGAGCATGCCCAGGCGTTGTAGGGAGGTCATACAGGCGTGTGGAGGCCACACACAATACTCAGCCTCATCAGGAGCATGCCCAGGCGTTGTAGGGAGGTCATACAGGCACGTGGAGGCCACACACAATACTCAGCCTCATCAGGAGTATGTCCAGGCGTTGTAGGGAGGTCATACAGGCACGTGGAGGCCACACACAATACTCAGCCTCATCAGGAGCATGCCCAGGCGTTTTAGGGAGGTCATACAGGCGTGTGGAGGCCACACACAATACTCAGCCTCATCAGGAGCATGCCCAGGCGTTGTAGGGAGGTCATACAGGCCCGTGGAGGCCACACACAATACTCAGCCTCATCAGGAGCATGCCCAGGCATTGTAGGGAGGTCATACAGGCACGTGGAGGCCACACACAATACTCAGCCTCATCAGGAGCATGCCCAGGCGTTGTAGGGAGGTCATACAGGCACGTGGAGGCCACACAATACTCAGCCTCATCAGGAGCATGCCCAGCCATTGTAGGGAGGTCATACAGGCACGTGGAGGCCACACACAATACTCAGCCTCATCAGGAGCATGCCCAGGCGTTGTAGGGAGGTCATACAGGCACATGGAGGCCACACACAATACTCAGCCTCATCAGGAGCATGCCCAGGCATTGTAGGGAGGTCATACAGGCACGTGGAGGCCACACACAATACTCAGCCTCATCAGGAGCATGCCCAGGCATTGTAGGGAGGTCATACAGGCACGTGGAGGCCACACACAATACTCAGCCTCATCAGGAGCATGCCCAGGCATTGTAGGGAGGTCATACAGGCACGTGGAGGCCACACACAATACTCAGCCTCATCAGGAGCATGCCCAGGCATTGTAGGGAGGTCACACAGGCACGTGGAGGCCACACACAATACTCAGCCTCATCAGGAGCATGCCCAGGCGTTGTAGGGAGGTTATACAGGCGTGTGGAGACCACACACAATACTCAGCCTCATCAGGAGCATGCCCAGGCGTTGTAGGGAGGTCATACAGGCACGTGGAGGCCACACACAATACTCAGCCTCATCAGGAGCATGCCCAGGCGTTGTAGAGAGGTCATACAGGCACCTGGAGGCCACACACAATACTCAGCCTCATCAGAAGCATGCCCAGGCATTGTAGGGATGTAATACAGGCACATGGAGGCCACACACAATACTCAGCCTCATCAGGAGCATGCCCAGGCGTTGTAGGGAGGTCATACAGGCACGTGGAGGCCACACACAATACTCAGCCTCATCAGGAGCATGCCCAGGCGTTGTAGAGAGGTCATACAGGCACCTGGAGGCCACACACAATACTCAGCCTCATCAGGAGCATGCCCAGGCGTTGTAGGGAGGTCATACAGGCACGAGGAGGCCACACACAATACTCAGCCTCATCAGGAGCATGCCCAGGCGTTGTAGGGAGGTCATACAGGCGTGTGGAGGCCACACACAATGCTCAGCCTCATCAGGAGCATGCCCAGGCATTGTAGGGAGGTCATACAGGCGTGTGGAGGCCACACACAATACTCAGCCTCATCAGGAGCATGCCCAGGCGTTGTAGGGAGGTCATACAGGCACGTGGAGGCCACACACAATACTCAGCCTCATCAGGAGCATGCCCAGGCGTTGTAGGGAGGTCATACAGGCACGTGGAGGCCACACACAATACTCAGCCTCATCAGGAGCATGCCCAGGCGTAGTAGGGAGGTCATATAGGCACCTGGAGGCCATACCCAATGCTCAGCCTCATCAGAAGCATGCCCAGGCGTTGTAGGGAGGTCATATAGGCACCTGGAGGCCACACACAATACTCAGCCTCATCAGGATCATGCCCAGGCGTTGTAGGGAGGTCATATAGGCACCTGGAGGCCACACACAATGCTCAGCCTCATCAGGAGCATGCCCAGGCGTTGTAGGGAGGTCATACAGGCGTGTGGAGGCCACACACAATTCTCAGCCTCATCAGGAGCATGCCCAGGCGTTGTAGGGAGATCATACAGGCACGTGGAGGCCACACACAATACTCAGCCTCATCAGGAGTATGCCCAGGCGTTGTAGGGAGGTCATACAGGCACGTGGAGGCCACACACAATACTCAGCCTCATCAGGAGCATGCCCAGGCGTTGTAGGGAGGTCATACAGGCGTGTGGAGGCCACACACAATACTCAGCCTCATCAGGAGCATGCCCAGGCGTTGTAGGGAGGTCATACAGGCACGTGGAGGCCACACACAATACTCAGCCTCATCAGGAGTATGTCCAGGCGTTGTAGGGAGGTCATACAGGCACGTGGAGGCCACACACAATACTCAGCCTCATCAGGAGCATGCCCAGGCGTTGTAGGGAGGTCATACAGGCACGAGGAGGCCACACACAATACTCAGCCTCATCAGGAGCATGCCCAGGCGTTGTAGGGAGGTCATACAGGCGTGTGGAGGCCACACACAATGCTCAGCCTCATCAGGAGCATGCCCAGGCGTTGTAGGGAGGTCATACAGGCGTGTGGAGGCCACACACAATACTCAGCCTCATCAGGAGCATGCCCAGGCGTTGTAGGGAGGTCATACAGGCACGTGGAGGCCACACACAATACTCAGCCTCATCAGGAGCATGCCCAGGCGTTGTAGGGAGGTCATATAGGCACCTGGAGGCCACACACAATGCTCAGCCTCATCAGGAGCATGCCCAGGCGTTGTAGGGAGGTCATACCGGCACGTGGAGGCCACACACAATACTCAGCCTCATCAGGAGCATGCCCAGGCGTTGTAGGGAGGTCATACAGGCACGTGGAGGCCACACACAATACTCAGCCTCATCAGGAGCATGCCCAGGTGTTGTAGGGAGGTCATACAGGCACGTGGAGGCCACACACAATACTCAGCCTCATCAGGAGCATGCCCAGGCGTTGTAGGGAGGTCATACCGGCACGTGGAGGCCACACACAATACTCAGCCTCATCAGGATCATGCCCAGGCGTTGTAGGGAGATCATACAGGCACGTGGAGGCCACACACAATACTCAGCCTCATCAGGAGTATGCCCAGGCGTTGTAGGGAGGTCATACAGGCACGTGGAGGCCACACACAATACTCAGCCTCATCAGGAGCATGCCCAGGCGTTGTAGGGAGGTCATACAGGCGTGTGGAGGCCACACACAATACTCAGCCTCATCAGGAGCATGCCCAGGCGTTGTAGGGAGGTCATACAGGCACGTGGAGGCCACACACAATACTCAGCCTCATCAGGAGTATGTCCAGGCGTTGTAGGGAGGTCATACAGGCACGTGGAGGCCACACACAATACTCAGCCTCATCAGGAGCATGCCCAGGCGTTTTAGGGAGGTCATACAGGCGTGTGGAGGCCACACACAATACTCAGCCTCATCAGGAGCATGCCCAGGCGTTGTAGGGAGGTCATACAGGCCCGTGGAGGCCACACACAATACTCAGCCTCATCAGGAGCATGCCCAGGCATTGTAGGGAGGTCATACAGGCACGTGGAGGCCACACACAATACTCAGCCTCATCAGGAGCATGCCCAGGCGTTGTAGGGAGGTCATACAGGCACGTGGAGGCCACACAATACTCAGCCTCATCAGGAGCATGCCCAGCCGTTGTAGGGAGGTCATACAGGCACGTGGAGGCCACACACAATACTCAGCCTCATCAGGAGCATGCCCAGGCGTTGTAGGGAGGTCATACAGGCACATGGAGGCCACACACAATACTCAGCCTCATCAGGAGCATGCCCAGGCATTGTAGGGAGGTCATACAGGCACGTGGAGGCCACACACAATACTCAGCCTCATCAGGAGCATGCCCAGGCATTGTAGGGAGGTCATACAGGCACGTGGAGGCCACACACAATACTCAGCCTCATCAGGAGCATGCCCAGGCATTGTAGGGAGGTCATACAGGCACGTGGAGGCCACACACAATACTCAGCCTCATCAGGAGCATGCCCAGGCATTGTAGGGAGGTCACACAGGCACGTGGAGGCCACACACAATACTCAGCCTCATCAGGAGCATGCCCAGGCGTTGTAGGGAGGTTATACAGGCGTGTGGAGACCACACACAATACTCAGCCTCATCAGGAGCATGCCCAGGCGTTGTAGGGAGGTCATACAGGCACGTGGAGGCCACACACAATACTCAGCCTCATCAGGAGCATGCCCAGGCGTTGTAGAGAGGTCATACAGGCACCTGGAGGCCACACACAATACTCAGCCTCATCAGAAGCATGCCCAGGCATTGTAGGGATGTAATACAGGCACATGGAGGCCACACACAATACTCAGCCTCATCAGGAGCATGCCCAGGCGTTGTAGGGAGGTCATACAGGCACGTGGAGGCCACACACAATACTCAGCCTCATCAGGAGCATGCCCAGGCGTTGTAGGGAGGTCATACAGGGACGTGGGGGCCACACACAATACTCAGCCTCATCAGGAGCATGCCCAGGCATTGTAGGGAGGTCACACAGGCACGTGGAGGCCACACACAATACTCAGCCTCATCAGGAGCATGCCCAGGCGTTGTAGGGAGGTTATACAGGCGTGTGGAGACCACACACAATACTCAGCCTCATCAGGAGCATGCCCAGGCGTTGTAGGGAGGTCATACAGGCACGTGGAGGCCACACACAATACTCAGCCTCATCAGGATCATGCCCAGGCGTTGTAGGGAGGTCATACAGGCACGTGGAGGCCACACACAATACTCAGCCTCATCAGGAGCATGCCCAGGCGTTGTAGGGAGGTCATACAGGCACGTGGAGGCCACACACAATGCTCAGCCTCATCAGGAGCATGCCCAGGCGTTGTAGGGAGGTCATACAGGCACGTGGAGGCCACACACAATGCTCAGCCTCATCAGGAGCATGCCCAGGCGTTGTAGGGAGGTCATACAGGCACGTGGAGGCCACACACAATGCTCAGCCTCATCAGGAGCATGCTCAGGCGTTGTAGGGAGGTCATACAGGCACGTGGAGGCCACACACAATACTCAGCCTCATCAGGAGCATGCCCAGGCGTTGTAAGGAGGTCATACAGGCAGGTGGAGGCCACACACAATACTGAGCCTCATCAGGAGCATGCCCAGGCGGTGTAGGGAGGTCATACAGGCGTGTGGAGGCCACACACAATGCTCAGCCTCATCAGGAGCATGCCCAGGCGTTGTAGGGAGGTCATACAGGCACGTGGAGGCCACACACAATACTCAGCCTCATCAGGAGCATGCCCAGGCGTTGTAGGGAGGTCATACAGGCACGTGGAGGCCACACACAATACTCAGCCTCATCAGGAGCATGCCCAGGCGTTGTAGGGAGGTCATACAGGCACGTGGAGGCCACACACAATACTCAGCCTCATCAAGAGCATGCCCAGGCGTTGTAGGGAGGTCATACAGAGACGTGGAGGCCACACACAATACTCAGCCTCATCAGGAGCATGCCCAGGCGTTGTAGGGAGGTCATACAGGCACGAGGAGGCCACACACAATACTCAGCCTCATCAGGAGCATGCCCAGGCGTTGTAGGGAGGTCATACAGGCGTGTGGAGGCCACACACAATGCTCAGCCTCATCAGGAGCATGCCCAGGCGTTGTAGGGAGGTCATACAGGCGTGTGGAGGCCACACACAATACTCAGCCTCATCAGGAGCATGCCCAGGCGTTGTAGGGAGGTCATACAGGCACGTGGAGGCCACACACAATACTCAGCCTCATCAGGAGCATGCCCAGGCGTTGTAGGGAGGTCATATAGGCACCTGGAGGCCACACACAATACTCAGCCTCATCAGGATCATGCCCAGGCGTTGTAGGGAGGTCATATAGGCACCTGGAGGCCACACACAATGCTCAGCCTCATCAGGAGCATGCCCAGGCGTTGTAGGGAGGTCATACAGGCATGTGGAGGCCACACACAATACTCAGCCTCATCAGGAGCATGCCAAGGCGTTGTAGGGAGGTCATACAGGCACGTGGAGGCCACACACAATACTCAGCCTCATCAGGATCATGCCCAGGCGTTGTAGGGAGATCATACAGGCACGTGGAGGCCACACACAATACTCAGCCTCATCAGGAGTATGCCCAGGCGTTGTAGGGAGGTCATACAGGCACGTGGAGGCCACACACAATACTCAGCCTCATCAGGAGCATGCCCAGGCGTTGTAGGGAGGTCATACAGGCGTGTGGAGGCCACACACAATACTCAGCCTCATCAGGAGCATGCCCAGGCGTTGTAGGGAGGTCATACAGGCACGTGGAGGCCACACACAATACTCAGCCTCATCAGGAGTATGTCCAGGCGTTGTAGGGAGGTCATACAGGCACGTGGAGGCCACACACAATACTCAGCCTCATCAGGAGCATGCCCAGGCGTTTTAGGGAGGTCATACAGGCGTGTGGAGGCCACACACAATACTCAGCCTCATCAGGAGCATGCCCAGGCGTTGTAGGGAGGTCATACAGGCCCGTGGAGGCCACACACAATACTCAGCCTCATCAGGAGCATGCCCAGGCATTGTAGGGAGGTCATACAGGCACGTGGAGGCCACACACAATACTCAGCCTCATCAGGAGCATGCCCAGGCGTTGTAGGGAGGTCATACAGGCACGTGGAGGCCACACAATACTCAGCCTCATCAGGAGCATGCCCAGGCATTGTAGGGAGGTCATACAGGCACGTGGAGGCCACACACAATACTCAGCCTCATCAGGAGCATGCCCAGGCATTGTAGGGAGGTCATACAGGCACGTGGAGGCCACACACAATACTCAGCCTCATCAGGAGCATGCCCAGGCATTGTAGGGAGGTCACACAGGCACGTGGAGGCCACACACAATACTCAGCCTCATCAGGAGCATGCCCAGGCGTTGTAGGGAGGTTATAAAGGCGTGTGGAGACCACACACAATACTCAGCCTCATCAGGAGCATGCCCAGGCGTTGTAGGGAGGTCATACAGGCACGTGGAGGCCACACACAATACTCAGCCTCATCAGGAGCATGCCCAGGCGTTGTAGAGAGGTCATACAGGCACGTGGAGGCCACACACAATACTCAGCCTCATCAGAAGCATGCCCAGGCATTGTAGGGATGTAATACAGGCACATGGAGGCCACACACAATACTCAGCCTCATCAGGAGCATGCCCAGGCGTTGTAGGGAGGTCATACAGGCACGTGGAGGCCACACACAATACTCAGCCTCATCAGGAGCATGCCCAGGCATTGTAGGGATGTAATACAGGCACATGGAGGCCACACACAATACTCAGCCTCATCAGGAGCATGCCCAGGCGTTGTAGGGAGGTCATACAGGGACGTGGGGGCCACACACAATACTCAGCCTCATCAGGAGCATGCCCAGGCATTGTAGGGAGGTCACACAGGCACGTGGAGGCCACACACAATACTCAGCCTCATCAGGAGCATGCCCAGGCGTTGTAGGGAGGTTATACAGGCGTGTGGAGACCACACACAATACTCAGCCTCATCAGGAGCATGCCCAGGCGTTGTAGGGAGGTCATACAGGCACGTGGAGGCCACACACAATACTCAGCCTCATCAGGATCATGCCCAGGCGTTGTAGGGAGGTCATACAGGCACGTGGAGGCCACACACAATACTCAGCCTCATCAGGAGCATGCCCAGGCGTTGTAGGGAGGTCATACAGGCACGTGGAGGCCACACACAATGCTCAGCCTCATCAGGAGCATGCCCAGGCGTTGTAGGGAGGTCATACAGGCACGTGGAGGCCACACACAATGCTCAGTCTCATCAGGAGCATGCCCAGGCGTTGTAGGGAGGTCATACAGGCACGTGGAGGCCACACACAATGCTCAGCCTCATCAGGAGCATGCTCAGGCGTTGTAGGGAGGTCATACAGGCACGTGGAGGCCACACACAATACTCAGCCTCATCAGGAGCATGCCCAGGCGTTGTAAGGAGGTCATTCAGGCAGGTGGAGGCCACACACAATACTGAGCCTCATCAGGAGCATGCCCAGGCGGTGTAGGGAGGTCATACAGGCGTGTGGAGGCCACACACAATGCTCAGCCTCATCAGGAGCATGCCCAGGCGTTGTAGGGAGGTCATACAGGCACGTGGAGGCCACACACAATACTCAGCCTCATCAGGAGCATGCCCAGGCGTTGTAGGGAGGTCATACAGGCACGTGGAGGCCACACACAATACTCAGCCTCATCAGGAGCATGCCCAGGCGTTGTAGGGAGGTCATACAGGCACGTGGAGGCCACACACAATACTCAGCCTCATCAAGAGCATGCCCAGGCGTTGTAGGGAGGTCATACAGAGACGTGGAGACCACACACAATACTCAGCCTCATCAGGAGCATGCCCAGGCATTGTAGGGAGGTCATACAGGCACGTGGAGGCCACACACAATACTCAGCCTCATCAGGAGCATGCCCAGGCGTTTTAGGGAGGTCATACAGGCGTGTGGAGGCCACACACAATGCTCAGCCTCATCAGGAACATGCCCAGGCGTTGTAGGGAGGTCATACAGGCGTGTGGAGGCCACACAATACTCAGCCTCATCAGGAGCATGCCCAGGCGTTGTAGGGAGGTCATATAGGCAACTGGAGGCCACACACAATGCTCAGCCTCATCAGGAACATGCCCAGGCATTGTAGGGAGGTCATACAGGCACGTGGAGGCCACACACAATGCTCAGGCTCATCAGGAGCATGCCCAGGCGTTGTAGGGAGGTCATACAGGCGTGTGGAGGCCACACACAATAATCAGCCTCATCAGGAGCATGCCCAGGCGTTGTAGGGAGGTCATACAGGCACGAGGAGGCCACACACAATACTCAGCCTCATCGGGAGCATGCCCAGGCATTGTAGGGAGGTCATACAGGCGTGTGGAGGCCACACACAATGCTCAGCCTCATCAGGAGCATGCCCAGGCGTTGTAGGGAGGTCATACAGGCACGTGGAGGCCACACACAATACTCAGCCTCATCAGGAGCATGCCCAGGCGTTGTAGGGAGGTCATACAGGCACATGGAGGCCACACACAATACTCAGCCTCATCAGGAGCATGCCCAGGTGTTGTAGGGAGGTCATACAGGCACGTGGAGACCACACACAATACTCAGCCTCATCAGGAGCATGCCCAGGCGTTGTAGGGAGGTCATACAGAGACGTGGAGGCCACACACAATACTCCGCCTCATCAGTAGCATGCCCAGGCGTTGTAGGGCGGTCCTACAGGTGTGTGGAGGCCACACACAATACTCAGCCTCATCAGGAGCATGCCCAGGCGTTGTAGGGAGGTCATATAGGCACCTGGAGGCCACACACAATACTCAGCCTCATCAGGAGCATGCCCAGGCGTTGTAGGGAGGTCATACAGGCACGTGGAGACCACACACAATACTCAGCCTCATCAGGAGCATGCCCAGGCGTTGTAGGGAGGTCATACCGGCACGTGGAGGCCACACACAATACTCAGCCTCATCAGGAGCATGCCCAGGCGTTGTAGGGAGGTCATACAGGCACCTGGAGGCCACACACAATATTCAGCCTCATCAGAAGCATGCCCAGGCGTTGTAGGGAGGTCATACAGGCACGTGGAGGCCACACACAATGCTCAGCCTCATCAGTAGCATGCCCAGGCATTGTAGGGAGGTCATACAGGCACGTGGAGGCCACACACAATACTCAGCCTCATCAGGAGCATGCCCAGGCGTTGTAGGGAGGTCATACAGGCACGTGGAGGCCACACACAATACTCAGCCTCATCAGGAGCATGTCCAGGCGTTGTAGGGAGGTCATACAGGCACGTGGAGGCCACACACAATACTCAGCCTCATCAGGAGCATGTCCAGGCGTTGTAGGGAGGTCATACAGGCACGTGGAGGCCACACACAATACTCAGCCTCATCAGGAGCATGCCCAGGCGTTGTAGGGAGGTCATACAGGCACGTGGAGGCCACACACAATACTCAGCCTCATCAGGAGCATGTCCAGGCGTTGTAGGGAGGTCATACAGGCACGTGGAGGCCACACACAATACTCAGCCTCATCAGGAGCATGCCCAGGAGTTGTAGGGAGGTCATACAGGCACGTGGAGGCCACACACAATACTCAGCCTCATCAGGAGCATGTCCAGGAGTTGTAGGGAGGTCATACAGACACGTGGAGGCCACACACAATACTCAGCCTCATCAGGAGCATGTCCAGGCGTTGTAGGGAGGTCATACAGACACGTGGAGGCCACACACAATACTCAGCCTCATCAGGAGCATGCCCAGGAGTTGTAGGGAGGTCATACAGACACGTGGAGGCCACACACAATACTCAGCCTCATCAGGAGCATGTCCAGGCGTTGTAGGGAGGTCATACAGGCACGTGGAGGCCACACACAATACTCAGCCTCATCAGGAGCATGCCCAGGCGTTGTAGGGAGGTCATACAGGCACGTGGAGGCCACACACAATACTCAGCTTCATTGTGACTTGTTTTAAGGACATTACATCAGAGTTGGATCGGCCTGTAGTGGGTTTTTCCACTGTAATTTTGGGGGTGACTCCACATCCAGGCCTCCATTGGGTAATAAATGTGATTTCCATTGATGATTTTTGGGTGGTTTTGTTGTCGGCACATTCAGCTTCAAAGTATTCAATGAGAAGATTTCATCCATTCACATCTAGGAGGGGGGATTTCAGGGGTCCCTTTATTTTTTTGAGCAGTGTACATCCAGCTCCCTATCCTGGTTGCTGAATTGGCCTGGAACAAGGACACACGCCTAGCTATCCTCTACACCAGCTTGTCCAGTCCTGTTAAAGATGGACTTGTGGGTAGAGATTTGCCTTCTTCACTTGATGATTTCATTTCACTGGCGTCTCATGTGCACTTAGCTTTACAGAACGGTTCTGAAGACAAGAAAGTGGATTCCTGTGTCTCACTTCTCAGAGCATCTTCAAAATCTCCTACGATAGCAGCCGCACCAGAACCTCTGCAAATCAGTCAGAAGAGATGGTCACCGGCCGAAAGATCCCGTCGCCTCACAGAAGGACTCTGCTTATATTATGGGATCACTGATCTAAACTAAAAGCCAAACAAGGAAACTTCAGCCCCTAGGCGAGGAGAGAGGTATCCACCAGTCCTCCGTCAGCCCCTAGGCGAGGAGAGAGGTATCCACCAGTCCTCTGTCAGCCCCTAGGCGAGGAGAGAGGTATCCACCAGTCCTCCTTCAGCCCCTAGGCGAGGAGAGAGGTATCCACCAGTCCTCTGTCATCCCCTAGGCGAGGAGAGAGGTATCCACCAGTCCTCCGTCAGCCCCTAGGCGAGGAGAGAGGTATCCACCAGTCCTCCGTCAGCCCCTAGGCGAGGAGAGAGGTATCCACCAGTCCTCCGTCAACCCCTAGGCGAGGAGAGAGGTATCCACCAGTCCTCTGTCAGCCCCTAGGCGAGGAGAGAGGTATCCACCAGTCCTCTGTCAGCCCCTAGGCGAGGAGAGAGGTATCCACTAGTCCTCTGTCAGCCCCTAGGCGAGGAGAGAGGTATCCACCAGTCCTCTGTCAGCCCCTAGGCGAGGAGAGAGGTATCCACCAGTCCTCTGTCAGCCCCTAGGCGAGGAGAGAGGTATCCACCAGTCCTCCGTCAGCCCCTAGGCGAGGAGAGAGGTATCCACCAGTCCTCCGTCAGCCCCTAGGCGAGGAGAGAGGTATCCACCAGTCCTCTGTCAGCCCCTAGGCGAGGAGAGAGGTATCCACCAGTCCTCCGTCAGCCCCTAGGCAAGGAGGGAGGTATCCACCAGTCCTCCGTCAGCCTCTAGGCGAGGAGGGAGGTATCCACCAGTCCTCTGTCTGTCCCTAGGCGAGGAGAGAGGTATCCACCAGTCCTCTGTCAGCCCCTAGGCGAGGAGAGAGGTATCCACCAGTCCTCCGTCAGTCCCTAGGCGAGGAGAGAGGTATCTGTAGCACCCTGAGGATTCGGCTGCTACAGGGGTATTGCACCTCAACCCAGAGGTGTGATATTCCACTCCCGGGTAAGGATGGAGTGTGGAACTGAGCTCGGATAGACTGCATGCACTACATACATCCCATTCCAGAGGAGCAGGCCGACGGCACTCCCACTTAGAAATGTGCAGGTGCGACCGAGCCTGTTCCTGGCTGGAGTGGGAGGGGGGAGGAACATCCCATGTAGTGTAGGGGCAGATAGGGGGAGCAGTCTGGGTAGTGGTAGGAGCTCATTGGGTGCTGGTCACCTGAGCTCACACATAGAGGGATATATAAGGAGGGCACCAACTAGGATCAGGGTCAGACGCAGAGAGTAAGTCAGATGCAGAGGACAAGCCTGCAGAAAGAAACAACAGCCCTGGAGAGAGAGTGGAGTAAAGAAGGAGACCCAGAGGGGGACAAAGAAGGGACCCAAGAACCCAAATAAGAACACCGGGTGAGGAGTCAGCAGAAGGGTACCGGAACCCAAGCTGGTGGGGGTAAAGACATTCCCCAGCCAGAGACCGGAGACCGTGGGCAGAGTCTGTCACGGTCACCCACTACATTCACCCTGAAGGCACACCACATGGAGGGTCAGGGAACCTGAGGCCAAAGGTTGCCCAACAGAAGGCCCGAGGGAGCTGGATTTAGGTGAATCACTGGTGGGGACGGCTGAAGAAAGGACAGAGGGAGAGCTCAGGGCCACGCTCCGGACTTGTTTGGGGGTTGGCCGGATCCAGGACCTGGTGGACGCAGCACGGCTCGGGAGGTCACTTGGAGCTAGAGTGACCAGGAACATCTGCAGTAAGTAAAGACCCTTAACTGCACTACCCGAGTCTGTCATCATTACCGGCTGCACCGCACCACCACAACCCCCATCCTCTGCGCCTGTCCCCTCTGAGGCTATACCCCTCCCGTTGGGGGTTATCCCACCAAGCTGCGCATCCACCATCAGCCTCAGCGGACCCTGCTGCAGCGGCGGCCACAGTGACCGCATCACAACGGGTGGCGTAGTCGACACAACGAACTTTAATAACATCAGTAAAGACTGCCACATAACCCTGAGCTTGACGCCCTGGGCACGGGACCGGGTCACAGCCGCTCGGAGACTACAACCCCCCATCTGATCCGGTGCCGGGTATTCCCCTCAAAAAGGAATATGTCCCAGGGGGCGCGTCAACTTTGGCGTAGTCGGCAGGATTACGTGCCCGCAACACCCGGGTACTGCGTGCCTGAAGAAAAGTGCAAGTTTACCTCAGAAAGAAGACTCCTGCCGGTTCCGGAGGGTCCACGCCATCGGACTCCATCACCAGTCGTTTCCCGCCGATTGTCCGCCATTTCCAGCTTGTTCCCGCCATCTGCAGAGTTTCCCGCCACTGGGCGACGCTTCCCGCCAAAACCGCAGATTTCCCGCCTTGGAAGAGCAGCGGACGCCATTATGGGCGTGCCAAAGGAGGGCAAGAGGCCACATCCCATCGTGGGCCGGGACAGAAAATGGCGCCAAAAGTGGAAACCGCCCCCACCAACAGAGACTGTGATGCTGGAGGTGTCTGTCAGCGTGAAAGAACTCCCCCTGGAGCTGACAGTCACCGAGTTGCCCCGGGACCGCCCTCGAAGTGGGAGGAGACGAAAGAGAAGAGAAAAGATGGGTGTCGCTTGGAGCAGTCTAGAACGAGCGCACCCGGAGGCGAGGTGTCCAGAGCAAGAGCACCCGGAGTCGAGGAGAGAAAGAGTAGACCCGGGAATGGAGCGGCAGCAGAGCAGCACCGGCCCGCTGGCCAGGAGCCTGCAGAAGGAAGAAGGAGGAGAGCAGAGCAGCACCGGCCCGCTGGCCAGGAGCCTGCCGGAAGAAGAGCAGAGCAGCACCGACCCGATGGTCAGGAGCCTGCTAGAGTCAACAACCCCGCTAGGCTTAGCGGAGATCCTGGCGCAGCTTCCCCGAGATCGGGAGTGCGCGCGGAGTGCCCTGGAGGGCCTCGCGGGAAGGATGGCCCGAGTGCAGAGGGAGATCCTGGCGGAGTGGGGCCGGGAGATGGCCCAGCAAGCTGGAATCCGCCCACGGAACCCGCTCCCTTGGAAGAAGACACCGACTACCTCTGCGGATGACGCGGGAGGACCCAAGGCCGGAGACGGCGCAGAAGAGGGAGCGAGACGTATGGCAGCAGGTAAGGGGGATGCCTATACCCCATACCGGAAGACCACCCACCTGCCCCAGCTCCCCGTCGCAGAGCCCGAAAGTCCCCCTGCCGTACCCGAGACCGCCATGACACCGCCACCGACTAGGCCCCGACCGGAAGCCGCCGTCGCGACCCCAGTGACGTCACGCGTCGTGACCCGGAGCGTGGCGCAGGAAGAAGGGCCTCCGGCCTGGTCACAGGGCCTAGCGTTTCCGGGCGCCGCATCCAAAGCAGAGCCATCTACCTCCGCGGAGCCTCCGGCCTGGTCGCAAGGCCAGGTAACCCAGGGCGCCGCCGTCCTAACGGTGCCCTTCACCTTCCAGGTGCCCCAGGCCTGGCCGCAAGGCCTGGGCAACCCGGGCGCCATCACCACCGCGCCCGCGCCCGTAATACCAAGGGTGCCACACCTGGGGGAGGACCTCTTCGGCCAGCTCACATGGCCGGACGGGCGGCCCTTCATCTGGCCCGAAGGGTACCCTGAGCTAGAGCGGCAGCAAAGACTAGGGCCCTTGTGTGAGCCCCTGATCCCGGCTCCAAAGCCCGTGACTCGGGTCTCGCCTCCACTCGAGGAAGCCCAGTTCGTGTGGGACCCCACGGGAGAAGATTTGATGGGGTTCACCGGAGAGACTCGGGCAGCTGCAGCAGAGCGTACCGAGTGTTGCCGTCAACAGCTGGCAGAGTTCAAGAGAGAGCGGGAGGAGAGGCGGGCCAGAGAGCAATGGGCCCGGACCCGCAGCGCGGAGCAAAAGAGCCGGACCAGAAGGGACCCCCGTGCAGCAGATCGTCCCCGTACCATCGGGACGGTAATAAAGTTTAATGCGCAGCATGGGTGGGGCTTCATAAAGGACCAGAACACCATGGGTGACGTCTTCGTTACCCGACGGGATGTCGAGTCTCACCTGCCAGAGGGTCACAAAGGCCGTGACCTCTACGTCGGTGACGAGGTAACGTTCACCCGGCACAAGAGTGCCAAGGGACCTTACGCCCTCCACGTGCATCGCCTGACAGAGGAGGAGTTGCGGTGTAGGGAGGAAGAGCCAGAAGACCCGGACGGGTTCAAGGCTAGGAGGTACTACGATTAAGAACAGTAGTAAAGAAAAACTGTATATAGTTACCCGTCGGGGTACCCAAGTAACCGTGGCTGCTTTAAAGTTTAGTCCCCGTTGGGACCAGTGAACTGTTTACCTGTGTGACCCCTTCCATACCAGGCTGAGGACTGTGAGCAGCCATCCCTTTCCCTTTACCTGGCCGGGGACTGAGAACGGCCAAAACTTCCCTGTACATAGTTGCGCTTCCTAAGGCGCCCCCTACTGGTTTTATGAGAAACTGCTTTTCAAAAGACTGTCGCACTTTACCTGGTCACGAGTTGCACGGTGACCAGAGGAGGAAGAAAGAAAGAGACGACGAGAATGTTATGATGATGTTTATATGAAAAAGTTTATATGTATATAATATTTTATATGTTTTATATGTTTATAAAAATTTGTATGTTTGGTGTTTTTGTCTTTGCAGCCCGAGGACGTGCTGTGATTTACCAGGGGGGAATGTAGCACCCTGAGGATTCGGCTGCTACAGGGGTATTGCACCTCAACCCAGAGGTGTGATATTCCACTCCCGGGTAAGGATGGAGTGTGGAACTGAGCTCGGATAGACTGCATGCACTACATACATCCCATTCCAGAGGAGCAGGCCGACGGCACTCCCACTTAGAAATGTGCAGGTGCGACCGAGCCTGTTCCTGGCTGGAGTGGGAGGGGGGAGGAACATCCCATGTAGTGTAGGGGCAGATAGGGGGAGCAGTCTGGGTAGTGGTAGGAGCTCATTGGGTGCTGGTCACCTGAGCTCACACATAGAGGGATATATAAGGAGGGCACCAACTAGGATCAGGGTCAGACGCAGAGAGTAAGTCAGATGCAGAGGACAAGCCTGCAGAAAGAAACAACAGCCCTGGAGAGAGAGTGGAGTAAAGAAGGAGACCCAGAGGGGGACAAAGAAGGGACCCAAGAACCCAAATAAGAACACCGGGTGAGGAGTCAGCAGAAGGGTACCGGAACCCAAGCTGGTGGGGGTAAAGACATTCCCCAGCCAGAGACCGGAGACCGTGGGCAGAGTCTGTCACGGTCACCCACTACATTCACCCTGAAGGCACACCACATGGAGGGTCAGGGAACCTGAGGCCAAAGGTTGCCCAACAGAAGGCCCGAGGGAGCTGGATTTAGGTGAATCACTGGTGGGGACGGCTGAAGAAAGGACAGAGGGAGAGCTCAGGGCCACGCTCCGGACTTGTTTGGGGGTTGGCCGGATCCAGGACCTGGTGGACGCAGCACGGCTCGGGAGGTCACTTGGAGCTAGAGTGACCAGGAACATCTGCAGTAAGTAAAGACCCTTAACTGCACTACCCGAGTCTGTCATCATTACCGGCTGCACCGCACCACCACAACCCCCATCCTCTGCGCCTGTCCCCTCTGAGGCTATACCCCTCCCGTTGGGGGTTATCCCACCAAGCTGCGCATCCACCATCAGCCTCAGCGGACCCTGCTGCAGCGGCGGCCACAGTGACCGCATCACAACGGGTGGCGTAGTCGACACAACGAACTTTAATAACATCAGTAAAGACTGCCACATAACCCTGAGCTTGACGCCCTGGGCACGGGACCGGGTCACAGCCGCTCGGAGACTACAACCCCCCATCTGATCCGGTGCCGGGTATTCCCCTCAAAAAGGAATATGTCCCAGGGGGCGCGTCATATCCACCAGTCCTCCGTCAGCCCCTAGGCGAGGAGAGAGGTATCCACCAGTCCTCCGTCAGCCCCTAGGCGAGGAGAGAGGTATCCACCAGTCCTCCGTCAGCCCCTAGGCGAGGAGAGAGGTATCCACCAGTCCTCTGTCTGTCCCTAGGCGAGGAGAGAGGTATCCACCAGTCCTCTGTCAGCCCCTAGGCGAGGAGAGAGGTATCCACCAGTCCTCCGCTAAAGCAAAATTGTTCGCTCCTATGTTTGTTTGCTTCGTTTTCACTGTGTTCACAGGACGAGTGTTCATTGATTGAGGAGCAGCAGAGAATTTTATGAACTTGTATCAGGCCAAAGGGCTGACGACTCCTGCTCCGTTATGTGAAATGCTCCATAATTCCTCTTGATCACATCCAATTCCAGACTGAGAAGGTCACTCTTCACATTGGTGCACTACATGCTAAGTGTGGCACCCTAGGGGTCTGGTTTCCACAGTAACGGCAGTGTTATGTCTGAGAGCAGGTGGGAGGTCTCTTGGTCAGGAATCCTATGCATGCCACACCTCCTGCCCAGTCCTGGGAGGGGAAGGACTTCCCCTATATAAACCTGGGGCTGAGGCAGGGTTAGAGAGTTCAGAGGGAGAGTTCAGCCAGGAGGGCTGACAGGGAGCTGTGGCTCCGGCTGGGCCCAGCTCCTGGGCCATGCCAGAAGTAGAGACAGAGAAGAGAAGCAGCTATGGGAAGAAACAACAGGAGCTCTGTGGGAGCAGTGTTACAAGGAGTCAGGGGCTGGCAGCTGCAGAGCTCGCCCTGACTGAGAAGATTTCTTACCGGACCCGGAGTCTGAGGCTGTGGGGACTAACTCCTACCCAGCAGCAGAATCCGTCAGGCAGGGGATTTCAGGTCCTCTGGCCAAGAAACCCGAAGGCACGGTCACACGCATGGGACCAGCACCGCCATCGTGGAGCGGAAGCTACTAGAAGGCCCCGAGTCACCGGCCATACGGGTGAGCACCACACGGTACACTCAGGGACGTGGGCTACTTATACTCGCTTCTAGCAAGGTAGCCAGAAGAGTATCGTTAGTTTGGGAGGCCTACAACTCCGCCTGGCCAGGGGAGATCCCATCTGCTCAAGGACTGACCAGGCCCCAACCGCTAGCCAGTACTCCGGGAGGGTCTATCCTTGTCACCAGTAAAGACCCTGAACTACACCGCATCGTCTCTGAGTGGTTCCTGCTACCCCCATCATCCACGTCGGCTGCCCTGAGGCCATACCCCTCCCGTTGGGGGTTATACCATCCACGCTGCACCATCCTTCCACCGGCCTCAGCGGTCTGCCCTGCAGCGGCAGCTCCATAGCTGCATTCAACGGATGGCGTAGTCGTCCATCATCTACCGCTGATACAGAGCCACTTAGTCTGACTCCCTGGGCACGGACCGGATCACCGCCACGAGACTACAACCCTCAAGAGATCCGGCTCCGGGTAAGCTCCCGCGTGCGCAACGCTGCGCGACACAGGCCCAGGGGCGCGTCAACTTTTGGCGTAGTCGGCAGGATCTCGTGCCCGCAACCACCGGGTACTGCGTGCCTGAAAAAGACTGTTCAAACTTACCAGTGGTGAAGATTCCCGCCATCCGGCGCCATCTTCTACCTTCTTCCCGCCATCCGCGAAGTTTTCCCGCCATCCGGCGCCATCTTCTGCCTTCTTCCCGCCATCCGTGGAGTTTTCCCGCCGTTGGACGCCATCTTGAAGACGCCGCGCGGGAAGAAGAGGGGCGTGGACTCCGAAAGCGCGCGAGAACTGAAGCCCCGCCTCACGTCCGGACGTTGCGTAAGGTCCTGGAAGGAGCCCAGCAGACGCCGACGTCACAGGAGCGCGACGGAAGGTCCTCAACCCTGACGATCCACTGCGGAGCCGCGGCCTACGGAAGAGGATCATCGCAAGGTAGGCCACGGTCCACTAGGGGGGAGAAGGATGTCGGATACGGAGGAGAGCTTCACCGCTTCAACCCCCGCCAGCGCCACCGCTGTTGCGGTCATGCCTTTCACCATGCCCTATATCCCGGGGGCAGCTTGGCTACCCCAGTACTCAGGGGAGTCACATACCCTGCATGACTTTAGAGAAAAGCTGGATAGCCTCTTCCAGGTGTATCCCCTCACAGAGGAGCAAAAAGTGAGCACCCTGGTGGCCCAATTAACCGGGGCAGCCCAAAGGGAGGTAAAGTCCTGGCCACCTGGGAGGAGGACTGTCGCAGAGATACTAACCCAGCTAACCGAGGAGGAGCTGCAGTACTACCAATACGAGGAAAGCCAAGAGGACCCGGACGGGTCTGAGGACTACCCTCAGGAGGGAGCACAAAGAGGACATAGCTACTGAAGGGAAGTAGCGTGAATAAAGAGCTGTAAATAGTTACCCGTAAGGGTACAAGGACTGCTGCTGATTAAAATATGGTCCCCATTGGGACTAGTGAACTGTTACCCGTGTGTCCCTATCCCTTAACAGGCTGAGGACTGTGAACAGCCATTCCTTATCCCCACTGGCCGAGGACTGAGAGCGGCCATATCCTGTAAATAATTATGTGTTTCTAGTAATTTATAGGAGTCCTTGGTGGATTTACCGGGAATCCTTTGTGTATAGTTGGAGCGTAACCCAGGACGGACTAAAGACTGTTAAGGACTCGGGGCAGGACAGACCCCTACCTGGTTACGTCTCCCTGTTTTGGTGAAATGGACACCTTTGTTTTCTTCAAAGACTGCACCCGGTTGCGGACACGCCGTAACCATCTTTATGTGTTTTTCTTATTGTATTATTATTGTTTATACCTTGTTATGTTTTTCTAAAAATATGTTTAGTCCCGGAGTACTAAATTTCACTAGGGGGGAATGTGGCACCCCAGGGGTCTGGTTTCCACAGTAACGGCAGTGTTATGTCTGAGAGCAGGTGGGAGGTCTCTTGGTCAGGAATCCTATGCATGCCACACCTCCTGCCCAGTCCTGGGAGGGGAAGGACTTCCCCTATATAAACCTGGGGCTGAGGCAGGGTTAGAGAGTTCAGAGGGAGAGTGCAGCCAGGAGGGCTGACAGGGAGCTGTGGCTCCGGCTGGGCCCAGCTCCTGGGCCATGCCAGAAGTAGAGACAGAGAAGAGAAGCAGCTATGGGAAGAAACAACAGGAGCTCTGTGGGAGCAGTGTTACAAGGAGTCAGGGGCTGGCAGCTGCAGAGCTCGCCCTGACTGAGAAGATTTCTTACCGGACCCGGAGTCCGAGGCTGTGGGGACTAACTCCTACCCAGCAGCAGAATCCGTCAGGCAGGGGATTTCAGGTCCTCTGGCCAAGAAACCCGAAGGCACGGTCACACGCATGGGACCAGCACCGCCGTCGTGGAGCGGAAGCTACTAGAAGGCCCCGAGTCACCGGCCATACGGGTGAGCACCACACGGTACACTCAGGAACGTGGGCTACTTATACTCGCTTCTAGCAAGGTAGCCAGAAGAGTATCGTTAGTTTGGGAGGCCTACAACTCCGCCTGGCCAGGGGAGATCCCATCTGCTCAAGGACTGACCAGGCCCCAACCGCTAGCCAGTACTCCGGGAGGGTCTATCCTTGTCACCAGTAAAGACCCTGAACTACACTGCATCGTCTCTGAGTGGTTCCTGCTACCCCCATCATCCACGTCGGCTGCCCTGAGGCCATACCCCTCCCGTTGGGGGTTATACCATCCACGCTGCACCATCCTTCCACCGGCCTCAGCGGTCTGCCCTGCAGCGGCAGCTCCATAGCTGCATTCAACGGGTGGCGTAGTCGTCCATCATCTACCGCTGATACAGCGCCACTTAGTCTGACTCCCTGGGCACGGACCGGATCACCGCCACGAGACTACAACCCTCAAGAGATCCGGCTCCGGGTAAGCTCCCGCGTGCGCAACGCTGCGCGACACAGGCCCAGGGGCGCGTCACTAAGGACATTTCATTTTTATTTTTCCTGATGCACCAGAGCTATTGGGACTTCTGTTGCTTCATGATCCAGTCATTGACCGACCGACCAGATCGCCCAGTGGAGATCGTCTTGTTCTTGTAATTACCAATTTACCCCAAAGCTCTTCTACAACCACCTCCTCTAAAACTCTGTTCATCTATTGCCTCTAGTTTGCCATAAAAGCTTTACACATTTTGGGTACTGAACAGCCCAGAAGGAGACTTTATTTGCCCACATTTAAGAGAACCTGAATCAGGGAGTCTTCAAAAAATCTTATTCACCAGCCTTGTGGCTTTTTCTTTGTTTAAAAAGATGAGTTACTGAGAGCGTTCTCCATTGCCCTTCGTCAGGATTAAAGGTGTGATCGTCATCACCAAATTAGAACTGCATGGAGCTTCTAACCTTATCTGCATCATAGATGGCAATGTGTGTAAGATGGAATTAGTTACCAGCGATGGTCCCCGTGAATGTCTAGTGATGCCTTCAGAGTGTACCTTGGAATGGCTTTGTTCCAGTACTTTGAGATCTTTCGTGATGTCATGAACCAATACATCCCAGTCTATCGGGACGACATCCTGATCTTCTCCGTAGACTAAGACTCTCATTGTCGTCATGTCCGCTCTGTTCTGAAGAGACTGACAAAATTGCCTTTATGCCAATGTGAGAGCAGGAGGTACTTTATCTATCCTGACTCATTTTGATTTTTGTATGTGTAGCTTTTTGCTTTCTGAAATGGAGTTTGAGCCAGTATGTGTGTGTTCAGATGAGAGGATTTTAGGAATGTCTTTGGCTAGAGCAGGAAAGTCAAACTCAAAACACACAGAGTGACAAAATGAAAAACTTGGACAAAACCGCGGGCCAACCAGTATATAGGATAATGGGCCCCACACAGTCCTCCATACTAAATAATGGGCCCCACATAGTCCTCCATACAGTATAATGGGCCCCACACAGTCCTCCATACTAAATAATGGGCCCCACATAGTCCTCCATACAGTATAATGGGCCCCACATACTCCTCCAAACAGTATAATGGCCCCACATAGTCCTCCATACAGTATAATGGCCCCCACATAGTCCTCCATACACTATAATGGGCCCACATAGTCCTCCATACAGTATAATGGCCCCACATAGTCCTCCATACAGTATAAAGGCCCCACATAGTCCTCCATACAGTATAATGGGCCTCACATAGTCCTCCATACAGTATAATGGGCCCCACATAGTCCTCCATACAGAATAATGGCCCCGCATAGTCCTCCATACAGTATAATGGCCCCACATAGTCTTCCATACAGTATAATGGCCCCACATAGTCCTCCATACAGTATAATGGGCACCACATAGTCCTCCATACAGTATAATGGGCACCACATGTCGGGGTAAAAGAGAATATATATATTTGTAACTTTTATATTTTTTGTAACTTTTATACGCTTTTTTGCTAATGTACTAACCACCATTTTGTGTCATATAACAATAAGCTTTCCTTGCTATGTAATATTCAAATCGAAACTTAAACTAAGACAGTTCCAGTGTTGCCAAGACTTATTTCAGAGAAACGAAACAAGATTATAAGCTGACGGCTGCAATATCTGCCCAGAGACTGAGATAAGGAGATGTGGACCAATCAGGAGTGGCCAGACATTGGATTTTCATGGCTTACCCCGCTCCGGACAACCTCTTTCCCCTCCCATTATGTAGTGTATTTAGATTTGTGCATGTAAAAAATAAATTCAGAACATTGCTGAGGACGTTGTCTGTAGTAGCCTTCTGAGCGTGCTCTGAGCTTGAACCAGCTTGTTGTCTGACTCATTCTTTGAATGGTTGACCCATGCTCATAGTTTGAATTTGGAGTGACTGGAGGACGAGTGGAATGTCATCACGACCCCCACACACATAGTCCTCCATACAGTATAATGGGCCCCACATAGTCCTCCATACAGTATAATGGCCCCACATAGTCCTCCATACAGTATAATGGCCCCACATAGTCCTCCATACAGAGTAATGGCCCCACATAGTCCTCCATACAGTATAATGGCCCCACATAGTCCTCCGTACAGTATAATGGGCCCACATAGTCCTCCATACAGTATAATGGGCCCCACATAGTCCTCCATACAGTATAATGGGCCCCACATAGTGCTCCATACAGAGTAATGGCCCCACACCGTCCGCCATACAGTATAATGGCCCCACATAGTCCTCCATACAGTATAATGGGCCCCACATAGTCCTCCATACAGTATAATGGCCCCACATAGTCCTCCATACAGTATAATGGGCAGAACATAGTCCTCCATACGGTATAATGGGCAGAACATAGTCCTCCATTCGGTATGATGGGCACCACATAGTCCTCCATACGGTATGATGGGCCCCACATAGTCCTCCATACGGTATGATGGGCCCCACATAGTCCTCCATACGGTATTGTCAGGGTAAAAGAGAATATATATATATATTTTCTTGTAACTTTTATACTTTTGTAACTTTTATACGCTATTTTGCTAATGTACTAACCACCATTTTGTGTCCTATAACAATAAGCTTTCCTTGCTATTATTACTCAAATCGAAACTTAAACTAAGACATTTCCAGCGTTGCCAGGACTTATTTCAGAGAAACGAAACAAGATTATAAGCTGACGGCTGCAATATCTGCCCAGAGACTGAGATAAGGAGATGTGGACCAATCAGGAGTGGCCAGACACTGGACTTTCATGGTTTACCCCGCCCCGGACAACCCCTATCCCCTCCCCATTATGTAGTGTATTTAGATTTGTGTATGTAAAAATAAACGCAGAATATTGCTGAGATCGTGGCTTGCCAGTAGCCTTCTGAGCATGCTCTGAGTTTGAACCAGCTTGTTGTCTGACTCATTCTTTGAATGGTTGACCCATGCTCATAGTTTGAATTTGGAGTGACTGGAGGACGAGTGGAATGTCATCACGACCCTCACAGTATAATGGCCCCACATAGTCCTCCATACGGTATAATGGGCCCCACATAGTCCTCCATACGGTATAATGGGCCCCACATAGTCCTCCATACGGTATAATGGGCCCCACATAGTCCTCCATACGGTATAATGGGCCCCACATAGTCCTCCATACGGTATAATGGGCCCCACATAGTCCTCCATACGGTATAATGGGCCCCACATAGTCCTCCATACGGTATAATGGGCCCCACATAGTCCTCCATACAGTATAATGGCCCCACATAGTCCTCCATACAGTATAATGGTCCCACATAGTCCTCCATATAGTATAATGGCCCCTCATAGTCCTCCATACGGTATAATGGGCCCCACATAGTCCTCCATACGGTATAATGGGCCCCACATAGTCCTCCATACGGTATAATGGGCCCCACACAGTCCTCCATACAGTATAATGGGCCCCACATAGTCCTCCATACGGTATAATGGGCCCCACATAGTCCTCCATACGGTATAATGGGCCCCACATAGTCCTCCATACGGTATAATGGGCCCCACATAGTCCTCCATACGGTATAATGGGCCCCACATAGTCCTCCATACGGTATAATGGGCCCCACATAGTCCTCCATACAGTATAATGGCCCCACATAGTCCTCCATACAGTATAATGGGCCCCACATAGTCCTCCATACAGTATAATGGCCCCACATAGTCCTCCATACAGTATAATGGTCCCACATAGTCCTCCATATAGTATAATGGTCCCACATAGTCCTCCATACAGTATAATGGCCCCACATAGTCCTCCATACAGTATTATGGGCATCACATAGTCCTCCATACAGTATAATGGCCCCACATAGTCCTCCATACAGTATAATGGGCACCACATAGTCCTCCATACAGTATAATGGCCCCACATAGTCCTCCATACAGTATAATGGGCCCACATAGTCCTCCATACAGTATAATGGGCCCCACATAGTCCTCCATACAGTATAATGGGCCCCACATAGTCCTCCATACAGTATAATGGGCCCCACATAGTCCTCCATACAGTATAATGGGCCCCACATAGTCCTCCATACAGTATAATGGTCCCCACATAGTCCTCCATACAGTATAATGGGCACCACATAGTCCTCCATACAGTATAATGGGCCCACATAGTCCTCCATACAGTATAATGGGCCCACATAGTCCTCCATACAGTATAATGGCCCCACATAGTCCTCCATACAGTATAATGACCCCACATAGTCCTCCATACAGTATAATGGGCCCCACATAGTCCTCCATACAGAATAATGGGCCTCACATAGTCCTCCATACAGTATAATGGGCCCCACATAGTCCTCCATACAGAATAATGGCCCCGCATAGTCCTCCATACAGTATAATGGGCCCCACATAGTCCTCCATACAGAATAATGGGCCCACATAGTCCTCCATACAGTATAATGGGCACCACATAGTCCTCCATACAGTATAATGGGCCCACATAGTCCTCCATACAGTATAATGGCCCCACATAGTCCTCCATACAGTATAATGACCCCACATAGTCCTCCATACAGTATAATGGGCCCCACATAGTCCTCCATACAGAATAATGGGCCTCACATAGTCCTCCATACAGTATAATGGGCCCCACATAGTCCTCCATACAGAATAATGGCCCCGCATAGTCCTCCATACAGTATAATGGGCCCCACATAGTCCTCCATACAGTATAATGGCCCCGCATAGTCCTCCATACAGTATAATGGGCCTCACATAGTCCTCCATACAGAATAATGGCCCCGCATAGTCCTCCATACAGTATAATGGGCCTCACATAGTCCTCCATACAGTATAATGGGCCCCACATAGTCCTCCATACAGAATAATGGCCCCGCATAGTCCTCCATACAGTATAATGGCCCCACATAGTCCTCCATACAGTATAATGACCCCACATAGTCCTCCATACAGAATAATGGGCCTCACATAGTCCTCCATACAGTATAATGGGCCCCACATAGTTCTCCATACAGAATAATGGCCCCGCATAGTCCTCCATACAGTATAATGGGCCCACATAGTCCTCCATACAGTATAATGGGCCCCACATAGTCCTCCATACAGTATAATGGGCCCCACATAGTCCTCCATACAGAATAATGGGCCCACATAGTCCTCCATACAGTATAATGGGCACCACATAGTCCTCCATACAGTATAATGGGCCCACATAGTCCTCCATACAGTATAATGGCCCCACATAGTCCTCCATACAGTATAATGACCCCACATAGTCCTCCATACAGTATAATGGGCCCCACATAGTCCTCCATACAGAATAATGGGCCTCACATAGTCCTCCATACAGTATAATGGGCCCCACATAGTCCTCCATACAGTATAATGGGGCATCACATAGTCCTCCATACAGTATAATGGGCCCCACATAGTCCTCCATACAGAATAATGGCCCCGCATAGTCCTCCATACAGTATAATGGCCCCACATAGTCCTCCATACAGTATAATGGCCCAGATAGGGGTGGTGGTTCTGGTGTCGGGGGCCAGAGTTTTACATGTGTGGTCTACAGACTTAGAGATAAGGAAGAAACTAAGCTAGAAGGTAGAGCGATTCCTTGACCCAAAAGCTGGGTGTCAATAGTGTTAGTTTTAGCCAATGAGATGTACGTATGCTAATGCCAGCACATGTGTAGAGATAAGCTGAGCCAATTATACTGTTACCATGTGTGACTATTAAACGCCTATATACAAGATGATGCTGTTAAAGATAAGATTCTAAAATCTACTAAAAAACATTATATGAAACTGATGTATACTAAATATCTCTACTTATATTCTGTTACATGTTATCAATCTTGTTTTGCATATATCTGTTATATTGGTTATCATTTAGTCATATATACCCTTCACTTTAATATATATTATGAAAACCTTGATATATATATCAGATATCTGCACTCGTGTGTCACTAATATATATATATATATATATATACCCTGAAAGAACTAGTTGGAACTGGTTATAGAGGTGGACTTTCAAATTGTTTACAAGAAGGAGACGAGACAAAAGGATTCAACATGAGACCTCCCAAGAGAATATCCTGAGGAATGAGGAGAATATCTGGGGGGGAAACACTTAACCCCATAGGACAAGATAATGAGACTTATCTATACCATGGGCCAGAGACCACTGTGATTGCTCAATTGCCTCAGGGCGACACCCTATTGGGACCTTCCTCCATACTGAGTAGATACACTGCTGGCCAAAAGTATTGGCACCCCTGCCATTCTGTCAGATAATGCTCCGTTTCTTGCAATCACAAGTTCTTTGGTCTTATTCTCTTCATTTAATTTGTTTGCAAGGAAAAAACTCAAAAGAGAATGAAGCAAAAATCAAATCATTGATCATTTCACACAAAACTCCAAAAATGGGCCGGACAAAAGTATTGGCACCCTCAGCCTAATACTTGGTTGCACAACCTTTAGCCGAAATAACTGTGAACAACCGCTTCCGGTAACCATCAATGAGTTTCTTACAATGCTCTGCTGGAATTGTAGACCATTCTTCTTTGGCAAACTGCTCCAGGTCCCTGATATTTGAAGGGCGCCTTCTCCAAACTGCCATTTTGAGATCTCTCCACAGGTGTTCTATGGGATTCAGGTCTGG
Organism: Phyllobates terribilis; assembly: GCF_046119375.1. Taxonomy (NCBI): domain Eukaryota; kingdom Metazoa; phylum Chordata; class Amphibia; order Anura; family Dendrobatidae; genus Phyllobates; species Phyllobates terribilis. Next base: position 810,582,493 of record NW_027362764.1, on the reverse strand, counting down.
ACCCATTGCTGGCCACCTTAGAAGTCTCCAGTGCTTTCTCTCGAACCATTTTATAGTGCTTTTGGAAGTGTGTTTTGGGTCATTGTCCTGCTGGAAGACCCATGACCTCTGAGGGAGACCCAGCTTTCTCACACTGGGCCCTACATTATGCTGCAAAATGTGTTGGTAGTCTTCAGACTTCATAATGCCATGCACACGGTCAAGCAGTCCAGTGCCAGAGGCAGCAAAGCAACCCCAAAACATCAGGGAACCTCCGCCATGTTTGACTGTAGGAACCGTGTTCTTTTCTTTGAATGCCTCTTTTTTTCTCCTGTACACTCTATGTTGATGCTTTTTCCCATCTACTTTTGTCTCATCTGACCAGAGAACATTCTTCCAAAACGTTTTAGGCTTTCTCAGGTAAGTTTTGGCAAACTCCAGCCTGGCTTTTTTATGTCTCGTGGTCTTCCTGGGTATCCTACCATACAGTCCCTTTTCATTCAGACACTGACGGATAGTACGGGTTGACACTGTTGTACCCTTGGACTGCAGGGCAGCTTGAATTTGTTTGGATGTTAGTCGAGGTTCTTTATCCACCATCCGCACAATCTTGCGTTGAAATCTCTCATCAGGTTTTCTTTTCCGTCCACATCTAGGGAGGTTAGCCACAGTGCCATGGGCTTTACACTTCTTGATGACACTGCGCACGGAAGACACAGGAACATTCAGGTCTTTGGAGATGGACTTGTAGCCTTGAGATTGCTCATGCTTCCTCACAATTTAGTTTCTCAAGTCCTCAGACAGTTCTTTGGTCTTCTTTCTTTTCTCCATGCTCAATGTGGTCACACAAGGACACAGGACAGAGGTTGAGTCAACTTTAATCCATGTTAACTGGCTGCAAGTGTGATTTAGTTATTGCCAACACCTGTTAGGTGCCACAGGTAAGTTACAGGTGCTGTTAATTACACCAATTACAGAAGCATCACATGATTTTTCAAAGGGTGCCAATACTTTTGTCCACCCCCTTTTTTAGCTTTGATGTGGAATTATATCCAATTTGGCTTTAGGACAATTCTTTTTGTGTTTTTTTCATTGAAGACAAATTAAATGAAGAGAATAATACCAAAGAATTTGTGATTGCAATCATTATCAGGAAGAAACTGAGTATTATTTGACAGAATTGCAGGGGTGCCAATACTTTTAGCCAGCACTGTATATATGTTATGCTGGAATAATAAACACACCTTTCCTGCACTCTGTCTGTCCGATATCAAAGCTTCACGTATACACTTGAATAAGTTAATTTGGCAAGGGATAAGCAAAGAGTTGGGGTCTTTTGAACCTCACTTCCACATATCTACAGAGCTGCTGTGTATAATGTCACTGGTGATCACTGTATTACCTGTACACTATACACTATATACAGAGCTCCTGTGTATAATGTCACTGGTGATCACTGTATTACCTGTAAACTGACACTATATACAGAGCTCCTGTGTATAATGTCACTGGTGACCACTGTATTACCTGTACACTATACACTATATACAGAGCTCCTGTGTATAATGTCACTGGTGATACCTGTATTACCAGTACACTGACACTATACACTGTATACTATGTAGAGAGCTCCTGTGTATAATTTCACTGGTGATCCCTGTATTACCTGTACACTGACACTATATATAGAGCTCCTGTATGTAATGTCACTGGTGATCACTGTATTTCCTGTACACTGACACTATATACAGAGCTCCTGTGTATAATGTCACTGGTGATCACTGTATTACCTGTACACTATACACTATATACAGAGCTCCTGTGTATAATGTCACTGGTGATCACTGTATTACCTGTACACTATACACTATATACAGAGCTCCTGTGTATAATGTCACTGGTGATCACTGTATTACCTGTACACTATACACTATCTACAGAGCTCCTGTGTATAATGTCACTGGTGATCACTGTATTACCTGTACACTGACACTATACACTGTACACTATATACAGAGATCCTGTGTATAATGGCACTTATAGTAATATTAGTATTGTGGTTTTTATTAATGATCTGTATTGTAGTATGTGGTCTGGTCATGGTGTGGTGGTATTTATCCTTTGTGTGTGGTATTATTCGGTCACTATGTGGTGGTAATGTCGGGGTAAAAGAGAATATATATATTTGTAACTTTTATACTTTTGTAACTTTTATACGATTTTTTGCTAATGTACTAACCACCATTTTGTGTCATATAACAATAAGCTTTCCTTGCTACGTAATACTCAAATCGAAACTTAAACTAAGACAGTTCCAGTGTTGCCAAGACTTATTTCAGAGAAACGAAACAAGATTATAAGCTGACGGCTGCAATATCTGCCCAGAGACTGAGATAAGGAGATGTGGACCAATCAGGAGTGGCCAGACATTGGACTTTCATGGCTTACCCCGCTCCGGACAACCTCTTTCCCCTCCCATTATGTAGTGTATTTAGATTTGTGCATGTAAAAAATAAATTCAGAACATTGCTGAGGACATTGTCTGTAGTAGCCTTCTGAGCATGCTCTGAGTTTGAACCAGCTTGTTGTCTGACTCATTCTTTGAATGGTTGACCCATGCTCATAGTTTGAATTTGGAGTGACTGGAGGACGAGTGGAATGTCATCACGACCCCCACAAATGGCGCTCAACGTGCGGCGTGGCTAGCGGTACGCCGCCCTCCCGGACCCATATTGCTGACTTCCCTGGTGGTGACCGCGGTGGCTGAATTTGAGGCCTGATCAACCTCCATCGAACACGGTAAGTTGAGATGTATTTTATATGTCTCACTTGCCTGTGTGTCAGCCGCAGCGGTTCCTGTGGGATTGTCAGGTTGGATCTGGGTGGGTGACCGGTCGAGTGGTGAGACCTTGGGCGTCCCGCACCACGTCCTGAACCAGCAAGTGTTAAAACGAGTGACGTCGCATGCCTGCGCGTGCTCGTGTGCACACCAGCTCCTCCTCCCCCGGTCACTGTACTTTTCTTAGATAGCTGCCTCCCGTAACTGATAGTCGAAGTTTCAAAGCATTCCTGAATTGTAGTGTAAAGGAGGTGTTGTGCTGTCAGAATCTGTGACGAATTGAGGAGTACTCTTCGTCTAACACAGAGACTGCTGTAAAGTCAAGGTTAGGAAACAGTGTATTGAGGAGTACTCTACACTGACGGGTGGTGCCGTAGTAGGAAGGAAGACGAATTGAGGTGTACTCTTCGTCTTATACAGAGAAACCTCATAAGGAGGGGTTCTGCTGTCAGTCAGGGTGCCGTGGTGAGTCGTACTGTAAAGTCGCCATTCAAGGTTAGGGAAGGGACGGATCGAGGTGTACTCTCTGTCTTATCAGTGTATTGAGGAGTACTCTACGCTGAGGAGTGGCGACCTGTAGACTGCACCAGTGATCTGAGTCGCGACAGATCATTGCATTCTATAAGAAAATGTTGTGTATATTTAAATTTGAAAGATCTCGTAAGTTGTGGAATGCTGCTGTAGGAGTTAAGCCAATTAGTGGAGTTACGGGAAGGCAAGAAGGCAAGAAGAATGTTAGGAATTTGTAGAATATGATAAGCTTATCCAGTACAGGCAGGCTTTAGTTTTCAGTGTAGAAAGAATGTGTGATACAGAAGTTGGGAAAGTTGGGTGAGGATTTTTGCACCAGACTCAAGCACATCTTAGAGTAGATGGTGCAGGGGGGAACAGAGAATGCCGAGCCTTTGTTCGGATACATGAAAGCTGCAGAATGTGATTTGTTATGTGACCCTAAATTGGCCGTAACCCCGTTGATGCCTGTTACTACACCTTTTTCCTGCCTCCAAGAACAATCCCACTTCCACTCTAACTCCTCCCTCCCACGGCCATCTTGCTACACCTCTTACTTGTTGTGAGAAGCCCGGAAAGCCCCAATCCGGCCTATATCCACTACTAGATCCGTCCGGTGCATATTACCAGCCACCAGCACAGGTGGAAAAGCCCGCAGTCCCAGAGCACCCATCTGAAACTAATGTGACACCCTCTGCTCCAGTCCACGATGCTGAGACGCTTCCCCTGTTTCCTATGGGAGTCACCCACAACCCTGGGGATATCCTCCTCAACTCCCCAGAATTTCAGGCCAGACTGCTCTCCCTCCGCCAACATACTGTTACTCAAGACGATACGGAGCCAGATGAGGGATGGGCTCAAGATACTCCAGCCCCCCCCCCCCTCCTTTACCCCATACGTCTCCTATGGCATCCTCCACCCCATATCCATTACCCGTACTCCGGCCCTTGCTCCAAGCAACTGCTGAAAGAGCACCACCCCTCAGCCCCTCAGAAGTCTGGGACCCCTGCCGCTCCCGTAATCTAGTAGACCCATCAGGACGCCCTGTCACTCTGTCAATAGGCTATGGTGACATCCTTACACATCGGGTGGGGGCCATAGTCAACCCTGCAAACACCTGTATGAGCCATGTTGGAGGATTGGCTCGCAAAATTTCCCTTGCTGCTGGTTCTACTCTGGCTGCAGAATGCCAGGCTCACTTAGCCGAAAACGGAGAGCTTTCAAAAGGCCATGGTTTCCACAAAAGCAGGACCCCTTAGTACGTATGAATCCGGCCTAGAATACATGAAACAGTTAAAAGCCTGGGCTCAGGATCGCTTGTCAGATCAAGCTGGGTCTGTACAAGATGTTCAACAAAACCCTGATGAATCTGTGGAAAGATATGCTGCAAGACTCAGCATGCATTTTGAGCATCTCGGATACAGTCTTCACGTCAGGACGCAGGCTGCCCTGTTGGTTCAGGCCCTAGTAGATGGCCTACAAGACTCTCTCAGAGATGAAGTCCTGAGAGTACGGCCCGAGATTCGTTCTTCTTCTTTCAACGACGCGGTGGACATCGTTAAAGCTTTCCAAAAATCAATGCTAAAAATGGAAAAAGATACTAAGCCAAAGAAGAAAGCCGCACCTGCCATGCTATATCAAGCTCAAGAAAGCTACCCACCCCCTGGCAACCAACATGGAATCAAGTGGGTAATGGTTAAAGGCACAGGTGATGATACTCCTCCCACATATAGAAAACAAGACAGAAGAGATGACAAGGGATCATCTAGAAACAGAAGACAATCTCGTGATTCTGAAGGATGAATGTTATGTTGGGAGTGTGGTAGCCTTGACCACATCCTCAGAGACTGTCACTTTACAGGTGGACCATCAACCACTGGAGTTACAGGTGGACACTGGGGCGGCCACATCTGTCATTTCCTCTGCACAGCTCCCTCCTTCTGTATCCCTATCACCGGATACCCTCACCTGTGTTGGGGTAGAAGGCCAACATATTTCTTCTCCACTCACAGTCCCTGTGTCTGCAGGACCGTTCACCGGAGTACTCACAAGATTCTTGGTCTCTGAAACTTGCCCTGTCAACCTGTTGGGAGCCGATCTCTTAGAGCGGATGAAGGCAACAATTACCTTCGGAAACCATGGTATGGAGCTTCTTTTGCGGGACCCTCATTCCAAACAAGGGACTGAAGACCGCGGTGTTCTTAAAGCCTTCCCTCTCATGATGATGACCATACAACCTCACAGTTCCCTCACTCTCTGTGGTCCAGCGGGCCAGAGGACGTTGGCCTCCTGCAGGTTCCCCCGGTCCAGGTACACCTCAAGCCTGGACACAGGTACCCACGGTTGCCACAATACCCCCTCAAGGCTGCACAAGAACAAAGCTTGAGTACCCAAGTCGCTTCCCTCCTGGAATCAGGAGTCCTTGTCAGATGTGTATCTCCATGCAATACACCCCTCTTTCCTGTAAAAAAGAAAACCGCTCCGGGAGAGCCTCCAAGATACCGGTTGGTTCAGGATCTCAGAGCCGTCAATGCAGCTACCATTTTAGAAACTCCAGTGGTACCCAACCCAAACACCCTCTTGTCTCAGCTGCCTCCAACGGCCACTTTGTTTACGGTGTTAGATCTGGCCAACGCCTTCTTCAGTATACCCTTACATGAAGATTCGTGGTTTCTTTCTGCCTTCACCTTTCAAGGAGCACAGCTTACATGGACCAGGACTCCGCAAGGAGCCCAGAACTCTCCTAACCAATTCACTCATTCTATGAAGTCTATTCTGGAGCCATGGGTTCAAGAGAACCCTCAGGTCACCCTTCTACAGTATGTGGATGATCTTTTACTCTGTGGCACTGAAGAAAATTTGCCAGAGATGTCAGTATCCCTTCTCTGGTTTCTTCACTCAGCTAACTGTAAAGTCTCGAAAGGCGAAGTCCAATGGTGTCTGCCCAAGGTCATTTTCCTCGGACATTGTATATCACAAGGTGCTAGACATCTGACTGAAGAAAGAAAGCAATCCATCATGGATATCACCTTCCCAACCACCTATCCCGCTATGCAGACTTTCCTTGGCCTCATCACTTACTGCAGGCAATGGATCCCTGATGCCTCAAAGCTCATGCAACCTCTGTACGACTGTCTCAAGAATGAAGGCTCAGTTTGGCTTCATGCTGAAGATCCACATGTTTCTCATCAACACAGACTATGTTTTGACCGTCTTAAACAGGCTGTTGTCTCTGCCCCGGCCTTGGGCTTACCAGACTATACTCAGCCATTTCACTTTTTTGTCTCGAAATCGGAAGGTCATGCCTCTGGAGTTCTAGCACAACGCTATGATCATAAGTATCGGCCTTTGGGCTACTACTCAGCCCGCCTGGACCCTGTCGCCCGAACTGCCCCCATGTGCCTTAAGGCGGTCCACGCTGCTCACATTCTCCTTGACAAGTCAGCTGATATCGTCCTTGGCCATGATCTCTCAGCTGTTCTGCAACAAACATCTCCGAAACATCTCACCAACCAAAGACACCTGCGGCTGCAGTGTTCCCTATTGTTGCCCTCCAATATAACATTTACCAGATGTCTGACTATCAATCCTGCCACTTTGCTTCCACCTTCTAGGGGGGAAGGTGAAGAGGGTGAAGATCCATTGGTGGAACCTCATGATTGTATAAAAATTTTGCAGGAAGAGACTTCTGCTCCAGAGAATATGGTGGCACATCCGCTCGCAGACCCTGCCTTGCACCTATGGACTGATGGATCCCGTTTCGCAGACCCTCAAGGGAAGTTCCACACGGGATATGCTGTTACAACGGACCTAACAGTCCTCAAGGCTGAAGCTCTACCACCATACATGTCTGCACAAGAAGCTGAACTTGTAGCTCTCACAGAAGCCTGCCACCTGGCAGCTGGAACAACGGCAAACATATATACCGATTCTAGGTATGGACATGGAATTTGCAATGATTTTGGACTCTTGTGGAAGTCTAGAGGATTCATCACAGCTGCAGGTACACCAGTGAAACATGCCTCATGGATTAAGGCCCTAATGAAGGCCCTGGAACTACCCATTCAGGTTGCTGTTATCAAGGTCAAGGCTCATGGAAGACTAGAATCCAGAGAAGCCAGGGGCAACCACCTAGCTGACCAAGCAGCCAAGACAGCAGCAGTGGAGAATGTGTCATCAAAGTGGCAGGAAAAGGAAGAAGAGATGGGAGAGACTCTGCAAACCGTAGCTGTGGCGCTCACTAGAGCAAGAGCCAAGGAACAGCCGGCGGAAGACCATACAAGTCCAGCGGAGACACGAGTGGAATCCAGGGGGGTCAGGATGCCTAAAGAAAAATTCTGTGAAGAACAAAGGAAGACCCCCCACTGAAGAAGTCAAGCAATGGAAAGCGGCAGGAGCTGTGCTGGCAGGTTGCAAAGATTCAAAGGTCAACTCGACTCTTTACCAAGTGGATGGGAAGCCTTGCTTGCCTAGACGCATGTACTCAGCTGTGGCAGCATGGGCTCACGGGCCTACACACAGAGGAAAGAATCAAGCCTTGGCATGTATCAAGAAACTGTACTTTGCACCCGGAATCTCTTCCACTGTGACTGCGTACTCAAAATCCTGCTCTGTCTGCGCTACCTGCAACCCAACGTGTATGGCACGGGTCCCTCTCCAACACCTGGCTAAACCAGACTACCCTTGGCAGAGAATACAAGTCGACCATATCCAAATGCCTAAAGCAGGAAAATAGGAGTACGTTTTGGTAGCCGTGGATATGTTCTCAGCCTGGCCCGAGGCCTACCCGGTTGTCAACATGACTGCTAAAGTCACAGCCAAGAAACTGATCACCGAAATTGCCTGCAGATTTGGAGTTTCCCCAAGTCATAGAATCGGATCAAGGACCAGCTTTCACAGCAAATATCTACAAAGAACTCTGGAACATGTTGGGAACAGATTTGGGCCTCCACACTCCATACCATCCTGCCAGTTCAGGCAAAGTGGAAAGGATGAATTCCACACTCAAGACCCAGCTCTTGAAAATGACCCAAGATCATCCCCTCCCCTGGCCCGACCTACTCCCCATAGTATTGTATCATATCACACACACTCCTCAGGCCAAACATGGGCTGACTCCCTATAAAATTTTGTTTGGGACCCCACCCAAGATAGGAGAGATTAGGCCCCAAGAGTTGTCTGAAACACATGATAGAGTGGTAAAATTTGTGATTGCCTTGTCTAGAGAATTGACTAACACCCGCTCTCCAGTATCTGCTTCTCTCCCAGAATCTACAGGTGATGCAGTACATGATTTCACCCCAGGCGATCTAGTGTATGTGAAGAAGTTTGTCCGGAAAGACTGCCTCCAGCCGCGGTTCGAGGGACCGTACACTGTGCTTCTCACCACCCCGACGGCTCTGAAGCTTGAGGGCAAGAGCACCTGGATTCACGCCTCCCACTGCACGAGAGACAGAACGAGTCTATAAAAGATGACTACCTTCTTCTATATCCTTTCCATATGCTTACTGTCTGTCCCAGGGTGGACAGCTACCACACAGGGGTAGATACCTCCTTCTTCTCAGGTTGGTTGGGAGGGCTCAAGGGATTCCTCCAACAAGTTTGTCTAGTAATGGGAGGCCTACTAGTATTGGGCCTGGTGGTCCTGTGCTGCATAGTCCCCTTATATAGAGAAATATACTCCTTTGAACAAGCCTGACCAGACCCCCCCCATGATAAAGTCCAATTGAAAGATTCAGTTTAGGATCAGTTGGGAGAACTCCATGTGTCATTCAGGATAGGGCTCGATTGTCTGGGGGCGTCCCATAAGGGGGCAGCTTCTAAGATGATTGGGTGAAGAAATCCACCTCCCCTCTCCCCACACATGGACAGTCTCAAAGGCCCCGAAGCAAAGGAAAGCTTAGTGTTTAGGGGGGAATGTCGGGGTAAAAGAGAATATATATATTTGTAACTTTTATCCTTTTGTAACTTTTATACGATTTTTTGCTAATGTACTGTGGGGGTCGTGATGAACAGTACTAACCACCATTTTGTGTCTTATAACAATAAGCTTTCCTTGCTACGTAATACTCAAATCGAAACTTAAACTAAGACAGTTCCAGTGTTGCCAAGACTTATTTCAGAGAAACGAAACAAGATTATAAGCTGACGGCTGCAATATCTGCCCAGAGACTGAGATAAGGAGATGTGGACCAATCAGGAGTGGCCAGACATTGGACTTTCATGGCTTACCCCGCTCCGGACAACCTCTTTCCCCTCCCATTATGTAGTGTATTTAGATTTGTGCATGTAAAAAATAAATTCAGAACATTGCTGAGGACGTTGACTGTAGTAGTCTTCTGAGCATGCTCTGAGCTTGAACCAGCTTGTTGTCTGACTCATTCTTTGAATGGTTGACCCATGCTCATAGTTTGAATTTGGAGTGACTGGAGGACGAGTGGAATGTCATCACGACCCCCACAGTAATATGTGTTCTGGTTATGGTGGGCGGTATTTGTCTCTTGTATGTATTACTGGTTACTATGTGACGGTCTGGTCACAGTGTGACTGTATTTCTCCCTTGTATTATTGGTGATTTAAAAAAATGTATGTGACACATTCCCTTAAAAAAAATATATATATATATATATATACCTAAAAAGAGTATTGTGTATCATAGAAATGTTTATTAGGTTAGAGTAGAGTATGGCCCGGCCAGAAGAGTCTCCTTGTCATGGTGGCGGCTTAAAAAATCTTTTGACCAAAACAAAAGCTGCGGGCTGTGTATGTGATATGGTATTCAATGGCAACTGTTAATGTGTCATTGGTGAGGACATGGTGCAGAAGTGGAGTTTTTCCAAGAGTGGGGGGTAGGACTGTGGAAGGTTCACAGGGTGAAGGCGGAGCTGGGGTGGAGTCTGAGCAAAGTCTCAATGGGGCCTGAAAATTCTGCCAGTATGAGGCCCTGAAATTCCTGGTGGCAGCACTGCCTCTGTGCTCGCTCTGCCCCCGCCCCTCGCCTCTGTGCTTGCTCTGCCCCCGCCCCTCGCCTCTGTGCTTGCTCTGCCCCCGCCCCTCGCCTCTGTGCTCGCTGTGCCCCTGCCCCTCGCCTCTGTGCTCGCTCTGCCCCCGCCCCTCGCCTCTGTGCTCGCTCTGCCCCCGCCCCTCGCCTCTGTGCACCCTCCGCCCCTCGCCTCTGTGCTCGCTCTGCCCCTCGCCTCTGTGCTCGCTCTGCCCCCGCCCCTCGCCTCTGTGCTCGCTCTGCCCCGCCCCTCGCCTCTGTGCTCATTGCTCTCTGCTCGCTCTGTCCGTCCCTCACCTCTCTGCTCGCTCTGTCCGTCCCTCACCTCTCTGCTTGCTCTGTCTGCCCCTCACCTCTCTGCTCGCTCTGTCCGCCCCTCACCTCTCTGGTCTATCTGCCACACACCTCTCTGCTCGCTCTGTCCGCCCCTCGCCTCTCTGCTCACTCTGTGCGCCCCTCGCCTCTGTGCTCGCTCTGCCCCTGCCCCTCGCCTCTGTGCTCGCTCTGCCCTCGCCCCTCGCCTCTGTGCTCGCTCTGCCCCCGCCCCTCGCCTCTGTGCTCGCTCTGCCCCCGCCCCTCGCCTCTGCTCGCTCTGTCCGTCCCTCACCTCTCTGCTCGCTCTGTCCGTCCCTCACCTCTCCGCTCGCTCTCTCCGTCCCTCACCTCTCTGCTCGCTCTGTCCGTCCCTCACCTCTCTGCTCGCTGTCTGTCCCTCACCTCTCTGCTCGCTCTGTCCGTCCCTCACCTCTCTGCTCGCTCTGTCCGCCCCTCACCTCTCTGCTCGCTCTGTCCGCCCCTCACCTCTCTGGTCTATCTGCCCCTCACCTCTCTGCTCGCTCTGTCCGTCCCTCACCTCTCTGCTCACTCTGTCCGCCCCTCACCTCTCTGCTCGCTTTCTCCGCCTCTCACCTCTCTGGTCTATCTGCCCCTCACCTCTCTGCTCACTCTGTCCGTCCCTCACCTCTGTGGTCTATCCGCCCCTCACCTCTCTGGTCTATCTGCCCCTCACCTCTCTGCTCGCTCTGTCCGTCCCTCACCTCTCTGCTCACTCTGTCCGCCCCTCATCTCTCTGCTCGCTCTGTCCGCCCCTCACCTCTCTGCACGCTCTGTCCGTCCCTCACCTCTCTGCTCGCTCTGTCCGCCCCTCACCTCTCTGCTCGCTCTGTGCGCCCCTCACCTCTCTGCTCGCTCTGTCCACCCCTCACCTCTCTGCTTGCTCTGTCCGCCCCTCACCTCTGTGCTCGCTCTGTCCGCCCCTCACCTCTCTGGTCTATCTGCCCCTAACCTCTCTGCTCGCTATGTCCGTCCCTCACCTCTCTGCTCGCTATGTGCGCCCCTCACCTCTCTGCTTGCTCTGTCCGTCCCTCACCTCTCTGCTTGCTCTGTGCATCCCTCACCTCTCTGGTCTATCTGCCCCTCACCTCTCTGCTCGCTCTGTCCGCCCCTCACCTCTCTGGTCTATCTGCCCCTTACCTCTCTGCTCACTCTGTCCTCCCCTCACCTCTCTGCTTGCTCTGTCCGTCCCACACCTCTCTGGTCTATCTGCCCCTCACCTCTCTGCTCCCTCTGTCCGCCCCTCACCACTCTGGTCTATCTGCCCCTCACCTCTCTGCTCGCTCTGTCTGCCCCTCACGTCTCTGCTCGCTCTATCCGCCCCTCACCTCTCTGGTCTATCTGCCCCTCACCTCTCTGCTCGCTCTGTCTGCCCCTCACCTCTCTGCTCACTCTGTCCGTCCCTCACCTCTCTGCTCGCTCTGTCCGCCCCTCACCTCTCTGCTCGCTCTGTCCGCCCCTCACCTCTCTGCTCGCTCTGTCCGCCCCGCACCTCTCTGCTCGCTCTGTCCGCCCCTCACCTCTCTGCTCGCTCTGTCCGCCCCTCACCTCTCTGGTCTATCTGCCCCTAACCTCTCTGCTCGCTCTGTCCGTCCCTCACCTCTCTGCTTGCTCTGTGCGCCCCTCACCTCTCTGCTCACTCTGTTCATCCCTCACCTCTCTGGTCTATCTGCCCCTCACCTCTCTGGTCTATCTACCCCTCACCTCTCTGCTCGCTCTGTCCGCCCCTCACCTCTCTGCTCGCTCTGTCCATCCCACACCTCTCTGGTCTATCTGCCCCTCACCTCTCTGCTCGCTCTGTCCGACCCTCACCTCTCTGGTCTATCTCCCCTCACCTATGTGCTCGCTCTGTCCGCCCCTCACCTCTCTGGTCTATCTGCCCCTAACCTCTCTGCTCGCTCTGTCTGTCCCTCACCTCTCTGCTCGCTCTGTGCGCCCCTCAACTCTCTGCTCACTCTGTCCGTCCCTCACCTCTCAGCTCGCTCTGTCCGTCCCTCACCTCTCTGGTCTATATGCTCCTCACCTCTCTGCTCTCTCTGTCCGCCCCTCACCTCTCTGGTCTATCTGCCCCTCACCTCTCTGCTCGCTCTGTCCGCCCCTCACCTCTCTGCTCGCTCTGTCCGTCCCACACCTCTCTGGTCAATCTGCCCCTCACCTCTCTGCTCGCTCTGCCGCCCCTCACCTCTCTGGTCTATCTGCCCCTCACCTCTCTGCTCGCTCTGTCCGCCCCTCACCTCTCTGCTCGCTCTGTCCGCCCCTCACCTCTCTTGTCTATCTGCCCCTCACCTCTCTGCTCGCTCTGTCCATCCCTCACCTCTCTGCTCGTTCTGTCCGCCCCTCACCTCTCTGCTCGCTGTCTGTCCCTCACCTCTCTGCTCGCTCTGTCCGTCCCTCACCTCTCTGCTCGCTCTGTCCGTCCCTCACCTCTCTGCTCGCTCTGTCCGTCCCTCACCTCTCTGCTCGTTCTGTCCGTCCCTCACCTCTCTGCTCGCTCTGTCCTTCCCTCACCTCTCTGCTCGCTCTGTCCGTCCCTCACCTCTCTGCTCGCTCTGTCCGTCCCTCACCTCTCTGCTCACTCTGTCCGTCCCTCACCTCTCTGCTCGCTCTGTCCGCCCCTCACCTCTCTGCTCGCTCTGTCTGTCCCTCACCTCTCTGCTCGCTCTGTGCGCCCCTCAACTCTCTGCTCACTCTGTCCATCCCTCACCTCTCAGCTCGCTCTGTCCGTCCCTCACCTCTCTGGTCTATATGCTCCTCACCTCTCTGCTCTCTCTGTCCGCCCCTCACCTCTCTGGTCTATCTGCCCCTCACCTCTCTGCTCGCTCTGTCCGCCCCTCACCTCTCTGCTCGCTCTGTCCGTCCCACACCTCTCTGGTCAATCTGCCCCTCACCTCTCTGCTCGCTCTGCCGCCCCTCACCTCTCTGGTCTATCTGCCCCTCACCTCTCTGCTCGCTCTGTCCGCCCCTCACCTCTCTGCTCGCTCTGTCCGCCCCTCACCTCTCTTGTCTATCTGCCCCTCACCTCTCTGCTCGCTCTGTCCATCCCTCACCTCTCTGCTCGTTCTGTCCGCCCCTCACCTCTCTGCTCGCTGTCTGTCCCTCACCTCTCTGCTCGCTCTGTCCGTCCCTCACCTCTCTGCTCGCTCTGTCCGTCCCTCACCTCTCTGCTCGCTCTGTCCGTCCCTCACCTCTCTGCTCGTTCTGTCCGTCCCTCACCTCTCTGCTCGCTCTGTCCTTCCCTCACCTCTCTGCTCGCTCTGTCCGTCCCTCACCTCTCTGCTCGCTCTGTCCGTCCCTCACCTCTCTGCTCACTCTGTCCGTCCCTCACCTCTCTGCTCGCTCTGTCCGCCCCTCACCTCTCTGCTCGCTCTGTCCGCCCCTCACCTCCCTGCTCGCTCTGTCCGCCCCTCACCTCTCTGCTCGCTTTGTCCGCCTCTCACCTCTCTGGTCTATCTGCCCCTCACCTCTCTGCTCACTCTGTCCGTCCCTCACCTCTCAGGTCTATCTGCCCCTCACCTCTCTGCTCGCTCTGTCCGCCCCTCACCTCTCTGGTCTTTCTGCCCCTCACCTCTCTGCTCTCTCTTTCCGTCCCTCACCTCTCTACTCGCTCTGTCCGCCCCTCATCTCTCTGCTCGCTCTGTCCGCCCCTCATCTCTCTGCTCGCTCTGTCCGCCCCTCACCTCTCTGCTCGCTCTGTCCGTCCCTCACCTCTCTGCTCGCTCTGTCTGCCCCTCACCTCTCTGCTCGCTCTGTCCGCCCCTCACCTCTCTGGTCTATCTGCCCCTCAAATCTCTGCTCGCTCTGCCCCCGCCCCTCGCCTCTGTGCTTGCTCTGCCCCCGCCCCTCGCCTCTGTGCTCGCTTTGCCCCCGCTCCTCACCTCTCTGCTCGCTCTGTCCGCCCCTCACCTCTCTGCTCGCTCTTTCCGTCCCACACCTCTCTGGTCAATCTGCCCCTCACCTCTCTGCTCGCTCTTTCCGCCCCTCACCTCTCTGGTGTATCTGCCCCTCACCTCTCTGCTTGCTCTGTCCGCCCCTCACCTCTCTGCTCGCTCTGTCCGTCCCTCACCTCTCTGCTCGCTCTGTCCGCCCCTCACCTCTCTGCTCGCTCTGTCCGTCCCTCACCTCTCTGCTTGCTCTGTGCGCCCCTCACCTCTCTGCTCGCTCTGTCCATCCCTTGCCTCTCTGCTCGCTCTGTCCGTCCCTCACCTCTCTGGTCTATCTGCCCCTCACCTCTCTGCTCACTCTGTCTGTCCCTCACCTCTCTGCTCGCTCTGTCCGCCCCTTACCTCTCTGCTCGCTCTGTCCGCCCCTCACCTCTCTGGTCTATCTGCCCCTCACCTCTCTGCTCGCTCTGCCCCCGCCCCTCGCCTCTGTGCTTGATCTGCCCCCGCCCCTCGCCTCTGTGCTCACTCTGCCCCCGCTCCTCACCTCTCTGCTCGCTCTGTCCGCCCCTCACCTCTCTGCTCGCTCTGTCCGTCCCACACCTCTCTGGTCAATCTGCCCCTCACCTCTCTGCTCGCTCTGTCCGCCCCTCACCTCTCTGGTCTATCTGCCCCTCACCTCTCTGCTCGCTCTGTCCACCCCTCACCTCTCTGCTCGCTCTGTCCGCCCCTCACCTCTCTTGTCTATCTGCCCCTCACCTCTCTGCTCGCTCTGTCTGCCCCTCACCTCTCTGCTCGCTCTGTCCGCCCCTCACCTCTCTGCTCGCTCTGTCCGCTCCTCACCTCTCTGGTCTATCTGCCCCTCACCTCTCTGCTCGCTCTGTCCTCCCCTCACCTCTCTGCTCGCTCTGTCCGTCCCTCACCTCTCTGCTCGCTCTGTCCGCCCCTCACCTCTCTGCTCGCTCTGTCCGTCCCTCACCTCTCTGCTTGCTCTGTGTGCCCCTCACCTCTCTGCTCTCTCTGTCCGTCCCTCACCTCTCTGCTCACTCTGTCCGTCCCTCACCTCTCTGGTCTATCTGCCCCTCACCTCTATGCTCGCTCTGTCTGTCCCTCACCTCTCTGCTCGCTCTGTCCGCCCCTTACCTCTTTGCTCGCTGTGTCCGCCCCTCACCTCTCTGGTCTATCTGCCCCTCACCTCTCTGCTCGCTCTGTCTGCCCCTCACCTCTCTGCTCGCTCTGTCCGCCCCTCACCTCTCTGCTCGCTCTGTCCGCTCCTCACCTCTCTGGTCTATCTGCCCCTCACCTCTCTGCTCGCTCTGTCTGCCCCTCACCTCTCTGCTCGCTCTGTCCGCCCCTCACCTCTCTGCTCGCTCTGTCCGCTCCTCACCTCTCTGGTCTATCTGCCCCTCACCTCTCTGCTCGCTCTGTCCACCCCTCACCTCTCTGCTCGCTCTGTCCGCCCCTCACCTCTCTTGTCTATCTGCCCCTCACCTCTCTGCTCGCTCTGTCTGCCCCTCACCTCTCTGCTCGCTCTGTCCGCCCCTCACCTCTCTGCTCGCTCTGTCCGCTCCTCACCTCTCTGGTCTATCTGCCCCTCACCTCTCTGCTCGCTCTGTCCGCCCCTCACCTCTCTGCTCGCTCTGTCCGTCCCTCACCTCTCTGCTCGCTCTGTCCGTCCCTCACCTCTCTGCTCGCTCTGTCCGCCCCTCACCTCTCTGCTCGCTCTGTCCGCCCCTCACCTCTCTGGTCTATCTGCCCCTCACCTCTCTGCTCGCTCTGTCCACCCCTCACCTCTCTGCTTGCTCTGTCCGCCCCTCACCTCTGTGCTCGCTCTGTCCGCCCCTCACCTCTCTGGTCTATCTGCCCCTAACCTCTCTGCTCGCTATGTCCGTCCCTCACCTCTCTGCTCGCTATGTGCGACCCTCACCTCTCTGCTTGCTCTGTCCGTCCCTCACCTCTCTGCTTGCTCTGTGCATCCCTCACCTCTCTGGTCTATCTGCCCCTCACCTCTCTGCTCGCTCTGTCCGCCCCTCACCTCTCTGGTCTATCTGCCCCTTACCTCTCTGCTCACTCTGTCCTCCCCTCACCTCTCTGCTTGCTCTGTCCGTCCCACACCTCTCTGGTCTATCTGCCCCTCACCTCTCTGCTCGCTCTGTCCGCCCCTCACCACTCTGGTCTATCTGCCCCTCACCTCTCTGCTCGCTCTGTCTGCCCCTCACCTCTCTGCTCGCTCTATCCCCCCCTCACCTCTCTGGTCTATCTGCCCCTCACCTCTCTGCTCGCTCTGTCTGCCCCTCACCTCTCTGCTCACTCTGTCCGTCCCTCACCTCTCTGCTCGCTCTGTCCGCCCCTCACCTCTCTGCTCACTCTGTCCGCCCCTCACCTCTCTGCTCGCTCTGTCCGCCCCGCACCTCTCTGCTCGCTCTGTCCGCCCCTCACCTCTCTGCTCGCTCTGTCCGCCCCTCACCTCTCTGGTCTATCTGCCCCTAACCTCTCTGCTCACTCTGTCCGTCCCTCACCTCTCTGCTTGCTCTGTGCGCCCCTCACCTCTCTGCTCACTCTGTTCATCCCTCACCTCTCTGGTCTATCTGCCCCTCACCTCTCTGGTCTATCTGCCCCTCACCTCTCTGCTCGCTCTGTCTGCCCCTTACCTCTCTGCTCGCTCTGTCCATCCCACACCTCTCTGGTCTATCTGCCCCTCACCTCTCTGCTCGCTCTGTCCGACCCTCACCTCTCTGGTCTATCTCCCCTCACCTATGTGCTCGCTCTGTCTGCCCCTCACCTCTCTGGTCTATCTGCCCCTAACCTCTCTGCTCGCTCTGTCTGTCCCTCACCTCTCTGCCCGCTCTGTGCGCCCCTCAACTCTCTGCTCACTCTGTCCGTCCCTCACCTCTCAACTCGCTCTGTCCGTCCCTCACCTCTCTGGTCTATATGCTCCTCACCTCTCTGCTCTCTCTGTCCGCCCCTCACCTCTCTGGTCTATCTGCCCCTCACCTCTCTGCTCGCTCTGTCCGCCCCTCACCTCTCTGCTCGCTCTGTCCGTCCCACACCTCTCTGGTCAATCTGCCCCTCACCTCTCTGCTCGCTCTGCCGCCCCTCACCTCTCTGGTCTATCTGCCCCTCACCTCTCTGCTCGCTCTGTCCGCCCCTCACCTCTCTGCTCGCTCTGTCCGCCCCTCACCTCTCTTGTCTATCTGCCCCTCACCTCTCTGCTCGCTCTGTCCATCCCTCACCTCTCTGCTCGTTCTGTCCGCCCCTCACCTCTCTGCTCGCTGTCTGTCCCTCACCTCTCTGCTCGCTCTGTCCGTCCCTCACCTCTCTGCTCGCTCTGTCCGTCCCTCACCTCTCTGCTCGCTCTGTCCGTCCCTCACCTCTCTGCTCGTTCTGTCCGTCCCTCACCTCTCTGCTCGCTCTGTCCTTCCCTCACCTCTCTGCTCGCTCTGTCCGTCCCTCACCTCTCTGCTCGCTCTGTCCGTCCCTCACCTCTCTGCTCACTCTGTCCGTCCCTCACCTCTCTGCTCGCTCTGTCCGCCCCTCACCTCTCTGCTCGCTCTGTCCGCCCCTCACCTCCCTGCTCGCTCTGTCCGCCCCTCACCTCTCTGCTCGCTTTGTCCGCCTCTCACCTCTCTGGTCTATCTGCCCCTCACCTCTCTGCTCACTCTGTCCGTCCCTCACCTCTCAGGTCTATCTGCCCCTCACCTCTCTGCTCGCTCTGTCCGCCCCTCACCTCTCTGGTCTTTCTGCCCCTCACTTCTCTGCTCTCTCTTTCCGTCCCTCACCTCTCTACTCGCTCTGTCCGCCCCTCATCTCTCTGCTCGCTCTGTCCGCCCCTCATCTCTCTGCTCGCTCTGTCCGCCCCTCACCTCTCTGCTCGCTCTGTCCGTCCCTCACCTCTCTGCTCGCTCTGTCTGCCCCTCACCTCTCTGCTCGCTCTGTTCGCCCCTCACCTCTCTGGTCTATCTGCCCCTCAAATCTCTGCTCGCTCTGCCCCCGCCCCTCGCCTCTGTGCTTGCTCTGCCCCCGCCCCTCGCCTCTGTGCTCGCTTTGCCCCCGCTCCTCACCTCTCTGCTCGCTCTGTCCGCCCCTCACCTCTCTGCTCGCTCTTTCCGTCCCACACCTCTCTGGTCAATCTGCCCCTCACCTCTCTGCTCGCTCTTTCCGCCCCTCACCTCTCTGGTGTATCTGCCCCTCACCTCTCTGCTTGCTCTGTCCGCCCCTCACCTCTCTGCTCGCTCTGTCCGTCCCTCACCTCTCTGCTCGCTCTGTCCGCCCCTCACCTCTCTGCTCGCTCTGTCCGTCCCTTACCTCTCTGCTTGCTCTGTGCGCCCCTCACCTCTCTGCTCGCTCTGTCCATCCCTTGCCTCTCTGCTCGCTCTGTCCGTCCCTCACCTCTCTGGTCTATCTGCCCCTCACCTCTCTGCTCACTCTGTCTGTCCCTCACCTCTCTGCTCGCTCTGTCCGCCCCTTACCTCTCTGCTCGCTCTGTCCGCCCCTCACCTCTCTGGTCTATCTGCCCCTCACCTCTCTGCTCGCTCTGCCCCCGCCCCTCGCCTCTGTGCTTGATCTGCCCCCGCCCCTCGCCTCTGTGCTCGCTCTGCCCCCGCTCCTCACCTCTCTGCTCGCTCTGTCCGCCCCTCACCTCTCTGCTCGCTCTGTCCGTCCCACACCTCTCTGGTCAATCTGCCCCTCACCTCTCTGCTCGCTCTGTCCGCCCCTCACCTCTCTGGTCTATCTGCCCCTCACCTCTCTGCTCGCTCTGTCCACCCCTCACCTCTCTGCTCGCTCTGTCCGCCCCTCACCTCTCTTGTCTATCTGCCCCTCACCTCTCTGCTCGCTCTGTCTGCCCCTCACCTCTCTGCTCGCTCTGTCCGCCCCTCACCTCTCTGCTCTCTCTGTCCGCTCCTCACCTCTCTGGTCTATCTGCCCCTCACCTCTCTGCTCGCTCTGTCCGCCCCTCACCTCTCTGCTCGCTCTGTCCGTCCCTCACCTCTCTGCTCGCTCTGTCCGCCCCTCACCTCTCTGCTCGCTCTGTCCGTCCCTCACCTCTCTGCTTGCTCTGTGTGCCCCTCACCTCTCTGCTCTCTCTGTCCGTCCCTCACCTCTCTGCTCACTCTGTCCGTCCCTCACCTCTCTGGTCTATCTGCCCCTCACCTCTATGCTCGCTCTGTCTGTCCCTCACCTCTCTGCTCGCTCTGTCCGCCCCTTACCTCTTTGCTCGCTGTGTCCGCCCCTCACCTCTCTGGTCTATCTGCCCCTCACCTCTCTGCTCGCTCTGCCCCCGCCCCTTGCCTCTGTGCTCACTCTGCCCCCGCCCCTCGCCTCTGTGCTCGCTCTGCCCCCGTCCCTCGCCTCTGTGCTCGCTCTGTCCGTCCCTCACCTCTCTGCTCGCTCTGTCCGTCCCTCACCTCTCTGTTCGTTCTGTCCGTCCCTCACCTCTCTGCTCGCTCTGTCCGTCCCTCACCTCTCTGCTCGCTCTGTCCGCCCCTCACCTCTCTGCTCGCTCTGTCCGTCCCTCACCTCTCTGCTTGCTCTGTGCGCCCCTCACCTCTCTGCTCTCTCTGTCCGTCCCTCACCTCTCTGCTCGCTCTGTCCCTCCCTCACCTCTCTGGTCTATCTGCCCCTCACCTCTATGCTCGCTCTGTCTGTCCCTCACCTCTCTGCTCGCTCTGTCCGCCCCTTACCTCTCTGCTCGCTGTGTCCGCCCCTCACCTCTCTGGTCTATCTGCCCGTCAAATCTCTGCTTGCTCTGCCCCGCCCCTCGCCTCTGTGCTTGCTCTGCCCCCGCCCCTCGCCTCTGTGCTCGCTCTGCCCCCGCTCCTCACCTCTCTGCTCGCTCTGTCCGCCCCTCACCTCTCTGCTTGCTCTGTCCGCCCCTCACCTCTCTGCTCTGTCTGTCCGTCCCTCACCTCTCTGCTCGCTCTGTCCGCCCCTCACCTCTCTGCTCGCTCTGTCCGTCCCTCGCCTCTCTGCTCGCTCTGTCCGTCCCTCACCTCTCTGGTCTATCTGCCCCTCACCTCTCTGCTCGCTCTGTCTGTCCCTCACCTCTCTGCTCGCTCTGTCCGCCCCTCACCTCTCTGCTCGCTCTGTCCGCCCCTCACCTCTCTGGTCTATCTGCCCCTCACCTCTCTGCTCGCTCTGCCCCCGCCCCTCGCCTCTGTGCTCGATCTGCCCCCGCTCCTCACCTCTCTGCTCGCTCTGTCCGCCCCTCACCTCTCTGCTCGCTCTGTCCGTCCCACACCTCTCTGGTCAATCTGCCCCTCACCTCTCTGCTCGCTCTGTCCGCCCCTCACCTCTCTTGTCTATCTGCCCCTCACCTCTCTGCTCGCTCTGTCCAGCCCTCACCTCTCTGCTCGCTCTGTCCGCCCCTCACCTCTCTTGTCTATCTGCCCCTCACCTCTCTGCTCGCTCTGTCTGCCCCTCACCTCTCTGCTCGCTCTGTCCGTCCCTCACCTCTCTGCTTGCTCTGTGCGCCCCTCACCTCTCTGCTTTCTCTGTCCGTCCCTCACCTCTCTGCTCGCTCTGTCCGTCCCTCACCTCCCTGGTCTATCTGCCCCTCACCTCTATGCTCGCTCTGTCTGTCCCTCACCTCTCTGCTCGCTCTGTCCGCCCCTTACCTCTCTGCTCGCTGTGTCCGCCCCTCACCTCTCTGGTCTATCTGCCCCTCACCTCTCTGCTCGCTCTGCCCCCGCCCCTCGCCTCTGTGCTCACTCTGCCCCCGCCCCTCGCCTCTGTGCTCGCTCTGCCCCCGCCCCTCGCCTCTGTGCTCGCTCTGTCCGTCCCTCACCTCTCTGCTCGCTCTGTCCGTCCCTCACCTCTCTGTTCGTTCTGTCCGTCCCTCACCTCTCTGCTCGCTCTGTCCGTCCCTCACCTCTCTGCTCGCTCTGTCCGCCCCTCACCTCTCTGCTCGCTTTGTCCGTCCCTCACCTCTCTGCTTGCTCTGTGCGTCCCTCACTTCTCTGCTCTCTCTGTCCGTCCCTCACCTCTCTGCTCGCTCTGTCCCTCCCTCACCTCTCTGGTCTATCTGCCCCTCACCTGTATGCTCGTTCTGTCTGTCCCTCACCTCTCTGCTCGCTCTGTCCGCCCCTTACCTCTCTGCTCGCTGTGTCCGCCCCTCACCTCTCTGGTCTATCTGCCCCTCAAATCTCTGCTCGCTCTGCCCCGCCCCTCGCCTCTGTGCTTGCTCTGCCCCCGCCCCTCGCCTCTGTGCTCGCTCTGCCCCCGCTCCTCACCTCTCTGCTCGCTCTGTCCGCCCCTCACCTCTCTGCTTGCTCTGTCCGCCCCTCACCTCTCTGCTCTGTCTGTCCGTCCCTCACCTCTCTGCTCGCTCTGTCTGCCCCTCACCTCTCTGCTCGCTCTGTCCGTCCCTCACCTCTCTGCTTGCTCTGTGCGCCCCTCACCTCTCTGCTCGCTCTGTCCTTCCCTTGCCTCTCTGCTCGCTCTGTCCGTCCCTCACCTCTCTGGTCTATCTGCCCCTCACCTCTCTGCTCGCTCTGCCCCCGCCCCTCGCCTCTGTGCTTGATCTGCCCCCGCCCCTCGCCTCTGTGCTCGCTCTGCCCCCGCTCCTCACCTCTCTGCTCGCTCTGTCCGTCCCACACCTCTCTGGTCAATCTGCCCCTCACCTCTCTGCTCGCTCTGTCTGCCCCTCACCTCTCTTGTCTATCTGCCCCTCACCTCTCTGCTCGCTCTGTCCACCCCTCACCTCTCTGCTCGCTCTGTCCGCCCCTCACCTCTCTTGTCTATCTGCAACTCACCTCTCTGCTCGCTCTGTCTGCCCCTCACCTCTCTGCTCGCTCTGTCCGCCCCTCACCTCTCTGCTCGCTCTGTCCGCTCCTCACCTCTCTGGTCTATCTGCCCCTCACCTCTCTGCTCGCTCTGTCCGCCCCTCACCTCTCTGCTCGCTCTGTCCGTCCCTCACCTCTCTGCTCTCTCTGTCCGCCCCTCACCTCTCTGCTCGCTCTGTCCGTCCCTCACCTCTCTGCTTGCTCTGTGCGCCCCTCACCTCTCTGCTCTCTCTGTCCGTCCCTCACCTCTATGCTCGCTCTGTCCGTCCCTCACCTCTCTGGTCTATCTGCCCCTCACCTCTATGCTCGCACTGTCCGTCCCTCACCTCTCTGCTCGCTCTGTCCGCCCCTTACCTCTCTGCTCGCTGTGTCCGCCCCTCACCTCTCTGGTCTATCTGCCCCTCACCTCTCTGCTCGCTCTGCCCCCGCCCCTCGCCTCTGTGCTCACTCTGCCCCCGCCCCTCGCCTCTGTGCTTGCTCTGCCCCCGCCCCTCGCCTCTGTGCTCGCTCTGCTCGTCCCTCAACTCTCTGCTCGCTCTGTCCGTCCCTCACCTCTCTGTTCGTTCTGTCCGTCCCTCACCTCTCTGCTCGCTCTATCCGTCCCTCACCTCTCTGCTTTCTCTGTCCGCCCCTCACCTCTCTGCTCGCTCTGTCCGTCCCTCACTTCTCTGCTTGCTCTGTGCGCCCCTCACCTCTCTGCTCTCTCTGTCCGTCCCTCACCTCTTTGCTCGCTCTGTCCGTCCCTCACCTCTCTGGTCTATCTGCCCCTCACCTCTATGCTCGCTCTGTCTGTCCCTCACCTCTCTGCTCGCTCTGTCCGCCCCTTACCTCTCTGCTCCCTGTGTCCGCCCCTCACCTCTCTGGTCTATCTGCCCCTCAAATCTCTGCTCGCTCTGCCCCCGCCTCTCGCCTCTGTGCTTGCTCTGCCCCGCCCCTCGCCTCTGTGCTCGCTCTGCCCCCGCTCCTCACCTCTCTGCTCGCTCTGTCCGCCCCTCACCTCTCTGCTCGCTCTGTCCGTCCCACACCTCTCTGGTCAATCTGCCCCTCACCTCTCTGCTCGCTCTGTCCGCCACTCAGCTCTCTGGTCTATCTGCCCCTCACCTCTCTGCTCGCTCTGTCCGCCCCTCACCTCTCTGCTCGCTCTGTCCGCCCCTCACCTCTTTTGTCTAACTGCCCCTCACCTCTCTGCTCGCTCTGTCTGCCCCTCACCTCTCTGCTCGCTCTGTCCGCCCCTCACCTCTCTGCTCGCTCTGTCCGCCCCTCACCTCTCTGGTCTATCTGCCCCTCACCTCTCTGCTCGCTCTGTCCGCCCCTCACCTCTCTGCTCGCTCTGTCCGCTCCTCACCTCTCTGCTCGCTCTGTCCGCCCCTCACCTCTCTGCTCGCTCTGTCCGTCCCTCACCTCTCTGCTTGCTCTGTGCGCCCCTCACCTCTCTGCTCTCTGTCCGTCCCTCACCTCTCTGCTCGCTCTGTCTGTCCCTCACCTCTCTGGTCTATCTGCCCCTCACCTCTATGCTCGTTCTGTCTGTCCCTCACCTCTCTGCTCGCTCTGTCCGCCCCTTACCTCTCTGCTCGCTGTGTCCACCCCTCACCTCTCTGGTCTATCTGCCCCTCAACTCTCTGCTCGCTCTGCCCCCGCCCCTCGCCTCTGTGCTTGCTCTGCCCCCGCCCCTCGCCTTTGTGCTCGCTCTGCCCCCGCTCTTCACCTCTCTGCTCGCTCTGTCCGCCCTTCACCTCTCTGGTCAATCTGCCCCTCACCTCTCTGCTCACTCTGTCCGCCCCTCACCTCTCTGATCTATCTGCCCCTCACCTCTCTGCTCGCTCTGTCTGCCCCTCACCTCTCTGCTTGCTCTGTCCGCCCCTCACCTCTCTTGTCTATCTGCCCCTCACCTCTCTGCTCACTCTGTCTGCCCCTCACCTCTCTGCTCGCTCCGTCCGCACCTCACCTCTCTGCTCGCTCTGTCCGCCCCTCACCTCTCTGGTCTATCTGCCCCTCACCTCTCTGCTCGCTGTGTCCGCCCCTCACCTCTCTGCTCGCTCTGTCCGTCCCTCACCTC
Organism: Phyllobates terribilis; assembly: GCF_046119375.1. Classification (NCBI taxonomy): domain Eukaryota; kingdom Metazoa; phylum Chordata; class Amphibia; order Anura; family Dendrobatidae; genus Phyllobates; species Phyllobates terribilis. The sequence continues at coordinate 810,558,117 of NW_027362764.1, read as the reverse complement.
TCTGCTCGCTCTGTCCGCCCCTCACCTCTCTGCTCTCTCTGTCCGTCCCTCACCTCTCTGGTCTATCTGCCCCTCACCTCTCTGCTCGCTCTGTCTGTCCCTCACCTCTCTGCTCGCTGTGTCCGCCCCTCACCTCTCTGGTCTATCTGCCCCTCACCTCTCTGCTCGCTGTGTCCGCCCCTCACCTCTCTGGTCTATCTGCCCCTCACCTCTCTGCTCGCTCTGTCCGTCCCTCACCTCTCTGCTCCTTCTGTCCGTCCGTCACCTCTCTGCTCGCTCTGTCCATCCCTCACCTCTCTGCTCCTTCTGTCCGTCCCTCACCTCTCTGCTCGCTCTGTCCATCCCTCACCTCTCTGCTCGCTCTGTCCGTCCCTCACCTCTCTGCTCGCTCTGTCCGTCCCTCACCTCTCTGCTCCTTCTGTCCATCCCTCACCTCTCTGCTCGCTCTGTCCATCCCTCACCTCTCTGCTCGCTCTGTCCGTCCCTCACCTCTCTGCTCCTTCTGTCCGTCCCTCACCTCTCTGCTCGCTGTGTCCGTCCCTCACCTCTCTGCTCGCTCTGTCCGTCCCTCACCTCTGTGCTCGCTCTGCCCCGCCCCTCGCCTCTGTGCTCGCTCTGTCCGTCCCTCACCTCTCTGCTCGCTCTGTCCGTCCCTCACCTCTCTGCTCGCTCTGTCCGTCCCTCACCTCTCTGCTCGCTCTGTCCATCCCTCACCTCTCTGCTCGCTCTGTCCGTCCCTCACCTCTCTGCTCGCTGTCTGTCTCTCACCTCTCTGCTCGCTGTGTCCGTCCCTCACCTCTCTGCTCGCTCTGTCCGTCCCTCACCTCTCTGCTCGCTCTGTCCGTCCCTCACCTCTCTGCTCGCTCTGTCCATCCCTCACCTCTCTGCTCGCTCTGTCCGTCCCTCACCTCTCTGCTCGCTCTGTCCGCCCCTCACCTCTCTGCTCGCTTTGTCCGCCTCTCACCTCTCTGGTCTATCTGCCCCTCACCTCTCTGCTCACTCTGTTCGTCCCTCACCTCTCAGGTCTATCTGCCCCTCACCTCTCTGCTCGCTCTGTCTGTCCCTCACCTCTCTGCTCGCTCTGTCCGCCCCTCACCTCTCTGGTCTTTCTGCCCCTCACCTCTCTGCTCGCTCTTTCCGTCCCTCACCTCTCTGCTCGCTCTGTCCGCCCCTCATCTCTCTGCTCGCTCTATCCGCCTCTCACCTCTCTGCTCGCTCTGTCCGTCCCTCACCTCTCTGCTCGCTCTGTCTGCCGCTCACCTCTCTGCTCGCTCTGTCCGCCCCTCACCTCTCTGCTCGCTCTGTCCGCTCCTCTCCTCTCTGCTCGCTCTGTCCGCCCCTCACCTCTCTGGTCTATCTGCCCCTCACCTCTCTGCTCGCTCTGTCCGCCCCTCACCTCTCTGCTCGCTCTGTCCGTCCCTCACCTCTCTGCTCGCTCTCTCCACCCCTCACCTCTCTGCTCGCTCTGTCCGTCCTTCACCTCTCTGCTTGCTCTGTGCGCCCCTCACCTCTCTGCTCGCTCTGTCCGTCCCTCGCCTCTCTGCTCGCTCTGTCCATCCCTCACCTCTCTGGTCTATCTGCCTCTCACCTCTCTGCTCGCTCTGTCTGTCCCTCACCTCTCTGCTCGCTCTGTCCGCCCCTTACCTCTCTCCTCGCTCTGTCCGCCCCTCACCTCTCTGGTCTATCTGCCCCTCACCTCTCTGCTCGCTCTGTCCGCCCCTCACCTCCCTGCTCGCTCTGTCCGTCCCTCACCTCTATGCTCGCTCTGTCCGCTCCTCACCTCTCTGTTCGCTCTGTCCGTCCCTCACCTCTCTGCTTGCTCTGTGCGCCCCTCACCTCTCTGCTCTCTCTGTCCGTCCCTCACCTCTCTGCTCGCTCTGTCCGCCCCTTACCTCTCTGCTCGCTGTGTCCGCCCCTCACCTCTCTGGTCTATCTGCCCCTCACCTCTCTGCTCGCTCTGCCCCCGCCCCTCGCCTCTGTGCTCACTCTGCCCCCGACCCTCGCCTCTGTGCTCGCTCTGCCCCCGCCCCTCGCCTCTGTGCTCGCTCTGTCCGTCCCTCACCTCTCTGCTCGCTCTGTCTGTCCCTCACCTCTCTGTTCGTTCTGTCCGTCCCTCACCTCTCTGCTCGCTCTGTCCATCCCTCACCTCTCTGCTCGCTCTGTCCGCCCCTCACCTCTCTGCTCGCTGTCCGTCCCTCACCTCTCTGCTCGCTCTGTCCGCCCCTCACCTCTCTGCTCGCTCTGTCCGCCCCTCACCTCTCTGCTCGCTCTGTCCGTCCCTCACCTCTCTGCTCGCTCTGTCCTCCCCTCACCTCTCTGCTCGCTCTGTCCGTCCCTCACCTCTCTGCTTGCTCTGTGCACCCCTCACCTCTCTGCTCGCTCTGTCTGTCCCTCGCCTCTCTGCTCACTCTGTCCGTCCCTCACCTCTCTGGTCTATCTGCCCCTCACCTCTCTGCTCGCTCTGTCTGTCCCTCACCTCTCTGCTCGCTGTGTCCGCCCCTCACCTCTCTGGTCTATCTGCCCCTCACCTCTCTGCTCGCTCTGCCCCCGCCCCTCGCCTCTGTGCTCGCTCTGTCCGCCCCTCACCTCTCTGTTCGCTCTGTCCGTCCCTCACCTCTCTGCTTGCTCTGTGCGCCCCTCACCTCTCTGCTCTCTCTGTCCGTCCCTCACCTCTCTGCTCGCTCTGTCCGCCCCTTACCTCTCTGCTCGCTGTGTCCGCCCCTCACCTCTCTGGTCTCTCTGCCCCTCACCTCTCTGCTCGCTCTGTCTGTCCCTCACCTCTCTGCTCGCGCTGTCCGCCCCTTACCTCTCTGCTCGCTGTGTCCGCCCCTCACCTCTCTGGTCTAGCTGCCCCTCACCTCTCTGCTCGCTCTGCCCCCGCCCCTCGCCTCTGTGCTTGCTCTGCCCCCGCTCCTCACCTCTCTGCTCGCTCTGTCCACCCCTCACCTATCTGCTCGCTCTGTCCGTCCCACACCTCTCTGGTCAATCCGCCCCTCACCTCTCTCCTCGCTCTGTCCGCCCATCACCTCTCTGGTCTATCTGCCCCTCACCTCTCTGCTCTCTCTGTCCGCCCCTCACCTCTCTGGTCGCTCTGTCCGCCCCTCACCTCTCTTGTCAATCCGCCCCTCACCTCTCTCCTCGCTCTGTCCGCCCATCACCTCTCTGGTCTATCTGCCCCTCACCTCTCTGCTCTCTCTGTCCGCCCCTCACCTCTCTGGTCGCTCTGTCCGCCCCTCACCTCTCTTGTCTATCTGTCCCTCACCTCTCTGCTCGCTCTGTCCGCCCCTCACCTCTCTGCTCGCTCTGTCCGCCCCTCACCTCTCTGGTCTATCTGCCTCTCACCTCTCTGCTCGCTCTGTCTGCCCCTCACCTCTCTGCTTGCTCTGTCCGCCCCTCACCTCTCTGCTCGCTCTGTCCGCCCCTCACCTCTCTGGTCTGTCTGCCCCTCACCTCTCTGCTCGCTCTGTCCGTCCCTCATCTCTCTGCTCGCTCTGTCCGCCCCTCATCTCTCTGCTCGCTCTGTCTGCCCCTCACCTCTCTGCTCTCTCTGTCCGTCCCTCACCTCTCTGCTCGCTCTGTCCACCCCTCACCTCTCTGGTCTGTCTGCCCCTCACCTCTCTGCTCGCTCTGTCTGCCCCTCACCTCTCTGCTCGCTCTGTCCGCCCCTCACCTCTCTGGTCTATCTGCCCGTCACCTCTCTGCTCGCTCTGTCTGCCCCTCACCTCTCTGCTCGCTCTGTCCGCCCCTCACCTCTCTGCTCGCTCTGTCTGCCCCTCACCTCTCTTCTCGCTCTGTCCGCCCCTCACCTCTTTGCTTGCTCTGTGCCCCCCTCATCTCTCTGCTCGCTCTGTCCTCCCCTCACCTCTCTGCTCGCTCTATCTGCCCCTCACCTCTCTGCTCGCTCTGTCTGTCCCTCACCTCTCTGCTCGCTCTGTCCATCCCTCACCTCTCTGCTCGCTCTGTCCGTCCCTCACCTCTCTCCTCGCTCTGTCCGTCCCTCACCTCTCTGCTCGCTCTGTCCGTCCCTCACCTCTCTGCTCGCTCTGTCCGTCCCTCACCTCTCTGCTCGCTCTGTCCATCCCTCACCTCTCTGCTCGCTCTGTCCGTCCCTCACCTCTCTCCTCGCTCTGTCCGTCCCTCACCTCTCTGCTCGCTCTGTCCGTCCCTCACCTCTCTCCTCGCTCTGTCCGTCCCTCACCTCTCTCCTCGCTCTGTCCGCCCCTCACCTCTCTGGTCTATCTGCCCCTCACCTCTCTGCTCGCTCTGTCCGCCCCTCACCTCTCTGCTCGCTCTGTCCGTCCCTCACCTCTCTGCTCGCTCTGTCCGTCCCTCACCTCTCTGCTCGCTCTGTCCGTCCCTCACCTCTCTGCTCGCTCTGTCCGCCCCTCACCTCTCTCCTCGCTCTGTGTTACCTTGTGTAAAGGGTTATCAGAGGAAGGAGACAATGGAGCAGAAGCAAGACAAAGGTGCAGGTTTGAGGCTCTTCCCCTGCAGGCAGCGCCCTCTTCCTCTGGCTGCGCTTCCTCCAGACTGCAGAGATCTGGCAGAAGAGCTTAGGAGCAGTCGTAGAGATCAGGGGCTCCCTCAGGAATTCCGGGACATTACACCCGAACACCCGCAGCAGCTGATCACATGTCTGGAGCCCTAGACCAGTAAGACGTCTGCAAAGGAGGGACAGCAAGGGGCTGAGAGACTGCTGGAAGAAGGAGGAGCAGAGACTGCTAAGGATGCAGAAATGATCGTAGACTGCCAATGTCACAGAACAGAAGGGAAGAGACAACCGGTACAGAGAGAAGGAGGGCAAAGGATGGAGAAATAATCGTAGACTGCCAATGACACAGAACAGGAGGAAAGGGACATCCGGCACAGAGAGACAGCTTGGATAAGGACAGAGCTATGAGACATTGCTCGGATAAAATCTAAGGCCTATGATAGCCTGCAATCAGAAGGCAAATGAGACCTCTACCATGCACAACAGAGAACGTGAGACCTCCATAATACAGAGAAGAGCGAGGTAAACCTCCATAATACTGAGCAAGAGAAGTGAGACCTCTACAAAATCAACCAGGGTAAATGACGCCCGCACATTGCTAACCTGGGTGTGTGAGACCCCGGCATCACAGGGCAGGTTGTGTAAGAGACCATTTCACAGCAGGGTTGTTCACATCTGTGGAGATGCAACAGACTCTGGTTTTGGGAGCTGTCCAGTGCTGAAACCTGGAGACTGCCCTGACCATTAATGCTGCCGCTGTCCAGTGCTGAAGTCTGGAGACTGCCCTGACCATTAATGCTGCCGCTGTCCAGTGCTGAAGTCTGGAGACTGCCCTGACCATTAATGCTGCCGCTGTCCAGTGCTGAAGTCTGGAGACTGCCCTGACCATTAATGCTGCCGCTGTCCAGTGCTGAAGTCTGGAGACTGCCCTGACCATTAATGCTGCCGCTGTCCAATGCTGAAGTCTGGAGCCCACCTTGACCATTGAGGCTGCCTCTATCAAGATCTGATGTGTGAAGCCTATCCTGTCCATTGGGGCTGCCCCTGTTGAGAAATGGAGCCTGCCCTGACCATTGAGAATTCTGCTGACCAGTATTGACTTCTGGAGCCTGCCCTGACCATTGTGGCTGCCCCTCTTGAGAGCTGCAGTCCGGAACCTGACCTGTTCATTGAGGCTGCTATCCTTTAGTGCTGAAGTCCGGAGCCTGCCCTGTCCATTGAGTCTGCCTCTATCCAGACCTAAAGTCTGGAGCCTACCCTGACCATTGAGGCTGCCCCTCTTGAGAGCGGCAATCCGGAACCTGCCCTGTCAATTGAGGCTGCTATTCTCCAGTGCTGAAATCCGAAATCTGCCCTGTCCATTGAGCCGGCCTTTGTCCAGACCTGAAGGAGCCTGCCCTGTCCATCATGGCTGCTGCTGTCCACTGCTAAATTCTGGAGCCTGCCCTGATCATTATGGCTGCCGCTGTCCACTGCTGAATTCTGGAGCCTGCCCTGATCATTATGGCTACCGCTGTCCACTGCTGAATTCTGGAGCCTGCCCTGATCATTGCGGCTGCCGCTGTCCGGTGTTGAAGTCTGGAGCCTGTCCTGATTATTGCGGCTGCCGCTGTCCACTGCTGAATTCTGGGACCTGCCCTGATCATTATGGCTACCGCTGTCCACTGCTGAATTCTGGGACCTGCCCTGATCGTTGCGGCTGCCGCTGTCCGGTGTTGAAGTCTGGAGCCTGTCCTGATTATTGCGGCTGCCGCTGTCCACTGCTGAATTCTGGGGCCTGCCCTGATCATTATGGCTGCCGCTGTCCACTGCTGAATTCTGGAGCCTGCCCTGATCGTTGCGGCTGCCGCTGTCCGGTGTTGAAGTCTGGAGCCTGTCTCTGTCCAGTGCAGAACTCCTGAGACCTCATGGTGCCCAGTAGAGGATTTGCTTATTTTAAGGGCCGGGACTTCACCCATCTTCCTTCTCAGTGTCTCTGACCTACAGAACAACATTGTGCCCCCATCTTGGAGGAGGGTGGTGGGCAACTGCAAGTTGATGTCCCTCCTTCAACCTGGTTGTCTTCACCTCCATTACCATCTCCTGCTCCCTAACCGTGCTCAGACCTCTGGAGGACAGGAGAAACAATGCCAAGGTCCTTTCTGGTCAAAAAAGTGAAGGACGGCTTCTGTTCTGCTGACAGTGACAGCACATATATCCGACACCGCGCCAACTTCCCAGCGCGCCTCTCCAATAAAGGTAAGCGCAAATGTGGGCCCTTGACCACGAGCCATGCAGTGCCAGAAATGTGGCTTGTACATTGTACGTGTGCAGACGTAGCAGGGCTGAGCGTGCGCAGAGGTAGCAGGGCTGATACCAATATGCTAGTGTCAGCGTAGTATGATCCGGGTGTCAACGTAGTGTGATCCGGGTGTCAGCGTAGTGTGATCCCGGTGTCAGCGTAGTGTGAGCCGGGGGTCAGCGTAGTGTGAGCCGGGGGTGGTCAGCGTAGTGTGATCCGGGTGTCAGCGTAGTGTGAGCCGGGTGTCAGCGTAGTGTGATCCGGGGGTCAGCGTAGTGTGAGCCGGGGGTGGTCAGCGTAGTGTGATCCGGGTGTCAGCGTAGTGTGATCCGGGTGTCAGCGTAGTGTGATCCGGGGGTCAGCGTAGTGTGAGCCGGGTGTCAGCGTAGTGTGATCCGGGTGTCAGCGTAGTGTGATCCGGGGGTCAGCGTAGTGTGAGCCGAGGGTGGTCAGCGTAGCGTGAGCCGGGGGTGGTCAGCGTAGTGTGAGCCGGGTGTCAGTGTAGTGTGAGCCGGGTGTCAGTGTAGTGTGAGCCGGGGGTGGTCAGCGTAGCGTGATCCGGGGGTCAGCGTAGTGTGAGCCGGGTGTCAGCGTAGTGTGAGCCGGGTGTCAGCGTAGCGTGATCCGGGGGTCAGCGTAGTGTGAGCCGAGGGTGGTCAGCGTAGCGTGATCCGGGGGTCAGCGTAGTGTGAGCCGGGTGTCAGCGTAGTGTGATCCGGGTGTCAGCGTAGTGTGATCTGGGGGTCAGCGTAGTGTGAGCCGAGGGTGGTCAGCGTAGCGTGATCCGGGGTTCAGCGTAGCGTGATCCGGGGGACAGCGTAGCGTGATCCGGGTGTCAGCGTAGTGTGATCCGGGGGTCAGCGTAGTGTGAGCCGGGGGTCAGCGTAGTGTGATCCGGGGGTCAGCGTAGCGTGATCCGGGGGTCAGCGTAGTGTGAGCCGGGTGTCAGCGTAGTGTGATCCGGGTGTCAGCGTAGTGTGATCCGGGGGTCAGCGTAGTGTGAGCCGAGGGTGGTCAGCGTAGCGTGATCCGGGGGTCAGCGTAGTGTGATCCGGGTGTCAGCGTAGTGTGAGCCGAGGGTGGTCAGCGTAGCGTGATCCGGGGGTCAGCGTAGTGTGATCCGGGTGTCAGCGTAGTGTGATCCGGGTGTCAACGTAGTGTGATCCGGGGGTCAGCGTAGTGTGAGCCGGGGGTCAGCGTAGTGTGATCCGGGGGTCAGCGTAGTGTGATCCGGGGGTCAGCGTAGTGTGAGCCGGGGGTCAGCGTAGTGTGATCCGGGGGTCAGCGTAGTGTGATCCGGGGGTCAGCGTAGTGTGATCCGGGGGTCAGCGTAGTGTGAGCCGGGGGTCAGCGTAGTGTGATCCGGGGGTCAGCGTAGCGTGATCCGGGGGTCAGCGTAGTGTGATCCGGGTGTCAGCGTAGTGTGATCCGGGTGTCAGCGTAGTGTGAGCCGAGGGTGGTCAGCGTAGCGTGATCCGGGGGTCAGCGTAGTGTGATCCGGGTGTCAGCGTAGTGTGATCCGGGTGTCAGCGTAGCGTGATCCGGGGGTCAGCGTAGCGTGAGCCGGGTGTCAGCGTAGCGTGATCCGGGTGTCAGCGTAGTGTGATCCGGGGGTCAGCGTAGTGTGAGCCGAGGGTGGTCAGCGTAGCGTGATCCGGGGGTCAGCGTAGTGTGATCCGGGTGTCAGCGTAGTGTGAGCCGAGGGTGGTCAGCGTAGCGTGATCCGGGGGTCAGCGTAGTGTGATCCGGGTGTCAGCGTAGTGTGATCCGGGTGTCAACGTAGTGTGATCCGGGGGTCAGCGTAGTGTGAGCCGGGGGTCAGCGTAGTGTGATCCGGGGGTCAGCGTAGTGTGAGCCGGGGGTCAGCGTAGTGTGATCCGGGGGTCAGCGTAGTGTGAGCCGGGGGTCAGCGTAGTGTGATCCGGGGGTCAGCGTAGTGTGATCCGGGGGTCAGCGTAGTGTGATCCGGGGGTCAGCGTAGTGTGAGCCGGGGGTCAGCGTAGTGTGATCCGGGGGTCAGCGTAGCGTGATCCGGGGGTCAGCGTAGTGTGATCCGGGTGTCAGCGTAGTGTGATCCGGGTGTCAGCGTAGAGTGATCCGGGGGTCAGCGTAGTGTGATCCGGGTGTCAACGTAGTGTGATCCGGGGGTCAGCGTAGTGTGAGCCGGGTGTCAGCGTAGTGTGATCTGGGTGTCAGCGTAGTGTGATCCGGGTGTCAGCGTACTGTGATCTGATGACATCCGAGTGCAGCCCGATGTGTCACATGCACTTATAGAATTGTACGGGTGCACCTGGTCTGATTAGCGGATGTACCTGCAGCACACCGCCATTCTTTTCTCCTGCTGAATTGATCTGCACTGCCTGCCCCATAGTATAACATTGAGCTGAGTGCGATCTGATAAAACTTCAGAGCGCGCTCGACCGTGTTATACACCAGTGTGAGTGAACCCTAAACCAGAGCGCACCTGTATGTACACAGCTCATGGCACCTGCAGTGCTGACAATATACAGTGCTCTACGGTGCTGACACAAATACAGTGCACTGCGGTGCCGACACCAATATACAGTGCTCTAGAGATACCAAAATATTTATCTGCACCCCCAGGAACTGACGCTCTGCTCTCTCATGGTACTGATGCTCTGCACCTCCAGGTACTGACGCTCTGCACCTCCAGATACTGACACACAGCGCTCTGCACCTCCAGATACTGACGCTCTGCACCTCCACATACTGAAACACAGCGCTCTGCACCTCCAGATACTGACGCTCTGCACCTCCAGATACTGACGCTCTGCACCTCCACATACTGACGCTCTGCACCTCCAGGTACTGACGCTCTGCACCTCCAGATACTGACGCTCTGCACCTCCTGGTACTGACGCTCTGCACCTCCACATACTGACACACAGCGCTCTGCACCTCCCGATACTGACGCTCTGCACCTCCAGATACTGACGCTCTGCACCTCCACATACTGACGCTCTGCACCTCCACATACTGAAACACAGCGCTCTGCACCTCCAGATACTGACGCTCTGCACCTCCAAGTACTGACGCTCTGCACCTCCAGATACTGACGCACTGCACCTCCAGGTACTGACGCTCTGCACCTCCAGGTACTGACGCTCTGCACCTCCAGATACTGACGCTCTGCACCTCCAGATACTGACGCTCTGCACCTCCAGGTACTGACGCTCTGCACCTCCAGATACTGACGCTCTGCACCTCCAGGTACTGACGCTCTGCACCTCCAGGTACTGACGCTCTGCACTTCCAGATACTGACGCTCTGCACTTCCAGATACTGATGCTCTGCACCTCCGTATACTGACACACAGCGCTCTGCACATCCTGGTACTGATGCTCTGCACCTCCAGATACTGACGCTCTGCACCTCCAGGTACTGACGCTCTGCACCTCCTGGTACTGACGCTCTGCACCTCCTGGTACTGACGCTCTGCACCTCCAGATACTGACGCTCTGCACCTCCAGGTACTGACGCTCTGCACCTCCTGGTACTGACGCACTGCACCTCCTGGTACTGACGCACTGCACCTCCTGGTACTGACGCTCTGCACCTCCTGGTACTGATGCTCTGCACCTCCAAGTACTGACGCTCTGCACCTCCAGGTACTGACGCTCTGCACCTCCTGGTACTGACGCTCTTCACCTCCTGGTACTGATGCTCTGCACCTCCTGGTACTGACGCTCTGCACCTCCTGGTACTGATGCTCTGCACCTCCTGGTACTGATGCTCTGCACCTCCAAGTACTGACGCTCTGCACCTCCAAGTACTGACGCTCTGCACCTCCAGGTACTGACGCTCTGCACCTCCTGGTACTGACGCTCTTCACCTCCTGGTACTGATGCTCTGCACCTCCTGGTACTGACGCTCTGCACCTCCTGGTACTGATGCTCTGCACCTCCTGGTACTGACGCTCTTCACCTCCTGGTACTGACGCTCTGCACCTCCTGGTACTGATGCTCTGCACCTCCTGGTACTGACGCTCTGCACCTCCTGGTACTGACGCTCTGCACCTCCAGGTACTGACGCTCTGCACCTCCTGGTACTGACGCTCTTCACCTCCTGGTACTGATGCTCTGCACCTCCTGGTACTGACGCTCTGCACCTCCTGGTACTGATGCTCTGCACCTCCTGGTACTGACGCTCTTCACCTCCTGGTACTGACGCTCTGCACCTCCTGGTACTGATGCTCTGCACCTCCTGGTACTGACGCTCTGCACCTCCTGGTACTGATGCTCTGCACCTCCTGGTACTGACGCTCTTCACCTCCTGGTACTGATGCTCTGCACCTCCTGGTACTGACGCTCTGCACCTCCTGGTGCTGATGCTCTGCACCTCCAAGTACTGACGCTCTGCACCTCCTGGTACTGACGCTCTGCACCTCCTGGTACTGATGCTCTGCACCTCCAAGTACTGACGCTCTGCACCTCCAGGTACTGACGCTCTGCACCTCCTGGTACTGACGCTCTTCACCTCCTGGTACTGATGCTCTGCACCTCCTGGTACTGACGCTCTGCACCTCCTGGTACTGATGCTCTGCACCTCCTGGTACTGATGCTCTGCACCTCCTGGTACTGATGCTCTGCACCTCCAGGTACTGACACTCTGCACCTCCTGGTACTGACGCTCTGCACCTCCTGGTACTGACGCTCTTCACCTCCTGGTACTGACGCTCTGCACCTCCTGGTACTGACGCTCTGCACCTCCTGGTACTGACGCTCTGCACCTCCTGGTACTGACGCTCTTCACCTCCTGGTACTGATGCTCTGCACCTCCAAGTACTGACGCTCTGCACCTCCAGGTACTGACGCTCTGCACCTCCAGGTACTGACGCTCTGCACCTCCTGGTACTGACGCTCTTCACCTCCTGGTACTGATGCTCTGCACCTCCTGGTACTGACGCTCTGCACCTCCAAGTACTGACGCTCTGCACCTCCAGGTACTGACGCTCTGCACCTCCTGGTACTGACGCTCTTCACCTCCTGGTACTGATGCTCTGCACCTCCTGGTACTGACGCACTGCACCTCCTGGTACTGACGCTCTGCACCTCCTGGTACTGATGCTCTGCACCTCCTGGTACTGACGCACTGCACCTCCTGGTACTGACGCTCTGCACCTCCTGGTACTGACGCTCTGCACCTCCAAGTACTGACGCTCTGCACCTCCAGGTACTGACGCTCTGCACCTCCTGGTACTGACGGTCTTCACCTCCTGGTACTGATGCTCTGCACCTCCTGGTACTGACGCTCTGCACCTCCTGGTACTGACGCTCTGCACCTCCTGGTACTGACGCTCTTCACCTCCTGGTACTGACGCACTGCACCTCCTGGTACTGACGCTCTGCACCTCCTGGTACTGATGCTCTGCACCTCCAAGTACTGACGCTCTGCACCTCCAGGTACTGACGCTCTGCACCTCCTGGTACTGACGCTCTTCACCTCCTGGTACTGATGCTCTGCACCTCCTGGTACTGACGCTCTGCACCTCCTGGTACTGATGCTCTGCACCTCCTGGTACTGATGCTCTGCACCTCCTGGTACTGATGCTCTGCACCTCCAGGTACTGACGCTCTGCACCTCCTGGTACTGACGCTCTGCACCTCCTGGTACTGACGCTCTTCACCTCCTGGTACTGATGCTCTGCACCTCCTGGTACTGACGCACTGCACCTCCTGGTACTGACGCTCTGCACCTCCTGGTACTGATGCTCTGCACCTCCAAGTACTGACGCTCTGCACCTCCAGGTACTGACGCTCTGCACCTCCTGGTACTGACGCTCTTCACCTCCTGGTACTGATGCTCTGCACCTCCTGGTACTGATGCTCTGCACCTCCTGGTACTGACGCTCTTCACCTCCTGGTACTGACGCTCTGCACCTCCTGGTACTGACGCTCTGCGCCTCCTGGTACTGACGCTCTGCACCTCCAGGTACTGACGCTCTGCACCTCCTGGTACTGACGCTCTGCACCTCCTGGTACTGATGCTCTGCACCTCCTGGTACTGACGCACAGCACTCTGCACCTCCAGATACTGACGCACAGTGCTCTGCACCTCCTGGTACTGACGCTCTGCACATCCAGATACTGACGCACAGCGCTCTGCACCTCCTGGTACTGATGCTCTGCACCTCCTGGTACTGACGCTCTGCACCTCCTGGTACAGACGCTCTTCACCTCCTGGTACTGACGCTCTTCACCTCCTGGTACTGACGCTCTGCACCTCCTGGTACTGACGCTCTTCACCTCCTGGTACTGACGCTCTTCACCTCCTGGTACTGACGCTCTGCACCTCCTGGTACTGACGCACAGCGCTCTGCACCTCCTGGTACTGACGCACAGCGCTCTGCACCCCCAGGTACTGACGCTCTGCACCTCCTGGTACTGACGCTCTGCACCTCCTGGTACTGACCCTCTGCACCTCTTGGTACTGACGCTCTGCACCTCCTGGTACTGACGCTCTGCACCTCCACATGCTGACGCACAGCGCTCTGCCCCTCCAGATGCTGACGCTCTGCACCTCCAGATGCTGACGCTCTGCACCTCCAGATACTGACGCACAGTGCTGTGCACCTCCAGATACTGACACACAGCGCTCTGCACCTCCAGGTACTGACGCTCTGCACCTCCAGATACTGACGCACAGCGCTGTGCACCTCCAGATACTGACGCACAGCGCTCTGCACCTCCAGGTACTGACGCACAGCGCTCTGCACCTCCAGATACTGAGGCACAGCGCTCTGCACCTCCAGATACTGACGCACAGCGCTCTGCACCTCCAGGTACTGACGCACAGCGCTCTGCACCTCCAGGTACTGACGCACAGCGCTCTGCACCTCCAGGTACTGACGCACAGTGCTCTGCACCTCCAGGTACTGACGCACAGACCTTTGCACCTCCAGGTACTGACGCACAGCGCTCTGCACCTCCAGGTACTGACGCACAGCGCTCTGCACCTCCAGATACTGACGTACAGTGCTCTGCACCTCCAGATACTGACGCACAGCGCTCTGCACCTCCAGGTACTGACGCACAGTGCTCTGCACCTCCACATGCTGACGCTCTGCACCTCCAGATGCTGATGCTCTGCACCTCCAGATGCTGATGCACAGTGCTCTGCACCACCAGATACTGACGCACAGCGCTCTGCACCTCCTGGTACTGACGCACAGCGCTCTGCACCTCCAGATACTGACGCACAGCGCTCTGCACCTCCAGGTACTGACGCACAGCGCTCTGCTCCTCCAGGTACTGACGCACAGCGCTCTGCACCTCCAGGTACTGACGCACAGCGCTCTGCACCTCCAGGTACTGACGCACAGCGCTCTGCACCTCCAGGTACTGACGCACAGCGCTCTGCACCTCCAGGTACTGACGCACAGCGCTCTGCACCTCCAGGTACTGACGTACAGCGCTCTGCACCTCCACATGCTGACGCTCTGCACCTCCAGGTACTGACGTGACGCGCCCCCTGGGCCATATTCTTTAGGGGGAATATCCGGAGCCGGATCAGATGGGGGTTGTAGTCTTCCGAGTGGCTGTGACCCGGTCCGTGCCCAGGGTGTCAAAGTCAGTTGTATGTGGCAGTCATACAGATGTTATTAAGTTCTTAATGTCGACTACGCCACCCGTTGTGTTGCGGTCACTGTGGCCGCCGCTGCAGCAGGGTCCGCTGAGGCTGATGGTGTAGGTGCAGCTTTGGTGATATAACCCCCAACGGGTGGGGTATAGCCTCAGGGGGATCAGGTGCAGAGGATGGGGGTTGTGGTGATGCAGTGTAGACGGCAATCAGAGACAGAGTCGGGTTATGCAGTTAAGGGTATTTACTCACTGCTGATGTTCCGGTCACTCCAGCTTCAAGTGACCTCCCGAGCCGTGCTGCATCCACCAGGTCCTGGATCCAGCCAACCCCCAAGCGAGTCCGGAGCGTGACCCTGAGCTCTCCTTCTGTCCTTTCTTCTGGCCGTCCCCACTATTGATCCACCCAGGTCCAGCTCCCTCGGGCCTTCTGTTGGGAGACCCTTGGCCTTGGGTTCCCTGACCCTCCATGTGGTATGCCTTCGTGGTGGATGTGGTGGGTGACCGTGGCAGACGCTGCCCACGGTCTCCGGTCTCTGGCTGGGGTGTGTTTTTGCCCCCACCAGCTTGGGTTCCGGTACCCTGATGCCGACTCTTCACCCGTGGATTGGATTTGGGGTCTCAGAGTCCTCTCTTCTGCTTCCCCCTCTGGGTCTCTCTTACTTTCTCCTCTCTCTCTCTCTAGGGCTTCTCTGCTCCTCTTCCTCCTCTGACTTCTCTCTGCAAAGGCTGACAGACTGACCCTGTTCTTTGATGGTGCCCACCTTATATACACCCTCTATGTGTGAGCTCAGGTGACCAGCACCCAATGAGCTCCTATCTTTACCCAGGCTGCTCCCCCTATCTGCCCCTACACTACTGGGATGTTCCACCCCCCTCCCACTCCAGCCAGGAACAGACTCGGTCGTACCTGCACATTTCTAAGTGGGAGTACCGTCGGCCTGTTCCTCGGAAATGGGATGTGTGTAGTGCATGCAGCCTACCGAGCTCAGTTCCACACTCCATCCTTACCCGGGAGTGGAATATCACACCTCTGGGTTGAGGTGCAATACCCCTGTAGCAGCCGAATCCTCAGGGTGCTACAGACGCACAGCGCTCTGCACCTGCAGGTACTTACGCACAGCGCTCTGCACCTCCACATGCTGACGCACAGCGCTCTGCACCTTCAGGTACTGACGCTCTGAACCTCCACATGCTGACGCTCTGCACCTCCAGATACTGAAGCACAGCGCTCTGCACCTCCAGGTACTGACGCACAGCGCTCTGCACCTCCAGGTACTGACGCACAGCGCTCTGCACCTCCAGGTACTGACGCACAGTGCTCTGCACCTCCAGGTACTGACGCACAGCGATCTGCACCTCCAGGTACTGAGGCACAGCGCTCTGCACCTCCAGGTACTGACGCACAGCGATCTGCACCTCCAGGTACTGACGCACAGCGCTCTGCACCTCCAGGTACTGACGCACAGCGCTCTGCACCTCCAGGTACTGACGCACAGCGCTCTGCCCCTCCAGATACTGATGCACAGCGCTCTGCACCTCCAGGTACTGACGCACAGCGCTCTGCACCTCCAGGTACTGAAGCACAGCGCTCTGCACCTCCAGGTACTGACGCACAGAGCTCTGCACCTCCAGGTACTGACGCACAGCGCTCTGCCCCTCCAGATACTGATGCACAGCGCTCTGCACCTCCAGGTACTGACGCACAGCGCTCTGCACCTCCAGGTACTGAAGCACAGCGCTCTGCACCTCCAGGTACTGACGCACAGCGCTCTGCACCTCCAGGTACTGACGCACAGCGCTCTGCACCTCCAGGTACTGACGCACAGTGCTCTGCACCTCCAGGTACTGACGCACAGCGATCTGCACCTCCAGGTACTGAGGCACAGCGCTCTGCACCTCCAGGTACTGACGCACAGCGATCTGCACCTCCAGGTACTGACGCACAGCGCTCTGCACCTCCAGGTACTGACGCACAGCGCTCTGCACCTCCAGGTACTGACGCACAGCGCTCTGCCCCTCCAGATACTGATGCACAGCGCTCTGCACCTCCAGGTACTGACGCACAGCGCTCTGCACCTCCAGGTACTGAAGCACAGCGCTCTGCACCTCCAGGTACTGACGCACAGCGCTCTGCCCCTCCAGATACTGATGCACAGCGCTCTGCACCTCCAGGTACTGACGCACAGCGCTCTGCACCTCCAGGTACTGACGCACAGCGCTCTGCACCTCCAGGTACTGACGCTCTGCACCTCCAGGTACTGACACACAGCGCTCTGCACCTCCTGGTACTGACGCTCTGCACCTCCAGGTACTGACGCTCTGCACCTCCTGGTACTGACGCTCTGCACCTCCTGGTACTGACGCTCTGCGCCTCCTGGTACTGATGCTCTGCGCCTCCTGGTACTGACGCTCTACACCTCCTGGTACTGACGCTCTGCACCTCCTGGTACTGACGCTCTGCGCCTCCTGGTACTGAAGCTCTGCACCTCCAGGTACTGACGCTCTGCTCCTCCTGGTACTGACGCTCTGCGCCTCCTGGTACTGACGCTCTGCACCTCCTGGTACTGACGCTCTGCACCTCCTGGTACTGACGCTCTGCACCTCCAGGTACTGACGCTCTGCACCTCCTGGTACTGACGCTCTGCGCCTCCTGGTACTGACGCTCTGCACCTCCTGGTACTGACGCTCTGCACCTCCAGGTACTGACGCTCTGTGCCTCCAGGTACTGACGCTCTGCGCCTCCTGGTACTGACACTCTGCGCCTCCTGGTACTGACGCTCTGCGCCTCCTGATACTGACGCTCTGCGCCTCCAGGTACTGACGCTCTGCACCTCCTGGTACTGACGCTCTGCGCCTCCTGGTACTGACGCTCTGCACCTCCAGGTACTGACGCTCTGCACATCCTGGTACTGACGCTCTGCACCTCCAGGTACTGACGCTCTGCACCTCCTGGTACTGACGCTCTGCGCCTCCAGGTACTGACGCTCTGCACCTCCAGGTACTGACGCTCTGCACCTCCAGATACTGACGCTCTGCACCTCTAGGTACTGACACTCTGCACCTCCTGGTACTGACGCTCTGCACCTCCAGGTACTGACGCTCTGCACCTCCAGGTACTGACGCTCTGCACCTCCAGGTACTGACGCTCTGCTCCTCCTGGTACTGACGCTCTGCACCTCCAGATACTGACGCTCTGCTCCTCCTTGTACTGACCCTCTGCACCTCCTGGTACTGATGCTCTTCACCTCCTGGTACTGATGCTCTGCACCTCCTGGTACTGGCGCTCTGCACCTCCTGGTACTGGCGCACAGCGCTCTTCTCCTCCACATGCTGACGCTCTGCACCTCCAGATACTGACGCTCTTCACCTCCTGGTACTGACGCTCTGCACCTCCAGATACTGACGCACAGCACTCTGCACCTCCACATGCTGATGCTCTGCACCTCCTGGTACTGACGCTCTGCACCTCCACATACTGACGCACTGCGCTCTGCTCCTCCACATGCTGACGCTCTGCACCTCCAGATACTGACGCTCTGCACCTCCAGATACTGACGCTCTGCACCTCCTGGTACTGACGCTCTGCACCTCCTGGTACTGACGCTCTGCACATCCTGGTACTGACGCTCTGCACATCCTGGTACTGACGCTCTGCACCTCCACATGCTGACGCTCTGCACCTCCAGGTACTGACGCTCTGCACCTCCAGATACTGACGCTCTGCACCTCCTGGTACTGACGCTCTGCACCTCCACATGCTGACGCTCTGCACCTCCAGGTACTGACGCTCTGCACCTCCAGGTACTGACGCTCTGCACCTCCAGGTACTGACGCTCTGCGCCTCCTGGTGCTGACGCTCTGCACCTCCAGATACTGACGCACTGCACCTCCAGATACTGACGCTCTGCGCCTCCTGGAACTGACGCTCTGCACCTCCAGATACTGACGCACTGCACCTCCAGATACTGACGCTCTGCGCCTCCTGGTACTGATGCTCTGCACCTCTAGGTACTGACGCTCTGCAACTCCAGGTACTGACGCTCTGCACCTCCTGGTACTGACGCTCTGCACCTCCAGGTACTGACGCTCTGCACCTCCAGGTACTGACGCTCTGCACCTCCACATGCTGATGCTCTGCACCTCCAGATACTGACACACAGCGCTCTGCACCTCCAGATATTGACGCTCTGCACCTCCTGGTACTGACGCTCTGCACCTCCTGGTACTGACGCTCTGCACCTCCAGGTACTGACGCTCTGCACCTCCTGGTACTGACGCTCTGCACCTCCTGGTACTGACGCTCTGCACCTCCAGGTACTGACGCTCTGCACGTCCTGGTACTGACGCTCTGCACCTCCTGGTACTGACGCTCTGCACCTCCTGGTACTGACGCTCTGCACCTCCAAGTACTGACGCTCTGCACCTCCAGGTACTGACGCTCTGCACCTCCTGGTACTGACGCTCTTCACCTCCTGGTACTGATGCTCTGCACCTCCTGGTACTGACGCACTGCACCTCCTGGTACTGACGCTCTGCACCTCCTGGTACTGATGCTCTGCACCTCCAAGTACTGACGCTCTGCACCTCCAGGTACTGACGCTCTGCACCTCCTGGTACTGACGGTCTTCACCTCCTGGTACTGATGCTCTGCACCTCCTGGTACTGACGCTCTGCACCTCCTGGTACTGATGCTCTGCACCTCCTGGTACTGACGCTCTTCACCTCCTGGTACTGACGCTCTGCACCTCCTGGTACTGACGCACTGCACCTCCTGGTACTGACGCTCTGCACCTCCTGGTACTGATGCTCTGCACCTCCAAGTACTGACGCTCTGCACCTCCAGGTACTGACGCTCTGCACCTCCTGGTACTGACGCTCTTCACCTCCTGGTACTGATGCTCTGCACCTCCTGGTACTGACGCTCTGCACCTCCTGGTACTGATGCTCTGCACCTCCTGGTACTGATGCTCTGCACCTCCAGGTACTGATGCTCTGCACCTCCAGGTACTGACGCTCTGCACCTCCTGGTACTGACGCTCTGCACCTCCTGGTACTGACGCTCTTCACCTCCTGGTACTGATGCTCTGCACCTCCTGGTACTGACGCACTGCACCTCCTGGTACTGACGCTCTGCACCTCCTGGTACTGATGCTCTGCACCTCCAAGTACTGACGCTCTGCACCTCCAGGTACTGACGCTCTGCACCTCCTGGTTCTGACGCTCTTCACCTCCTGGTACTGATGCTCTGCACCTCCTGGTACTGACGCTCTGCACCTCCTGGTACTGACGCTCTTCACCTCCTGGTACTGATGCTCTGCACCTCCTGGTACTGACGCTCTGCACCTCCTGGTACTGATGCTCTGCACCTCCTGGTACTGATGCTCTGCACCTCCTGGTACTGATGCTCTGCACCTCCTGGTACTGATGCTCTGCACCTCCAAGTACTGACGCTCTGCACCTCCAGGTACTGACGCTCTGCACCTCCTGGTACTGACGCTCTTCACCTCCTGGTACTGATGCTCTGCACCTCCTGGTACTGACGCACTGCACCTCCTGGTACTGACGCTCTGCACCTCCTGGTACTGATGCTCTGCACCTCCAAGTACTGACGCTCTGCACCTCCTGGTACTGACGCTCTGCACCTCCTGGTACTGACGGTCTTCACCTCCTGGTACTGATGCTCTGCTCCTCCTGGTACTGACGCTCTGCACCTCCTGGTACTGATGCTCTGCACCTCCTGGTACTGACGCTCTTCACCTCCTGGTACTGACGCACTGCACCTCCTGGTACTGACGCACTGCACCTCCTGGTACTGACGCTCTGCACCTCCTGGTACTGATGCTCTGCACCTCCAAGTACTGACGCTCTGCACCTCCAGGTACTGACGCTCTGCACCTCCTGGTACTGACGCTCTTCACCTCCTGGTACTGATGCTCTGCACCTCCTGGTACTGACGCTCTGCACCTCCTGGTACTGATGCTCTGCACCTCCTGGTACTGATGCTCTGCACCTCCTGGTACTGATGCTCTGCACCTCCAGGTACTGACGCTCTGCACCTCCTGGTACTGACGCTCTGCACCTCCTGGTACTGACGCTCTTCACCTCCTGGTACTGATGCTCTGCACCTCCTGGTACTGACGCACTGCACCTCCTGGTACTGACGCTCTGCACCTCCTGGTACTGATGCTCTGCACCTCCAAGTACTGACGCTCTGCACCTCCAGGTACTGACGCTCTGCACCTCCTGGTACTGACGCTCTTCACCTCCTGGTACTGATGCTCTGCACCTCCTGGTACTGATGCTCTGCACCTCCTGGTACTGACGCTCTTCACCTCCTGGTACTGACGCTCTGCACCTCCTGGTACTGACGCTCTGCGCCTCCTGGTACTGACGCTCTGCACCTCCAGGTACTGACGCTCTGCACCTCCTGGTACTGACGCTCTGCACCTCCTGGTACTGATGCTCTGCACCTCCTGGTACTGACGCACAGCACTCTGCACCTCCAGATACTGACGCACAGTGCTCTGCACCTCCTGGTACTGACGCTCTGCACATCCAGATACTGACGCACAGCGCTCTGCACCTCCTGGTACTGATGCTCTGCACCTCCTGGTACAGACGCTCTTCACCTCCAGGTACTGACGCTCTTCACCTCCTGGTACTGACGCTCTGCACCTCCTGGTACAGACGCTCTTCACCTCCAGGTACTGACGCTCTTCACCTCCTGGTACTGACGCTCTTCACCTCCTGGTACAGACGCTCTTCACCTCCTGGTACTGACGCTCTGCACCTCCTGGTACTGACGCACAGCGCTCTGCACCTCCTGGTACTGACGCACAGCGCTCTGCACCCCCAGGTACTGACGCTCTGCACCTCCTGGTACTGACGCTCTGCACCTCCTGGTACTGACCCTCTACACCTCTTGGTACTGACGCTCTGCACCTCCTGGTACTGACGCTCTGCACCTCCAGATACTGACGCAAAGCGCTCTGCACCTCCAGATGCTGACGCTCTGCACCTCCACATGCTGACACACAGCGCTCTGCCCCTCCAGATGCTGACGCTCTGCACCTCCAGATGCTGACGCTCTGCACCTCCAGATACTGACGCACAGTGCTGTGCACCTCCAGATACTGACACACAGCGCTCTGCACCTCCAGGTACTGACGCTCTGCACCTCCAGATACTGACGCACAGCGCTGTGCACCTCCAGATACTGACGCACAGCGCTCTGCACCTCCAGGTACTGACGCACAGCGCTCTGCACCTCCAGATACTGAGGCACAGCGCTGTGCACCTCCAGATACTGACGCACAGCGCTCTGCACCTCCAGGTACTGACGCACAGCGCTCTGCACCTCCAGGTACTGACGCACAGCGCTCTGCACCTCCAGGTACTGACGCACAGTGCTCTGCACCTCCAGGTACTGACGCACAGACCTTTGCACCTCCAGGTACTGACGCACAGCGCTCTGCACCTCCAGGTACTGACGCACAGCGCTCTGCACCTCCAGATACTGACGTACAGTGCTCTGCACCTCCAGATACTGACGCACAGCGCTCTGCACCTCCAGGTACTGACGCACAGTGCTCTGCACCTCCACATGCTGACGCTCTGCACCTCCAGATGCTGATGCTCTGCACCTCCAGATGCTGATGCACAGTGCTCTGCACCACCAGATACTGACGCACAGCGCTCTGCACCTCCTGGTACTGACGCACAGCGCTCTGCACCTCCAGATACTGACGCACAGCGCTCTGCACCTCCAGGTACTGACGCACAGCGCTCTGCTCCTCCAGGTACTGACGCACAGCGCTCTGCACCTCCAGGTACTGACGCACAGCGCTCTGCACCTCCAGGTACTGACGCACAGCGCTCTGCACCTCCAGGTACTGACGCACAGCGCTCTGCACCTCCAGGTACTGACGCACAGCGCTCTGCACCTCCAGGTACTGACGCACAGCGCTCTGCACCTCCAGGTACTGACGTACAGTGCTCTGCACCTCCAGATACTGACGCACAGCGCTCTGCACCTCCAGGTACTGACGCACAGTGCTCTGCACCTCCACATGCTGACGCTCTGCACCTCCAGATACTGACGCACAATGCTCTGCACCTCCACATGCTGACGCTCTGCACCTCCACATGCTGACGCTCTGCACCTCCACATGCTGACGCACAGCGCTCTGCAATTCCAGGTACTGACGCACAGCGCTCTGCACCTCCAGGTACTGACGCACAGCGCTCTGCAACTCCAGGTACTGACGCACAGCGCTCTGCACCTCCAGGTACTGACGCACAGCGCTCTGCACCTCCAGGTACTGACGCACAGTGCTCTGCACCTCCACATGCTGACGCTCTGCACCTCCAGATACTGACGCACAGCGCTCTGCACCTCCAGGTACTGACGCACAGTGCTCTGCACCTCCACATGCTGACGCTCTGCACCTCCACATGCTGACGCTCTGCACCTCCAGATACTGACGCACAGCGCTCTGCACCTCCAGGTACTGACGCACAGCGCTCTGCACCTCCAGGTACTGACGCACAGCGCTCTTCACCTCCAGGTACTGACGCACAGCGTTCTGCTCCTCCAGGTACTGACGCACAGTGCTCTGCACCTCCAGGTACTGACGCACAGCGCTCTGCACCTCCAGGTACTGACGCACAGCGCTCTGCACCTCCAGGTACTGACGCACAGCGCTTTGCTCCTCCAGGTACTGACGCACAGCGTTCTGCACCTCCAGGTATTGACGCACAGCGCTCTGCACCTCCAGGTACTGACACACAGCGCTCTGCACCTCCAGATACTGACGCACAGCGCTCTGCACCTCCAGGTACTGACGCACAGCGCTCTGCACCTCCAGGTACTGACGCACAGCGCTCTGCACCTCCAGGTACTGACGCACAGCGCTCTGC
The DNA here is from genome assembly GCF_046119375.1 of Phyllobates terribilis. Taxonomy (NCBI): domain Eukaryota; kingdom Metazoa; phylum Chordata; class Amphibia; order Anura; family Dendrobatidae; genus Phyllobates; species Phyllobates terribilis. The sequence continues at coordinate 810,534,824 of NW_027362764.1, read as the reverse complement.
ACCTCCAGGTACTGACGCACAGCGCTCTGCTCCTCCAGGTACTGACGCTCAGAGTTCTGCACCTCCAGGTACTGACGCACAGCGCTCTGCACCTCCAGGTACTGACGCACAGCACTCTGCCCCTCCAGATACTGACGCACAGCGCTCTGCACCTCCAGGTACTGACGCACAGCGCTCTGCACCTCCAGGTACTGACGCACAGCGCTCTGCACCTCCAGGTACTGACACACAGCGCTCTGCACCTCCAGGTACTGTCGCACAGCGCTCTGCACATCCAGGTACTGACGCACAGCGCTCTGCACCTGCAGGTACTTACGCACAGCGCTCTGCACCTCCACATGCTGACGCACAGCGCTCTGCACCTCCAGGTACTGACGCTCTGCACCTCCACATGCTGACGCTGTGCACCTCCAGATACTGACGCACAGCGCTCTGCACCTCTAGTTACTGACGCACAATGCTCTGCACCTCCAGATACTGACGCACAGCGCTCTGCACCTCCAGGTACTGACGCACAGCGCTCTGCACCTCCAGGTACTGACGCACAGCGCTCTGCACCACCAGGTACTGACGCACAGCGCTCTGCACCACCAGGTACTGACGCACAGCGCTCTGCACCTCCAGGTACTGACGCACAGCGCTCTGCACCTCCAGGTACTGACGCACAGACCTCTGCACCTCCAGGTACTGACGCACAGCGCTCTGCACCTCCAGGTACTGACGCACAGCGCTCTGCACCTCCAGATACTGACGTACAGTGCTCTGCATCTCCAGATACTGACGCACAGCGCTCTGCACCTCCAGGTACTGACGCACAGAGTTCTGCACCTCCAGGTACTGACGCACAGCGCTTTGCTCCTCCAGGTACTGACGCACAGCACTCTGCCCCTCCAGATACTGACGCACAGCGCTCTGCACCTCCAGGTACTGACGCACAGCGCTCTGCCCCTCCAGATACTGACGCACAGCGCTCTGCACCTCCAGGTACTGACGCACAGCGCTCTGCACCTCCAGGTACTGTCGCACAGCGCTCTGCACCTCCAGGTACTGACACACAGCGCTCTGCACCTCCAGGTACTGTCGCACAGCGCTCTGCACATCCAGGTACTGACGCACAGCGCTCTGCACCTGCAGGTACTTACGCACAGCGCTCTGCACCTCCACATGCTGACGCACAGCGCTCTGCACCTCCAGGTACTGACGCTCTGCACCTCCACATGCTGACGCTCTGCACCTCCAGATACTAACGCACAGGGCTCTGCACCTCTAGTTACTGACGCACAATGCTCTGCACCTCCAGATACTGACGCACAGCGCTCTGCACCTCCAGGTACTGACGCACAGCGCTCTGCACCACCAGGTACTGACGCACAGCGCTCTGCACCTCCAGGTACTGACGCACAGCGCTCTGCACCTCCAGGTACTGACGCACAGCGCTCTGCACCTCCAGGTACTGACGCACAGCGCTCTGCACCTCCAGATACTGACGCACAGCGCTCTGCACCTCCAGGTACTGACGCACAGACCTCTGCACCTCCAGGTACTGACGCACAGCGCTCTGCACCTCCAGATACTGACGTACAGTGCTCTGCACCTCCAGATACTGACGCACAGCGCTCTGCACCTCCAGGTACTGACGCACAGCGCTCTGCACCTCCAGATACTGACGCACAGCGCTCTGCACCTCCAGGTACTGACGCACAGTGCTCTGCACCTCCACATGCTGACGCTCTGCACCTCCACATGCTGACGCTCTGCACCTCCAGATACTGACGCACAATGCTCTGCACCTCCACATGCTGACGCTCTGCACCTCCACATGCTGACACTCTGCACCTCCACATGCTGACGCACAGCGCTCTTCACCTCCTGGTACTGACGCACAGCGCTCTTCACCTCCTGGTACTGACGCACAGAGCTCTGCACCTCCTGGTACTGACGCACAGAGCTCTGCACCTCCAGGTACTGACGCACAGCGCTCTGCACCTCCAGGTACTGACGCACAGTGCTCTGCACCTCCACATGCTGACGCTCTGCACCTTCAGATACTGACGCACAGCGCTCTGCACCTCTAGTTACTGATGCACAATGCTCTGCACCTCCAGATACTGACGCACAGCGCTCTGCACCTCCAGGTACTGACGCACAGCGCTCTTCACCTCCAGGTACTGACGCACAGCGCTCTTCACCTCCTGGTACTGACGCACAGCGCTCTGCACCTCCAGGTACTGACGCACAGCGCTCTGCACCTCCAGGTACTGACGCACAGCGCTCTGCACCTCCAGGTACTGACGCACAGTGCTCTGCACCTCGACATGCTGACGCTCTGCACCTCCACATGCTGACGCTCTGCACCTCCAGATACTGACGCACAGCGCTCTGCTCCTCCAGGTACTGACGCACAGCGCTCTGCTCCTCCAGGTACTGACGCACAGCGCTCTGCACCTCCAGGTACTGACGCACAGCGCTTTGCTCCTCCAGGTACTGACGCACAGCGCTCTGCACCTCCAGACACAGACGCACAGCACTCTGCCCCTCCAGATACTGACGCACAGCGCTCTGCACCTCCAGGTACTGACGCACAGCGCTTTGCTCCTCCAGGTACTGACGCACAGCGCTTTGCTCCTCCAGACACAGACGCACAGCGCTCTGCACCTCCAGATACTGACGCACAGCGCTCTGCACCTCCAGGTACTGACGCACAGCGCTCTGCCCCTCCAGATACTGACGCACAGCGCTCTGCACCTCCAGGTACTGACGCACAGCGCTCTGCCCCTCCAGATACTGATGCACAGCGCTCTGCATCTCCAGGTACTGACGCACAGCGCTCTGCACCTCCAGGTACTGACACACAGCGCTCTGCACCTCCAGGTACTGTCGCACAGCGCTATGCACCTCCAGGTACTGACGCACAGCGCTCTGCACCTGCAGGTACTTACGCACAGCGCTCTGCACCTCCACATGCTGACGCACAGCGCTCTGCACCTCCAGGTACTGACGCTCTGCACCTCCACATGCTGACGCTCTGCACCTCCAGATACTGACGCACAGCGCTCTGCACCTCTAGTTACTGACACACAATGCTCTGCACCTCCAGATACTGACGCACAGCGCTCTGCACCTCCAGGTACTGACGCACAGCGCTCTGCACCTCCAGGTACTGACGCACAGCGCTCTGCACTTCCAGGTACTGACGCACAGCGCTCTGCACCTCCAGGTACTGACGCACAGCGCTCTGCACCTCCAGGTACTGACGCACAGCGCTCTGCACCTCCAGGTACTGACGCACAGCGCTTTGCTCCTCCAGGTACTGACGCACAGCGCTCTGCACCTCCATGTACTGACGCACAGCGCTCTGCACCTCCATGTACTGACGCACAGCGCTCTGCCCCTCCAGGTACTGACGCACAGCGCTCTGCACCTCCAGGTACTGACGCACAATGCTCTACACCTCCACATGCTGACGCTCTGCACCTCCACATGCTGACGCACAGCGCTCTGCACCTCCAGATGCCGACACACAGCGCTCTGCACCTCCAGGTACTTACGCACAGCGCTCTGCACCTCCTGGTACTGACACTTTGCACCTCCTGGTACTGACGCTCTGCACCTCCAGGTACTGACGCTCTGCACCTCCTGGTACTGACGCACAGCGCTCTGCACCTCCAGATACTGACGATCTGCACCTCCAGATGCTGACGCACAGTGCTTTGCACCACCAGATACTGATGCACAGCGCTCTGCACCTCCAGGTACTGACGCACAGCGCTCTGCACCTCAAGGTACTGACGCATAGTGCTCTGCACCTCCAGGTACTGATGCACAGAGCTCTGCACCTCCAGGTACTGACGCACAGCGCTCTGCACCTCCAGGTACTAACGCACAGCGCTCTGCACCTCCAGGTACTGACGCACAGCGCTCTGCACCTCCAGGTACTGACGCACAGCGCTCTGCCCCTCCAGATACTGATGCACAGCGCTCTGCACCTCCAGGTACTGACGCACAGCGCTCTGCACCTCCAGGTACTGAAGCACAGCGCTCTGCACCTCCAGGTACTGACGCACAGCGCTCTGCACCTCCAGGTACTGACGCACAGCGCTCTGCCCCTCCAGATACTGATGCACAGCGCTCTGCACCTCCAGGTACTGACGCACAGCGCTCTGCACCTCCAGGTACTGAAGCACAGCGCTCTGCACCTCCAGGTACTGACGCACAGCGCTCTGCACCTCCAGGTACTGACGCACAGCGCTCTGCACCTCCAGGTACTGACGCACAGTGCTCTGCACCTCCAGGTACTGACGCACAGCGATCTGCACCTCCAGGTACTGAGGCACAGCGCTCTGCACCTCCAGGTACTGACGCACAGCGATCTGCACCTCCAGGTACTGACGCACAGCGCTCTGCACCTCCAGGTACTGACGCACAGCGCTCTGCACCTCCAGGTACTGACGCACAGCGCTCTGCCCCTCCAGATACTGATGCACAGCGCTCTGCACCTCCAGGTACTGACGCACAGCGCTCTGCACCTCCAGGTACTGAAGCACAGCGCTCTGCACCTCCAGGTACTGACGCACAGCGCTCTGCACCTCCAGGTACTGACGCACAGCGCTCTGCCCCTCCAGATACTGATGCACAGCGCTCTGCACCTCCAGGTACTGACGCACAGCGCTCTGCACCTCCAGGTACTGACGCACAGCGCTCTGCACCTCCAGGTACTGACGCTCTGCACCTCCAGGTACTGACACACAGCGCTCTGCACCTCCTGGTACTGACGCTCTGCACCTCCAGGTACTGACGCTCTGCACCTCCTGGTACTGACGCTCTGCACCTCCTGGTACTGACGCTCTGCGCCTCCTGGTACTGATGCTCTGCGCCTCCTGGTACTGACGCTCTACACCTCCTGGTACTGACGCTCTGCACCTCCTGGTACTGACGCTCTGCGCCTCCTGGTACTGAAGCTCTGCACCTCCAGGTACTGACGCTCTGCTCCTCCTGGTACTGACGCTCTGCGCCTCCTGGTACTGACGCTCTGCACCTCCTGGTACTGACGCTCTGCACCTCCTGGTACTGACGCTCTGCACCTCCAGGTACTGACGCTCTGCACCTCCTGGTACTGACGCTCTGCGCCTCCTGGTACTGACGCTCTGCACCTCCTGGTACTGACGCTCTGCACCTCCAGGTACTGACGCTCTGTGCCTCCAGGTACTGACGCTCTGCGCCTCCTGGTACTGACACTCTGCGCCTCCTGGTACTGACGCTCTGCGCCTCCTGATACTGACGCTCTGCGCCTCCAGGTACTGACGCTCTGCACCTCCTGGTACTGACGCTCTGCGCCTCCTGGTACTGACGCTCTGCACCTCCAGGTACTGACGCTCTGCACATCCTGGTACTGACGCTCTGCACCTCCAGGTACTGACGCTCTGCACCTCCTGGTACTGACGCTCTGCGCCTCCAGGTACTGACGCTCTGCACCTCCAGGTACTGACGCTCTGCACCTCCAGATACTGACGCTCTGCACCTCTAGGTACTGACGCTCTGCACCTCCTGGTACTGACGCTCTGCACCTCCAGGTACTGACGCTCTGCACCTCCAGGTACTGACGCTCTGCACCTCCAGGTACTGACGCTCTGCTCCTCCTGGTACTGACGCTCTGCACCTCCAGATACTGACGCTCTGCTCCTCCTTGTACTGACCCTCTGCACCTCCTGGTACTGATGCTCTTCACCTCCTGGTACTGATGCTCTGCACCTCCTGGTACTGGCGCTCTGCACCTCCTGGTACTGGCGCACAGCGCTCTTCTCCTCCACATGCTGACGCTCTGCACCTCCAGATACTGACGCTCTTCACCTCCTGGTACTGACGCTCTGCACCTCCAGATACTGACGCACAGCACTCTGCACCTCCACATGCTGATGCTCTGCACCTCCTGGTACTGACGCTCTGCACCTCCACATACTGACGCACTGCGCTCTGCTCCTCCACATGCTGACGCTCTGCACCTCCAGATACTGACGCTCTGCACCTCCAGATACTGACGCTCTGCACCTCCTGGTACTGACGCTCTGCACCTCCTGGTACTGACGCTCTGCACATCCTGGTACTGACGCTCTGCACATCCTGGTACTGACGCTCTGCACCTCCACATGCTGACGCTCTGCACCTCCAGGTACTGACGCTCTGCACCTCCAGATACTGACGCTCTGCACCTCCTGGTACTGACGCTCTGCACCTCCACATGCTGACGCTCTGCACCTCCAGGTACTGACGCTCTGCACCTCCAGGTACTGACGCTCTGCACCTCCAGGTACTGACGCTCTGCGCCTCCTGGTGCTGACGCTCTGCACCTCCAGATACTGACGCACTGCACCTCCAGATACTGACGCTCTGCGCCTCCTGGAACTGACGCTCTGCACCTCCAGATACTGACGCACTGCACCTCCAGATACTGACGCTCTGCGCCTCCTGGTACTGATGCTCTGCACCTCTAGGTACTGACGCTCTGCAACTCCAGGTACTGACGCTCTGCACCTCCTGGTACTGACGCTCTGCACCTCCAGGTACTGACGCTCTGCACCTCCAGGTACTGACGCTCTGCACCTCCACATGCTGATGCTCTGCACCTCCAGATACTGACACACAGCGCTCTGCACCTCCAGATATTGACGCTCTGCACCTCCTGGTACTGACGCTCTGCACCTCCTGGTACTGACGCTCTGCACCTCCAGGTACTGACGCTCTGCACCTCCTGGTACTGACGCTCTGCACCTCCTGGTACTGACGCTCTGCACCTCCAGGTACTGACGCTCTGCACGTCCTGGTACTGACGCTCTGCACCTCCTGGTACTGACGCTCTGCACCTCCTGGTACTGACGCTCTGCACCTCCAAGTACTGACGCTCTGCACCTCCAGGTACTGACGCTCTGCACCTCCTGGTACTGACGCTCTTCACCTCCTGGTACTGATGCTCTGCACCTCCTGGTACTGACGCACTGCACCTCCTGGTACTGACGCTCTGCACCTCCTGGTACTGATGCTCTGCACCTCCAAGTACTGACGCTCTGCACCTCCAGGTACTGACGCTCTGCACCTCCTGGTACTGACGGTCTTCACCTCCTGGTACTGATGCTCTGCACCTCCTGGTACTGACGCTCTGCACCTCCTGGTACTGATGCTCTGCACCTCCTGGTACTGACGCTCTTCACCTCCTGGTACTGACGCTCTGCACCTCCTGGTACTGACGCACTGCACCTCCTGGTACTGACGCTCTGCACCTCCTGGTACTGATGCTCTGCACCTCCAAGTACTGACGCTCTGCACCTCCAGGTACTGACGCTCTGCACCTCCTGGTACTGACGCTCTTCACCTCCTGGTACTGATGCTCTGCACCTCCTGGTACTGACGCTCTGCACCTCCTGGTACTGATGCTCTGCACCTCCTGGTACTGATGCTCTGCACCTCCTGGTACTGATGCTCTGCACCTCCAGGTACTGACGCTCTGCACCTCCTGGTACTGACGCTCTGCACCTCCTGGTACTGACGCTCTTCACCTCCTGGTACTGATGCTCTGCACCTCCTGGTACTGACGCACTGCACCTCCTGGTACTGACGCTCTGCACCTCCTGGTACTGATGCTCTGCACCTCCAAGTACTGACGCTCTGCACCTCCAGGTACTGACGCTCTGCACCTCCTGGTTCTGACGCTCTTCACCTCCTGGTACTGATGCTCTGCACCTCCTGGTACTGACGCTCTGCACCTCCTGGTACTGACGCTCTTCACCTCCTGGTACTGACGCTCTGCACCTCCTGGTACTGACGTTCTGCACCTCCTGGTTCTGACGCTCTTCACCTCCTGGTACTGATGCTCTGCACCTCCTGGTACTGACGCTCTGCACCTCCTGGTACTGATGCTCTGCACCTCCTGGTACTGATGCTCTGCACCTCCTGGTACTGATGCTCTGCACCTCCTGGTACTGATGCTCTGCACCTCCAAGTACTGACGCTCTGCACCTCCAGGTACTGACGCTCTGCACCTCCTGGTACTGACGCTCTTCACCTCCTGGTACTGATGCTCTGCACCTCCTGGTACTGACGCACTGCACCTCCTGGTACTGACGCTCTGCACCTCCTGGTACTGATGCTCTGCACCTCCTGGTACTGACGCTCTGCACCTCCTGGTACTGACGCTCTGCACCTCCTGGTACTGACGGTCTTCACCTCCTGGTACTGATGCTCTGCTCCTCCTGGTACTGACGCTCTGCACCTCCTGGTACTGATGCTCTGCACCTCCTGGTACTGACGCTCTTCACCTCCTGGTACTGACGCACTGCACCTCCTGGTACTGACGCACTGCACCTCCTGGTACTGACGCTCTGCACCTCCTGGTACTGATGCTCTGCACCTCCAAGTACTGACGCTCTGCACCTCCAGGTACTGACGCTCTGCACCTCCTGGTACTGACGCTCTTCACCTCCTGGTACTGATGCTCTGCACCTCCTGGTACTGACGCTCTGCACCTCCTGGTACTGATGCTCTGCACCTCCTGGTACTGATGCTCTGCACCTCCTGGTACTGATGCTCTGCACCTCCAGGTACTGACGCTCTGCACCTCCTGGTACTGACGCTCTGCACCTCCTGGTACTGACGCTCTTCACCTCCTGGTACTGATGCTCTGCACCTCCTGGTACTGACGCACTGCACCTCCTGGTACTGACGCTCTGCACCTCCTGGTACTGATGCTCTGCACCTCCAAGTACTGACGCTCTGCACCTCCAGGTACTGACGCTCTGCACCTCCTGGTACTGACGCTCTTCACCTCCTGGTACTGATGCTCTGCACCTCCTGGTACTGATGCTCTGCACCTCCTGGTACTGACGCTCTTCACCTCCTGGTACTGACGCTCTGCACCTCCTGGTACTGACGCTCTGCGCCTCCTGGTACTGACGCTCTGCACCTCCAGGTACTGACGCTCTGCACCTCCTGGTACTGACGCTCTGCACCTCCTGGTACTGATGCTCTGCACCTCCTGGTACTGACGCACAGCACTCTGCACCTCCAGATACTGACGCACAGTGCTCTGCACCTCCTGGTACTGACGCTCTGCACATCCAGATACTGACGCACAGCGCTCTGCACCTCCTGGTACTGATGCTCTGCACCTCCTGGTACTGACGCTCTGCACCTCCTGGTACAGACGCTCTTCACCTCCTGGTACTGACGCTCTTCACCTCCTGGTACTGACGCTCTGCACCTCCTGGTACAGACGCTCTTCACCTCCAGGTACTGACGCTCTTCACCTCCTGGTACTGACGCTCTTCACCTCCTGGTACAGACGCTCTTCACCTCCTGGTACTGACGCTCTGCACCTCCTGGTACTGACGCACAGCGCTCTGCACCTCCTGGTACTGACGCACAGCGCTCTGCACCCCCAGGTACTGACGCTCTGCACCTCCTGGTACTGACGCTCTGCACCTCCTGGTACTGACCCTCTACACCTCTTGGTACTGACGCTCTGCACCTCCTGGTACTGACGCTCTGCACCTCCAGATACTGACGCAAAGCGCTCTGCACCTCCAGATGCTGACGCTCTGCACCTCCACATGCTGACACACAGCGCTCTGCCCCTCCAGATGCTGACGCTCTGCACCTCCAGATGCTGACGCTCTGCACCTCCAGATACTGACGCACAGTGCTGTGCACCTCCAGATACTGACACACAGCGCTCTGCACCTCCAGGTACTGACGCTCTGCACCTCCAGATACTGACGCACAGCGCTGTGCACCTCCAGATACTGACGCACAGCGCTCTGCACCTCCAGGTACTGACGCACAGCGCTCTGCACCTCCAGATACTGAGGCACAGCGCTGTGCACCTCCAGATACTGACGCACAGCGCTCTGCACCTCCAGGTACTGACGCACAGCGCTCTGCACCTCCAGGTACTGACGCACAGCGCTCTGCACCTCCAGGTACTGACGCACAGTGCTCTGCACCTCCAGGTACTGACGCACAGACCTTTGCACCTCCAGGTACTGACGCACAGCGCTCTGCACCTCCAGGTACTGACGCACAGCGCTCTGCACCTCCAGATACTGACGTACAGTGCTCTGCACCTCCAGATACTGACGCACAGCGCTCTGCACCTCCAGGTACTGACGCACAGTGCTCTGCACCTCCACATGCTGACGCTCTGCACCTCCAGATGCTGATGCTCTGCACCTCCAGATGCTGATGCACAGTGCTCTGCACCACCAGATACTGACGCACAGCGCTCTGCACCTCCTGGTACTGACGCACAGCGCTCTGCACCTCCAGATACTGACGCACAGCGCTCTGCACCTCCAGGTACTGACGCACAGCGCTCTGCTCCTCCAGGTACTGACGCACAGCGCTCTGCACCTCCAGGTACTGACGCACAGCGCTCTGCACCTCCAGGTACTGACGCACAGCGCTCTGCACCTCCAGGTACTGACGCACAGCGCTCTGCACCTCCAGGTACTGACGCACAGCGCTCTGCACCTCCAGGTACTGACGCACAGCGCTCTGCACCTCCAGGTACTGACGTACAGTGCTCTGCACCTCCAGATACTGACGCACAGCGCTCTGCACCTCCAGGTACTGACGCACAGTGCTCTGCACCTCCACATGCTGACGCTCTGCACCTCCAGATACTGACGCACAATGCTCTGCACCTCCACATGCTGACGCTCTGCACCTCCACATGCTGACGCTCTGCACCTCCACATGCTGACGCACAGCGCTCTGCAATTCCAGGTACTGACGCACAGCGCTCTGCACCTCCAGGTACTGACGCACAGCGCTCTGCAACTCCAGGTACTGACGCACAGCGCTCTGCACCTCCAGGTACTGACGCACAGCGCTCTGCACCTCCAGGTACTGACGCACAGTGCTCTGCACCTCCACATGCTGACGCTCTGCACCTCCAGATACTGACGCACAGCGCTCTGCACCTCCAGGTACTGACGCACAGTGCTCTGCACCTCCACATGCTGACGCTCTGCACCTCCACATGCTGACGCTCTGCACCTCCAGATACTGACGCACAGCGCTCTGCACCTCCAGGTACTGACGCACAGCGCTCTGCACCTCCAGGTACTGACGCACAGCGCTCTTCACCTCCAGATACTGACGCACAGCGCTCTGCACCTCCAGGTACTGACGCACAGCGCTCTGCACCACCAGGTACTGACGCACAGCGCTCTGCACCTCCAGGTACTGACGCACAGCGCTCTGCACCTCCAGGTACTGACGCACAGCGCTCTGCACCTCCAGGTACTGACGCACAGCGCTCTGCACCTCCAGATACTGACGCACAGCGCTCTGCACCTCCAGGTACTGACGCACAGACCTCTGCACCTCCAGGTACTGACGCACAGCGCTCTGCACCTCCAGATACTGACGTACAGTGCTCTGCACCTCCAGATACTGACGCACAGCGCTCTGCACCTCCAGGTACTGACGCACAGCGCTCTGCACCTCCAGATACTGACGCACAGCGCTCTGCACCTCCAGGTACTGACGCACAGTGCTCTGCACCTCAACATGCTGACGCTCTGCACCTCCACATGCTGACGCTCTGCACCTCCAGATACTGACGCACAATGCTCTGCACCTCCACATGCTGACGCTCTGCACCTCCACATGCTGACACTCTGCACCTCCACATGCTGACGCACAGCGCTCTTCACCTCCTGGTACTGACGCACAGCGCTCTTCACCTCCTGGTACTGACGCACAGAGCTCTGCACCTCCTGGTACTGACGCACAGAGCTCTGCACCTCCAGGTACTGACGCACAGCGCTCTGCACCTCCAGGTACTGATGCACAGCGCTCTGCACCTCCAGGTACTGACGCACAGTGCTCTGCACCTCCACATGCTGACGCTCTGCACCTTCAGATACTGACGCACAGCGCTCTGCACCTCTAGTTACTGATGCACAATGCTCTGCACCTCCAGATACTGACGCACAGCGCTCTGCACCTCCAGGTACTGACGCACAGCGCTCTTCACCTCCAGGTACTGACGCACAGCGCTCTTCACCTCCTGGTACTGACGCACAGCGCTCTGCACCTCCAGGTACTGACGCACAGCGCTCTGCACCTCCAGGTACTGACGCACAGCGCTCTGCACCTCCAGGTACTGACGCACAGTGCTCTGCACCTCGACATGCTGACGCTCTGCACCTCCACATGCTGACGCTCTGCACCTCCAGATACTGACGCACAGCGCTCTGCTCCTCCAGGTACTGACGCACAGCGCTCTGCTCCTCCAGGTACTGACGCACAGCGCTCTGCACCTCCAGGTACTGACGCACAGCGCTTTGCTCCTCCAGGTACTGACGCACAGCGCTCTGCACCTCCAGACACAGACGCACAGCACTCTGCCCCTCCAGATACTGACGCACAGCGCTCTGCACCTCCAGGTACTGACGCACAGCGCTTTGCTCCTCCAGGTACTGACGCACAGCGCTTTGCTCCTCCAGACACAGACGCACAGCGCTCTGCACCTCCAGATACTGACGCACAGCGCTCTGCACCTCCAGGTACTGACGCACAGCGCTCTGCCCCTCCAGATACTGACGCACAGCGCTCTGCACCTCCAGGTACTGACGCACAGCGCTCTGCCCCTCCAGATACTGATGCACAGCGCTCTGCATCTCCAGGTACTGACGCACAGCGCTCTGCACCTCCAGGTACTGACACACAGCGCTCTGCACCTCCAGGTACTGTCGCACAGCGCTATGCACCTCCAGGTACTGACGCACAGCGCTCTGCACCTGCAGGTACTTACGCACAGCGCTCTGCACCTCCACATGCTGACGCACAGCGCTCTGCACCTCCAGGTACTGACGCTCTGCACCTCCACATGCTGACGCTCTGCACCTCCAGATACTGACGCACAGCGCTCTGCACCTCTAGTTACTGACACACAATGCTCTGCACCTCCAGATACTGACGCACAGCGCTCTGCACCTCCAGGTACTGACGCACAGCGCTCTGCACCTCCAGGTACTGACGCACAGCGCTCTGCACTTCCAGGTACTGACGCACAGCGCTCTGCACCTCCAGGTACTGACGCACAGCGCTCTGCACCTCCAGGTACTGACGCACAGCGCTCTGCACCTCCAGGTACTGACGCACAGCGCTTTGCTCCTCCAGGTACTGACGCACAGCGCTCTGCACCTCCATGTACTGACGCACAGCGCTCTGCACCTCCATGTACTGACGCACAGCGCTCTGCCCCTCCAGGTACTGACGCACAGCGCTCTGCACCTCCAGGTACTGACGCACAATGCTCTACACCTCCACATGCTGACGCTCTGCACCTCCACATGCTGACGCACAGCGCTCTGCACCTCCAGATGCCGACACACAGCGCTCTGCACCTCCAGGTACTTACGCACAGCGCTCTGCACCTCCTGGTACTGACACTTTGCACCTCCTGGTACTGACGCTCTGCACCTCCAGGTACTGACGCTCTGCACCTCCTGGTACTGACGCACAGCGCTCTGCACCTCCAGATACTGACGATCTGCACCTCCAGATGCTGACGCACAGTGCTTTGCACCACCAGATACTGATGCACAGCGCTCTGCACCTCCAGGTACTGACGCACAGCGCTCTGCACCTCAAGGTACTGACGCATAGTGCTCTGCACCTCCAGGTACTGATGCACAGCGCTCTGCACCTCCAGGTACTGACGCACAGCGCTCTGCACCTCCAGGTACTAACGCACAGCGCTCTGCACCTCCAGGTACTGACGCACAGCGCTTTGCTCCTCCAGGTACTGACGCACAGCGCTCTGCACCTCCAGGTACTGACGCACAGCGCTCTGCACCTCCTGGTACTGATGCACAGCGCTCTGCACCTCCAGAAACTGATGCACAGCGCGCTGCACCTCCAGGTACTGACGTGACGCGCCCCCTGGGCCATATTCTTTAGGGGGAATATCCGGAGCCGGATCAGATGGGAGTTGTAGTCTTCCGAGTGGCTGTGACCCGGTCCGTGCCCAGGGTGTCAAACTCAGTTGTATGTGGCAGTCATACAGATGTTATTAAGTTCTTAATGTCGACTACGCCACCCGTTGTGTTGCGGTCACTGTGGCCGCCGCTGCAGCAGGGTCCGCTGAGGCTGATGGTGTAGGTGCAGCTTTGGTGATATAACCCCCAACGGGTGGGGTATAGCCTCAGGGGGATCAGGTGCAGAGGATGGGAGTTGTGGTGATGCAGTGTAGACGGCAATCAGAGACAGAGTCGGGTTATGCAGTTAAGGGTATTTACTCACTGCTGATGTTCCGGTCACTCCAGCTTCAAGTGACCTCCCGAGCCGTGCTGCGTCCACCAGGTCCTGGATCCAGCCAACCCCCAAGCAAGTCCGGAGCGTGACCCTGAGCTCTCCTTCTGTCCTTTCTCTGGCCGTCCCCACTATTGATCCACCCAGGTCCAGCTCCCTCGGGCCTTCTGTTGGGAGACCCTTGGCCTTGGGTTCCCTGACCCTCCATGTGGTATGCCTTCGTGGTGGATGTGGTGGGTGACCGTGGCAGACGCTGCCCACGGTCTCCGGTCTCTGGCTGGGGTGTGTTTTTGCCCCCACCAGCTTGGGTTCCGGTACCCTGATGCCGACTCTTCACCCGTGGATTGGATTTGGGGTCTCAGAGTCCTCTCTTCTGCTTCCCCCTCTGGGTCTCTCTTACTTTCTCCTCTCTCTCTCTCTGGGGCTTCTCTGCTCCTCTTCCTCCTCTGACTTCTCTCTGCAAAGGCTGACAGACTGACCCTGTTCTTTGATGGTGCCCACCTTATATACACCCTCTATGTGTGAGCTCAGGTGACCAGCACCCAATGAGCTCCTATCTTTACCCAGGCTGCTCCCCCTATCTGCCCCTACACTACTGGGATGTTCCACCCCCCTCCCACTCCAGCCAGGAACAGACTCGGTCGCACCTGCACATTTCTAAGTGGGAGTACCGTCGGCCTGTTCCTCGGAAATGGGATGTGTGTAGTGCATGCAGCCTACCGAGCTCAGTTCCACACTCCATCCTTACCCGGGAGTGGAATATCACACCTCTGGGTTGAGGTGCAATACCCCTGTAGCAGCCGAATCCTCAGGGTGCTACAGACGCACAGCGCTCTGCACCTGCAGGTACTTACGCACAGCGCTCTGCACCTCCACATGCTGACGCACAGCGCTCTGCACCTTCAGGTACTGACGCTCTGAACCTCCACATGCTGACGCTCTGCACCTCCAGATACTGAAGCACAGCGCTCTGCACCTCCAGGTACTGACGCACAGCGCTCTGCACCTCCAGGTACTGACGCACAGCGCTCTGCACCTCCAGGTACTGACGCACAGTGCTCTGCACCTCCAGGTACTGACGCACAGCGATCTGCACCTCCAGGTACTGAGGCACAGCGCTCTGCACCTCCAGGTACTGACGCACAGCGATCTGCACCTCCAGGTACTGACGCACAGCGATCTGCACCTCCAGGTACTGACGCACAGTGCTCTGCACCTCCAGGTACTGACGCACAGCGCTCTGCCCCTCCAGATACTGATGCACAGCGCTCTGCACCTCCAGGTACTGACGCACAGCGCTCTGCACCTCCAGGTACTGAAGCACAGCGCTCTGCACCTCCAGGTACTGACGCACAGCGCTCTGCACCTCCAGGTACTGACGCACAGCGCTCTGCACCTCCAGGTACTGACGCACAGTGCTCTGCACCTCCAGGTACTGACGCACAGCGATCTGCACCTCCAGGTACTGAGGCACAGCGCTCTGCACCTCCAGGTACTGACGCACAGCGCTCTGCACCTCCAGGTACTGACGCACAGCGCTCTGCACCTCCAGGTACTGACGCACAGCGCTCTGCACCTCCAGGTACTGACGCACAGCGCTCTGCACCTCCAGGTACTGACGCACAGCGCTCTGCCCCTCCAGATACTGATGCACAGCGCTCTGCACCTCCAGGTACTGACGCACAGCGCTCTGCACCTCCAGGTACTGAAGCACAGCGCTCTGCACCTCCAGGTACTGACGCACAGCGCTCTGCACCTCCAGGTACTGACGCACAGCGCTCTGCCCCTCCAGATACTGATGCACAGCGCTCTGCACCTCCAGGTACTGACGCACAGCGCTCTGCACCTCCAGGTACTGACGCACAGCGCTCTGCACCTCCAGGTACTGACGCTCTGCACCTCCAGGTACTGACACACAGCGCTCTGCACCTCCTGGTACTGACGCTCTGCACCTCCAGGTACTGACGCTCTGCACCTCCTGGTACTGACGCTCTGCACCTCCTGGTACTGACGCTCTGCGCCTCCTGGTACTGATGCTCTGCGCCTCCTGGTACTGACGCTCTACACCTCCTGGTACTGACGCTCTGCACCTCCTGGTACTGACGCTCTGCGCCTCCTGGTACTGAAGCTCTGCACCTCCAGGTACTGACGCTCTGCTCCTCCTGGTACTGACGCTCTGCGCCTCCTGGTACTGACGCTCTGCACCTCCTGGTACTGACGCTCTGCACCTCCTGGTACTGACGCTCTGCACCTCCAGGTACTGACGCTCTGCACCTCCTGGTACTGACGCTCTGCGCCTCCTGGTACTGACGCTCTGCACCTCCTGGTACTGACGCTCTGCACCTCCAGGTACTGACGCTCTGCGCCTCCAGGTACTGACGCTCTGCGCCTCCTGGTACTGACACTCTGCGCCTCCTGGTACTGACGCTCTGCGCCTCCTGGTACTGACGCTCTGCGCCTCCAGGTACTGACGCTCTGCACCTCCTGGTACTGACGCTCTGCGCCTCCTGGTACTGACGCTCTGCACCTCCAGGTACTGACGCTCTGCACATCCTGGTACTGACGCTCTGCACCTCCAGGTACTGACGCTCTGCACCTCCTGGTACTGACGCTCTGCACCTCCAGGTACTGACGCTCTGCACCTCCAGATACTGACGATCTGCACCTCTAGGTACTGACGCTCTGCACCTCCTGGTACTGACGCTCTGCACCTCCAGGTACTGACGCTCTGCACCTCCAGGTACTGACGCTCTGCACCTCCAGGTACTGACGCTCTGCTCCTCCTGGTACTGACGCTCTGCACCTCCAGATACTGACGCTCTGCTCCTCCTTGTACTGACCCTTTGCACCTCCTGGTACTGATGCTCTTCACCTCCTGGTACTGATGCTCTGCACCTCCTGGTACTGGCGCTCTGCACCTCCTGGTACTGGCGCACAGCGCTCTTCTCCTCCACATGCTGACGCTCTGCACCTCCAGATACTGACGCTCTTCACCTCCTGGTACTGACGCTCTGCACCTCCAGATACTGACGCACAGCACTCTGCACCTCCACATGCTGATGCTCTGCACCTCCTGGTACTGACGCTCTGCACCTCCACATACTGACGCACTGCGCTCTGCTCCTCCACATGCTGACGCTCTGCACCTCCAGATACTGACGCTCTGCACCTCCAGATACTGACGCTCTGCACCTCCTGGTACTGACGCTCTGCACCTCCTGGTACTGACGCTCTGCACATCCTGGTACTGACGCTCTGCACATCCTGGTACTGACGCTCTGCACCTCCACATGCTGACGCTCTGCACCTCCAGGTACTGACGCTCTGCACCTCCAGATACTGACGCTCTGCACCTCCTGGTACTGACGCTCTGCACCTCCACATGCTGACGCTCTGCACCTCCAGGTACTGACGCTCTGCACCTCCAGGTACTGACGCTCTGCACCTCCAGGTACTGACGCTCTGCGCCTCCTGGTGCTGACGCTCTGCACCTCCAGATACTGACGCACTGCACCTCCAGATACTGACGCTCTGCGCCTCCTGGAACTGACGCTCTGCACCTCCAGATACTGACGCACTGCACCTCCAGATACTGACGCTCTGCACCTCCTGGTACTGACGCTCTGCACCTCCAGGTACTGACGCTCTGCACCTCCAGGTACTGACGCTCTGCACCACCTGGTACTGACGCTCTGCGCCTCCTGGTACTGACGCTCTGCACCTCCTGGTACTGACGCTCTGCGCCTCCTGGTACTGACGTTCTGCACCTCCAGGTACTGACGCTCTGCACCTCCTGGTACTGACGCTCTGCACCTCCTGGTACTGACGCTCTGCACCTCCAGGTACTGACGCTCTGCACCTCCAGGTACTGACGCTCTGCACCTCCAGGTACTGACGCTCTGCACCACCTGGTACTGACGCTCTGCACCTCCAGGTACTGACGCTCTGCGCCTCCTGGTACTGACGCTCTGCGCCTCCTGGTACTGACGCTCTGCGCCTCCAGGTACTGATGCTCTGCGCCTCCAGGTACTGACGCTCTGCACCTCCTGGTACTGACGCTCTGCGCCTCCTGGTACTGACGCTCTGCACCTCCAGGTACTGACGCTCTGCACATCCTGGTACTGACGCTCTGCACCTCCAGGTACTGACGCTCTGCCCCTCCTGGTACTGACGCTCTGCGCCTCCTGGTACTGACGCTCTGCACCTCCAGGTTCTGACGCTCTGCACCTCCAGATACTGACGCGCTGCACCTCCAGGTACTGACGCTCTGCACCTCCTGGTACTGACGCTCTGCACCTCCAGGTACTGACGCTCTGCACCTCCAGGTACTGACGCTCTGCACCTCCAGATACTGACGCTCTGCTCCTCCTTGTACTGACCCTCTGCACCTCCTGGTACTGACACACAGTGCTCTGCACCTCCTGGTACTGATGCTCTTCACCTCCTGGTACTGATGCTCTGCACCTCCTGGTACTGGCGCTCTGCACCTCCTGGTACTGGCGCACAGCGCTCTTCACCTCCAGATACTGACGCTCTGCACCTCCTGGTACTGACGCACAGCGCTCTGCACCTCCACATGCTGACGCTCTGCACCTCCAGATACTGACGCTCTGCACCTCCACATGCTGACGCTCTGCACCTCCAGATACTGACGCTCTGCACCTCCTGGTACTGACGCTCTGCACCTCCACATGCTGACGCTCTGCACCTCCAGATACTGACGCTCTGCACCTCCAGATACTGACGTTTTGCACCTCCTGGTACTGACGCTCTGCACCTCCAGGTACTGTCGCACAGCGCTCTGCACCTCCAGGTACTGACGCACAGCGCTCTGCACCTGCAGGTACTTACGCACAGCGCTCTGCACCTCCACATGCTGACACACAGCGCTCTGCACCTTCAGGTACTGACGCTCTGCACCTCCACATGCTGACGCTCTGCACCTCCAGATACTGACGCACAGCGCTCTGCACCTCTAGTTACTGACGCACAATGCTCTGCACCTCCAGATACTGACGCACAGCGCTCTGCACCTCCAGGTACTGACGTACAGCGCTCTGCACCTCCAGGTACTGACGCACAGCGCTCTGCTCCTCCAGGTACTGACGCACAGTGCTCTGCACCTCCAGGTACTGACGCACAGCGATCTGCACCTCCAGGTACTGAGGCACAGCGCTCTGCACCTCCAGGTACTGACGCACAGCGATCTGCACCTCCAGGTACTGACGCACAGCGCTCTGCACCTCCAGGTACTGACGCACAGCGCTCTGCACCTCCAGGTACTGACGCACAGCGCTCTGCCCCTCCAGACACTGATGCACAGCGCTCTGCACCTCCAGGTACTGACGCACAGCGCTCTGCACCTCCAGGTACTGACGCTCTGCACCTCCAGGTACTGACACACAGCGCTCTGCACCTCCTGGTACTGACGCTCTGCACCTCCAGGTACTGACGCTCTGCACCTCCTGGTACTGACGCTCTGCACCTCCTGGTACTGACGCTCTGCGCCTCCTGGTACTGATGCTCTGCGCCTCCTGGTACTGACGCTCTGCACCTCCAGGTACTGACGCTCTGCACCTCCAGGTACTGACGCTCTTCGCCTCCTGGTACTGACGCTCTGCGCCTCCTGGTACTGAAGCTCTGCACCTCCAGGTACTGACGCTCTGCACCTCCTGGTACTGACGCTCTGCGCCTACTGGTACTGACGCACTGCACCTCCAGGTACTGACGCTCTTCGCCTCCTAGTACTGACGCTCTGCGCCTCCTGGTACTGAAGCTCTGCACCTCCTGGTACTTTCGCTCTGCACCTCCAGGTACTGACGCTCTGCACCTCCTGGTACTGATGCTTTTCACCTCCTGGTACTGACGCTCTGCACCTCCTGATACTGACGCTCTGCACCTCCTGGTACTGACGCCCTGCACCTCCAGGTACTGACGCTCTGCACCTCCTGGTACTGACGCTCTGCACCTCCAGGTACTGACGCTCTGCACCTCCTGGTACTGACGCTCTGCACCTCCAGGTACTGACGCTCTGCACCTCCAGGTACTGACGCTCTGCACCTCCTGGTACTGACGCTCTGCACCTCCTGGTACTGACGCTCTGCACCTCCTGGTACTGACGCTCTGCGCCTCCTGGTACTGACGCTCTGCACCTCCAGGTACTGACGCTCTGCACCTCCAGGTACTGACGCTCTGCACCTCCTGGTACTGACGCTCTGCACCTCCAGGTACTGACGCTCTGCGCCTCCAGGTACTGACGCTCTGCGCCTCCAGGTACTGACGCTCTGCGCCTTGTGGTACTGACGCTCTGCGCCTCCTGGTACTGACGCTCTGCGCCTCCAGGTACTGACGCTCTGCACCTCCTGGTACTGACACTCTGCGCCTCCTGATACTGACGCTCTGCACCTCCAGGTACTGACGCTCTCCACATCCTGGTACTGACGCTCTGCACCTCCAGGTACTGACGCTCTGCACCTCCTGGTACTGACGCTCTGCGCCTCCAGGTACTGACGCTCTGCACCTCCAGGTACTGACGCTCTGCACCTCCAGATACTGACGCTCTGCACCTCCAGGTACTGACGCTCTGCACCTCCTGGTACTGATGCTCTGCACCTCCAGGTACTGACGCTCTGCACCTCCAGGTACTGACGCTCTGCACCTCCAGGTACTGACGCTCTGCTCCTCCTGGTACTGACGCTCTGCACCTCCAGATACTGACGCTCTGCTCCTCCTTGTACTGACCCTCTGCACCTCCTGGTACTGATGCTCTGCACCTCCTGGTACTGATGCTCTGCACCTCCTGGTACTGGCGCTCTGCACCTCCTGGTACTGGCGCACAGCGCTCTTCACCTCCAGATACTGACGCTCTGCACCTCCTGGTACTGACGCACAGCGCTCTGCACCTCCACATGCTGACGCTCTTCACCTCCTGGTACTGATGCTCTGCACCTCCTGGTACTGGCGCTCTGCACCTCCTGGTACTGGCGCACAGCGCTCTTCACCTCCAGATACTGACGCTCTGCACCTCCTGGTACTGACGCACAGCGCTCTGCACCTCCACATGCTGACGCTCTGCACCTCCTGGTACTGACGCTCTGCACCTCCAGATACTGACGCACAGCACTCTGCACCTCCACATGCTGACGCTCTGCACCTCCTGGTACTGACGCTCTGCACCTCCAGATACTGACGCACTGCGCTCTGCACCTCCACATGCTGACGCTCTGCACCTCTAGATACTGACGCTCTGCACCTCCAGATACTGACGCTCTGCACCTCCTGGTACTGACGCTCTGCACCTCCTGGTACTGACGCTCTGCACATCCTGGTACTGACGCTCTGCACCTCCACATGCTGACGCTCTGCACCTCCAGGTACTGACGCTCTGCACCTCCAGATACAGAGGCTCTGCACCTCCTGTTACTGACGCTCTGCACCTCCACATGCTGACGCTCTGCACCTCCAGGTACTGACGCTCTGCACCTCCTGGTACTGACGCTCTGCGCCTCCTGGTGCTGATGCTCTGCACCTCCAGATACTGACGCACTGCACCTCCAGATACTGACGCTCTGCGCCTCCTGGTACTGACGCTCTGCACCTCCAGATACTGACGCACTGCACCTCCAGATACTGACGCTCTGCGCCTCCTGGTACTGACGCTCTGCACCTCCAGGTACTGACGCTCTGCACCTCCAGGTACTGACGCTCTGCACCTCCTGGTACTGACGCTCTGCACCTCCAGGTACTGACGCTCTGCACCTCCAGGCACTGACGCTCTGCACCTCCACATGCTGACGCTCTGCACATCCAGATACTGACACACAGCGCTCTGCACCTCCTGGTACTGACGCTCTGCACCTCCTGGTACTGACGCTCTGCACCTCCTGGTACTGACGCTCTGCACCTCCTGGTACTGACGCTCTGCACCTCCAGGTACTGACGCTCTGCACCTCCTGGTACTGACGCTCTGCACCTCCTGGTACTGACGCTCTGCACCTGCTGGTACTGACGCTCTGCACCTCCAGATACTGACGCACAGCGTTCTGCACCTCCACATGCTGACGCTCTGCACCTCCTGGTACTGACGCTCTGCACCTCCACATGCTGACGCTCTGCACCTCCAGATACTGACGCACAGCGTTCTGCACCTCCACATGCTGACGCTCTGCACCTCCTGGTACTGACGCTCTGCACCTCCAGGTACTGACGCTCTGCACCTCCTGGTACTGACGCTCTGCGCCTCCTGGTACTGACGCTCTGCGCCTCCTGGTACTGACGCTCTGCACCTCCTGGTACTGACGCTCTGCACCTCCAGGTACTGACGCTCTTCACCTCCTGGTACTGACGCTCTGCGCCTGCTGGTACTGAAGCTCTGCGCCTCCAGGTACTGACGCTCTGCACCTCCTGGTACTGACACTCTGCGCCTCCTGGTACTGACGCTCTGCACCTCCTGGTACTTTCGCTCTGCACCTCCAAGTACTGACGCTCTGCAACTCCTGGCACTGATGCTCTTCACCTCCTGGTACTGACGCTCTGCACCTCCTGATACTGACGCTCTGCACCTCCTGGTACTGACGCTCTGCACCTCCTGGTACTGACGCTCTGCACCTCCTGATACTGACGCTCTGCACCTCCAGGTACTGACGCTCTGCACCTCCTGATACTGACGCTCTGCACCTCCTGATACTGACGCTCTGCACCTCCTGGTACTGACGCTCTGCACCCCCAGGTATTGACGCTCTGCACCTCCTGGTACTGACGCTCTGCACCTCCAGGTACTGACGCTCTGCACCTCCTGGTACTGACGCTCTGCACCTCCAGGTACTGACGCTCTGCACCTCCTGGTACTGACGCTCTGCACCTCCAGGTACTGACACTCTGCACCTCCAGGTACTGACGCTCTGCACCACCTGGTACTGACGCTCTGCGCCTCCTGGTACTGACGCTCTGCACCTCCTGGTACTGACGCTCTGCGCCTCCTGGTACTGACGTTCTGCACCTCCAGGTACTGACGCTCTGCACCTCCTGGTACTGACGCTCTGCACCTCCTGGTACTGACGCTCTGCACCTCCAGGTACTGACGCTCTGCACCTCCAGGTACTGACGCTCTGCACCACCTGGTACTGACGCTCTGCACCTCCAGGTACTGACGCTCTGCGCCTCCTGGTACTGACGCTCTGCGCCTCCGGGTACTGACGCTCTGCGCCTCCAGGTACTGATGCTCTGCGCCTCCAGGTACTGACGCTCTGCACCTCCTGGTACTGACGCTCTGCGCCTCCTGGTACTGACGCTCTGCACCTCCAGGTACTGACGCTCTGCACATCCTGGTACTGACGCTCTGCACCTCCAGGTACTGACGCTCTGCCCCTCCTGGTACTGACGCTCTGCGCCTCCTGGTACTGACGCTCTGCACCTCCAGGTTCTGACGCTCTGCACCTCCAGATACTGACGCGCTGCACCTCCAGGTACTGACGCTCTGCACCTCCTGGTACTGACGCTCTGCACCTCCAGGTACTGACGCTCTGCACCTCCAGGTACTGACGCTCTGCACCTCCAGATACTGACGCTCTGCTCCTCCTTGTACTGACCCTCTGCACCTCCTGGTACAGACACACAGTGCTCTGCACCTCCTGGTACTGATGCTCTTCACCTCCTGGTACTGATGCTCTGCACCTCCTGGTACTGGCGCTCTGCACCTCCTGGTACTGACGCTCTGCGCCTCCTGGTACTGACGCTCTGCACCTCCAGGTTCTGACGCTCTGCACCTCCAGATACTGACGCGCTGCACCTCCAGGTACTGACGCTCTGCACCTCCTGGTACTGACGCTCTGCACCTCCAGGTACTGACGCTCTGCACCTCCAGGTACTGACGCTCTGCACCTCCAGATACTGACGCTCTGCTCCTCCTTGTACTGACCCTCTGCACCTCCTGGTACAGACACACAGTGCTCTGCACCTCCTGGTACTGATGCTCTTCACCTCCTGGTACTGATGCTCTGCACCTCCTGGTACTGGCGCTCTGCACCTCCTGGTACTGGCGCACAGCGCTCTTCACCTCCAGATACTGACGCTCTGCACCTCCTGGTACTGACGCACAGCGCTCTGCACCTCCACATGCTGACGCTCTGCACCTCCAGATACTGACGCTCTGCACCTCCTGGTACTGACGCTCTGCACCTCCACATGCTGACGCTCTGCACCTCCAGATACTGACGCTTTGCACCTCCTGGTACTGACGCTCTGCACCTCCAGGTACTGTCGCACAGCGCTCTGCACCTCCAGGTACTGACGCACAGCGCTCTGCACCTGCAGGTACTTACGCACAGCGCTCTTCACCTCCACATGCTGACGCACAGCGCTCTGCACCTTCAGGTACTGACGCTCTGCACCTCCACATGCTGACGCTCTGCACCTCCAGATACTGACGCACAGCGCTCTGCACCTCTAGTTACTGACGCACAATGCTCTGCACCTCCAGATACTGACGCACAGCGCTCTGCACCTCCAGGTACTGCGTACAGCGCTCTGCACCTCCAGGTACTGACGCACAGCGCTCTGCTCCTCCAGGTACTGACGCACAGTGCTCTGCACCTCCAGGTACTGACGCACAGCGATCTGCACCTCCAGGTACTGAGGCACAGCGCTCTGCACCTCCAGGTACTGAAGCACAGCGATCTGCAACTCCAGGTACTGACGCACAGCGCTCTGCACCTCCAGGTACTGACGCACAGCGCTCTGCACCTCCAGGTACTGACGCACAGCGCTCTGCCCCTCCAGACACTGATGCACAGCGCTCTGCACCTCCAGGTACTGACGCACAGCGCTCTGCACCTCCAGGTACTGACGCTCTGCACCTCCAGGTACTGACGCTCTGCACCTCCAGGTACTGACACACAGCGCTCTGCACCTCCTGGTACTGACGCTCTGCACCTCCAGGTACTGACGCTCTGCACCTCCTGGTACTGACGCTCTGCACCTCCTGGTACTGACGCTCTGCACCTCCTGGTACTGACGCTCTGCGCCTCCTGGTACTGATGCTCTGCGCCTCCTGGTACTGACGCTCTGCACCTCCAGGTACTGACGCTCTGCACCTCCAGGTACTGACGCTCTTCGCCTCCTGGTACTGACGCTCTGCGCCTCCTGGTACTGAAGCTCTGCACCTCCAGGTACTGACGCGCTGCACCTCCTGGTACTGACGCTCTGCGCCTCCTGGTACTGACGCTCTGCACCTCCAGGTACTGACGCTCTGCACCTCCAGGTACTGACGCTCTGCACCTCCAGGTACTGACGCTCTTCGCCTCCTGGTACTGACGCTCTGCGCCTCCTGGTACTGAAGCTCTGCACCTCCTGGTACTTTCGCTCTGCACCTCCAGGTACTGACGCTCTGCACCTCCTGGTACTGATGCTTTTCACCTCCTGGTACTGACGATCTGCACCTCCTGATACTGACGCTCTGCACCTCCTGGTACTGACGCCCTGCACCTCCAGGTACTGACGCTCTGCACCTCCTGGTACTGACGCTCTGCACCTCCAGGTACTGACGCTCTGCACCTCCTGGTACTGACGCTCTGCACCTCCAGGTACTGACGCTCTGCACCTCCAGGTACTGACGCTCTGCACCTCCTGGTACTGACGCTCTGCACCTCCTGGTACTGACGCTCTGCACCTCCTGGTACTGACGCTCTGCGCCTCCTGGTACTGACGCTCTGCACCTCCAGGTACTGACGCTCTGCACCTCCTGGTACTGACGCTCTGCACCTCCTGGTACTGACGCTCTGCACCTCCAGGTACTGACGCTCTGCGCCTCCAGGTACTGACGCTCTGCGCCTCCAGGTACTGACGCTCTGCGCCTCCTGGTACTGACGCTCTGCGCCTCCTGGTACTGACGCTCTGCGCCTCCAGGTACTGACGCTCTGCACCTCCTGGTACTGACACTCTGCGCCTCCTGATACTGACGCTCTGCACCTCCAGGTACTGACGCTCTCCACATCCTGGTACTGACGCTCTGCACCTCCAGGTACTGACGCTCTGCACCTCCTGGTACTGACGCTCTGCGCCTCCTGGTACTGACGCTCTGCACCTCCAGGTACTGACGCTCTGCACCTCCAGATACTGACGCTCTGCACCTCCAGGTACTGACGCTCTGCACCTCCTGGTACTGATGCTCTGCACCTCCAGGTACTGACGCTCTGCACCTCCAGGTACTGACGCTCTGCATCTCCAGGTACTGACGCTCTGCTTCTCCTGGTACTGACGCTCTGCACCTCCAGATACTGACGCTCTGCTCCTCCTTGTACTGACCCTCTGCACCTCCTGGTACTGATGCTCTGCACCTCCTGGTACTGATGCTCTTCACCTCCTGGTACTGATGTTCTGCACCTCCTGGTACTGGCGCTCTGCACCTCCTGGTACTGGCGCACAGCGCTCTTCACCTCCAGATACTGACGCTCTGCACCTCCTGGTACTGACGCACAGCGCTCTGCACCTCCACATGCTGACGCTCTGCACCTCCTGGTACTGACGCTCTGCACCTCCAGATACTGACGCACAGCACTCTGCACCTCCACATGCTGACGCTCTGCACCTCCTGGTACTGACGCTCTGCACCTCCAGATACTGACGCACTGCGCTCTGCACCTCCACATGCTGACGCTCTGCACCTCTAGATAATGACGCTCTGCACCTCCAGATACTGACGCTCTGCACCTCCTGGTACTGACGCTCTGCACCTCCTGGTACTGACGCTCTGCACATCCTGGTACTGACGCTCTGCACCTCCACAAGCTGACGCTCTGCACCTCCAGGTACTGACGCTCTGCACCTCCAGATACTGACGCTCTGCACCTCCTGGTACTGACGCTCTGCACCTCCACATGCTGACGCTCTGCACCTCCAGGTACTGACGCTCTGCACCTCCTGGTACTGACGCTCTGCGCCTCCTGGTGCTGATGCTCTGCACCTCCAGATACTGACGCACTGCACCTCCAGATACTGACGCTCTGCGCCTCCTGGTACTGACGCTCTGCACCTCCAGATACTGACGCACTGCACCTCCAGATACTGACGCTCTGCGCCTCCTGGTACTGACGCTCTGCACCTCCAGGTACTGACGCTCTGCACCTCCAGGTACTGACGCTCTGCACCTCCTGGTACTGACGCTCTGCACCTCCAGGTACTGACGCTCTGCACCTCCACATGCTGACGCTCTGCACATCCAGATACTGACACACAGCGCTCTGCACCTCCTGGTACTGACGCTCTGCACCTCCTGGTACTGACGCTCTGCACCTCCTGGTACTGACGCTCTGCACCTCCTGGTACTGACGCTCTGCACCTCCTGGTACTGACGCTCTGCACCTCCAGGTACTGACGCTCTGCACCTCCACATGCTGACGCTCTGCACATCCAGATACTGACACACAGCGCTCTGCACCTCCTGGTACTGACGCTCTGCACCTCCTGGTACTGACGCTCTGCACCTCCTGGTACTGACGCTCTGCACCTCCTGGTACTGACGCTCTGCACCTCCTGGTACTGACGCTCTGCACCTCCAGATACTGACGCACAGCGTTCTGCACCTCCACATGCTGACGCTCTGCACCTCCTGGTACTGACGCACTGCACCTCCACATGCTGACGCTCTGCACCTCCTGGTACTGACGCTCTGCACCTCCAGGTACTGACGCTCTGCACCTCCTGGTACTGACGCTCTGCACCTCCTGGTACTGACGCTCTGCGCCTCCTGGTACTGATGCTCTGCGCCTCCTGGTACTGACGCTCTGCACCTCCTGGTACTGACGCTCTGCACCTCCTGGTACTGACGCTCTGCACCTCCAGGTACTGACGCTCTGCACCTCCAGGTACTGACGCTCTTCACCTCCTGGTACTGACGCTCTGCGCCTCCTGGTACTGAAGCTCTGCGCCTCCAGGTACTGACGCTCTGCACCTCCTGGTACTGACGCTCTGCGCCTCCTGGTACTGACGCTCTGCACCTCCTGGTGCTTTCGCTCTGCACCTCCAGGTACTGACGCTCTGCACCTCCTGGTACTGATGCTCTTCACCTCCTGGTACTGACGCTCTGCACCTCCTGATACTGACGCTCTGCACCTCCTGGTACTGACGCTCTGCACCTCCAGGTACTGACGCTCTGCACCTCCTGGTACTGATGCTCTGCACCTCCAGGTACTGACGCTCTGCACCTCCTGGTACTGACGCTCTGCACCTCCTGGTACTGACGCTCTGCACCTCCAGGTACTGACGCTCTGCACCTCCAGGTACTGACGCTCTGCACCTCCTGGTACTGACGCTCTGCACCTCCTGGTACTGACGCTCTGCGCCTCCTGGTACTGACGCTCTGCGCCTCCAGGTACTGACGCTCTGCACCTCCAGGTACTGACGCTCTGCACCTCCTGGTACTGACGCTCTGCACCTCCAGGTACTGACGCTCTGCACGTCCAGGTACTGACGCTCTGCGCCTCCTGGTACTGACGCTCTGCGCCTCCTGGTACAGACGCTCTGCGCCTCCAGGTACTGACGCTCTGCAACTCCAGGTACTGACGCTCTGCGCCTCCTGGTACTGACGCTCTGCGCCTCCTGGTACTGACGCTCTGCTCCTCCAGGTACTGACGCTCTGCACATCCTGGTACTGACGCTCTGCACCTCCAGGTACTGACGCTCTGCACCTCCTGGTACTGACGCTCTGCGCCTCCTGGTACTGACGCTCTGCACCTCCAGGTACTGACGCTCTGCACCTCCAGGTACTGACGCTCTGCACCTCCAGACACTGACGCTCTGCTCCTCCTTGTACTGACGCTCTGCACCTCCAGGTACTGACGCTCTGCACCTCCAGATACTGACGCTCTGCTCCTCCTTGTACTGACGCTCTGCACCTCCTGGTACTGACACACAGTGCTCTGCACCTCCTGGTACTGATGCTCTTCACCTCCTGGTACTGATGCTCTGCATCTCCTGGTACTGGCGCTCTGCACCTCCTGGTACTGGCGCACAGCGCTCTTCACCTCCAGATACTGACGCTCTGCACCTCCAGATACTGACGCTCTGCACCTCCTGGTACTGACGCTCTGCACCTCCAGATACTGACGCACAGCGCTCTGCACCTCCACATGCTCACGCTCTGCACCTCCTGGTACTGACGCTCTGCATCTCCAGATACTGACGCACTGCGCTCTGCACCTCCACATGCTGACGCTCTGCACCTCCAGATACTGACGCTCTGCACCTCCAGATACTGACGTTCTGCACCTCCTGGTACTGACGCTCTGCACCTCCTGGTACTGACGCTCTGCACATCCTGGCACTGACGCTCTGCACCTCCACATGCTGACGCTCTGCACCTCCAGGTACTGACGCTCTGCACCTCCAGATACTGACGCTCTGCACCTCCTGGTACTGACGCTCTGCACCTCCACATGCTGACGCTCTGCGCCTCCTGGTACTGACGCTCTGCACCTCCACATGCTGACGCTCTGCACCTCCAGATACTGACGCTCTGCACCTCCTGGTACTGACGCTCTGCACCTCCACATGCTGACGCTCTGCACCTCCAGGTACTGACGCTCTGCACCTCCAGGTATTGACGCTCTGCACCTCCAGGTACTGACGCTCTGCACCTCCAGGTACTGACGCTCTGCGCCTCCTGGTACTGACGCTCTGCACCTCCAGATACTGACGCACTGCACCTCCAGATACTGACGCTCTGCGCCTCCTGGTACTGACGCTCTGCACCTCCAGGTACTGACGCTCTGCACCTCCAGGTACTGACGCTCTGCACCTCCTGGTACTGACGCTCTGGGCCTCCTGGTACTGACGCTCTGCGCCTCCTGGTACTGATACTCTGCGCCTCCTGGTACTGACGCTCTGCACCTCCTGGTACTGACGCTCTGCACCTCCAGGTACTGACGCTCTGCACCTCCAGGTACTGACGCTCTTCACCTCCTGGTACTGACGCTCTGCGCCTCCTGGTACTGAAGCTCTGCGCCTCCAGGTACTGACGCTCTGCACCTCCTGGTACTGACGCTCTGCGCCTCCTAGTACTGACGCTCTGCACCTCCTGGTACTTTCGCTCTGCACCTCCAGATACTGACGCTCTGCGCCTCCTGGTAGTGACGCTCTGCGCCTCCAGGTACTGACGCTCTGCACCTCCTGGTACTCACGCTCTGCGCCTCCTAGTACTGACGCTCTGCACCTCCTGGTACTTTCGCTCTGCACCTCCAGGTACTGACGCTCTGCACCTCCTGGTACTGACGCTCTACACCTCCTGGTACTGACGCTCTGCACCTCCTGATACTGACGCTCTGCACCTCCTGGTACTGACGCTCTGCACCTCCAGGTACTGACGCTCTGCACCTCCTGGTACTGACGCTCTGCACCTCCAGGTACTGACGCTCTGCACCTCCTGGTACTGACGCTCTGCACCTCCAGGTACTGACGCTCTGCACCTCCAGGTACTGACGCTCTGCACCTCCTGGTACTGACGCTCTGCACCTCCAGGTACTGACGCTCTGCACCTCCAGGTACTGACGCTCTGCGCCTCCTGGTACTGACGCTCTGCGCCTACTGGTACTGACGCTCTGCGCCTCTAGGTACTGACGCTCTGCAACTCCAGGTACTGACGCTCTGCGCCTCCTGGTACTGACGCTCTGCGCCTCCTGGTACTGACGCTCTGCACCTCCAGGTACTGACGCTCTGCACATCCTGGTACTGACGCTCTGCACCTCCAGGTACTGACGCTCTGCACATCCTGGTACTGACGCTCTGCACCTCCAGGTACTGACGCTCTGCCCCTCCTGGTACTGACGCTCTGCGCCTCCTGGTACTGACGCTCTGCACCTCCAGGTACTGACGCTCTGCACCTCCAGATACTGACGCTCTGCACCTCCAGGTACTGACGCTCTGCACCTCCAGGTACTGACGCTCTGCACCTCCAGGTACTGACGCTCTGCACCTCCAGATACTGACGCTCTGCTCCTCCTTGTACTGACCCTCTGCACCTCCTGGTACTGACACACAGTGCTCTGCACCTCCTGGTACTGATGCTCTTCACCTCCTGGTACTGATGCTCTGCACCTCCTGGTACTGGCGCTCTGCACCTCCTGGTACTGGCGCACAGCGCTCTTCACCTCCAGATACTGACGCTCTGCACCTCCTGGTACTGACGCACAGCGCTCTGCACCTCCACATGCTGACGCTCTGCACCTCCAGATACTGACGCTCTGCACCTCCTGGTACTGACGCTCTGCACCTCCTGGTACTGACGCTCTGCGCCTCCTGGTACTGACGCTCTGCACCTCCAGGTACTGACGCTCTGCACCTCCAGGTACTGACGCTCTGCACCTCCTGGTACTGACGCTCTGCACCTCCAGGTACTGACGCTCTGCACGTCCAGGTACTGACGCTCTGCGCCTCCTGGTACTGACGCTCTGCGCCTCCTGGTACAGACGCTCTGCGCCTCCAGGTACTGACGCTCTGCAACTCCAGGTACTGACGCTCTGCGCCTCCTGGTACTGACGCTCTGCGCCTCCTGGTACTGACGCTCTGCTCCTCCAGGTACTGACGCTCTGCACATCCTGGTACTGACGCTCTGCACCTCCAGGTACTGACGCTCTGCACCTCCTGGTACTGACGCTCTGCGCCTCCTGGTACTGACGCTCTGCACCTCCAGGTACTGACGCTCTGCACCTCCAGGTACTGACGCTCTGCACCTCCAGACACTGACGCTCTGCTCCTCCTTGTACTGACGCTCTGCACCTCCAGGTACTGACGCTCTGCACCTCCAGATACTGACGCTCTGCTCCTCCTTGTACTGACGCTCTGCACCTCCTGGTACT
Organism: Phyllobates terribilis; assembly: GCF_046119375.1. Classification (NCBI taxonomy): domain Eukaryota; kingdom Metazoa; phylum Chordata; class Amphibia; order Anura; family Dendrobatidae; genus Phyllobates; species Phyllobates terribilis. The sequence continues at coordinate 810,502,668 of NW_027362764.1, read as the reverse complement.
GACACACAGTGCTCTGCACCTCCTGGTACTGATGCTCTTCACCTCCTGGTACTGATGCTCTGCATCTCCTGGTACTGGCGCTCTGCACCTCCTGGTACTGGCGCACAGCGCTCTTCACCTCCAGATACTGACGCTCTGCACCTCCTGGTACTGACGCTCTGCACCTCCAGATACTGACGCACAGCGCTCTGCACCTCCACATGCTCACGCTCTGCACCTCCTGGTACTGACGCTCTGCATCTCCAGATACTGACGCACTGCGCTCTGCACCTCCACATGCTGACGCTCTGCACCTCCAGATACTGACGCTCTGCACCTCCAGATACTGACGTTCTGCACCTCCTGGTACTGACGCTCTGCACCTCCTGGTACTGACGCTCTGCACATCCTGGCACTGACGCTCTGCACCTCCACATGCTGACGCTCTGCACCTCCAGGTACTGACGCTCTGCACCTCCAGATACTGACGCTCTGCACCTCCTGGTACTGACGCTCTGCACCTCCACATGCTGACGCTCTGCACCTCCACATGCTGACGCTCTGCACCTCCAGATACTGACGCTCTGCACCTCCTGGTACTGACGCTCTGCACCTCCACATGCTGACGCTCTGCACCTCCAGGTACTGACGCTCTGCACCTCCAGGTATTGACGCTCTGCACCTCCAGGTACTGACGCTCTGCACCTCCAGGTACTGACGCTCTGCGCCTCCTGGTACTGACGCTCTGCACCTCCAGATACTGACGCACTGCACCTCCAGATACTGACGCTCTGCGCCTCCTGGTACTGACGCTCTGCACCTCCAGGTACTGACGCTCTGCACCTCCAGGTACTGACGCTCTGCACCTCCTGGTACTGACGCTCTGGGCCTCCTGGTACTGACGCTCTGCGCCTCCTGGTACTGATACTCTGCGCCTCCTGGTACTGACGCTCTGCACCTCCTGGTACTGACGCTCTGCACCTCCAGGTACTGACGCTCTGCACCTCCAGGTACTGACGCTCTTCACCTCCTGGTACTGACGCTCTGCGCCTCCTGGTACTGAAGCTCTGCGCCTCCAGGTACTGACGCTCTGCACCTCCTGGTACTGACGCTCTGCGCCTCCTAGTACTGACGCTCTGCACCTCCTGGTACTTTCGCTCTGCACCTCCAGATACTGACGCTCTGCGCCTCCTGGTAGTGACGCTCTGCGCCTCCAGGTACTGACGCTCTGCACCTCCTGGTACTCACGCTCTGCGCCTCCTAGTACTGACGCTCTGCACCTCCTGGTACTTTCGCTCTGCACCTCCAGGTACTGACGCTCTGCACCTCCTGGTACTGACGCTCTACACCTCCTGGTACTGACGCTCTGCACCTCCTGATACTGACGCTCTGCACCTCCTGGTACTGACGCTCTGCACCTCCAGGTACTGACGCTCTGCACCTCCTGGTACTGACGCTCTGCACCTCCAGGTACTGACGCTCTGCACCTCCTGGTACTGACGCTCTGCACCTCCAGGTACTGACGCTCTGCACCTCCAGGTACTGACGCTCTGCACCTCCTGGTACTGACGCTCTGCACCTCCAGGTACTGACGCTCTGCACCTCCAGGTACTGACGCTCTGCGCCTCCTGGTACTGACGCTCTGCGCCTACTGGTACTGACGCTCTGCGCCTCTAGGTACTGACGCTCTGCAACTCCAGGTACTGACGCTCTGCGCCTCCTGGTACTGACGCTCTGCGCCTCCTGGTACTGACGCTCTGCACCTCCAGGTACTGACGCTCTGCACATCCTGGTACTGACGCTCTGCACCTCCAGGTACTGACGCTCTGCACATCCTGGTACTGACGCTCTGCACCTCCAGGTACTGACGCTCTGCCCCTCCTGGTACTGACGCTCTGCGCCTCCTGGTACTGACGCTCTGCACCTCCAGGTACTGACGCTCTGCACCTCCAGATACTGACGCTCTGCACCTCCAGGTACTGACGCTCTGCACCTCCAGGTACTGACGCTCTGCACCTCCAGGTACTGACGCTCTGCACCTCCAGATACTGACGCTCTGCTCCTCCTTGTACTGACCCTCTGCACCTCCTGGTACTGACACACAGTGCTCTGCACCTCCTGGTACTGATGCTCTTCACCTCCTGGTACTGATGCTCTGCACCTCCTGGTACTGGCGCTCTGCACCTCCTGGTACTGGCGCACAGCGCTCTTCACCTCCAGATACTGACGCTCTGCACCTCCTGGTACTGACGCACAGCGCTCTGCACCTCCACATGCTGACGCTCTGCACCTCCAGATACTGACGCTCTGCACCTCCTGGTACTGACGCTCTGCACCTCCAGATACTGACGCACAGCGCTCTGCACCTCCACATGCTCACGCTCTGCACCTCCTGGTACTGACGCTCTGCATCTCCAGATACTGACGCACTGCGCTCTGCACCTCCACATGCTGACGCTCTGCACCTCCAGATACTGACGCTCTGCACCTCCAGATACTGACGCTCTTCACCTCCTGGTACTGACGCTCTGCACCTCCTGGTACTGACGCTCTGCACCTCCTGGTACTGACGCTCTGCACCTCCACATGCTGACGCTCTGCACCTCCAGGTACTGACGCTCTGCACCTCCAGATACTGACGCTCTGCACCTCCTGGTACTGACGCTCTGCACCTCCACATGCTGACGCTCTGCACCTCCAGGTACTGACGCTCTGCACCTCCAGGTATTGACGCTCTGCACCTCCAGGTACTGACGCTCTGCGCCTCCTGGTACTGACGCACTGCACCTCCAGATACTGACGCACTGCACCTCCAGATACTGACGCTCTGCGCCTCCAGGTACTGACGCTCTGCACCTCCAGGTACTGACGCTCTGCACCTCCTGGTACTGACGCTCTGCACCTCCAGGTACTGACGCTCTGCACCTCCAGGTACTGACGCTCTGCACCTCCACATGCTGACGCTCTGCACCTCCAGATACTGACGCTCTGCACCTCCAGATACTGACGCTCTGCACCTCCACATGCTGACGCTCTGCTCCTCCTGGTACTGACGCTCTGCACCTCCACATGCTGACGCTCTGCACCTCCAGATACTGACGCTCTGCACCTCCACATGCTGACGCTCTGCACCTCCAGATACTGACGCTCTGCACCTCCAGATACTGACGCTCTGCACCTCCAGGTACTGACGCTCTGCTCCTCCTGGTACTGACGCTCTGCACCTCCAGATACTGACGCTCTGCTCCTCCTGGTACTGACGCTCTGCACCTCCAGATACTGACGCTCTGCACCTCCAGATACTGACGCTCTGCACCTCCACATGCTGACGCTCTGCACCTCCAGATACTGACGCTCTGCACCTCCACATGCTGACGCTCTGCACCTCCACATGCTGACGCTCTGCACCTCCAGATACTGATGCTCTGCACCTCCAGATACTGACGCTCTGCACCTCCACATGCTGACGCTCTGCACCTCCAGATACTGACGCTCTGCACCTCCAGATACTGACGCTCTGCACCTCCAGATACTGACGCTCTGCACCTCCACATGCTGACGCTCTGCACATCCTGGTACTGACGCTCTGCACCTCCAGATACTGACGCTCTGCACCTCCACATGCTGACGCTCTGCACCTCCACATACTGACGCTCTGCACCTCCACATGCTGACGCTCTGCACCTCCTGGTACTGACGCTCTGCACCTCCAGATACTGACGCTCTGCACCTCCACATACTGACGCTCTGCACCTCCACATGCTGACGCTCTGCACCTCCAGATACTGACGCTCTGCACCTCCAGATACTGACGCTCTGCACCTCCACATGCTGACGCTCTGCACCTCCACATGCTGACGCTCTGCACCTCCAGATACTGACGCTCTGCACCTCCAGGTACTGACGCTCTGCACCTCCACATGCTGACGCTCTGCGCCTCCTGGTACTGACGCTCTGCACCTCCACATACTGACGCTCTGCACATCCTGGTACTGACGCTCTGCACCTCCAGATATTGACGCTCTGCACCTCCAGGTACTGACGCTCTGCACCTCCACATGCTGACGCTCTGCGCCTCCTGGTACTGACGCTCTGCACCTCCACATACTGACGCTCTGCACATCCTGGTACTGACGCTCTGCACCTCCAGATACTGACGCTCTGCACCTCCAGGTACTGACGCTCTGCGCCTCCAGATACTGACGCTCTGCACCTCCTGGTAATGACGCTCTGCACCTCCAGATACTGACGCTCTGCACCTCCAGGTACTGACGCTCTGCACCTCCAGGTACTGACGCTCTGCACCTCCAGATACTGACGCTCTGCACCTCCTGGTACTGACACACAGCGCTCTGCACCTCCAGGTACTGACGCTCTGCACCTCCACATGCTGACGCTCTGCGCCTCCTGGTACTGACGCTCTGCACCTCCACATACTGACGCTCTGCACCTCCAGATACTGACGCTCTGCACCTCCACATGCTGACGCTCTGCACCTCCAGATACTGACGCTCTGCACCTCCAGATACTGACGCTCTGCACCTCCACATGCTGACTCTCTGCACCTCCAGATACTGACGCTCTGCACCTCCAGATACTGACGCTCTGCACCTCCAGATACTGACGCTCTGCACCTCCAGATACTGACGCTCTGCACCTCCACATGCTGACGCTCTGCACCTCCAGATACTGACGCTCTGCACCTCCAGAAACTGACGCTCTGCACCTCCAGATACTGACGCTCTGCACCTCCACATGCTGACGCTCTGCACCTCCTGGTACTGACGCTCTGCACCTCCAGATACTGACGCTCTGCACCTCCACATGCTGACGCTCTGCACCTCCACATACTGACGCTCTGCACCTCCACATGCTGACGCTCTGCACCTCCTGGTACTGACGCTCTGCACTTCCAGATACTGACGCTCTGCACCTCCACATGCTGACGCTCTGCACCTCCACATACTGACGCTCTGCACCTCCACATGCTGACGCTCTGCACCTCCAGATACTGACGCTCTGCACCTCCAGATACTGACGCTCTGCACCTCCAGATACTGACGCTCTGCACCTCCACATGCTGACGCTCTGCAACTCCACATACTGACGCACTGCACCTCCAGATACTGACGCTCTGCACCTCCACATGCTGACGCTCTGCACCTCCAGATACTGACGCTCTGCACCTCCACATGCTGACGCTCTGCACCTCCAGATACTGACGCTCTGCACCTCCAGATACTGACGCTCTGCACCTCCAGGTACTGACGCTCTGCACCTCCACATGCTGACGCTCTGCGCCTCCTGGTACTGACGCTCTGCACCTCCACATACTGACGCTCTGCACATCCTGGTACTGACGCTCTGCACCTCCAGATACTGACGCTCTGCACCTCCAGGTACTGACGCTCTGTGCCTCCAGATACTGACGCTCTGCACCTCCTGGTACTGACGCTCTGCACCTCCAGATTCTGACGCTCTGCACCTCCAGGTACTGACGCTCTGCAACTCCTGGTACTGACGCTCTGCGCCTCCTGGTACTGACGCTCTGCACCTCCAGGTACTGACGCTCTGCACCTCCTGGTACTGACGCTCTGCGCCTCCTGGTACTGACGCTCTGCACCTCCAGGTACTGACGCTCTGCACCTCCAGATACTGACGCTCTGCACCTCCTGGTACTGACACACAGCGCTCTGCACCTCCAGGTACTGACGCTCTGCACCTCCACATGCTGACGCTCTGCGCCTCCAGATACTGACGCTCTGCACCTCCACATGTTGACGCTCTGCACCTCCAGATACTGACGCTCTGCACCTCCAGATACTGACGCTCTGCACCTCCAGATACTGACGCTCTGCACCTCCAGGTACTGACGCTCTGCACCTCCACATGCTGACGCTCTGCACCTCCAGATACTGACGCTCTGCACCTCCAGATACTGACGCTCTGCACCTCCACATGCTGACACTCTGCACCTCCACATACTGACGCTCTGCACCTCCACATGCTGACGCTCTGCACCTCCAGATACTGACGCTCTGCACCTCCACATGCTGACGCTCTGCACCTCCAGATACTGACGCTCTGCACCTCCAGATACTGACGCTCTGCACCTCCAGATACTGACGCTCTGCACCTCCACATGCTGACGCTCTGCACCTCCAGATACTGACGCTCTGCACCTCCAGATACTGACGCTCTGCACCTCCACATGCTGACGCTCTGCACCTCCAGATACTGACGCTCTGCACCTCCAGATACTGACGCTCTGCACCTCCACATGCTGACGCTCTGCACCTCCTGGTACTGATGCTCTGCACCTCCAGATACTGACGCTCTGCACCTCCACATGCTGACGCTCTGCACCTCCAGATACTGACGCTCTGCACCTCCACATACTGACGCTCTGCACCTCCAGATACTGACGCTCTGCACCTCCACATGCTGACGCTCTGCACCTCCAGATACTGACGCTCTGCACCTCCACATGCTGACGCTCTGCACCTCCAGATACTGACGCTCTGCACCTCCAGATACTGACGCTCTGCACCTCCAGATACTGACGCTCTGCACCTCCACATGCTGACGCTCTGCACCTCCAGATACTGACGCTCTGCCCCTCCAGATACTGACGCTCTGCACCTCCACATGCTGACGCTCTGCACCTCCAGATACTGACGCACTGCACCTCCAGGTACTGACGCTCTGCACCTCCACATGCTGACGCTCTGCACCTCCAGATACTGACGCTCTGCACCTCCAGATACTGACGCTCTGCACCTCCACATGCTGACGCTCTGCACCTCCAGATACTGACGCTCTGCACCTCCAGATACTGACGCTCTGCACCTCCAGGTACTGACGCTCTGCACCTCCACATGCTGACGCTCTGCGCCTCCTGGTACTGACGCTCTGCACCTCCATATACTGACGCTCTGCACATCCTGGTACTGACGCTCTGCACCTCCAGATACTGACGCTCTGCACCTCCAGGTACTGACGCTCTGCGCCTCCAGATACTGACGCTCTGCACCTCCACATGCTGACGCTCTGCACCTCCAGATACTGACGCTCTGCACCTCCACATGCTGACGCTCTGCACCTCCAGATACTGACGCTCTGCACCTCCAGATACTGACGCTCTGCACCTCCTGGTACTGACGCTCTGCACCTCCTGGTACTGAGGCTCTGCACCTCCAGATACTGCCGCTCTGCACCTCCAGGTACTGACGCTCTGCACCTCCTGGTACTGACGCTCTGCGCCTCCTGGTACTGACGCTCTGCACCTCCAGGTACTGACGCTCTGCACCTCCAGATACTGACGCTCTGCACCTCCTGGTACTGACACACAGCGCTCTGCACCTCCGGGTACTGACGCTCTGCACCTCCACATGCTGACGCTCTGCGCCTCCTGGTACTGACGCTCTGCACCTCCACATACTGACGCTCTGCACCTCCAGATACTGACGCTCTGCACCTCCACATGCTGACGCTCTGCACCTCCACATGCTGACGCTCTGCACCTCCAGATACTGACGCTCTGCACCTCCACATGCTGACGCTCTGCACCTCCAGATACTGACGCTCTGCACCTCCAGATACTGACGCTCTGCACCTCCAGATACTGACGCTCTGCACCTCCAGATACTGACGCTCTGCACCTCCACATGCTGACGCTCTGCACCTCCAGATACTGACGCTCTGCACCTCCAGATACTGACGCTCTGCACCTCCACATGCTGACGCTCTGCACCTCCTGGTACTGACGCTCTGCACCTCCAGATACTGACGCTCTGCACCTCCACATGCTGACGCTCTGCACCTCCACATACTGACGCTCTGCACCTCCACATGCTGACGCTCTGCACCTCCTGGTACTGACGCTCTGCACCTCCAGATACTGACGCTCTGCACCTCCACATGCTGACGCTCTGCACCTCCACATACTGACGCTCTGCACCTCCACATGCTGACGCTCTGCACCTCCTGGTACTGACGCTCTGCACCTCCAGATACTGACGCTCTGCACCTCCACATACTGACGCTCTGCACCTCCACATGCTGACGCTCTGCACCTCCAGATACTGACGCTCTGCACCTCCAGATACTGACGCTCTGCACCTCCAGATACTGACGCTCTGCACCTCCACATGCTGACGCTCTGCACCTCCACATACTGACGCACTGCACCTCCAGATACTGACGCTCTGCACCTCCACATGCTGACGCTCTGCACCTCCAGATACTGACGCTCTGCACCTCCACATGCTGACGCTCTGCACCTCCAGATACTGACGCTCTGCACCTCCAGATACTGACGCTCTGCACCTCCAGGTACTGACGCTCTGCACCTCCACATGCTGACGCTCTGCGCCTCCTGGTACTGACGCTCTGCACCTCCACATACTGACGCTCTGCACATCCTGGTACTGACGCTCTGCACCTCCAGATACTGACGCTCTGCACCTCCAGGTACTGACGCTCTGTGCCTCCAGATACTGACGCTCTGCACCTCCTGGTACTGACGCTCTGCACCTCCAGATACTGACGCTCTGCACCTCCAGGTACTGACGCTCTGCACCTCCTGGTACTGACGCTCTGCGCCTCCTGGTACTGACGCTCTGCGCCTCCTGGTACTGACGCTCTGCACCTCCAGATACTGATGCTCTGCACCTCCAGATACTGACGCTCTGCACCTCCAGATACTGACGCTCTGCACCTCCACATGCTGACGCTCTGCACCTCCACATGCTGACGCTCTGCACCTCCAGATACTGACGCTCTGCACCTCCACATGCTGACGCTCTGCACCTCCAGATACTGACGCTCTGCACCTCCAGATACTGACGCTCTGCACCTCCAGATACTGACGCTCTGCACCTCCACATGCTGACGCTCTGCACCTCCAGATACTGATGCTCTGCACCTCCAGATACTGACGCTCTGCACCTCCAGATACTGACGCTCTGCACCTCCACATGCTGACGCTCTGCACCTCCAGATACTGACGCTATGCACCTCCAGATACTGACGCTGTGCACCTCCAGATACTGACGCTCTGCACCTCCACATGCTGACGCTCTGCACCTCCTGGTACTGACGCTCTGCACCTCCAGATACTGACGCTCTGCACCTCCACATGCTGACGCTCTGCACCTCCAGATACTGACGCTCTGCACCTCCAGATACTGACGCTCTGCACCTCCAGATACTGACGCTCTGCACCTCCACATGCTGACGCTCTGCACCTCCAGATACTGACGCTCTGCACCTCCAGATACTGACACTCTGCACCTCCACATGCTGACGCTCTGCACCTCCAGATACTGACGCACTGCACCTCCAGGTACTGACGCTCTGCACCTCCACATGCTGACGCTCTGCACCTCCAGATACTGACGCTCTGCACCTCCAGATACTGACGCTCTGCACCTCCACATGCTGACGCTCTGCACCTCCAGATACTGACGCTCTGCACCTCCAGATACTGACGCTCTGCACCTCCAGGTACTGACGCTCTGCACCTTCACATGCTGACGCTCTGCGCCTCCTGGTACTGACGCTCTGCACCTCCACATACTGACGCTCTGCACATCCTGGTACTGACGCTCTGCACCTCCAGATACTGACGCTCTGCACCTCCAGGTACTGACGCTCTGCGCCTCCAGATACTGACGCTCTGCACCTCCTGGTACTGACGCTCTGCACCTCCAGATACTGACGCTCTGCACCTCCAGGTACTGATGCTCTGCACCTCCTGGTACTGACGCTCTGCGCCTCCTGGTACTGACGCTCTGCACCTCCAGGTACTGACGCTCTGCACCTCCAGATACTGACGCTCTGCACCTCCTGGTACTGACACACAGCGCTCTGCACCTCCAGGTACTGACGCTCTGCACCTCCACATGCTGACGCTCTGCGCCTCCTGGTACTGACGCTCTGCACCTCCACATACTGACGCTCTGCACCTCCAGATACTGACGCTCTGCACCTCCACATGCTGACGCTCTGCACCTCCACATGCTGACGCTCTGCACCTCCAGATACTGACGCTCTGCACCTCCAGATACTGACGCTCTGCACCTCCACATACTGACGCTCTGCACCTCCAGATACTGACGCTCTGCACCTCCACATGCTGACGCTCTGCACCTCCACATGCTGACGCTCTGCACCTCCAGATACTGACGCTCTGCACCTCCACATGCTGACGCTCTGCACCTCCAGATACTGACGCTCTGCACCTCCAGATACTGACGCTCTGCACTTCCAGATACTGACGCTCTGCACCTCCACATGCTGACGCTCTGCACCTCCAGATACTGACGCTCTGCACCTCCAGATACTGACGCTCTGCACCTCCAGATACTGACGCTCTGCACCTCCACATGCTGACGCTCTGCACCTCCTGGTACTGACGCTCTGCACCTCCAGATACTGACGCTCTGCACCTCCACATGCTGACGCTCTGCACCTCCACATACTGACGCTCTGCACCTCCTCATGCTGACGCTCTGCACCTCCTGGTACTGACGCTCTGCACCTCCAGATACTGACGCTCTGCACCTCCACATGCTGACGCTCTGCATCTCTACATACTGACGCTCTGCACCTCCACATGCTGACGCTCTGCACCTCCTGGTACTGACGCTCTGCACCTCCAGATACTGACGCTCTGCACCTCCACATACTGACGCTCTGCACCTCCACATGCTGACGCTCTGCACCTCCAGATACTGACGCTCTGCACCTCCACATACTGACGCTCTGCACCTCCACATGCTGACGCTCTGCACCTCCACATACTGACGCACTGCACCTCCAGATACTGACGCTCTGCACCTCCACATGCTGACGCTCTGCACCTCCAGATACTGACGCTCTGCACCTCCACATGCTGACGCTCTGCACCTCCAGATACTGACGCTCTGCACCTGCAGATACTGACGCTCTGCACCTCCAGGTACTGACGCTCTGCACCTCCAGGTACTGACGCTCTGCACCTCCACATGCTGACGCTCTGCGCCTCCTGGTACTGACGCTCTGCACCTCCACATACTGACGCTCTGCACATCCTGGTACTGACGCTCTGCACCTCCAGATACTGACGCTCTGCACCTCCAGGTACTGACGCTCTGCGCCTCCAGATACTGACGCTCTGCACCTCCTGGTACTGACGCTCTGCACCTCCAGATACTGACGCTCTGCACCTCCAGGTACTGACGCTCTGCACCTCCTGGTACTGACGCTCTGCGCCTCCTGGTACTGACGCTCTGCACCTCCAGGTACTGACGCTCTGCGCCTCCTGGTACTGACGCTCTGCGCCTCCTGGTACTGACGCTCTGCACCTCCAGGTACTGACGCTCTGCACATCCTGGTACTGACGCTCTGCACCTCCAGGTACTGACGCTCTGCACCTCCTGGTACTGACGCTCTGCGCCTCTTGGTACTGACGCTCTGCACCTCCAGGTACTGACGCTCTGCACCTCCAGGTACTGACGCTCTGCACCTCCAGGTACTGACGCTCTGCACCTCCAGATACTGACGCTCTGCTCCTCCTTGTACTGACGCTCTGCACCTCCAGGTACTGACGCTCTGCACCTCCAGATACTGACGCTCTGCTCCTCCTTGTACTGACGCTCTGCACCTCCTGGTACTGACACACAGTGCTCTGCACCTCCTGGTACTGATGCTCTTCACCTCCTGGTACTGGCGCTCTGCACCTCCTGGTACTGGCGCTCTGCACCTCCTGGTACTGGCGCACAGCGCTCTTCACCTCCAGATACTGACGCTCTGCACCTCCTGGTACTGACGCACAGCGCTCTGCACCTCCACATGCTGACGCTCTGCACCTCCAGATACTGACGCTCTGCACCTCCTGGTACTGACGCTCTGCACCTCCAGATACTGACGCACAGCGCTCTGCACCTCCACATGCTCACGCTCTGCACCTCCTGGTACTGACGCTCTGCATCTCCAGATACTGACGCACTGCGCTCTGCACCTCCACATGCTGACGCTCTGCACCTCCAGATACTGACGCTCTGCACCTCCAGATACTGACGCTCTGCACCTCCTGGTACTGACGCTCTGCACCTCCTGGTACTGACGCTCTGCACCTCCTGGTACTGACGCTCTGCACCTCCAGATACTGACGCTCTGCACATCCTGGTACTGACGCTCTGCACCTCCAGGTACTGACGCTCTGCACCTCCAGATACTGACGCTCTGCACCTCCTGGTACTGACGCTCTGCACCTCCACATGCTGACGCTCTGCACCTCCAGGTACTGACGCTCTGCACCTCCAGGTATTGACGCTCTGCACCTCCAGGTACTGACGCTCTGCACCTCCAGGTACTGACGCTCTGCGCCTCCTGGTACTGACGCTCTGCACCTCCAGATACTGACGCACTGCACCTCCAGATACTGACGCTCTGCGCCTCCTGGTACTGACGCTCTGCACCTCCAGGTACTGACGCTCTGCACCTCCAGGTACTGACGCTCTGCACCTCCTGGTACTGACGCTCTGCACCTCCAGGTACTGACGCTCTGCACCTCCAGGTACTGACGCTCTGCACCTCCAGGTACTGACGCTCTGCACCTCCTGGTACTGACGCTCTGCACCTCCAGGTACTGACGCTCTGCACCTCCAGGTACTGACGCTCTGCACCTCCTGGTACTGACGCTCTGCACCTCCAGGTACTGACGCTCTGCACCTCCAGGTACTGACGCTCTGCACCTCCACATGCTGACGCTCTGCACCTCCAGATACTGACACAGAGCGCTGTGCACCTCCAGATACTGACGCTCTGCACCTCCAGATACTGACACAGAGCGCTCTGCACCTCCAGATACTGACGCTCTGCACCTCCTGGTACTGACTCTCTGCACCTCCTGGTACTGACGCTCTGCACCTCCAGGTACTGACGCTCTGCACCTCCTGGTACTGACTCTCTGCACCTCCTGGTACTGACGCTCTGCACCTCCAGATACTGACGCTCTGCACCTCCTGGTACTGACTCTCTGCACCTCCTGGTACTGACGCTCTGCACCTCCAGATACTGACGCTCTGCACCTCCACATGCTGACGCTCTGCACCTCCTGGTACTGACGCTCTGCACCTTCACATGCTGACGCTCTGCACATCCTGGTACTGACGCTCTGCACCTCCAGATACTGACGCTCTGCACCTCCAGATACTGACGCTCTGCACCTCCACATGCTGACGCTCTGCACCTCCTGGTACTGACGCTCTGCACCTCCACATGCTGACGCTCTGCACCTCCAGATACTGACGCTCTGCACCTCCAGATACTGACGCTCTGCACCTCCAGGTACTGACGCTCTGCTCCTCCTGGTACTGACGCTCTGCACCTCCAGATACTGACGCTCTGCTCCTCCTGGTACTGACGCTCTGCACCTCCAGATACTGACGCTCTGCACCTCCAGATACTGACGCTCTGCACCTCCACATGCTGACGCTCTGCACCTCCACATGCTGACGCTCTGCACCTCCAGATACTGACGCTCTGCACCTCCACATGCTGACGCTCTGCACCTCCAGATACTGACGCTCTGCACCTCCAGATACTGACGCTCTGCACCTCCACATGCTGACGCTCTGCACCTCAAGATACTGACGCTCTGCACCTCCAGATACTGACGCTCTGCACCTCCACATGCTGATGCTCTGCACCTCCAGGTACTGACGCTCTGCACCTCCAGGTACTGACGCTCTGCACCTCCAGGTACTGACGCTCTGCGCCTCCTGGTGCTGACGCTCTGCACCTCCAGATACTGACGCACTGCACCTCCAGATACTGACGCTCTGCGCCTCCTGGTACTGACGCTCTGCACCTCCAGATACTGACGCACTGCACCTCCAGATACTGACGCTCTGCGCCTCCTGGTACTGACGCTCTGCACCTCCAGGTACTGACGCTCTGCACCTCCACATACTGACGCTCTGCACCTCCACATGCTGACGCTCTGCACCTCCAGATACTGACGCTCTGCACCTCCAGATACTGACGCTCTGCACCTCCACATGCTGACGCTCTGCACCTCCAGATACTGACGCTCTGCACCTCCAGGTACTGACGCTCTGCACCTCCACATGCTGACGCTCTGCGCCTCCTGGTACTGACGCTCTGCACCTCCACATACTGACGCTCTGCACATCCTGGTACTGACGCTCTGCACCTCCAGATACTGACGCTCTGCACCTCCAGGTACTGACGCTCTGCACCTCCACATGCTGACGCTCTGCGCCTCCTGGTACTGACGCTCTGCACCTCCACATACTGACGCTCTGCACATCCTGGTACTGACGCTCTGCACCTCCAGATACTGACGCTCTGCACCTCCAGGTACTGACGCTCTGCGCCTCCAGATACTGACGCTCTGCACCTCCTGGTAATGACGCTCTGCACCTCCAGATACTGACGCTCTGCACCTCCAGGTACTGACGCTCTGCACCTCCTGGTACTGACGCTCTGCGCCTCCTGGTACTGAAGCTCTGCGCCTCCTGGTACTGACGCTCTGCACCTCCTGGTACTGACGCTCTGCACCTCCAGATACTGACGCTCTGCACCTCCAGAAACTGACGCTCTGCACCTCCAGATACTGACGCTCTGCACCTCCACATGCTGACGCTCTGCACCTCCTGGTACTGACGCTCTGCACCTCCAGATACTGACGCTCTGCACCTCCACATGCTGACGCTCTGCACCTCCACATACTGACGCTCTGCACCTCCACATGCTGACGCTCTGCACCTCCTGGTACTGACGCTCTGCACTTCCAGATACTGACGCTCTGCACCTCCACATGCTGACGCTCTGCACCTCCACATACTGACGCTCTGCACCTCCACATGCTGACGCTCTGCACCTCCTGGTACTGACGCTCTGCACCTCCAGATACTGACGCTCTGCACCTCCACATACTGACGCTCTGCACCTCCACATGCTGACGCTCTGCACCTCCAGATACTGACGCTCTGCACCTCCAGATACTGACGCTCTGCACCTCCACATGCTGACGCTCTGCACCTCCACATACTGACGCACTGCACCTCCAGATACTGACGCTCTGCACCTCCACATGCTGACGCTCTGCACCTCCAGATACTGACGCTCTGCACCTCCACATGCTGACGCTCTGCACCTCCAGATACTGACGCTCTGCACCTCCAGATACTGACGCTCTGCACCTCCAGGTACTGACGCTCTGCACCTCCACATGCTGACGCTCTGCGCCTCCTGGTACTGACGCTCTGCACCTCCACATACTGACGCTCTGCACATCCTGGTACTGACGCTCTGCACCTCCAGATACTGACGCTCTGCACCTCCAGGTACTGACGCTCTGCACCTCCTGGTACTGACGCTCTGCGCCTCCTGGTACTGACGCTCTGCACCTCCAGGTACTGACGCTCTGCACCTCCTGGTACTGACGCTCTGCGCCTCCTGGTACTGACGCTCTGCACCTCCAGGTACTGACGCTCTGCACCTCCAGATACCGACGCTCTGCACCTCCTGGTACTGACACACAGCGCTCTGCACCTCCAGGTACTGACGCTCTGCACCTCCACATGCTGACGCTCTGCGCCTCCAGATACTGACGCTCTGCACCTCCACATGCTGACGCTCTGCACCTCCACATACTGACGCTCTGCACCTCCACATGCTGACGCTCTGCACCTCCAGATACTGACGCTCTGCACCTCCACATGCTGACGCTCTGCACCTCCAGATACTGACGCTCTGCACCTCCAGATACTGACGCTCTGCACCTCCAGATACTGACGCTCTGCACCTCCAGATACTGACGCTCTGCACCTCCACATGCTGACGCTCTGCACCTCCAGATACTGACGCTCTGCACCTCCAGATACTGACGCTCTGCACCTCCACATGCTGACGCTCTGCACCTCCTGGTACTGATGCTCTGCACCTCCAGATACTGACGCTCTGCACCTCCACATGCTGACGCTCTGCACCTCCAGATACTGACGCTCTGCACCTCCAGATACTGACGCTCTGCACCTCCAGATACTGACGCTCTGCACCTCCAGATACTGACGCTCTGCACCTCCACATGCTGACGCTCTGCACCTCCAGATACTGACGCTCTGCACCTCCAGATACTGACGCTCTGCACCTCCACATGCTGACGCTCTGCACCTCCAGATACTGACGCTCTGCACCTCCAGATACTGACGCTCTGCACCTCCACATGCTGACGCTCTGCACCTCCAGATACTGACGCTCTGCACCTCCAGATACTGACGCTCTGCACCTCCACATGCTGACGCTCTGCACCTCCAGATACTGACGCTCTGCACCTCCAGATACTGACGCTCTGCACCTCCAGGTACTGACGCTCTGCACCTCCACATGCTGACGCTCTGCGCCTCCTGGTACTGACGCTCTGCACCTCCACATACTGACGCTCTGCACCTCCACATGCTGACGCTCTGCACCTCCAGATACTGACGCTCTGCACCTCCAGATACTGACGCTCTGCACCTCCAGATACTGACACTCTGCACCTCCACATGCTGACGCTCTGCACCTCCAGATACTGACGCTCTGCACCTCCAGATACTGACGCTCTGCACCTCCAGATACTGACGCTCTGCACCTCCACATGCTGACGCTCTGCACCTCCTGGTACTGACGCTCTGCACCTCCAGATACTGACGCTCTGCACCTCCACATGCTGACGCTCTGCACCTCCACATACTGACGCTCTGCACCTCCACATGCTGACGCTCTGCACCTCCTGGTACTGACGCTCTGCACCTCCAGATACTGACGCTCTGCACCTCCACATACTGACGCTCTGCACCTCCACATGCTGACGCTCTGCACCTCCAGATACTGACGCTCTGCACCTCCAGATACTGACGCTCTGCACCTCCAGATACTGACGCTCTGCACCTCCACATGCTGACGCTCTGCACCTCCACATACTGACGCACTGCACCTCCAGATACTGACGCTCTGCACCTCCACATGCTGACGCTCTGCACCTCCAGATACTGACGCTCTGCACCTCCAGATAGTGACGCTCTGCACCTCCAGGTACCTACGCTCTGCACCTCCACATGCTGACGCTCTGCGCCTCCTGGTACTGACGCTCTGCACCTCCACATACTGACGCTCTGCACCTCCAGATACTGACGCTCTGCACCTCCAGATACTGACGCTCTGCACCTCCAGGTACTGACGCTCTGCACCTCCACATGCTGACGCTCTGCGCCTCCTGGTACTGACGCTCTGCACCTCCAGATACTGACGCTCTGCACCTCCAGGTACTGACGCTCTGCACCTCCTGGTACTGACGCTCTGCGCCTCCTGGTACTGACGCTCTGCACCTCCAGGTACTGACGCTCTGCACCTCCACATGCTGACGATCTGCACCTCCAGATACTGACGCTCTGCACCTCCAGATAGTGACGCTCTGCACCTCCACATGCTGACGCTCTGCACCTCCAGATACTGACGCTCTGCACCTCCACATGCTGACGCTCTGCACCTCCAGATACTGACGCTCTGCACCTCCAGATAGTGACGCTCTGCACCTCCAGGTACTGACGCTCTGCACCTCCACATACTGACGCTCTGCACCTCCAGATACTGACGCTCTGCACCTCCAGATACTGACGCTCTGCACCTCCACATGCTGACGCTCTGCGCCTCCTGGTACTGACGCTCTGCACCTCCAGATACTGACGCTCTGCACCTCCAGGTACTGACGCTCTGCACCTCCTGGTACTGACGCTCTGCGCCTCCTGGTACTGACGCTCTGCACCTCCAGGTACTGACGCTCTGCACATCCTGGTACTGACGCTCTGCGCCTCCTGGTACTGACGCTCTGCACCTCCAGGTACTGACGCTCTGCACCTCCAGATACTGACGCTCTGCACCTCCTGGTACTGACACACAGCGCTCTGCACCTCCAGGTACTGACGCTCTGCACCTCCACATGCTGACGCTCTGCGCCTCCAGATACTGACGCTCTGCACCTCCACATGCTGACGCTCTGCACCTCCACATGCTGACGCTCTGCACCTCCACATACTGACGCTCTGCACCTCCAGATACTGACGCTCTGCACCTCCAGATACTGACGCTTTGCACCTCCAGGTACTGACGCTCTGCACCTCCACATGCTGACGCTCTGCACCTCCAGATACTGACGCTCTGCACCTCCAGATACTGACGCTCTGCACCTCCACATGCTGACGCTCTGCACCTCCACATACTGACGCTCTGCACCTCCACATGCTGACGCTCTGCACCTCCAGATACTGACGCTCTGCACCTCCACATGCTGACGCTCTGCACCTCCAGATACTGACGCTCTGCACCTCCACATGCTGACGCTCTGCACCTCCAGATACTGACGCTGTGCACCTCCAGATACTGACGCTGTGCACCTCCAGATACTGACGCTCTGCACCTCCACATGCTGACGCTCTGCACCTCCTGGTACTGACGCTCTGCACCTCCAGATACTGACGCTCTGCACCTCCACATGCTGACGCTCTGCACCTCCAGATACTGACGCTCTGCACCTCCAGATACTGACGCTCTGCACCTCCAGATACTGACGCTCTGCACCTCCAGATACTGACGCTCTGCACCTCCACATGCTGACGCTCTGCACCTCCAGATACTGACGCTCTGCACCTCCACATGCTGACGCTCTGCACCTCCAGATACTGACGCTCTGCACCTCCAGATACTGACGCTCTGCACCTCCAGATACTCACGCACTGCACCTCCAGATACTCACGCACTGCACCTCCAGGTACTGACGCTCTGCACCTCCACATGCTGACGCTCTGCGCCTCCTGGTACTGACGCTCTGCACCTCAACATACTGACGCTCTGCACCTCCACATGCTGACGCTCTGCACCTCCAGATACTGACGCTCTGCACCTCCAGATACTGACGCTCTGCACCTCCAGATACTGACGCTCTGCACCTCCAGATACTGACGCTCTGCACCTCCACATGCTGACGCTCTGCACCTCCAGATACTGACGCTCTGCACCTCCAGATACTGACGCTCTGCACCTCCAGATACTGACGCTCTGCACCTCCACATGCTGACGCTCTGCACCTCCTGGTACTGACGCTCTGCACCTCCAGATACTGACGCTCTGCACCTCCACATGCTGACGCTCTGCACCTCCACATACTGACTCTCTGCACCTCCACATGCTGACGCTCTGCACCTCCTGGTACTGACGCTCTGCACCTCCAGATACTGACGCTCTGCACCTCCACATACTGACGCTCTGCACCTCCACATGCTGACGCTCTGCACCTCCAGATACTGACGCTCTGCACCTCCAGATACTGACGCTCTGCACCTCCAGATACTGACGCTCTGCACCTCCACATGCTGACGCTCTGCACCTCCACATACTGACGCACTGCACCTCCAGATACTGACGCTCTGCACCTCCACATGCTGACGCTCTGCACCTCCAGATACTGACGCTCTGCACCTCCACATGCTGACGCTCTGCACCTCCAGATACTGACGCTCTGCACCTCCAGATAGTGACGCTCTGCACCTCCAGGTACTGACGCTCTGCACCTCCACATGCTGACGCTCTGCGCCTCCTGGTACTGACGCTCTGCACCTCCACATACTGACGCTCTGCACCTCCAGATACTGACGCTCTGCACCTCCAGGTACTGACGCTCTGCACCTCCACATGCTGACGCTCTGCGCCTCCTGGTACTGACGCTCTGCACCTCCAGATACTGACGCTCTGCACCTCCAGGTACTGACGCTCTGCACCTCCTGGTACTGACGCTCTGCGCCTCCTGGTACTGACGCTCTGCACCTCCAGGTACTGACGCTCTGCACCTCCACATGCTGACGCTCTGCACCTCCAGATACTGACGCTCTGCACCTCCAGATAGTGACGCTCTGCACCTCCACATGCTGACGCTCTGCACCTCCAGATACTGACGCTCTGCACCTCCACATGCTGACGCTCTGCACCTCCAGATACTGACGCTCTGCACCTCCAGATAGTGACGCTCTGCACCTCCAGGTACTGACGCTCTGCACCTCCACATGCTGACGCTCTGCGCCTCCTGGTACTGACGCTCTGCACCTCCACATACTGACGCTCTGCACCTCCAGATACTGACGCTCTGCACCTCCAGATACTGACGCTCTGCACCTCCACATGCTGACGCTCTGCGCCTCCTGGTACTGACGCTCTGCACCTCCAGATACTGACGCTCTGCACCTCCAGGTACTGACGCTCTGCACCTCCTGGTACTGACGCTCTGCGCCTCCTGGTACTGACGCTCTGCACCTCCAGGTACTGACGCTCTGCACCTCCTGGTACTGACGCTCTGCGCCTCCTGGTACTGACGCTCTGCACCTCCAGGTACTGACGCTCTGCACCTCCAGATACTGACGCTCTGCACCTCCTGGTACTGACACACAGCGCTCTGCACCTCCAGGTACTGACGCTCTGCACCTCCACATGCTGACGCTCTGCGCCTCCAGATACTGACGCTCTGCACCTCCACATGCTGACGCTCTGCACCTCCACATGCTGACGCTCTGCACCTCCACATACTGACGCTCTGCACCTCCAGATACTGACGCTCTGCACCTCCAGATACTGACGCTCTGCACCTCCAGGTACTGACGCTCTGCACCTCCACATGCTGACGCTCTGCACCTCCAGATACTGACGCTCTGCACCTCCAGATACTGACGCTCTGCACCTCCACATGCTGACGCTCTGCACCTCCAGATACTGACGCTCTGCACCTCCACATGCTGACGCTCTGCACCTCCAGATACTGACGCTCTGCACCTCCACATGCTGACGCTCTGCACCTCCAGATACTGACGCTCTGCACCTCCAGATACTGACGCTCTGCACCTCCAGATACTGACGCTCTGCACCTCCACATGCTGACGCTCTGCACCTCCAGATACTGATGCTCTGCACCTCCAGATACTGACGCTCTGCACCTCCAGATACTGACGCTCTGCACCTCCACATGCTGACGCTCTGCAACTCCAGATACTGACGCTGTGCACCTCCAGATACTGACGCTGTGCACCTCCAGATACTGACGCTCTGCACCTCCACATGCTGACGCTCTGCACCTCCTGGTACTGACGCTCTGCACCTCCAGATACTGACGCTCTGCACCTCCACATGCTGACGCTCTGCACCTCCAGATACTGACGCTCTGCACCTCCAGATACTGACGCTCTGCACCTCCAGATACTGACGCTCTGCACCTCCAGATACTGACGCTCTGCACCTCCACATGCTGACGCTCTGCACCTCCAGATACTGACGCTCTGCACCTCCACATGCTGACGCTCTGCACCTCCAGATACTGACGCTCTGCACCTCCAGATACTGACGCTCTGCACCTCCACATGCTGACGCTCTGCACCTCCAGATACTCACGCACTGCACCTCCAGGTACTGACGCTCTGCACCTCCACATGCTGACGCTCTGCACCTCCAGATACTGACGCTCTGCACCTCCAGATACTGACGCTCTGCACCTCCACATGCTGACGCTCTGCACCTCCAGATACTGACGCTCTGCACCTCCAGATACTGACGCTCTGCACCTCCAGGTACTGACGCTCTGCACCTCCACATGCTGACGCTCTGCGCCTCCTGGTACTGACGCTCTGCACCTCCACATACTGACGCTCTGCACATCCTGGTACTGACGCTCTGCACCTCCAGATACTGACGCTCTGCACCTCCAGGTACTGACGCTCTGCGCCTCCAGATACTGACGCTCTGCACCTCCTGGTACTGACGCTCTGCACCTCCAGATACTGACGCTCTGCACCTCCAGGTACTGACGCTCTGCACCTCCTGGTACTGACGCTCTGCGCCTCCTGGTACTGACGCTCTGCACCTCCAGGTACTGACGCTCTGCACCTCCAGATACTGACGCTCTGCACCTCCTGGTACTGACACACAGCGCTCTGCACCTCCAGGTACTGACGCTCTGCACCTCCACATGCTGACGCTCTGCACCTCCAGATACTGACGCTCTGCACCTCCAGATACTGACGCTCTGCACCTCCACATGCTGACGCTCTGCACCTCCAGATACTGACGCTCTGCACCTCCAGATACTGACGCTCTGCGCCTCCTGGTACTGACGCTCTGCACCTCCACATACTGACGCTCTGCACCTCCAGATACTGACGCTCTGCACCTCCACATGCTGACGCTCTGCACCTCCAGATACTGACGCTCTGCACCTCCAGATACTGACGCTCTGCACCTCCACATACTGACGCTCTGCACCTCCAGATACTGACGCTCTGCACCTCCACATGCTGACGCTCTGCACCTCCACATGCTGACGCTCTGCACCTCCAGATACTGACGCTCTGCACCTCCACATGCTGACGCTCTGCACCTCCAGATACTGACGCTCTGCACCTCCAGATACTGACGCTCTGCACCTCCACATGCTGACGCTCTGCACCTCCAGATACTGACGCTCTGCACCTCCACATGCTGACGCTCTGCACCTCCTGGTACTGACGCTCTGCACCTCCAGATACTGACGCTCTGCACCTCCACATGCTGACGCTCTGCACCTCCACATACTGACGCTCTGCATCTCCACATGCTGACGCTCTGCACCTCCTGGTACTGACGCTCTGCACCTCCAGATACTGACGCTCTGCACCTCCACATGCTGACGCTCTGCACCTCTACATACTGACGCTCTGCACCTCCACATGCTGACGCTCTGCACCTCCTGGTACTGACGCTCTGCACCTCCAGATACTGACGCTCTGCACCTCGACATACTGACGCTCTGCACCTCCAGATACTGACGCTCTGCACCTCCAGATACTGACGCTCTGCACCTCCAGATACTGACGCTCTGCACCTCCAGATACTGACGCTCTGCACCTCCACATGCTGACGCTCTGCACCTCCACATACTGACGCACTGCACCTCCAGATACTGACGCTCTGCACCTCCACATGCTGACGCTCTGCACCTCCAGATACTGACGCTCTGCACCTCCACATGCTGACGCTCTGCACCTCCAGATACTGACGCTCTGCACCTGCAGATACTGACGCTCTGCACCTCCAGGTACTGACGCTCTGCACCTCCAGGTACTGACGCTCTGCACCTCCACATGCTGACGCTCTGCGCCTCCTGGTACTGACGCTCTGCACCTCCACATACTGACGCTCTGCACATCCTGGTACTGACGCTCTGCACCTCCAGGTACTGACGCTCTGCGCCTCCAGATACTGACGCTCTGCACCTCCTGGTACTGACGCTCTGCACCTCCAGATACTGACGCTCTGCACCTCCAGGTACTGACGCTCTGCACCTCCTGGTACTGACGCTCTGCGCCTCCTGGTACTGACGCTCTGCACCTCCAGGTACTGACGCTCTGCACCTCCTGGTACTGACGCTCTGCGCCTCCTGGTACTGACGCTCTGCACCTCCAGGTACTGACGCTCTGCACCTCCAGATACTGACGCTCTGCACCTCCTGGTACTGACACACAGCGCTCTGCACCTCCAGGTACTGACGCTCTGCACCTCCACATGCTGACGCTCTGCACCTCCAGATACTGACGCTGTGCACCTCCACATGCTGACGCTCTGCACCTCCAGATACTGACGCTCTGCACCTCCACATGCTGACGCTCTGCACTTCCACATGCTGACGCTCTGCACCTCCACATACTGACGCTCTGCACCTCCACATGCTGACGCTCTGCACCTCCAGATACTGACGCTCTGCACCTCCACATGCTGACGCTCTGCACCTCCAGATACTGACGCTCTGCACCTCCACATGCTGACGCTCTGCACTTCCACATGCTGACGCTCTGCACCTCCACATACTGACGCTCTGCACCTCCACATGCTGACGCTCTGCACCTCCAGATACTGACGCTCTGCACCTCCACATGCTGACGCTCTGCACCTCCACATACTGACGCTCTGCACCTCCACATGCTGACGCTCTGCACCTCCAGATACTGACGCTCTGCACCTCCACATGCTGACGATCTGCACCTCCAGATACTGACGCTCTGCACCTCCAGATACTGACGCTCTGCACCTCCAGATACTGACGCTCTGCACCTCCACATGCTGATGCTCTGCACCTCCAGATACTGACGCTCTGCACCTCCAGATACTGACGCTCTGCACCTCCACATGCTGACGCTCTGCACCTCCAGATACTGACGCTCTGCACCTCCACATGCTGACGCTCTGCACCTCCTGGTACTGACGCTCTGCACCTCCAGATACTGACGCTCTGCACCTCCACATGCTGACGCTCTGAACCTCCACATGCTGACGCTCTGCACCTCCAGATACTGACGCTCTGCACCTCCAGATACTGACGCTCTGCACCTCCAGATGCTGACGCTCTGCACCTCCACATGCTGACGCTCTGCACCTCCAGATACTGACGCTCTGCACCTCCAGATACTGACGCTCTGCACCTCCACATGCTGACGCTCTGCACCTCCTGGTACTGACGCTCTGCACCTCCTGGTACTGACGCTCTGCACCTCCAGATACTGACGCTCTGCACCTCCACATGCTGACGCTCTGCACCTCCAGATACTGACGCTCTGCACCTCCACATGCTGACGCTCTGCACCTCCACATGCTGACGCTCTGCACCTCCAGATACTGACGCTCTGCACCTCCAGATACTGACGCTCTGCACCTCCACATGCTGACGCTCTGCACCTCCAGATACTGACGCTCTGCACCTCCAGATACTGACGCTCTGCACCTCCACATGCTGACGCTCTGCACCTCCAGATACTGACGCTCTGCACCTCCAGATACTGACGCTCTGCACCTCCAGGTACTGACTCTCTGCACCTCCACATGCTGACGCTCTGCGCCTCCTGGTACTGACGCTCTGCACCTCCACATACTGACGCTCTGCACATCCTGGTACTGACGCTCTGCACCTCCAGATACTGACGCTCTGCACCTCCAGGTACTGACGCTCTGCGCCTCCAGATACTGACGCTCTGCACCTCCAGATACTGACGCTCTGCACCTCCACATGCTGACGCTCTGCACCTCCTGGTACTGACGCTCTGCACCTCCAGATACTGACGCTCTGCACCTCCAGATACTGACGCTCTGCACCTCCAGGTACTGACGCTCTGCACCTCCTGGTACTGACGCTCTGCGCCTCCTGGTACTGACGCTCTGCACCTCCAGGTACTGACGCTCTGCACCTCCAGATACTGACGCTCTGCACCTCCTGGTACTGACACACAGCGCTCTGCACCTCCAGGTACTGACGCTCTGCACCTCCACATGCTGACGCTCTGCGCCTCCTGGTACTGACGCTCTGCACCTCCACATACTGACGCTCTGCACCTCCAGATTTTGACGCTCTGCACCTCCACATGCTGACGCTCTGCACCTCCACATGCTGACGCTCTGCACCTCCAGATACTGACGCTCTGCACCTCCACATGCTGACGCTCTGCACCTCCAGATACTGACGCTCTGCACCTCCAGATACTGACGCTCTGCACCTCCAGATACTGACGCTCTGCACCTCCAGATACTGACGCTCTGCACCTCCACATGCTGACGCTCTGCACCTCCAGATACTGACGCTCTGCACCTCCAGATACTGACGCTCTGCACCTCCAGATACTGACGCTCTGCACCTCCACATGCTGACGCTCTGCACCTCCTGGTACTGACGCTCTGCACCTCCAGATACTGACGCTCTGCACCTCCACATGCTGACGCTCTGCACCTCCACATACTGACGCTCTGCACCTCCACATGCTGACGCTCTGCACCTCCTGGTACTGACGCTCTGCACCTCCAGATACTGACGCTCTGCACCTCCAGATACTGACGCTCTGCACCTCCAGATACTGACGCTCTGCACCTCCACATGCTGACGCTCTGCACCTCCACATACTGACGCACTGCACCTCCAGATACTGACGCTCTGCACCTCCACATGCTGACGCTCTGCACCTCCAGATACTGACGCTCTGCACCTCCACATGCTGACGCTCTGCACCTCCAGATACTGACGCTCTGCACCTCCAGATAGTGACGCTCTGCACCTCCAGGTACTGACGCTCTGCACCTCCACATGCTGACGCTCTGCGCCTCCTGGTACTGACGCTCTGCACCTCCACATACTGACGCTCTGCACATCCTGGTACTGACGCTCTGCACCTCCAGATACTGACGCACTGCACCTCCAGGTACTGACGCTCTGTGCCTCCAGATACTGACGCTCTGCACCTCCAGATACTGACGCTCTGCACCTCCAGGTACTGACGCTCTGCACCTCCTGGTACTGACGCTCTGCACCTCCAGGTACTGACGCTCTGCACCTCCTGGTACTGACGCTCTGCGCCTCCTGGTACTGACGCTCTGCACCTCCAGGTACTGACGCTCTGCACCTCCAGATACTGACGCCCTGCACCTCCTGGTACTGACACACAGCGCTCTGCACCTCCAGGTACTGACGCTCTGCACCTCCACATGCTGACGCTCTGCGCCTCCAGATACTGACGCTCTGCACCTCCACATGCTGACGCTCTGCACCTCCACATGCTGACGCTCTGCACCTCCAGATACTGACGCTCTGCACCTCCAGATACTGACGCTCTGCACCTCCAGGTACTGACGCTCTGCACCTCCACATGCTGACGCTCTGCACCTCCAGATACTGACGCTCTGCACCTCCAGATACTGACGCTCTGCACCTCCACATGCTGACGCTCTGCACCTCCACATACTGACGCTCTGCACCTCCACATGCTGACGCTCTGCACCTCCAGATACTGACGCTCTGCACCTCCACATGCTGACGCTCTGCACCTCCAGATACTGACGCTCTGCACCTCCAGATACTGACGCTCTGCACCTCCAGATACTGACGCTCTGCACCTCCACATGCTGACGCTCTGCACCTCCAGATACTGATGCTCTGCACCTCCAGATACTGACGCTCTGCACCTCCAGATACTGACGCTCTGCACCTCCACATGCTGACGCTCTGCACCTCCAGATACTGACGCTGTGCACCTCCAGATACTGACGCTCTGCACCTCCACATACTGACGCTCTGCACCTCCAGATACTGACGCTCTGCACCTCCAGATACTGACGCTCTGCACCTCCACATGCTGACGTTCTGCACCTCCTGGTACTGACGCTCTGCACCTCCAGATACTGACGCTCTGCACCTCCAGATACTGACGCTCTGCACCTCCAGATACTGACGCTCTGCACCTCCAGATACTGACGCTCTGCACCTCCACATGCTGACGCTCTGCACCTCCAGATACTGACGCTCTGCACCTCCACATGCTGACGCTCTGCACCTCCAGATACTGACGCTCTGCACCTCCAGATACTGACGCTCTGCACCTCCACATGCTGACGCTCTGCACCTCCAGATACTGACGCACTGCACCTCCAGGTACTGACGCTCTGCACCTCCACATGCTGACGCTCTGCACCTCCAGATACTGACGCTCTGCACCTCCAGATACTGACGCTCTGCACCTCCACATGCTGACGCTCTGCACCTCCAGATACTGACGCTCTGCACCTCCAGATACTGACGCTCTGCACCTCCAGGTACTGACGCTCTGCACCTCCACATGCTGACGCTCTGCGCCTCCTGGTACTGACGCTCTGCACCTCCACATACTGACGCTCTGCACATCCTGGTACTGACGCTCTGCACCTCCAGATACTGACGCTCTGCACCTCCAGGTACTGACGCTCTGCGCCTCCAGATACTGACGCTCTGCACCTCCTGGTACTGACGCTCTGCACCTCCAGATACTGACGCTCTGCACCTCCAGGTACTGACGCTCTGCACCTCCTGGTACTGACGCTCTGCGCCTCCTGGTACTGACGCTCTGCACCTCCAGGTACTGACGCTCTGCACCTCCAGATACTGACGCTCTGCACCTCCTGGTACTGACACACAGCGCTCTGCACCTCCAGGTACTGACGCTCTGCACCTCCACATGCTGACGCTCTGCGCCTCCTGGTACTGACGCTCTGCACCTCCACATACTGACGCTCTGCACCTCCAGATACTGACGCTCTGCACCTCCACATGCTGACGCTCTGCACCTCCACATGCTGACGCTCTGCACCTCCAGATACTGACGCTCTGCACCTCCACATACTGACGCTCTGCACCTCCACATACTGACGCTCTGCACCTCCAGATACTGACGCTCTGCACCTCCACATGCTGACGCTCTGCACCTCCACATGCTGACGCTCTGCACCTCCAGATACTGACGCTCTGCACCTCCACATGCTGACGCTCTGCACCTCCAGATACTGACGCTCTGCACCTCCAGATACTGACGCTCTGCACCTCCAGATACTGAAACTCTGCACCTCCACATGCTGACGCTCTGCACCTCCTGGTACTGACGCTCTGCACCTCCAGATACTGACGCTCTGCACCTCCACATGCTGACGCTCTGCACCTCCTGGTACTGACGCTCTGCACCTCCAGATACTGACGCTCTGCACCTCCACATGCTGACGCTCTGCACCTCCTGGTACTGACGCTCTGCACCTCCAGATACTGACGCTCTTCACCTCCACATGCTGACGCTCTGCACCTCCACATACTGACGCTCTGCATCTCCACATGCTGACGCTCTGCACCTCCTGGTACTGACGCTCTGCACCTCCAGATACTGACGCTCTGCACCTCCACATGCTGACGCTCTGCACCTCTACATACTGACGCTCTGCACCTCCACATGCTGACGCTCTGCACCTCCTGGTACTGACGCTCTGCACCTCCAGATACTGACGCTCTGCACCTCCACATACTGACGCTCTGCACCTCCACATGCTGACGCTCTGCACCTCCAGATACTGACGCTCTGCACCTCCAGATACTGACGCTCTGCACCTCCAGATACTGACGCTCTGCACCTCCACATGCTGACGCTCTGCACCTCCAGATACTGACGCTCTGCACCTCCACATGCTGACGCTCTGCACCTCCAGATACTGACGCTCTGCACCTGCAGATACTGACGCTCTGCACCTCCAGGTACTGACGCTCTGCACCTCCACATGCTGACGCTCTGCGCCTCCTGGTACTGACGCTCTGCACCTCCACATACTGACGCTCTGCACATCCTGGTACTGACGCTCTGCACCTCCAGATACTGACGCTCTGCACCTCCAGGTACTGACGCTCTGCGCCTCCAGATACTGACGCTCTGCACCTCCTGGTACTGACGCTCTGCACCTCCAGATACTGACGCTCTGCACCTCCAGGTACTGACGCTCTGCACCTCCTGGTACTGACGCTCTGCGCCTCCTGGTACTGACGCTCTGCACCTCCAGGTACTGACGCTCTGCACTTCCTGGTACTGACGCTCTGCGCCTCCTGGTACTGACGCTCTGCACCTCCAGGTACTGACGCTCTGCACCTCCAGATACTGACGCTCTGCACCTCCTGGTACTGACACACAGCGCTCTGCACCTCCAGGTACTGACGCTCTGCACCTCCACATGCTGACGCTCTGCACCTCCAGATACTGACGCTCTGCACCTCCACATGCTGACGCTCTGCACTTCCACATGCTGACGCTCTGCACCTCCAGATACTGACGCTCTGCACCTCCAGATACTGACGCTCTGCACCTCCACATGCTGATGCTCTGCACCTCCAGATACTGACGCTCTGCACCTCCACATGCTGATGCTCTGCACCTCCAGATACTGACGCTCTGCACCTCCACATGCTGACGCTCTGCACCTCCAGATACTGATGCTCTGCACCTCCACATGCTGACGCTCTGCACCTCCAGATACTGACGCTCTGCACCTCCAGATACTGACGCTCTGCACCTCCAGATACTGACGCTCTGCACCTCCACATGCTGACGCTCTGCACCTCCAGATACTGACGCTCTGCACCTCCAGATACTGACGCTCTGCACCTCCAGACACTGACGCTCTGCACCTCCACATGCTGATGCTCTGCACCTCCAGATACTGACGCTCTGCACCTCCAGATACTGACGCTCTGCACCTCCACATGCTGACGCTCTGCACCTCCTGGTACTGACGCTCTGCACCTCCAGATACTGACGCTCTGCACCTCCACATGCTGACGCTCTGCACCTCCAGATACTGACGCTCTGCACCTCCAGATACTGACGCTCTGCACCTCCAGATACTGACGCTCTGCACCTCCAGATACTGACGCTCTGCACCTCCACATGCTGACGCTCTGCACCTCCTGGTACTGACGCTCTGCACCTCCTGGTACTGACGCTCTGCACCTCCAGATACTGACGCTCTGCACCTCCAGATACTGACGCTCTGCACCTCCAGATGCTGACGCTCTGCACCTCCACATGCTGACGCTCTGCACCTCCAGATACTGACGCTCTGCACCTCCAGATACTGACGCTCTTCACCTCCACATGCTGACGCTCTGCACCTCCTGGTACTGACGCTCTGCACCTCCTGGTACTGACGCTCTGCACCTCCAGATACTGACGCTCTGCACCTCCAGATACTGACGCTCTGCACCTCCACATACTGACGCTCTGCACATCCTGGTACTGACGCTCTGCACCTCCACATACTGACGCTCTGCACATCCTGGTACTGACGCTCTGCACCTCCAGATACTGACGCTCTGCACCTCCAGGTACTGACGCTCTGCGCCTCCAGATACTGACGCTCTGCACCTCCAGGTACTGACGCTCTGCACCTCCTGGTACTGACGCTCTGCGCCTCCTGGTACTGACGCTCTGCACCTCCAGGTACTGACGCTCTGCACCTCCTGGTACTGACGCTCTGCGCCTCCTGGTACTGACGCTCTGCACCTCCAGGTACTGACGCTCTGCACCTCCAGATACTGATGCTCTGCACCTCCTGGTACTGACACACAGCGCTCTGCACCTCCAGGTACTGACGCTCTGCACCTCCACATGCTGACGCTCTGCGCCTCCAGATACTGACGCTCTGCACCTCCACATGCTGACGCTCTGCACCTCCACATGCTGACGCTCTGCACCTCCAGATACTGACGCTCTGCACCTCCAGATACTGACGCTCTGCACCTCCAGATACTGACGCTCTGCACCTCCACATGCTGACGCTCTGCACTTCCACATACTGACGCTCTGCACCTCCACATGCTGACGCTCTGCACCTCCAGATACTGACGCTCTGCACCTCCACATGCTGACGCTCTGCACCTCCAGATACTGACGCTCTGCACCTCCAGATACTGACGCTCTGCACCTCCACATGCTGACGTTCTGCACCTCCTGGTACTGACGCTCTGCACCTCCTGGTACTGACGCTCTGCACCTCCAGATACTGACGCTCTGCACCTCCACATGCTGACGCTCTGCACCTCCACATGCTGACGCTCTGCACCTCCTGGTACTGACGCTCTGCACCTCCAGATACTGACGCTCTGCACCTCCACATGCTGACGCTCTGCACCTCCACATGCTGACGCTCTGCACCTCCACATGCTGACGCTCTGCACCTCCACATGCTGACGCTCTGCACCTCCAGATACTGACGCTCTGCACCTCCAGATACTGACGCTCTGCACCTCCTGGTACTGACGCTCTGCACCTCCAGATACTGACGCTCTGCACCTCCACATGCTGACGCTCTGCACCTCCACATACTGACGCTCTGCACCTCCACATGCTGACGCTCTGCACCTCCTGGTACTGACGCTCTGCACCTCCAGATACTGACGCTCTGCACCTCCACATGCTGACGCTCTGCACCTCTACATACTGACGCTCTGCACCTCCACATGCTGACGCTCTGCACCTCCTGGTACTGACGCTCTGCACCTCCAGATACTGACGCTCTGCACCTCCACATACTGACGCTCTGCACCTCCACATGCTGACGCTCTGCACCTCCACATGCTGACGCTCTGCACCTCCAGATACTGACGCTCTGCACCTCCAGATACTGACGCTCTGCACCTCCACATGCTGACGCTCTGCACCTCCACATACTGACGCACTGCACCTCCAGATACTGACGCTCTGCACCTCCACATGCTGACGCTCTGCACCTCCAGATACTGACGCTCTGCACCTCCACATGCTGACGCTCTGCACCTCCAGATACTGACGCTCTGCACCTCCAGATACTGACGCTCTGCACCTCCAGGTACTGACGCTCTGCACCTCCACATGCTGACGCTCTGCGCCTCCTGGTACTGACGCTCTGCACCTCCACATACTGACGCTCTGCACATCCTGGTACTGACGCTCTGCACCTCCAGATACTGACGCTCTGCACCTCCAGGTACTGACGCTCTGCGCCTCCAGATACTGACGCTCTGCACCTCCTGGTACTGACGCTCTGCACCTCCAGATACTGACGCTCTGCACCTCCAGGTACTGACGCTCTGCACCTCCAGATACTGACGCTCTGCACCTCCAGGTACTGACGCTCTGCACCTCCTGGTACTGACGCTCTGCGCCTCCTGGTACTGACGCTCTGCACCTCCAGGTACTGACGCTCTGCACCTCCTGGTACTGACGCTCTGCGCCTCCTGGTACTGACGCTCTGCACCTCCAGGTACTGACGCTCTGCACCTCCAGATACTGACGCTCTGCACCTCCTGGTACTGACACACAGCGCTCTGCACCTCCAGGTACTGACGCTCTGCACCTCCACATGCTGACGCTCTGCGCCTCCAGATACTGACGCTCTGCACCTCCACATGCTGACGCTCTGCACCTCCACATGCTGACGCTCTGCACCTCCAGATACTGACGCTCTGCACCTCCAGATACTGACGCTCTGCACCTCCAGATACTGACGCTCTGCACCTCCACATGCTGACGCTCTGCACTTCCACATACTGACGCTCTGCACCTCCACATGCTGACTCTCTGCACCTCCAGATACTGACGCTCTGCACCTCCACATGCTGACGCTCTGCACCTCCAGATACTGACGCTCTGCACCTCCAGATACTGACGCTCTGCACCTCCAGATACTGACGCTCTGCACCTCCAGATACTGACGCTCTGCACCTCCACATGCTGACGCTCTGCACCTCCACATACTGACGCTCTGCACCTCCAGATACTGACGCTCTGCACCTCCAGTTACTGACGCTCTGCACCTCCACATGCTGACGCTCTGCACCTCCAGATACTGACGCTCTGCACCTCCAGATACTGACGCTCTGCACCTCCACATGCTGACGCTCTGCACCTCCTGGTACTGACGCTCTGCACCTCCAGATACTGACGCTCTGCACCTCCACATGCTGACGCTCTGCACCTCCAGATACTGACGCTCTGCACCTCCACATGCTGACGCTCTGCACCTCCAGATACTGACGCTCTGCACCTCCAGATACTGACGCTCTGCACCTCCACATGCTGACGCTCTGCACCTCCAGATACTGACGCTCTGCACCTCCACATGCTGACGCTCTGCACCTCCTGGTACTGACGCTCTGCACCTCCTGGTACTGACGCTCTGCACCT
The DNA here is from genome assembly GCF_046119375.1 of Phyllobates terribilis. Classification (NCBI taxonomy): domain Eukaryota; kingdom Metazoa; phylum Chordata; class Amphibia; order Anura; family Dendrobatidae; genus Phyllobates; species Phyllobates terribilis. The sequence continues at coordinate 810,469,087 of NW_027362764.1, read as the reverse complement.
CCAGATACTGACGCTCTGCACCTCCAGATACTGACGCTCTGCACCTCCACATGCTGACGCTCTGCACCTCCACATGCTGACGCTCTGCACTTCCAGATACTGACGCTCTGCCCCTCCACATACTGACGCTCTGCACCTCCAGATACTGACGCTCTGCACCTCCACATGCTGACGCTCTGCACCTCCTGGTACTGACGCTCTGCACCTCCAGATACTGACGCTCTGCACCTCCACATGCTGACGCTCTGCACCTCCACATGCTGACGCTCTGCACCTCCACATGCTGACGCTCTGCACCTCCACATGCTTACGCACAGCGCTCTGCACCTCCAGATGCTGACGCTCTGCACCTCCAGATACTGACGCTCTGCACCTCCACATACTGACGCTCTGCACCTCCACATGCTGACGCTCTGCACCTCCTGGTACTGACGCTCTGCACCTCCAGATACTGACGCTCTGCACCTCCACATGCTGACGCTCTGCACCTCCAGATACTGACGCTCTGCACCTCCACATGCTGACGCTCTGCACCTCCAGATACTGACGCTCTGCACCTCCAGATACTGACGCTCTGCACCTCCACATGCTGACGCTCTGCACCTCCAGATACTGACGCTCTGCACCTCCACATGCTGACGCTCTGCACCTCCAGATACTGACGCTCTGCACCTCCACATGCTGACGCTCTGCACCTCCACATGCTGACGCTCTGCACCTCCAGATACTGACGCTCTGCACCTCCACATGCTGATGCTCTGCACCTCCGGATACTGACGCTCTGCGCCTCCACATGCTGACGCTCTGCACCTCCACATGCTGACGCTCTGCACCTCCTGGTACTGACGCTCTGCACCTCCAGATACTGACGCTCTGCACCTCCACATGCTGACGCTCTGCACCTCCAGATACTGACGCTCTGCACCTCCACATGCTGACGCTCTGCACCTCCTGGTACTGACGCTCTGCACCTCCAGATACTGACGCTCTGCACCTCCAGATACTGACGCTCTGCACCTCCACATGCTGACGCTCTGCACCTCCACATGCTGACGCTCTGCACCTCCAGATACTGACGCTCTGCACCTCCACATGCTGACGCTCTGCACCTCCAGATACTGACGCTCTGCACCTCCAGATACTGACGCTCTGCACCTCCTGGTACTGACGCTCTGCACCTCCAGATACTGACGCTCTGCACCTCCAGATACTGACGCTCTGCACCTCCAGATACTGACGCTCTGCACCTCCAGATACTGACGCTCTGCACCTCCACATGCTGACGCTCTGCACCTCCAGATACTGACGCTCTGCACCTCCACATGCTGACGCTCTGCACCTCCTGGTACTGACGCTCTGCACCTCCAGATACTGACGCTCTGCACCTCCAGATACTGACGCTCTGCACCTCCACATGCTGACGCTCTGCACCTCCACATGCTGACGCTCTGCACCTCCTGGTACTGACGCTCTGCACCTCCAGATACTGACGCTCTGCACCTCCACATGCTGACGCTCTGCACCTCCAGATACTGACGCTCTGCACCTCCACATGCTGACGCTCTGCACCTCCTGGTACTGACGCTCTGCACCTCCAGATACTGACGCTCTGCACCTCCACATGCTGACGCTCTGCACCTCCAGATACTGACGCTCTGCACCTCCACATGCTGACGCTCTGCACCTCCAGATACTGACGCTCTGCACCTCCAGATACTGACGCTCTGCACCTCCTGGTACTGACGCTCTGCACCTCCAGATACTGAAGCTCTGCACCTCCAGATACTGACGCTCTGCACCTCCAGATACTGACGCTCTGCACCTCCAGATACTGACGCTCTGCACCTCCACATGCTGACGCTCTGCACCTCCAGATACTGACGCTCTGCACCTCCACATGCTGACGCTCTGCACCTCCTGGTACTGACGCTCTGCACCTCCAGATACTGACGCTCTGCACCTCCAGATACTGACGCTCTGCACCTCCAGATACTGACGCTCTGCACCTCCACATGCTGACGCTCTGCACCTCCAGGTACTGACGCTCTGCACCTCCAGATACTGACGCTCTGCGCCTCCAGATACTGACGCTCTGCACCTCCTGGTACTGACGCTCTGCACCTCCAGATACTGACGCTCTGCACCTCCACATGCTGACGCTCTGCACCTCCAGATACTGACGCTCTGCACCTCCAGATACTGACGCTCTGCACCTCCAGATACTGACGCTCTGCACCTCCTGGTACTGACGCTCTGCACCTCCAGATACTGACGCTCTGCACCTCCAGATACTGACGCTCTGCACCTCCAGATACTGACGCTCTGCACCTCCAGATACTGACGCTCTGCACCTCCACATGCTGACGCTCTGCACCTCCAGGTACTGACGCTCTGCACCTCCTGGTACTGACGCTCTGCACCTCCACATGCTGACGCTCTGCACCTCCTGGTACTGACGCTCTGCACCTCCAGATACTGACGCTCTGCACCTCCTGGTACTGACGCTCTGCACCTCCAGATACTGACGCTCTGCACCTCCACATGCTGACGCTCTGCACCTCCTGGTACTGACGCTCTGCACCTCCAGGTACTGACGCTCTGCACCTCCACATGCTGACGCTCTGCACCTCCACATGCTGACGCTCTGCACCTCCAGGTACTGACGCTCTGCGCCTCCTGGTACTGACGCTCTGCACCTCCAGATACTGACGCTCTGCACCTCCACATACTGACGCTCTGCACCTCCAGGTACTGATGCTCTGCACCTCCACATGCTGACGCTCTGCACCTCCTGGTACTGACGCTCTGCACCTCCAGATACTGACGCTCTGCACCTCCAGATACTGACGCTCTGCACCTCCTGGTACTGACGCTCTGCACCTCCACATGCTGACGCTCTGCACCTCCAGATACTGACGCTCTGCACCTCCAGATACTGACGCTCTGCACCTCCAGATACTGACGCTCTGCACCTCCAGGTACTGACGCTCTGCACCTCCAGATACTGACGCTCTGCACCTCCACATGCTGACGCTCTGCACCTCCAGATGCTGACGCTCTGCACCTCCAGATACTGACGCTCTGCACCTCCAGATACTGACGCTCTGCACCTCCAGATACTGACGCTCTGCACCTCCACATGCTGACGCTCTGCACCTCCTGGTACTGACGCTCTGCACCTCCAGATACAGACGCTCTGCACCTCCACATGCTGACGCTCTGCACCTCCAGGTACTGACGCTCTGCACCTCCAGATACTGACGCTCTGCACCTCCACATGCTGACGCTCTGCACCTCCTGGTACTGACGCTCTGCACCTCCAGATACTGACGCTCTGCACCTCCACATGCTGACGCTCTGCACCTCCAGGTACTGACGCTCTGCACCTCCAGATACTGACGCTCTGCACCTCCACATGCTGACGCTCTGCACCTCCAGGTACTGACGCTCTGCACCTCCAGATACTGACGCTCTGCACCTCCACATGCTGACGCTCTGCACCTCCAGGTACTGACGCTCTGCACTTCCAGATACTGATGCTCTGCACCTCCAGATACTGACGCTCTGCACCTCCAGATACTGACGCTCTGCACCTCCACATGCTGACGCTCTGCACCTCCACATACTGACGCTCTGCACCTCCACATGCTGACGCTCTGCACCTCCAGATACTGACGCTCTGCACCTCCAGATACTGACGCTCTGCACCTCCAGATACTGACGCACTGCACCTCCAGGTACTGACGCTCTGCACCTCCACATGCTGACGCTCTGCACCTCCAGATACTGACGCTCTGCACCTCCAGATACTGACGCTCTGCACCTCCAGATACTGACGCACTGCACCTCCAGATACTGACGCTCTGCACCTCCAGATACTGACGCTCTGCACCTCCAGATACTGACGCTCTGCACCTCCAGATACTGACGCTCTGCACCTCCACATACTGACGCTCTGCACCTCCAGGTACTGATGCTCTGCACCTCCAGATACTGACGCTCTGCACCTCCACATGCTGACGCTCTGCACCTCCAGATACTGACGCTCTGCACCTCCACATACTGACGCTCTGCACCTCCACATGCTGACGCTCTGCACCTCCAGATACTGACGCTCTGCTCCTCCAGATACTGACGCTCTGCACCTCCAGATACTGACGCACTGCACCTCCAGATACTGACGCTCTGCACCTCCAGATACTGACGCTCTGCACCTCCAGATACTGACGCTCTGCACCTCCAGATACTGACGTTCTGCACCTCCAGATACTGACGCTCTGCACCTCCAGATACTGACGCTCTGCACCTCCAGATACTGACGCTCTGCACCTCCACATACTGACGCTCTGCACCTCCAGATACTGACGCTCTGCACCTCCACATGCTGACGCTCTGCACCTCCACATACTGACGCTCTGCACCTCCAGATACTGACGCTCTGCACCTCCAGATACTGACGTTCTGCACCTCCAGATACTGACGCTCTGCACCTCCAGGTACTGACGCTCTGCACCTCCAGATACTGACGCTCTGCACCTCCACATACTGACGCTCTGCACCTCCACATGCTGACGCTCTGCACCTCCAGGTACTGACGCTCTGCACCTCCAGATACTGACGCTCTGCACCTCCACATACTGACGCTCTGCACCTCCACATGCTGACGCTCTGCACCTCCACATGCTGACGCTCTGCACCTCCAGATACTGACGCTCTGCACCTCCACATACTGACGCTCTGCACCTCCACATACTGACGCTCTGCACCTCCAGATACTGACGCTCTGCACCTCCACATGCTGACGCTCTGCACCTCCACATGCTGACGCTCTGCACCTCCACATGCTGACGCTCTGCACCTCCAGATACTGACGCTCTGCACCTCCACATACTGACGCTCTGCACCTCCACATGCTGACGCTCTGCACCTCCACATGCTGACGCTCTGCACCTCCACATGCTGACGCTCTGCACCTCCAGATACTGACGCTCTGCACCTCCACATGCTGACGCTCTGCACCTCCAGATACTGACGCTCTGCACCTCCAGATACTGACGCTCTGCACCTCCAGATACTGACGTTCTGCACCTCCAGATACTGACGCTCTGCACCTCCAGATACTGACGCTCTGCACCTCCACATGCTGACGCTCTGCACCTCCAGGTACTGACGCTCTGCACCTCCAGATACTGACGCTCTGCACCTCCACATACTGACGCTCTGCACCTCCAGATACTGACGCTCTGCACCTCCACATGCTGACGCTCTGCACCTCCAGGTACTGACGCTCTGCACCTCCAGATACTGACGCTCTGCACCTCCACATACTGACGCTCTGCACCTCCACATGCTGACGCTCTGCACCTCCAGATACTGACGCTCTGCACCTCCACATACTGACGCTCTGCACCTCCACATGCTGACGCTCTGCACCTCCAGATACTGACGCTCTGCACCTCCACATGCTGACGCTCTGCACCTCCACATGCTGACGCTCTGCACCTCCAGATACTGACGCTCTGCACCTCCACATACTGACGCTCTGCACCTCCACATGCTGACGCTCTGCACCTCCACATGCTGACGCTCTGCACCTCCACATGCTGACGCTCTGCACCTCCACATGCTGACGCTCTGCACCTCCACATGCTGACGCTCTGCACCTCCAGATACTGACGCTCTGCACCTCCACATACTGACGCTCTGCACCTCCACATGCTGACGCTCTGCACCTCCACATGCTGACGCTCTGCACCTCCACATACTGACGCTCTGCACCTCCACATGCTGACGCTCTGCACCTCCAGATACTGACGCTCTGCACCTCCACATGCTGACGCTCTGCACCTCCAGATACTGACGCTCTGCACCTCCAGGTACTGACGCTCTGCACCTCCAGATACTGACGCTCTGCACCTCCAGATACTGACGCTGTGCATCTCCACATGCTGACGCTCTGCACCTCCACATACTGACGCTCTGCACCTCCACATGCTGACGCTCTGCACCTCCACATGCTGACGCTCTGCACCTCCAGATACTGACGCTCTGCACCTCCACATGCTGACGCTCTGCGCCTCCTGGTACTGACGCTCTGCACCTCCACATGCTGACGCTCTGCACCTCCACATACTGACGCTCTGCACCTCCACATGCTGACGCTCTGCACCTCCAGATACTGACGCTCTGCACCTCCACATGCTGACGCTCTGCACCTCCAGATACTGACGCTCTGCACCTCCACATGCTGACGCTCTGCACCTCCAGATACTGACGCTCTGCACCTCCACATGCTGACGCTCTGCACCTCCAGATACTGACGCTCTGCACCTCCACATGCTGACGCTCTGCACCTCCAGATACTGACGCTCTGCACCTCTAGATACTGACGCTCTGCACCTCCAGATACTGACGCTCTGCACCTCCAGATACTGACGCTCTGCACCTCCACATGCTGACGCTCTGCACCTCCAGATACTGACGCTCTGCACCTCCACATGCTGACGCTCTGCACCTCCACATGCTGACGCTCTGCACCTCCACATACTGACGCTCTGCACCTCCACATGCTGACGCTCTGCACCTCCTGGTACTGACGCTCTGCACCTCCAGATACTGACGCTCTGCACCTCCACATGCTGACGCTCTGCACCTCCACATGCTGACGCTCTGCACCTCCACATGCTGACGCTCTGCACCTCCACATGCTGACGCTCTGCACCTCCACATGCTGACGCTCTGCACCTCCACATACTGACGCTCTGCACCTCCAGATACTGACGCTCTGCACCTCCAGGTACTGACGCTCTGCACCTCCAGATACTGACGCTCTGCACCTCCAGATACTGACGCTCTGCACCTCCAGATACTGACGCTCTGCACCTCCAGATACTGACGCTCTGCACCTCCAGATACTGACGCTCTGCACCTCCAGATACTGACGCTCTGCACCTCCACATACTGACGCTCTGCACCTCCACATGCTGACGCTCTGCACCTCCAGGTACTGACGCTCTGCACCTCCAGATACTGACGCTCTGCACCTCCAGATACTGACGCTCTGCACCTCCACATACTGACGCTCTGCACCTCCAGATACTGACGCTCTGCACCTCCAGATACTGACGCTCTGCACCTCCAGATACTGACGCTCTGCACCTCCACATGCTGACGCTCTGCACCTCCAGATACTGACGCTCTGCACCTCCACATACTGACGCTCTGCACCTCCAGATACTGACGCTCTGCACCTCCAGATACTGACGCTCTGCACCTCCACATACTGACGCTCTGCACCTCCAGATACTGACGCTCTGCACCTCCAGATACTGACGCTCTGCACCTCCACATACTGACGCTCTGCACCTCCAGATACTGACGCTCTGCACCTCCAGATACTGACGCTCTGCACCTCCAGATACTGACGCTCTGCACCTCCACATGCTGACGCTCTGCACCTCCACATGCTGACGCTCTGCACCTCCAGATACTGACGCTCTGCACCTCCACATACTGACGCTCTGCACCTCCAGATACTGACGCTCTGCACCTCCACATACTGACGCTCTGCACCTCCAGATACTGACGCTCTGCACCTCCAGATACTGACGCTCTGCACCTCCACATGCTGACGCTCTGCACCTCCAGATACTGACGCTCTGCACCTCCACATACTGACGCTCTGCACCTCCACATACTGACGCTCTGCACCTCCAGATACTGACGCTCTGCACCTCCAGATACTGACGCTCTGCACCTCCAGATACTGACGCTCTGCACCTCCAGATACTGACGCTCTGCACCTCCAGATACTGACGCTCTGCACCTCCACATACTGACGCTCTGCACCTCCAGATACTGACGCTCTGCACCTCCACATACTGACGCTCTGCACCTCCACATGCTGACGCTCTGCACCTCCAGGTACTGACGCTCTGCACCTCCAGATACTGACGCTCTGCACCTCCAGATACTGACGCTCTGCACCTCCAGATACTGACGCTCTGCACCTCCACATGCTGACGCTCTGCACCTCCACATACTGACGCTCTGCACCTCCAGATACTGACTCTCTGCACCTCCAGATACTGACGCTCTGCACCTCCACATGCTGACGCTCTGCACCTCCACATACTGACGCTCTGCACCTCCAGATACTGACGCTCTGCACCTCCACATGCTGACGCTCTGCACCTCCACATACTGACGCTCTGCACCTCCACATACTGACGCTCTGCACCTCCAGATACTGACGCTCTGCACCTCCAGATACTGACGCTGTGCACCTCCACATGCTGACGCTCTGCACCTCCAGATACTGACGCTCTGCACCTCCACATGCTGACGCTCTGCACCTCCACATACTGACGCTCTGCACCTCCACATACTGACGCTCTGCACCTCCAGATACTGACGCTCTGCACCTCCAGATACTGACGCTGTGCACCTCCAGATACTGACGCTCTGCACCTCCACATGCTGACGCTCTGCACCTCCAGATACTGACGCTCTGCACCTCCACATGCTGACGCTCTGCACCTCCTGGTACTGACGCTCTGCACCTCCACATGCTGACGCTCTGCACCTCCAGATACTGACGCTCTGCACCTCCAGATACTGACGCTCTGCACCTCCAGATACTGACGCTCTGCACCTCCACATACTGACGCTCTGCACCTCCAGATACTGACGCTCTGCACCTCCAGATACTGACGCTCTGCACCTCCACATGCTGACGCTCTGCACCTCCTGGTACTGACGCTCTGCACCTCCACATACTGACGCTCTGCACCTCCAGATACTGACGCTCTGCACCTCCAGATACTGACGCTCTGCGCCTCCAGATACTGACGCTCTGCACCTCCAGATACTGACGCTCTGCACCTCCAGGTACTGACGCTCTGCACCTCCAGATACTGACGCTCTGCACCTCCTGGTACTGACGCTCTGCACCTCCACATGCTGACGCTCTGCACCTCCTGGTACTGACGCTCTGCACCTCCACATACTGACGCTCTGCACCTCCACATGCTGACGCTCTGCACCTCCAGATACTGACGCTCTGCACCTCCAGATACTGACGCTCTGCACCTCCAGGTACTGACGCTCTGCGCCTCCAGATACTGACGCTCTGCACCTCCAGATACTGACGCTCTGCACCTCCAGGTACTGACGCTCTGCACCTCCAGATACTGACGCTCTGCACCTCCAGGTACTGACGCTCTGCACCTCCAGGTACTGACGCTCTGCACCTCCAGATACTGACACACAGCGCTCTGCACCTCCAGATACTGACGCTCTGCGCCTCCACATACTGACGCTCTGCACCTCCACATACTGACGCTCTGCACCTCCAGATACTGACGCTCTGCACCTCCAGGTACTGACGCTCTGCACCTCCACATGCTGACGCTCTGCACCTCCACATGCTGACGCTCTGCACCTCCAGATACTGACGCTCTGCACCTCCAGGTACTGACGCTCTGCACCTCCACATGCTGACGCTCTGCACCTCCAGATACTGACGCTCTGCACCTCCAGATACTGACGCTCTGCACCTCCAGGTACTGACGCTCTGCACCTCCAGATACTGATGCTCTGCACCTCCAGATACTGACGCTCTGCACCTCCAGGTACTGACGCTCTGCACCTCCAGATACTGATGCTCTGCACCTCCAGGTACTGACGCTCTGCACCTCCAGATACTGACGCTCTGCACCTCCAGGTACTGACGCTCTGCACCTCCACATGCTGACGCTCTGCACCTCCAGATACTGACGCTCTGCACCTCCAGATACTGACGCTCTGCACCTCCAGATACTGACGCACTGCACCTCCAGATACTGATGCTCTGCACCTCCACATGCTGACGCTCTGCACCTCCAGATACTGACGCTCTGCACCTCCAGATACTGACGCTCTGCACCTCCAGATACTGACGCTCTGCACCTCCAGATACTGACGCTCTGCACCTCCAGATACTGACGCTCTGCACCTCCAGATACTGACGCTCTGCACCTCCACATGCTGACGCTCTGCACCTCCAGATACTGACGCTCTGCACCTCCAGATACTGACGCTCTGCACCTCCACATGCTGACGCTCTGCACCTCCAGATACTGACGCTCTGCACCTCCAGGTACTGACGCTCTGCACCTCCTGGTACTGACGCTCTGCACCTCCTGGTACTGACGCTCTGCACCTCCAGGTACTGACGCTCTGCACCTCTGCCCTCATACAAGGCTCTGCGCTTGGCTCGGCCTCTGCTGCGCAGCCTCTGTTCTCTACAGAACTATATTTAGAGTGGGGAAGAGGTGGAGGAAGAATGTTCTCTGCAGCCTCTGCTACATCTGTTCAAGGACACCGAGCCTGAGGGGGTCCAGCGGAGGAGGGGCAGAGCCTGGACCATAATGGGGTGATCACAGCGCTCCCATCCCCCCATTCATGCTGGTCCCGCACAGGCTGCTGTCAGGTGACATAGGGGTCCCGGGAGGAGGAGGGCTGTATGGTGGGGCAGCGCGACGAGGCAGGAGGGCTCGGGAGGCAGGGGGGGGGGGACGGGAGGCAGGGGGGCTCGGGAGGCAGGGGGGGGGGGACGGGAGGCAGGAGGGCTCGGGAGGCAGGGGGGGGGGACGGGAGGCAGGGGGGCTCGGGAGGCAGGGGGGGGGGGACGGGAGGCAGGGGGGCTCGGGAGGCAGGGGGGCTCGGGAGGTAAGGGGGGGGGGTCGGGAGGCAGGAGGGGACGGGAGGCATGGGGGTACGGGAGGCAGGAGGGGACGGGAGGCAGGTGGGCTCGGGAGGCAGGGAGGCTCGGGAGACAAGGAGGGCTCGGGAGGCAAGGAGGGCTCGGGAGGCAAGGGGGGGGTCGGGAGGCAGGAGGGGACGGGAGGCATGGGGGCTCAGGAGGCAGGGGGGCTCGGGAGGCAGGAGGGGACTGGAGGCAGGTGGGCTCGGGAGGCAGGGAGGCTCGGGAGACAAGGAGGGCTCGGGAGGCAAGGAGGGCTCGGGAGGCAAGGGGGGGGTCGGGAGGCAGGAGGGGACGGGAGGCATGGGGGCTCGGGATGCAGGGGGGCTCGGGAGGCAGGAGGGGACTGGAGGCAAGGGGGGGGTCGGGAGGCAGGGGGGCTCGGGAGGCAAGGGGGGGGTCGGGAGGCAGGAGGGGACGGGAGGCATGGGGGCTCGGGAGGCATGGGGGTACGGGAGGCAGGAGGGGACGGGAGGCAGGTGGGCTCGGGAGGCAGGGAGGCTCGGGAGACAAGGAGGGCTCGGGAGGCAAGGAGGGCTCGGGAGGCAGGCGGGGGGGGACGGGAGGCAGGGGGGCTCGGGAGGCAGGGGGGGGGACGGGAGGCAGGAGGGCTCGGGAGGCGGGGGGGGGGGACGGGAGGCAGGGGGGCTCGGGAGGCAGGGGTGCTCGGGAGGTAAGGGGGGGGTCGGAAGGCAGGAGGGGACGGGAGGCATGGAGGTACGGGAGGCAGGAGGGGACGGGAGGCAGGTGGGCTAGGGAGGCAGGGAGGCTCGGGAGACAAGGAGGGCTCGGGAGGCAAGGGGGGGGTCGGGAGGCAGGAGGGGACGGGAGGCATGGGGGCTCAGGAGGCAGGGGGGCTCGGGAGGCAGGAGGGGACTGGAGGCAGGTGGGCTCGGGAGGCAAGGAGGGCTCGGGAGGCAAGGGGGGGGTCGGGAGGCAAGGGGGGGGTCGGGAGGCAGGAGGGGACGGGAGGCATGGGGGCTCGGGAGGCAGGGGGGCTCAGGAGGCAGGAGGGGACTGGAGGCAAGGGGGGGGTCGGGAGGCAGGGGGGCTCGGGAGGCAAGGGGGGGGTCGGGAGGCAGGAGGGGACGGGAGGCATGGGGGCTCGGGAGGCATGGGGGTACGGGAGGCAGGAGGGGACGGGAGGCAGGTGGGCTCGGGAGGCAGGGAGGCTCGGGAGACAAGGAGGGCTCGGGAGGCAAGGGGGGGGTCGGGAGGCAGGAGGGGACGGGAGGCATGGGGGCTCGGGAGGCAGGGGGGCTCGGGAGGCAGGAGGGGACTGGAGGCAAGGGGGGGGTCGGGAGGCAGGGGGGCTCGGGAGGCAGGGGGGGGTCGGGAGGCAGGAGGGGACGGGAGGCATGGGGGCTCGGGAGGCAGGGGGGCTCGGGAGGCAGGAGGGGACTGGAGGCAAGGGGGGGGTCGGGAGGCAGGAGGGGACGGGAGGCATGGGGGCTCGGGAGGCTGGAGGGCTCGGGAGGCAGGGGGGGGTCGGAATGCAGGATGGCTCGGGAGGCAGGGGGTTCGGGATGCAGGAGGGGACCGGAGGCAGGAGGGGACGGGAGGCAGGGGGGCTCTGAATGCAGGAGGGCTCGGCAGGCAGGGGGGCTCGGGAGGCAGGGGGGGGTCGGGAGGCAGGGGGGCTCGGGAGGCAGGGGGGGTCAGAATGCAGGAGGGCTCGGGAGGCAGGGGGGGTCGGAATGCAGGAGGGCTCGGGAGGCGGGGGGGGTCAGGAGGCAGGAGGGCTCGGGAGGCGGGGGGGGGGTCAGGAGGCAGGAGGGCTCGGGAGGCAGGGGGGTTCAGGCGGCAGGGGGGGGTGCCGGCACACAACCGCTGGAATCGCATTGTTTGGATGGAAATAAGAAGTTGGATTGTATTCTGGGAAATCCGCTGAGTGCGCAGCTCTGGATATTGCAGAAAAGAAGTAACTCTTCCCTGTCTGCGGCGGACTGATGGTGGAGAGACGTCCTGGAGGACCCTGAATCATGGATGGATGAAGGGCGAGAAACAGGGCGTCCAGCAGTCAAGAGCAGACCACTGGGAACAGCACTCCTAACGTCACCCCAAACAAGTATAATAGTGAGCCCCACTTAGCTCAAACGGGAAACCCACTGCTCCCCAAATGGGAATGGCCCGCTTCATTACACTTCAACCAGGAAAGCGCCACACCAAATGGGAACAGCACTCCCCATATTGCCCCAAACAGGAACAGTGCACCCAACGTCACCCCAAAAGGGAACAGCGCGCCCGAAGTCACCCAAAATGGAAATTACCCGCCTCACATCACTCCAACCAGGAACACGTCACGCCAAACGAAAACAGCGCACCCCACATCGCCCCAAACGGGAACAAAGTGCCACACATCACCCCAAACGGGAACAGGGGCTCAAAGCCACCCCAAACAGAAATAGCCCGCCTCATGTCACTCCAACCAATAACAGCGCTCCCCAGGCCGCCCCAAACAGGAATAGCACTCTCCAGGTCACCCCAAATGGGAACAGTGCGCTCCACGTCGCCCTAAACGGGAACGGAGTGCCCCACATTGCCCCAAAGAGGAACAGTGCGCCCCACGTCGCCCCAAAAGGGAACAGCGCATCCAAAGTCACCCCAAATAGGAATAGTGTTCCCCACAGAGCCCGAAACGGAAACAGCGCACCTCGCGTCACCCCAAATTGGAATAGCCCGCCTCACGTCACTCCAACCAGGAACAGCGTGCTACACGTCACCGCAAATGGGAACAGTGCGGCCCAGGACACACCAAACGAGAACAGCACGCACCCACATCGCCCCAAATGGGAACAGTATGCCCTAAACTGGAACAGCACGTCTAATGTCACCCCAAACAGGAAGAGAGTGCCCCACGCCTTCGCAAAAGGAAAACGTGCTCCATGTTGTGTGTTATGCATATTCTTTAGTGAATAATCTTATCGTTTCTTGTATAACTATCTACAATATCTCCTCCTGTACAGTAATTACCTCCCCCAGTCCTAGGTCACTATCTTCTCCTGTACAGTAATTACCTCCCCCAGTCCCAGGTCACTATCTACACTATCTTCTCCTGTACAGTAATTACCTCCCCCAGTCCCAGGTCACCATCTACACTATCTTCCCCTGTACAGTAATTACCTCCCCCAGTCCAAGGTCACCATCTACACTATCTTCCCCTCCTGTACAGTAATTACCTCCCCCAGTCTCAGGTCACTATCTACACTATCTTCCCCTCCTGTACAGTAATTACCTCCCCCAGTCTCAGGTCACCATCTACACTATCTTCTCCTCCTGTACAGTAATTACCTCCCCCAGTCCAAGGTCACCATCTACACTATCTTCCCTTAAGGTACAGTAATTACCTCCCCCAGTCCCAGGTCACTATCTACACTATCTTCTCCTCCTGTACAGTAATTACCTCCCCCAGTCTCAGGTCACTATCTACACTATCTTCCCCTCCTGTACAGTAATTACCTCCCCCAGTCCCAGGTCACTATCTACACTATCTTCTCCTCCTGTACAGTAGTTACCTCCCCCAGTCTCAGGTCACCATCTACACTATCTTCTCCTCCTGTACAGTAATTACATCCCCCAGTCCCAGGACACCATCTACACTATCTTCTCCTCCTGTACAGTAATTACCTCCCCCAGTCCCAGGTCACCATCTACACTATCTTCTCCCCCTGTGCAGTAATTACCTCCCCCAGTCCCAGGTCACCATCTACACTATCTTCTCCTCCTGTACAGTAACTACCTTCCCCAGTCCAAGGTCACCATCTACACTATCTTCTCCCCCTGTACAGTAATTACCTCCCCCAGTCCAAGGTCACCATCTACACTATCTTCTCCTCCTGTACAGTAATTACCTCCCCCAGTCCAAGGTCACCATCTACACTATCTTCTCCTCCTGTACAGTAATTACTTCCCCCAGTCCAAGGTCAACATCTACACTATCTTCTCCTCCTGTACAGTAATTACTTCCCCCAGTCCAAGGTCACCATCTACACTATCTTCTCCTCCTGTACAGTAATTACCTTCCCCAGTCCCAGGTCACCATCTGCACTATCTTCCCTTACTGTACAGTTATTACCTCCTCCAGTCCCAGGTCACCATCTACACTATCTTCTCCTGTACAGTAATTACCTCTCCCCAGTCCCAGGTCACCATCTACACTATCTTCTCCTGTACAGTAATTACCTCCCCCAGTCCCAGGTCACCATCTACACTATATTCTCCTGTACAGTAATTACCCCCCCAGTCCCAGGTCACTATCTACACTATCTTCTCCTCCTGTACAGTAATTACCTTCCCCAGTCCCAGGTCACTATATGCACTATTTTCTCCTGTACAGTAATTACCTCCCCCAGTCCCAGGTCACCATCTACACTATCTCCTCCTGTACAGTAATTACCCCCGCCAGTCCCAGGTCACCATCTACACTATCTTCTCCTCCTGTACAGTAATTATCTCCCCCAGTCTCAGGTCACCATCTGCACTATCTTCTCCTCCCGTACAGTAATTACCTCCCCCAGTCCCAGGTCACTATCTACACTATCTTCCCCTCCTGTACAGTAATCACCTCCCCCAGTCCCAGGTCACTATCTGCACTATCTTCTCCTCCCGTACAGTAATTACCTCCCCCAGTCCCAGGTCACCATCTGCACTATCTTCTCCTCCTGTACAGTAATCACCTCCCCCAGTCCCAGGTCACTATCTTCTCCTTTACAGTAATTATCTCCCCCAGTCCCAGGTCACTATCTACACCATCTTCTCCCCCTGTACAGTAATTACCTCCCCCAGTCCCAGGTCACTATCTACACTATCTTCTCCTGTACAATAATTACCTCCTCCAGTCCCAGGTCACTATCTACACTATCTTCCCCTCCTGTACAGTAATTACCTCCCCCAGTCCCAGGTTACCATCTACACTATCTTCTCCTCCTGTACAGTAATTACCTCCCCCAGTCCCAGATCACTATCTACACTATCTTCTCCTGTACAGTAATTACCTCCCCCAGTCCCAGGTCACTATCTACACTATCTTCTCCTGTACAGTAATTACCTCCCCTAGTCCCAGGTCACTATCTACACCATCTTCTCCCCCTGTACAGTAATTACCTCCCCCAGTCCCAGGTCACTACCTACACCATCTTCTCCTGTACAATAATTACCTCCTCCAGTCCCAGGTCACTATCTACACTATCTTCTCCTGTACAATAATTACCTCCTCCAGTCCCAGGTCACTATCTACACTATCTTCCCCTCCTGTACAGTAATTTCCTCCCCCAGTCCCAGGTTACCATCTACACTATCTTCTCCTCCTGTACAGTAATTACCTCTCCCCAGTCCCAGGTCACCATCTACACTATCTTCCCCTCCTGTACAGTAATTACCTCCTCCAGTCCCAGGTCACCATCTACACTATCTTCCCCTCCTGTACAGTAATTACCTCCCGCAGTCCAAGGTCACTATCTACACTATCTTCTCCTCCTGTACAGTAATTACCTCTCCCAGTCCCAGGTCACCATCTACACTATCTTCTCCTCCTGTACAGTAATTACCTCCCCCAGTCCCAGGTCACCATCTACACTATCTTCTCCTCCTGTGCAGTAATTACCTCCCCCAGTCCCAGGTCACTATCTACACTATCTTCTCCTCCTGTACAGTAATTACCTCCCCCAGTCCCAGGTCACTATCTACACTATCTTCTCCTCCTGTACAGTAATTACATCCCCCAGTCCCAGGTCACTATCTACACTATCTTCTCCTCCTGTACAGTAATTACCTCCCCCAGTCCCAGGTCACTATCTACACTATATACTCCTCCTGTACAGTAATTACCTCCCCCAGTCCCAGGTCACTATCTACACTATCTTCTCCTCCTGTACAGTAATTACCTCCCCCAGTCCTAGGTCACTATCTACACTATCTTCTCCTCCTGTACAGTAATTACATCCCCCTGTCCCAGGTCACTATCTACGCTATCTTCTCCTCCTGTACAGTAATTACCTCCCCCAGTCCCAGGTCACTATCTACACTATATACTCCTCCTGTACAGTAATTACCTCCCCCAGTCCCAGGTCACTATCTACACTATCTTCTCCTCCTGTACAGTAATTACCTCCCCCAGTCCCAGGTCACTATCTACACTATCTTCTCCTGTACAGTAATTACCTCCCCCAGTCCCAGGTCACTATCTACACTATCTTCTCCTGTACAGTAATTACCTCCCCCAGTCCCAGGTCACTATCTGCACTATCTTCTCCCCATGTACAGTAATTACCTCCCCCAGTCCCAGGTCACCATCTGCACTATCTTCTCCCCATGTACAGTAATTACCTCCCCCAGTCCCAGGTCACTATCTACACTATCTTCTCCTCCTGTACAGTAATTACCTCCCCCAGTCCCAGGTCACCATCTACACTATCTTCTCCTGTACAGTAATTACCTCCCCCAGTCCCAGGTCACTATCTACACTATCTTCTCCTGTACAGTAATTACCTCCTAGAGTCTCAGGTCACTATCTACACTATCTTCTCCTCCTGTACAGTAATTACCTCCCCCAGCCCCAGGTCACCATCTACACTATCTCCTCCTGTACAGTAATTACTTCCCCCAGTCCCAGGTCACTATCTGCACTATCTTCTCCCCATGTACAGTAATTACCTCCCCCAGTCCCAGGTCACCATCTACACCATCTTCTCCTGTACAGTAATTACCTCCCCCAGTCCCAGGTCACTATCTACACTATCTTCTCCTGTACAGTAATTACCTCCTAGAGTCTCAGGTCACTATCTACACTATCTTCTGCTCCTGTACAGTAATTACCTCCCCCAGTCCCAGGTCACCATCTACACTATCTCTCCTGTACAGTAATTACTTCCCCCGGTCCCAGGTCACTATTTGCACTATCTTCTCCCCATGTACAGTAATTACCTCCCCCAGTCCCAGGTCACCATCTACACTATCTTCTCCTGTACAGTAATTACCTCCCCCAGTCCCAGGTCACTATCTACACTATCTTCTCCTCCTGTACAGTAGTTACCTCCCCCAGTCCCAGGTCACTATCTACACTATCTTCTACTCCTATACAGTAATTACCACCTCCAGTCCCAGGTCACTATCTACACTATCTTTTCCTGTACAGTAATTACCTCCCTCAGTCCCAGGTCACTATCTACACTATCTTTTCCTGTACAGTAATTACCTCCCTCAGTCCCAGGTCACTATCTACACTATCTTCTCCTGTACAGTAATTACCTCCCCCAGTCCCAGGTCACTATCTACACTATCTTCTCCTGTACAGTAATTACCTCCCCCAGTCCCAGGTCACTACCTACACTATCTTCTCCTCCTGTACAGTAATTACCTCCCCCCGTCCCAGGTCACTACCTACACTATCTTCTCCTCCTGTACAGTAATTTCCTCCCCCAGTCCCAGGTCACTATCTACACTATCTTCTCCTCCTGTACAGTAATTACCTCCCCCAGTCCCAGGTCACTATCTACACTATCTTCTCCTCCTGTACAGTAATTACCTCCCCCAGTCCCAGGTCACTATCTACACTATCTTCTCCTCCTGTACAGTAATTACCTCCTCCAGTCCCAGGTCACTATCTACACTATCTTCTCCTGTACAGTAATTACCTCCCTCAGTCCCAGGTCACTATCTACACTATCTTCTCCTGTACAGTAATTACCTCCCCCAGTCCCAGGTCACTATCTACACTATCTTCTCCTGTACAGTAATTACCTCCCCCAGTCCCAGGTCACTATCTATACTATCTTCTCCTCCTGTACAGTAATTACCTCCCCCAGTCCCAGGTCACTATCTACACTATCTTCTCCTCCTGTACAGTAATTACCTCCTCCAGTCCCAGGTCACTATCTACACTATCTTCTCCTCCTGTACAGTAATTACCTCCCCCAGTCCCAGGTCACTATCTACACTATCTTCTCCTCCTGTACAGTAATTACCTCCTCCAGTCCCAGGTCACTATCTACACTATCTTCTCCTCCTGTACAGTAATTACCTCCCCCAGTCCCAGGTCACTATCTACACTATCTTCTCCTGTACAGTAATTACCTCCCTCAGTCCAAGGTCACTGTCTACACTATTTCTCCTGTACACTAATTACCTCCCCCAGTCCCAGGTCACTATCTACACTATCTTCTCCTGTACAGTAATTACCTCCCACAGTCCCAGGTCACTATCTACACTATCTTCTCCTGTACAGTAATTACCTCCCCCAGTCCCAGGTCACTTTCTACACTATCTTCTCCCGTACAGTAATTACCTCCCCCAGTCCCAGGTCACTATCTATACTATCTTCTCCTGTACAGTAATTACCTCCCCCAGTCCCAGGTCACTATCTCCACTATCTTCTCCTCCTGTACAGTAATTACCTCCCCCAGTCCCAGGTCACTATCTACACAATCTTCTCCTCCTGTACAGTAATTACCTCCCCCAGTCCCAGGTCACTATCTACACTATCTTCTTCTGTACAGTAATTACCTCCCCCAGTCCCAGGTCACTATCTACACTATCTTCCCCTCCTGTACAGTAATTACCTCCCCCAGTCCCAGGTCACTATCTACACTATCTTCTCCTCCTGTACAGTAATTACCTCCTCCAGTCCCAGGTCACCATCTACACTATCTTCTCCTCCTGTACAGTAATTACCTCCCCCAGTCCCAGGTCACCATCTACACTATCTTCTCCTGTGCAGTAATTACCTCCTCCAGTCCCAGGTCACTATCTACACTATCTTCTCCTCCTGTACAGTAATTACCTCCCCCAGTCCCAGTTCACTATCTACACTATCTTCTCCTCCTGTACAGTAATTACCTCCCCCAGTCCCAGGTCACTATCTACACTATCTTCCCCTCCTGTACAGTAATTACCTCCCCCAGTCCCAGGTCACTATCTACACTATCTTCCCCTCCTGTACAGTAATTACCTCCCCCAGTCCCAGGTCACTATCTACACTATCTTCTCCCCCTGTACAGTAATTACATCCCCCAGTCCCAGGTCACTATCTACACTATCTTCTCCCCCTGTACAGTAATTACATCCCCCAGTCCCAGGTCACTATCTACACTATCTTCTTCTCCTGTACAGTAATTACCTCCTCCAGTCCCAGGTCACTATCTACACTATCTTCTCCTCCTGTACAGTAATTACCTCCCCCAGTCCCAGGTCACCATCTATATTACATGAAATATAGCTTGCAGCTCACTGAAATGTTTGCAGGAACATTGCAGAGGTGATGTTATGGTGCAGCCCTATTTTATCAGGGTTGTCCTGTGTTTTATGTGTTTATGTTGGTGTCACGTTGCGGTATATTATATTGTCATGGTTATTGTCTGGCCCCATCTGATCATGTGCATCTCTATTTTCAGGTTATATCAATGAATACATCACTCCATCTGCCTATGATGGAGACAGCGATGGAGCCATCAAAGTCCCATCTCCAGACACCCTCTACACAGCAGTGCACAGCGAGTATGGTGCCCCCGACTCGGAGCCACCTGACAGTCCACAGTCAGAGATTACAGGTGGCTACATCAATGGTGATGCAGCAGTCAGTGAGGGTTACTCCGTGGATGCCTTCTTTATCACAGATGGGCGGTCTCGACGCAAGGTGCTATCCGGAGGGCCTTCCATTCAGAGACATTGCTGCAGTGAGTGTGGGAAAAGCTATGCCACATCATCAAACCTAAGTCGCCACAAGCAGACGCATCGCAGTCTGGATAGCAAGCTAGCCAAGAAGTGCCCAACATGTGGCAAGGTATATGTGTCCATGCCGGCCATGGCCATGCATCTACTCACACATGACCTCAAGCACAAATGTGATACCTGTGGGAAAGCCTTCAGCCGGCCATGGCTTCTCCAGGGTCATATGAGGTCCCATACTGGTGAGAAGCCCTTTGGCTGCGCTCACTGTGGCAAGACCTTTGCAGACCGCTCCAACCTCCGTGCTCACATGCAGACGCACTCCACCTTCAAACATTACAAGTGCAAACGCTGCAGCAAGACCTTCGCTCTCAAGTCATATCTGAACAAGCACTATGAGTCGGCCTGCTTCAAGGGTGTGGTGCCTCCACTCAGCCCAATGGAGGACTGAGCAGAGAACATCACCACCTTCTTTTCATCCTTTTACCAAGGTCACCAGCTTTTTCTTTCTGGCCACTCCGGTGCTGCTCTCCTCAGTATCAGATGCAGATGATAGTTCTTCTTTTCCATGCATTTTCTTGCTCTTCCAAGGGAATCCTACCACCCAGTGGGGGAGCTTTCCTTTTATTATAGTGTTATATTAACTCTGATATTTGCATTCAAAGCATCTACTTTAAACTTTGTTGTGGACATAGTCATGGGACAGGAGAAGGGAGCGAATCTGAGCTCATAGCCATAACTTGAAGGTTGAGGGACACTTGGTTCTTCTTTTCGAGAACTTTACATTCTTCATTTATATTTATCTCATTGGTCTCGGATCCTCCTCTTTGTGAAGAGCAGCACAGGATGAGTTCTCACCCAAGTTCAGCCATGATCAGTCTCCGATGGGGATACTGGGAGTTATCCTTCATTACTGTAGAGTTAGGAAAAAGGAAACTTGTTTGGATTAGAAGCAATTTACTGTAAGAAGCAATAAAAGGAGACCTGGGGTGAGGGCTGGGAGGCTCCTACTGCACCGTCCTGTAACAGGTCCACATCTCGATAGGAATCCACCAATGTAGGAGGCATTGCGGGGTGTCCTCTCCATGCACTTCCATTGTATCACTCCTCATGTTTTACAACTCCACAATATACTAAGGGTTTTATAGATCCTTTCAGAATATTTATTTTTTAATGAGAGGTTTTCCCACTTGTATCTGGAGTTATGAGTGGACCTGGATGCGGAGCACAGAGGAGCGCTTTCACTGCTGCCACTTCCAGTTCACATCATCATTAGTTACTGGATATATATGTCTGAGGGGAAGGTTGTAAGCACCAGGTCACGTCCCCAATGCTCTCGGGGGAGGTTTTCCAGTTTCATACATATCTTAGGCCATCACTGCGAAACTATGAAAATAAAAGAGTTTGGCAGGTTATGAAGGGTAGTAGGATGTGAGGTCACACTGGCCTTCTGATGACGTCATGCATAGAGCTCAGTGGTGACATCTGTGATGTCAGACCTTCACTGATTTTTAGATAGAAGGAGACCCAAATTTACAAGAGGCACTTGGAGCTCAGTGATGTGCCAGACCTGCCCTCCTCATCATTGTAGGTCAGAGATCTCAGACGTCACCCCTCTGGTCTTCTCACAGTAACAGATGAGTCCTGTCATGCTATTCACCTTCTATTATTGAGGTGAACTGTTCCTGTCTTCTTTCCATCATCTTCCTCCTTGACGTCTTGAGTGTGGTCCTCCATTATGAGCCAGTTACATTGTTATTTCCCTGGCTCCTTGTGATGATTGCTTCATCATCTCCTCATCCATCGTCTCCTCATCCATCGTCTCCTCATCCATCGTCTCCTCATCCATCGTCTCCTCATCCATCGTCTCCTCATCCATCGTCTCTTCTGCTCTTCATTTCTCCGCCACTTTGTATTTGACTTTCCTGTCCCATCCTGACCCAGATGTAGAAGATGACTTCATGTTGGTTTGTGGGAAACTGGGGAGATTCGAGGGCAGGTTCCATCATATCTCTGGGTTGTGGTGTCTCTTGGTCCCAATGGGGACCTGTTGCTGCCACATGGGGAGATGGAATCAGAATTAGATTCATGGGTGTCCTGTTCTGCAGCAATAGTTGGGGGGTTCAACCTAATGGTATCAGAAGTCTTTACAGTTATTGGTGATAAAACTCAGAGACAGAAGAGTGAAGCAACGCTGCTCAGCGCCATTTGTGTCATCTCCTTCCATCCTCCTCTGTAAGCTACTAACCTGACAACACACTGCAATATAAACACTCTACCAACGCACCAGCATCACAACCCTGATTACCGGGAACCTTGCATTCTCGTAAGTCGCCATCTTTCCTTACCTTGACAAATATCATTCTTGTGAACTCTTCATTCTGATAGTTCTCTAAAATAATAACCCACAACTCTGACAATCCTACACCCTGACAACTCTCCACCGACAACCCTCTGCCATGATAACAATCCACAAATTTGATAACTCGCTTTACTGCGAGAGCCAACAACCGACAACTTTGCATTCTGACAACTCTCCACCTTCATTCGAGCGTCCATGGGATGGCAGCAGTGAAAGGGTCTTTTGTGGTCGGTTCATTGTGGTTTTCCTGGCCCATGATAGAGCCTCTCATATTGAAGATGGCAGCATGGAGCCTCATGAGGCTGCTCATCACGCAGATAGCAATAAGCGCCAGCCATGATCAGACCCCCATTATTTCTACATGTGCCACTTGCTCTGGACGTCTGATCAGCTCTGGTCGTAGCGCATGGTGACCACTAATATAGATGATTAATGTCTCCCTGAGAGGCTGATGAATCTTGATGTTACTGTGGGATCAGAGACCTGGGCTCTGTAGTCTGACCTGTAGCTTGGTATTGGTGGTCAGCGCTGCAGTCAGTTACTGGATGGTCTGAGCCATGGTTTAGTATTGGTGGTCAGCGCTGCAGTCAGTTACTGGATGGTCTGAGCCATGGTTTAGTATTGGTGGTCAGCGCTGCAGTCAGTTACTGGATGGTCTGAGCCATGGTTTAGTATTGGTGGTCAGCGCTGCAGTCAGTTACTGGATGGTCTGAGCCATGGTTTGGTATTGGTGGTCAGCGCTGCAGTCAGTTACTGGATGGTCTGAGCCATGGTTTAGTATTGGTGGTCAGCGCTGCAGTCAGTTACTGGATGGTCTGAGCCATGGTTTGGTATTGGTGGTCAGCGCTGCAGTCAGTTACTGGATGGTCTGAACCATGGTTTGGTATTGGTGGTCAGCGCTGCAGTCAGTTACTGGATGGTCTGAACCATGGTTTGGTATTGGTTGTAAACGCTGAGGTCAGTTACTGGGTGGTCTGACCTTTACATTTGGTATTGGTGGTCAGTCGGAGGGGGGGTCGTCATTCACCAGTGTTTTGGGTATGGGGGGGCTTCTCTGGGTTTCTAGAGCTATGCCAAAGCATATGTCACTTTTCTGTTCTGAAAATTTAGGATTTGGTCACGCGGTGAAACAGATGACGTTCTGACTGTTGCACAATCTGGTGACATGGACTGCGGATGGGTCCAAGTCACCTTATTTCCTGGGGTTTTGCATGCTGAAGTTTGGAATCTATGCCAATTTTGTAGGGTTTGTTGATGGGGGGGTAACGCTTATTTGCAATATGTTTCCGTGAGGAATCCATACTGAAGACGAAGCAATAATAACCACAGTTACTGCATGCCGGTATTGGGAGTGCAGGGACTCTGAGCAATCAGACTCTGAGCAATCAGCTTCTGCCTCATTGTTCTTCTATCAGGGATTGAATGAACCGGTATCTGGGGATTCTGCATTAGATCAGCGCTGCATGGATCATGTGCAAGAACCTGCTGCTGGGAGAACTACTACCCCCAGAATAACCCGCTCACTGGATGGACTGTACACAGGACCACTGGACCTACAAAAGACATTGCTCCAAACTGCGGAGAAATAGAGCCACACCAGGATCACAAGGCAGCACGGGCACGTCAAAGGACCACCGGCCACTGGTCCACCTCCCCCGCACAGGGACGGCCACAGAATGGAGACCAGAAACCGACCACATGACTACAGCAGGTATAGCAGAGCTGAACAAGTCACAGCAGGAATAGCAGAGCTGAGCAAGTCACAGCAGGAATAGCAGAGCTGAGCAAGTCACAGCAGGAATAGCAGAGCTGAGCAAGTCACAGCAGGAATAGCAGCGCTGAGCAAGTCACGGCAGGAATAGCAGAGCTGAGCAAGTCACAGCAGGAATAGCAGAGCTGAGCAAGTCACAGCAGGTATAGCAGAGCTGAACAAGTCACAGCAGGAATAGCAGAGCTGAGCAAGTCACAGCAGGAATAGCAGAGCTGAGCTAGTCACAGCAGGAATAGCAGAGCTGAACAAGTCACAGCAGGAATACCAGAGCTGAGCAAGTCACAGCAGGAATAGCAGAGCTGAGCTAGTCACGGCAGGAATAGCAGCGCTGAGCAAGTCACGGCAGGAATAGCAGCGCTGAGCAAGTCACGGCAGGAATAGCAGAGCTGAACAAGTCACAGCAGGAATAGCAGAGCTGAGCAAGTCACAGCAGGAATAGCACAGCTCAGCAAGTCACGGCAGGAATAGCAGAGCTGAGCAAGTCATAGTAGGTATAGCAGAGCTGAGCAAGTCACGGCAGGAATAGCAGAGCTGAGCAAGTCACGGCAGGAATAGCAGAGCTGAGCAAGTCATAGTAGGTATAGCAGAGCTGAGCAAGTCACGGCAGGAATAGCAGAGCTGAGCAAGTCACGGCAGGAATAGCAGAGCTGAGCAAGTCACGGCAGGAATAGCAGTGCTGAGCTAGTCACGGCAGGTATAGCAGAGCTGAACAAGTCACAGCAGGAATAGCAGAGCTGAGCAAGTCACAGCAGGAATAGCAGCGCTGAGCAAGTCACGGCAGGAATAGCAGCGCTGAGCAAGTCACGGCAGGTATAGCAGAGCTGAGCAAGTCATAGTAGGTATAGCAGAGCTGAGCAAGTCACGGCAGGAATAGCAGAGCTGAGCAAGTCACGGCAGAAATAGCAGAGCTGAGCAAGTCACGGCAGGAATAGCAGTGCTGAGCAAGTCACAGCAGGTATAGCAGAGCTGAGCAAGTCACGGCAGGTATAGCAGAGCTGAGCAAGTCATAGTAGGTATAGCAGAGCTGAGCAAGTCACGGCAGGAATAGCAGAGCTGAGCAAGTCACGGCAGAAATAGCAGAGCTGAGCAAGTCACGGCAGGAATAGCAGTGCTGAGCAAGTCACAGCAGGAATAGCAGAGCTGAGCTAGTCACGGCAGGAATAGCAGCGCTGAGCAAGTCACGGCAGGAATAGCAGCGCTGAGCAAGTCACGGCAGGAATAGCAGAGCTGAACAAGTCACAGCAGGAATAGCAGAGCTGAGCAAGTCACAGCAGGAATAGCACAGCTCAGCAAGTCACGGCAGGAATAGCAGAGCTGAGCAAGTCATAGTAGGTATAGCAGAGCTGAGCAAGTCACGGCAGGAATAGCAGAGCTGAGCAAGTCACGGCAGGAATAGCAGAGCTGAGCAAGTCATAGTAGGTATAGCAGAGCTGAGCAAGTCACGGCAGGAATAGCAGAGCTGAGCAAGTCACGGCAGGAATAGCAGAGCTGAGCAAGTCACGGCAGGAATAGCAGTGCTGAGCTAGTCACGGCAGGTATAGCAGAGCTGAACAAGTCACAGCAGGAATAGCAGAGCTGAGCAAGTCACAGCAGGAATAGCAGCGCTGAGCAAGTCACGGCAGGAATAGCAGCGCTGAGCAAGTCACGGCAGGTATAGCAGAGCTGAGCAAGTCATAGTAGGTATAGCAGAGCTGAGCAAGTCACGGCAGGAATAGCAGAGCTGAGCAAGTCACGGCAGAAATAGCAGAGCTGAGCAAGTCACGGCAGGAATAGCAGTGCTGAGCAAGTCACAGCAGGTATAGCAGAGCTGAGCAAGTCATAGTAGGTATAGCAGAGCTGAGCAAGACACAGCAGGAATAGCAGAGCTGAGCAAGTCAAAGCAGGAATAGCAGAGCTGAGCAAGTCACAGCAGGAATAGCAGAGCTGAGCAAGTCCCAGCAGAAATAGCACAGCTCAGCAAGTCACGGCAGGAATAGCAGCGCTGAGCAAGTCACGGCAGGAATAGCAGCGCTGAGCAAGTCCC
This sequence comes from Phyllobates terribilis, assembly GCF_046119375.1. Classification (NCBI taxonomy): domain Eukaryota; kingdom Metazoa; phylum Chordata; class Amphibia; order Anura; family Dendrobatidae; genus Phyllobates; species Phyllobates terribilis. Next base: position 810,442,527 of record NW_027362764.1, on the reverse strand, counting down.
AGCAGGAATAGCAGAGCTGAGCAAGTCACAGCAGGAATAGCAGCGCTGAGCAAGTCACGGCAGGAATAGCAGCGCTGAGCAAGTCACAGCAGGAATAGCAGAGCTGAGCAAGTCACAGCAGGAATAGCAGCGCTGAGCAAGTCACGGCAGGTATAGCAGAGCTGAGCAAGTCACGGCAGGAATAGCAGAGCTGAGCAAATCACGGCAGGAATAGCAGCGCTGAGCAAGACATGGCAGGAATAGTAGAGCTGAGCAAGTCACGGCAGGAATAGCAGCGCTGAGCAAGTCACGACAGGAATAGCAGCACTGAGCAAGTCACAGCAGGTATAGCAGAGCTGAGCAAGTCACAGCAGGAATAGCAGAGCTGAGCAAGTCACAGCAAGAATAGCAGAGCTGAGCAAGTCACAGCAGGAATAGTAGCGCTGAGCTAGTCACGGCAGGAATAGCAGCGCTGAGCAAGTCACGGCAGGAATAGCAGCGCTGAGCAAATCACAGCAGGTATAGCAGAGCTGAGCAAGTCACAGCAAGAATAGCAGAGCTGAGCAAGTCACAGCAGGAATAGCAGCGCTGAGCAAGTCACGGCAGGAATAGCAGCGCTGAGCAAGTCACGGCAGGAATAGCAGCGCTGAGCAAGTCATAGCAAAGCTGAGCAAGTCACAGCTGGAATAGCAGCACTGAGCAAGTCACAGCAGGTATAGCAGAGCTGAGCAAGTCACAGCAGGAACAGCGGAGCTGAGCAAGTCAAACAGGAATAGCAGAGCTCAGCAAGTCACAGGAGTAATAGCAGAGCTGAGCAAGTCACAGCAGGAATAGCAGAGCTGAGCAAGTCACAGCAGAAATAACAGCGCTAAGCAAGTCACAGCATGAATAGCAGAGCTGAGCAAGTTACAGCACTCAGTCAGCCTCCACTGCTGCTGCTGCATAAAGTAGAGAGAATGTGGCAGATGTCACCTACAGTCCCATGTAACACCAAAGATAAAGTTTATGATGCATTAAGTATAGATAATGTAGTAGTTATCACTTGCAGTCCTATGTAACACCACAGATAACACAGTGATATCTCTCTGAGTACAGATAATGTAGTAGATGTCACCTGCAGTCCTATGTAACACCACAGATAACACAGTGATAACTCTCTGAGTACAGATAATGTAGTAGATGTCACCTGCAGTCCTATGTAACACCACAGATAACACAGTGATAACTCTCTGAGTACAGATAATGTAGTAGATGTCACCTGCAGTCCTATGTAACACCACAGATAACACAGTGATAACTCCCTGAGTACAGATAATGTAGTAGATGTCACTTGCAGTCCTATGTAACACCATAGATAACACAGTGATAACTCCCTGAGTACAGATAATGTAGTAGATGTCACCTGCAGTCCTATGTAACACCACAGATAACAGAGTGATATTTCTCCGAGTACAGATAATGTAGTAGATGTCACCTGCAGTCCTATGTAACACCACAGATAACACAGTGATAACTCTCTGAGTACAGATAATGTAGTAGATGTCACCTGCAGTCCTATGTAACACCACAGATAACACAGTGATAACTCTCTGAGTACAGATAATGTAGTAGATGTCACCTGCAGTCCTATGTAACACCACAGATAACACAGTGATAACTCTCTGAGTACAGATAATGTAGTGGATATCACCTGCAGTCCTATGTAACACCACAGATAACACAGTGATAACTCCTGAGTACAGATAATGTAGTAGATATCACCTGCAGTCCTATGTAACACCACAGATAACTCAGTAATAACTCTCTGAGTACAGATAATGTAGTAGATGTCACCTGTAGTCCTATGTAACACCACAGATAACACAGTGATAACTCTCTGAGTACAGATAATGTAGTAGATATCACCTGCAGTCCTATGTAACACCACAGATAACTCAGTAATAACTCTCTGAGTACAGATAATGTAGTAGATGTCCCCTGCAGTCCTATGTAACACCACAGATAACACAGTGATAACTCTCTGAGTACAGATAATGTAGTAGATGTCACCTGCAGTCCTATGTAACACCACAGATAACACAGTGATATCTCTCTGAGTACAGATAATGTAGTAGATGTCACCCGCAGTCCTATGTAACACTACAGATAACACAGTGATAACTCTCTGAGTACAGATAATGTAGTGGATATCACCTGCAGTCCTATGTAACACCACAGATAACACAGTGATAACTCTCTGAGTACAGATAATGTAGTAGATATCACCTGCAGTCCTATGTAACACCACAGATAACTCAGTAATAACTCTCTGAGTACAGATAATGTAGTAGATGTCACCTGTAGTCCTATGTAACACCACAGATAACACAGTGATAACTCTCTGAGTACAGATAATGTAGTAGATGTCACCTGCAGTCCTATGTAACACCACAGATAACACAGTGATATCTCTCTGAGTACAGATAATGTAGTAGATGTCACCCGCAGTCCTATGTAACACTACAGATAACACAGTGATAACTCTCTGAGTACAGATAATGTAGTCAATGTCACCTGCAGTCCTATGTAACACCACAGATAACACAGTGATAACTCTCTGAGTACAGATAATTTAGTAGATGTCACCTGCAGTCCTATGTAACATCACAGATAACACTGTGATAACTCTCTGAGTACAGATAATGTAGTAGCTGTCACCTGCAGTCCTATGTAACTCCACAGATAACACAGTGATCACCCTCTGAGTACAGATAATGTAGTAGATGTCACCTGCAGTCCTATGTAACACCACAGATAACACAGTGATAACTCTCTGAGTACAGATAATGTAGTAGATGTCGCCTGCAGTCCTATGTAACACCACATATAACACAGTGATAACTCTCTGAGTACAGATAATGTAGTAGCTGTCACCTGCAGTCCTATGTAACTCCACAGATAACACAGTGATCACCCTCTGAGTACAGATAATGTAGTAGATGTCACCTGCAGTCCTATGTAACACCACAGATAACACAGTGATAACTCTCTGAGTACAGATAATGTAGTAGATGTCACCTGCAGTCCTATGTAACACCACAGATAACACAGTGATAACTCTCTGAGTACAGATAATGTAGTAGATATCACCTGCAGTCCTATGTAACACCGCAGATAACACAGTGATCACTCTCTGAGTACAGATAATGTAGTAGATGTCACCTGCAGTCCTATGTAACACCACAGATAACACAGTGATAACTCTCTGAGTACAGATAATGTAGTGGATATCACCTGCAGTCCTATGTAACACCACAGATAACACAGTGATAACTCTCTGAGTACAGATAATGTAGTAGATGTCACCTGCAGTCCTATGTAACACCACAGATAACACAGTGATAACTCTCTGAGTACAGATAATGTAGTAGATATCACCTGCAGTCCTATGTAACACCACAGATAACACAGTGATCACTCTGAGTACAGATAATGTAGTAGATGTCACCTGCAGTCCTATGTAACAACACAGATAACAGTGATAACTCTCTGAGTACAGATAATGTAGTAGATGTCACCTGCAGTCCCATGTAACAACACAGATAACAGTGATAACTCTCTGAGTACAGATAATGTAGTAGATGTCACCTGCAGTCCTATGTAACACCACAGATAACACAGTGATAACTCTCTGAGTACAGATAATGTAGTAGATGTCACGTGCAGTCCTATGTAACACCACAGATAACACAGTGATATCTCTCTGAGTACAGATAATGTAGTAGATATCACCTGCAGTCCTATGTAACACCACGGATAACACAGTGATAACTCTGAATACAGATAATGTAGTAGATGTCACCTGCAGTCCTATGTAACACCACAGATAACAGTGATAACTCTCTGAGTACAGATAATGTAGTGGATATCACCTGCAGTCCTATGTAACAACACAGATAACAGTGATAACTCTCTGAGTACAGATAATGTAGTGGATATCACCTGCAGTCCTATGTAACAACACAGATAACAGTGATAACTCTCTGAGTACAGATAATGTAGTAGATGACACCTGCAGTCCTATGTAACACCACAGATAACACAGTGATATCTCTCTGAGTACAGATAATGTAGTAGATGTCACCTGCAGTCCTATGTAACACCACAGATAACACAGTGATAACTCTGAATACAGATAATGTAGTAGATGTCACCTGCAGTCCTATGTAACACCACAGACAACACAGTGATATCTCTCTGAGTACAGATAATGTAGTAGATGTCACCTGCAGTCCTATGTAACACCACAGATAACACAGTGATAACTCTCTGAGTACAGATAATGTAGTAGATGTCACCTGCAGTCCTATGTAACACCACAGATAACACAGTGATAATTCTCTGAGTACAGATAATGTAGTAGATGTCACCTGCAGTCCTATGTAACACCACAGATAACACAGTGATAACTCTCTGAGTACAGATAATGTAGTAGATGTCACCTGCAGTCCTATGTAACACCACAGATAACACAGTGATAACTCTCTGAGTACAGATAATGTAGTAGATGTCATCTGCAGTCCTATGTAACACCACAGATAACACAGTGATAACTCTCTGAGTACATATAATGTAGTAGATGTCACCTGCAGTCCTATGTAACACCACAGACAACACAGTGATAACTCTCTGAGTACAGATAATGTAGTAGATGTCACCTGCAGTCCTATGTAACACCACAGATAACACAGTGATAACTCTCTGAGTACATATAATGTAGTAGATGTCACCTGCAGTCCTATGTAACACCACATATAACACAGTGATAACTCTCTGAGTACAGATAATGTAGTAGACGTCACCTGCAGTCCTATGTAACACCACAGATAACACAGTGATAACTCTCTGAGTACATATAATGTAGTAGATGTCACCTGCAGTCCTATGTAACACCACAGATAACACAGCGATAACTCTCTGCGTACATACAATGTAGTAGATGTCACCTGAAGTCCTATGTAACACCACAGATAACACATTGATAACTCTCTGAGTACAGATAATGTAGTAGATGTCACCTGCAGTCCTATGTAACACCACAGATAACACAGTGATAACTCTCTGAGTACAGATAATGTAATAGATGTCACCCGCAGTCCTATGTAACACCACAGATAACACAGTGATAACTCTCTGAGTACAGATAATGGAGTAGATGTCACCTGCAGTCCTATGTAACACCACAGATAACACAGTGATAACTCTCTGAGTACAGATAATGTAGTAGATGTCACCCGCAGTCCTATGTAACACTACAGATAACACAGTGATAACTCTCTGAGTACAGATAATGTAGTCAATGTCACCTGCAGTCCTATGTAACACCACAGATAACACAGTGATAACTCTCTGAGTACAGATAATTTAGTAGATGTCACCTGCAGTCCTATGTAACATCACAGATAACACTGTGATAACTCTCTGAGTACAGATAATGTAGTAGCTGTCACCTGCAGTCCTATGTAACTCCACAGATAACACAGTGATCACCCTCTGAGTACAGATAATGTAGTAGATGTCACCTGCAGTCCTATGTAACACCACAGATAACACAGTGATAACTCTCTGAGTACAGATAATGTAGTAGATGTCGCCTGCAGTCCTATGTAACACCACATATAACACAGTGATAACTCTCTGAGTACAGATAATGTAGTAGCTGTCACCTGCAGTCCTATGTAACACCACAGATAACACAGTGATAACTCTCTGAGTACAGATAATGTAGTAGCTGTCACCTGCAGTCCTATGTAACTCCACAGATAACACAGTGATCACCCTCTGAGTACAGATAATGTAGTAGATGTCACCTCCAGTCCTATGTAACTCCACAGATAACACAGTGATCACCCTCTGAGTACAGATAATGTAGTAGATGTCACCTGCAGTCCTATGTAACACCACAGATAACACAGTGATAACTCTCTGAGTACAGATAATGTAGTAGATGTCACCTGCAGTCCTATGTAACACCACAGATAACACAGTGATAACTCTCTGAGTACAGATAATGTAGTAGATATCACCTGCAGTCCTATGTAACACCGCAGATAACACAGTGATCACTCTCTGAGTACAGATAATGTAGTAGATGTCACCTGCAGTCCTATGTAACACCACAGATAACACAGTGATAACTCTCTGAGTACAGATAATGTAGTGGATATCACCTGCAGTCCTATGTAACACCACAGATAACACAGTGATAACTCTCTGAGTACAGATAATGTAGTAGATGTCACCTGCAGTCCTATGTAACACCACAGATAACACAGTGATCACTCTGAGTACAGATAATGTAGTAGATGTCACCTGCAGTCCTATGTAACAACACAGATAACAGTGATAACTCTCTGAGTACAGATAATGTAGTAGATGTCACCTGCAGTCCCATGTAACAACACAGATAACAGTGATAACTCTCTGAGTACAGATAATGTAGTAGATGTCACCTGCAGTCCTATGTAACACCACAGATAACAGTGCTAACTCTCTGAGTACAGATAATGTAGTAGATGTCACGTGCAGTCCTATGTAACACCACAGATAACACAGTGATATCTCTCTGAGTACAGATAATGTAGTAGATATCACCTGCAGTCCTATGTAACACCACGGATAACACAGTGATAACTCTGAATACAGATAATGTAGTAGATGTCACCTGCAGTCCTATGTAACACCACAGATAACAGTGATAACTCTCTGAGTACAGATAATGTAGTGGATATCACCTGCAGTCCTATGTAACAACACAGATAACAGTGATAACTCTCTGAGTACAGATAATGTAGTGGATATCACCTGCAGTCCTATGTAACACCACAGATAACACAGTGATAATTCTCTGAGTACATATAATGTAGTAGATGTCACTTGCAGTCCTATGTAACACCACAGACAACACAGTGATAACTCTCTGAGTACAGATAATGTAGTAGATGTCACCTGCAGTCCTATGTAACACCACAGATAACACAGTGATAACTCTCTGAGTACAGATAATGTAGTAGATGTCACCTGCAGTCCTATGTAACACCACAGATAACACAGTGATAACTCTCTGAGTACAGATAATGTAGTAGATATCACCTGCAGTCCTATGTAACACCGCAGATAACACAGTGATCACTCTCTGAGTACAGATAATGTAGTAGATGTCACCTGCAGTCCTATGTAACACCACAGATAACACAGTGATAACTCTCTGAGTACATATAATGTAGTAGATGTCACCTGCAGTCCTATGTAACACCACAGACAACACAGTGATAACTCTCTGAGTACAGATAATGTAGTAGATGTCACCTGCAGTCCTATGTAACACCACAGATAACACAGTGATAACTCTCTGAGTACATATAATGTAGTAGATGTCACCTGCAGTCCTATGTAACACCACATATAACACAGTGATAACTCTCTGAGTACAGATAATGTAGTAGACGTCACCTGCAGTCCTATGTAACACCACAGATAACACAGTGATAACTCTCTGAGTACATATAATGTAGTAGATGTCACCTGCAGTCCTATGTAACACCACAGATAACACAGCGATAACTCTCTGCGTACATACAATGTAGTAGATGTCACCTGAAGTCCTATGTAACACCACAGATAACACATTGATAACTCTCTGAGTACAGATAATGTAGTAGATGTCACCTGCAGTCCTATGTAACACCACAGATAACACAGTGATAACTCTCTGAGTACAGATAATGTAATAGATGTCACCCGCAGTCCTATGTAACACCACAGATAACACAGTGATAACTCTCTGAGTACAGATAATGTAGTAGATGTCACCTGCAGTCCTATGTAACACCACAGATAACACAGTGATATCTCTCTGAGTACAGATAATGTAGTAGATGTCACCCGCAGTCCTATGTAACACTACAGATAACACAGTGATAACTCTCTGAGTACAGATAATGTAGTAGATGTCACCTGCAGTCCTATGTAACACCACAGATAACACAGTGATAACTCTCTGAGTACAGATAATTTAGTAGATGTCACCTGCAGTCCTATGTAACATCACAGATAACACTGTGATAACTCTCTGAGTACAGATAATGTAGTAGCTGTCACCTGCAGTCCTATGTAACTCCACAGATAACACAGTGATCACCCTCTGAGTACAGATAATGTAGTAGATGTCACCTGCAGTCCTATGTAACACCACAGATAACACAGTGATAACTCTCTGAGTACAGATAATGTAGTAGATGTTGCCTGCAGTCCTATGTAACACCACATATAACACAGTGATAACTCTCTGAGTACAGATAATGTAGTAGCTGTCACCTGCAGTCCTATGTAACTCCACAGATAACACAGTGATCACCCTCTGAGTACAGATAATGTAGTAGATGTCACCTGCAGTCCTATGTAACACCACAGATAACACAGTGATAACTCTCTGAGTACAGATAATGTAGTAGATGTCACCTGCAGTCCTATGTAACACCACAGATAACACAGTGATAACTCTCTGAGTACAGATAATGTAGTAGATATCACCTGCAGTCCTATGTAACACCGCAGATAACACAGTGATCACTCTCTGAGTACAGATAATGTAGTAGATGTCACCTGCAGTCCTATGTAACACCACAGATAACACAGTGATAACTCTCTGAGTACAGATAATGTAGTGGATATCACCTGCAGTCCTATGTAACACCACAGATAACACAGTGATAACTCTCTGAGTACAGATAATGTAGTAGATGTCACCTGCAGTCCTATGTAACACCACAGATAACACAGTGATAACTCTCTGAGTACAGATAATGTAGTAGATATCACCTGCAGTCCTATGTAACACCACAGATAACACAGTGATCACTCTGAGTACAGATAATGTAGTAGATGTCACCTGCAGTCCTATGTAACAACACAGATAACAGTGATAACTCTCTGAGTACAGATAATGTAGTAGATGTCACCTGCAGTCCCATGTAACAACACAGATAACAGTGATAACTCTCTGAGTACAGATAATGTAGTAGATGTCATCTGCAGTCCTATGTAACACCACAGATAACAGTGCTAACTCTCTGAGTACAGATAATGTAGTAGATGTCACGTGCAGTCCTATGTAACACCACAGATAACACAGTGATATCTCTCTGAGTACAGATAATGTAGTAGATATCACCTGCAGTCCTATGTAACACCACAGATAACACTGTGATAACTCTCTGAGTACAGATAATGTAGTAGATGACACCTGCAGTCCTATGTAACACCACAGATAACACAGTGATAACTCTCTGAGTACAGATAATGTAGTAGATGTCACCTGCAGTCCTATGTAACAACACAGATAACAGTGATAACTCTCTGAGTACAGATAATGTAGTAGATGACACCTGCAGTCCTATGTAACACCACAGATAACACAGTGATATCTCTCTGAGTACAGATAATGTAGTAGATGTCACCTGCAGTCCTATGTAACACCACAGATAACACAGTGATAACTCTGAATACAGATAATGTAGTAGATGTCACCTGCAGTCCTATGTAACACCACAGACAACACAGTGATAACTCTCTGAGTACAGATAATGTAGTAGATGTCACATGCAGTCCTATGTAACACCACAGATAACACAGTGATAACTCTCTGAGTACAGATAATGTAGTAGATGTCACCTGCAGTCCTATGTAACACCACAGATAACACAGTGATAACTCTGAATACAGATAATGTAGTAGATGTCACCTGCAGTCCTATGTAACACCACAGACAACACAGTGATATCTCTCTGAGTACAGATAATGTAGTAGATGTCACCTGCAGTCCTATGTAACACCACAGATAACACAGTGATAACTCTCTGAGTACAGATAATGTAGTAGATGTCACCTGCAGTCCTATGTAACACCACAGATAACACAGTGATAACTCTCTGAGTACATATAATGTAGTAGATGTCACCTGCAGTCCTATGTAACACCACAGACAACACAGTGATAACTCTCTGAGTACAGATAATGTAGTAGATGTCACCTGCAGTCCTATGTAACACCACAGACAACACAGTGATAACTCTCTGAGTACAGATAATGTAGTAAATGTCACCTGCAGTCCTATGTAACACCACAGATAACACAGTGATAACTCTCTGAGTACAGATAATGTAGTAGATGTCACCTGCAGTCCTATGTAACACCACAGATAACACAGTGATAACTCTCTGAGTACAGATAATGTAGTAGATGTCACCTGCAGTCCTATGTAACACCACAGATAACACAGTGATAACTCTCTGAGTACAGATAATGTAGTAGATGTCACCTGCAGTCCTATGTAACACCACAGATAACACAGTGATAACTCTCTGAGTGCAGATAATGTAGTAGATGTCACCTGCAGTCCTATGTAACACTACAGATAACACAGCGATAACTCTCTGCGTACATACAATGTAGTAGATGTCACCTGAAGTCCTATGTAACACCACAGATAACAGTGATACCTCTCTGAGTACAGATAATGTAGTAGATGTCACCTGCAGTCCTATGTAACACCGCAGATAACACAGTGATCACTCTCTGAGTACAGATAATGTAGTAGATGTCACCTGCAGTCCTATGTAACACCACAGATAACACAGTGATAAATCTCTGAGTACAGATAATGTAGTAGATGTCACCTGCAGTCCTATGTAACACCGCAGATAACACAGTGATAAATCTCTGAGTACATACAATGTAGTAGATGTCACCTGAAGTCCTATGTAACACCACAGATAACACAGTGATAACTCTCTGAGTACAGATAATGTAGTAGATGTCACCTGCAGTCCTATGTAACACCACAGATAACACAGTGATAACTCTCTGCGTACATACAATGTAGTAGATGTCACCTGAAGTCCTATGTAACACCACAGATAACACAGTGATAACTCTCTGAGTGCAGATAATGTAGTAGATGTCACCTGCAGTCCTATGTAACACCACAGATAACACAGTGATAACTGTCTGAATACAGATAATGTAGTAGATGTCACCTGCAGTCCTATGTAACACCACAGATAACACAGTGATAACTCTCTGAGTGCAGATAATGTAGTAGATGTCACCTGCAGTCCTATGTAACACTACAGATAACACAGCGATAACTCTCTGCGTACATACAATGTAGTAGATGTCACCTGAAGTCCTATGTAACACCACAGATAACACAGTGATAACTCTCTGAGTACAGATAATGTAGTAGATGTCACCTGCAGTCCTATGTAACACCACAGATAACACAGTGATAACTCTCTGAGTACAGATAATGTAGTAGATGTCACCTGCAGTCCTATGTAACACCACAGATAACACAGTGATAACTCTCTGAGTACAGATAATGTAGTAGAGGTCACCTGCAGTCCTATGTAACACCACAGATAACACAGTGATAACTCTCTGAGTACAGATAATGTAGTAGATGTCACCTGCAGTCCTATGTAACACCACAGATAACAGTGATACCTCTCTGAGTACAGATAATGTAGTAGATGTCACCTGCAGTCCTATGTAACACCACAGATAACACAGTGATCACTCTTTGAGTACAGATAATGTAGTAGATGTCACCTGCAGTCCTATGTAACACCACAGATAACACAGTGATAACTCTCTTAGTACAGATAATGTAGTAGATGTCACCTGCAGTCCTATGTAACACCACAGATAACACAGTGATAACTCTCTGAGTACAGATAATGTAGTAGATGTCACCTGAAGTCCTATGTAACACCACAGATAACACACTGATAACTCTCTGAGTGCAGATAATGTAGTAGATGTCACCTGCAGTCCTATGTAACACCACAGATAACACAGTGATGACTCTCTGAGTACAGATAATGTAGTAGATGTCACCTGCAGTCCTATGTAACACCACAGATAACACAGTGATAACTCTCTGAGTACAGATAATGTAGTAGATGTCACCTGCAGTCCTATGTAACACCACAGATAACACAGTGATAACTCTCCGAGTACAGATAATGTAGTAGATGTCACCTGCAGTCCTATGTAACACCACAGATAACACAGTGATAACTCTCTGAGTACAGATAATGTAGTAGATGTCACCTGCAGTCCTATGTAACACCACAGATAACACAGTGATATCTCTCTGAGTACAGATAATGTAGTAGTTGTCACCTGCAGTCCTATGTAACACCACAGATAACACAGTGATAACTCTCTGAGTACAGATAATGTAATAGATGTCACCTGCAGTCCTATGTAACACCACAGATAACACAGTGATAACTCTGAGAACAGATAATGTAGTAGATGTCACCTGCAGTCCTATGTAACACCACAGATAACACAGTGATACCTCTCTGAGTACAGATAATGTAGTAGATGTCACCTGCAGTCCTATGTAACACCACAGATAACACAGTGATATCTCTCTGAGTACAGATAATGTAATAGATGTCACCTGCAGTCCTATGTAACACCACAGATAACACAGTGATAACTCTCTGAGTACAGATAATGTAGTAGATGTCACCTGCAGTCCTATGTAACACCACCGATAACACAGTGATAACTCTCTGAGTACAGATAATGTAGTAGATGTCACCTGCAGTCCTATGTAACACCACAGATAACACAGTGATAACTCTCTGAGTACAGATAATGTAGTAGATGTCACCTGCAGTCCTATGTAACACCACAGATAACACAGTGATAACTCTCTGAGTACAGATAATGTAGTAGATGTCACCCGCAGTCCTATGTAACACCACAGATAACACAGTGATGACTCTCTGAGTACAGATAATGTAGTAGATCTCACCTGCAGTCCTATGTAACACCACAGATAACACAGTGATGACTCTGAGTACAGATAATGTAGTAGATGTCACCTGCAGTCCTATGTAACACCACAGATAACACAGTGATAACTCTCTGAGTACAGATAATGTAGTAGATGTCACCTGCAGTCCTATGTAACACCACAGATAACACAGTGATAACTCTCTGAGTACAGATAATGTAGTAGATGTCACCTGCAGTCCTATGTAACACCACAGATAACACAGTGATAACTCTCTGAGTACAGATAATGTAGTAGATGTCACCTGCAGTCCTATGTAACACCACAGATAACACAGTGATATCTCTCTGAGTACAGATAATGTAGTAGATGTCACCTGCAGTCCTATGTAACACCACAGATAACACAGTGATAACTCCCTGAGTACAAATAATGTAGTATATGTCACCTGCAGTCCTATGTAACTCAACAGATAACACAGTGATAACTCTCTGAGTACAGATAATGTAGTAGATGTCACCCGCAGTCCTATGTAACACCACAGATAACACAGTGATAACTCTCTGAGTACAGATAATGTAGTAGATGTCACCTGCAGTCCTATGTAACACCACAGACAACACAGTGATATCTCTCTGAGTACAGATAATGTAGTAGATGTCACCTGCAGTCCTATGTAACACCACAGATAACACAGTGATAACTCTCTGAGTACAGATAATGTAGTAGATGTCACCTGCAGTCCTATGTAACACCACAGATAACACAGTGATAACTCTCTGAGTACAGATAATGTAGTAGATGTCACCTGCAGTCCTATGTAACACCACAGATAACACAGTGATAACTCTCTGAGTACAGATAATGTAGTAGATGTCACCCGCAGTCCTATGTAACACCACAGATAACACAGTGATGACTCTCTGAGTACAGATAATGTAGTAGATCTCACCTGCAGTCCTATGTAACACCACAGATAACACAGTGATGACTCTGAGTACAGATAATGTAGTAGATGTCACCTGCAGTCCTATGTAACACCACAGATAACACAGTGATAACTCTCTGAGTACAGATAATGTAGTAGATGTCACCTGCAGTCCTATGTAACACCACAGATAACACAGTGATAACTCTCTGAGTACAGATAATGTAGTAGATGTCACCTGCAGTCCTATGTAACACCACAGATAACACAGTGATAACTCTCTGAGTACAGATAATGTAGTAGATGTCACCTGCAGTCCTATGTAACACCACAGATAACACAGTGATATCTCTCTGAGTACAGATAATGTAGTAGATGTCACCTGCAGTCCTATGTAACACCACAGATAACACAGTGATAACTCCCTGAGTACAAATAATGTAGTATATGTCACCTGCAGTCCTATGTAACTCAACAGATAACACAGTGATAACTCTCTGAGTACAGATAATGTAGTAGATGTCACCCGCAGTCCTATGTAACACCACAGATAACACAGTGATAACTCTCTGAGTACAGATAATGTAGTAGATGTCACCTGCAGTCCTATGTAACACCACAGATAACACTGTGATAACTCTCTGAGTACAGATAATGTAGTAGATGTCACCTGCAGTCCTATGTAACACCACAGATAACACAGTGATAACTCTCTGAGTACAGATAATGTAGTAGATGTCACCTGCAGTCCTATGTAACACCACAGATAACACAGTGATATCTCTCTGAGTACAGATAATGTAGTAGATGTCACCTGCAGTCCTATGTAACACCACAGATAACACAGTGATAACTCTCTGAGTACAGATAATGTAGTAGATGTCACCTGCAGTCCTATGTAACACCACAGATAACACAGTGATAACTCTCCGAGTACAGATAATGTAGTAGATGTCACCTGCAGTCCTATGTAACACCACAGATAACACAGTGATATCTCTCTGAGTACAGATAATGTAGTAGTTGTCACCTGCAGTCCTATGTAACACCACAGATAACACAGTGATAACTCTCTGAGTACAGATAATGTAATAGATGTCACCTGCAGTCCTATGTAACACCACAGATAACACAGTGATAACTCTCTGAGTACAGATAATGTAGTAGCTGTCACCTGCAGTCCTATGTAACACCACAGATAACACAGTGATAACTCTGAGAACAGATAATGTAGTAGATGTCACCTGCAGTCCTATGTAACACCACAGATAACACAGTGATACCTCTCTGAGTACAGATAATGTAGTAGATGTCACCTGCAGTCCTATGTAACACCACAGATAACACAGTGATATCTCTCTGAGTACAGATAATGTAATAGATGTCACCTGCAGTCCTATGTAACACCACAGATAACACAGTGATAACTCTCTGAGTACAGATAATGTAGTAGATGTCACCTGCAGTCCTATGTAACACCACCGATAACACAGTGATAACTCTCTGAGTACAGATAATGTAGTAGCTGTCACCTGCAGTCCTATGTAACACCACAGATAACACAGTGATAACTCTCTGAGTACAGATAATGTAGTAGATGTCACCTGCAGTCCTATGTAACACCGCAGATAACACAGTGATATCTCTCTGAGTACAGATAATGTAGTAGATGTCACCTGCAGTCCTATGTAACACCGCAGATAACACAGTGATATCTCTGAGTACAGATAATGTAGTAGATGTCACCTGCAGTCCTATGTAACACCACAGATAACACAGTGATAACTCTCTGAGTACAGATAATGTAGTAGATGTCACCTGCAGTCCTATGTAACACCACAGAAAACACAGTGATAACTCTCTGAGTACCGATAATGTAGTAGATGTCACCTGCAGTCCTATGTAACACCACAGATAACACAGTGATAACTCTCTGAGTACAGATAATGTAGTAGATGTCACCTGCAGTCCTATGTAACACCACAGATAACACAGTGATAACTCTCTGAGTACAGATAATGTAGTAGATGTCACCTGCAGTCCTATGTAACACCACAGATAACACAGTGATATCTCTCTGAGTACAGATAATGTAGTAGATGTCACCTGCAGTCCTATGTAACACCACAGATAACACAGTGATAACTCTGAGTAGAGATTATGAAGTAGATGTCACCTGCAGTCCTATGTAACACCACAGATAACACAGTGATAACTCTCTGAGTACAGATAATGTAGTAGATGTCACCTGCAGTCCTATGTAACACCACAGATAACACAGTGATAACTCTCTGAGTACAGATAATGTAGTAGATGTCACCTGCAGTCCTATGTAACACCACAGATAACACAGTGATACCTCCCTGAGTACAGATAATGTAGTAGATCTCACCTGCAGTCCTATGTAACACCACAGATAACACATTGATAACTCTCTGAGTACAGATAATGTAGTAGATCTCACCTGCAGTCCTATGTAACACCACAGATAACACAGTGATAACTCTCTGAGTACAGATAATGTATTAGATATCACCTGCAGGCCTATGTAACACCACAGATAACACAGTGATAACTCTCTGAGTACAGATAATGTAGTAGATGTCACCTGCAGTCCTATGTAACACCACAGACAACACAGTGATAACTCTCTGAGTACAGATAATGTAGTAGATGTCACCTGCAGTCCTATGTAACACCACAGATAACACAGTGATAACTCTCTGAGTACAGATAATGTAGTAGATGTCACCTGCAGTCCTATGTAACACCACAGACAACACAGTGATAACTCTCTGAGTACAGATAATGTAGTAGATGTCACCTGCAGTCCTATGTAACACCACAGATAACACAGTGATAACTCTCTGAGTACATATAATGTAGTAGATGTCACCTGCAGTCCTATGTAACACCACAGACAACACAGTGATAACTCTCTGAGTACAGATAATGTAGTAGATGTCACCTGCAGTCCTATGTAACACCACAGATAACACAGTGATAACTCTCTGAGTACAGATAATGTAGTAGATGTCACCTGCAGTCCTATGTAACACCACAGATAACAATGATAACTCTCTGAGTACAGATAATGTAGTAGATGTCACCTGCAGTCCTATGTAACACCACAGATAACACAGTGATAACCCTCTGAGTACAGATAATGTAGTAGATGTCACCTGCAGTCCTATGTAACACCACAGATAACAGTGATAACTCTCTGAGTACAGATAATGTAGTAGATGTCACCTACAGTCCTATGTAACACCACAGATAACACAGTGATATCTCTCTGAGTACAGATAATGTAGTAGATGTCACCCGCAGTCCTATGTAACACCACAGATAACACAGTGATAACTCTCTGAGTACAGATAATGTAGTAGCTGTCACCTGCAGTCCTATGTAACACCACAGATAACACAGTGATAACTCTCTGAGTACAGATAATGTAGTAGCTGTCACCTGCAGTCCTATGTAACACCACAGATAACAATGATAACTCTCTGAGTACAGATAATATAGTCGATGTCACCTGCAGTCCTATGTAACACCACAGATAACACAGTGATAACTATCTGAGTACAGATAATGTAGTAGACGTCACCTGCAGTCCTATGTAACACCACAGATAACAGTGTTTTGTTAGTACAGATAATGTAGTATATGTCACCTGCAGTCCTATGTAACACCACAGATAACACAGTGATAACTCTCTGAGTACAGATAATGTAGTCGATGTCACCTGCAGTCCTATGTAACACCACAGATAACACAGTGATAACTATCTGAGTACAGATAATGTAGTAGACGTCACCTGCAGTCCTATGTAACACCACAGATAACACAGTGATAACTATCTGAGTACAGATAATGTAGTCGATGTCACCTGCAGTCCTATGTAACACCACAGATAACACAGTGATATCTCTCTGAGTACAGATAATGTAGTAGATGTCGCCTGCAGTCCTATGTAACACCACAGATAACACAGTGATAACTCTCTGAGTACAGATAATGTAGTAGATGTCACCTGCAGTCCTATGTAACACCACAGATAACACAGTGATGACTCTCTGAATACAGATAATGTAGTAGACGTCACCTGCAGTCCTATGTAACACCACAGATAACACAGTGATAACTCTCTGAATACAGATAATGTAGTCGATGTCACCTGCAGTCCTATGTAACACCACAGATAACACAGTGATAACTCTCTGAGTACAGACAATGTAGTAGCTGTCACCTGCAGTCCTATGTAACACCACAGATAACACAGTGATCACTCTCTGAGTACAGATAATGTAGTAGATGTCACCGGCAGTCCTATGTAACACCACAGGTAACACAGTGATAACTCTCTGAGTACAGATAATGTAGTAGATGTCACCTGCAGTCCTATGTAACACCACAGATAACACAGTGATAACTCTCTGAGTACAGATAATGTAGTATACGTCACCTGCAGTCCTATGTAACACCACAGATAACAGTGATAACTCCCTGAGTACAGATAATGTAGTAGATGACACCTGCAGTCCTATGTAACACCACAGATAACACAGTGATAACTCTCTGAGTACAGATAATGTAGTAGATGTCACCTGCAGTCCTATGTAACACCACAGATAACACAGTGATGACTCTGAGTACAGATAATGTAGTCGATGTCACCTGCAGTCCTATGTAACACCACAGATAACACAGTGATAACTCTCTGAGTACAGATAATGTAGTAGATGTCACCTGCAGTCCTATGTAACACCACAGATAACACAGTGATAACTCTCTGAGTACAGATAATGTAGTAGATGTCACCTGCAGTCCTATGTAACACCACAGATAACACAGTGATAACTCTCTGAGTACAGATAATGTAGTAGATGTCACCTGCAGTCCTATGTAACACCACAGATAACACAGTGATAACTCTCTGAGTACAGATAATGTAGTAGATGTCATCTGCAGTCCTATGTAACACCACAGATAACACAGTGATAAATCTCTGAGTACAGATAATGTAGTAGATGTCACCCGCAGTCCTATGTAACACCACAGATAACACAGTGATAACTCTCTGAGTACAGATAATGTAGTAGTTGTCATCTGCAGTCCTATGTAACACCACAGATAACACAGTGATATCTCTCTGAGTACAGATAATGTAGTAGATGTCACCTGCAGTCCTATGTAACACCACAGATAACACAGTGATATCTCTCTGAGTACAGATAATGTAGTCGATGTCACCTGCAGTCCTATGTAACACCACAGATAACACAGTGATAACTCTCTGAGTACAGATAATGTAGTAGCTGTCACCTGCAGTCCTATGTAACACCACAGATAACACAGTGATAACTCTCTGAGTACAGATAATGTAGTAGATGTCACCTGCAGTCCTATGTAACACCACAGATAACACAGTGATATCTCTCTGAGTACAGATAATGTAGTCGATGTCACCTGCAGTCCTATGTAACACCACAGATAACACAGTGATAACTCTCTGAGCACAGATAATGTAGTAGCTGTCACCTGCAGTCCTATGTAACACCACAGATAACACAGTGATAACTCTCTGAGTACAGATAATGTAATAGATGTCACCTGCAGTCCTATGTAACACCACAGATAACACAGTGATATGTCTCTGAGTACAGATAATGTAGTAGATGTCACCTGCAGTCCCATGTAACACCACAGATAACACAGTGATAACTCTCTGAGTGCAGATAATGTAGTAGATGTCACCTGCAGTCCTATGTAACACCACAGATAACACAGTGATATCTCTCTGAGTACAGATAATGTAGTAGCTGTCACCTGCAGTCCTATGTAACACCACAGATAACACAGTGATAACTCTCTGAGTACAGATAATGTAATAGATGTCACCTGCAGTCCTATGTAACACCACAGATAACACAGTGATATCTCTCTGAGTACAGATAATGTAGTAGATGTCACCTGCAGTCCCATGTAACACCACAGATAACACAGTGATAACTCTCTGAGTGCAGATAATGTAGTAGATGTCACCTGCAGTCCTATGTAACACCACAGATAACACAGTGATATCTCTCTGAGTACAGATAATGTAGTAGATGTCACCTGCAGTCCTATGTAACACCACAGATAACACAATGATAACTCTCTGAGTACAGATAATGTAGTAGATGTCACCTGCAGTCCCATGTAACACCACAGATAACACAGTGATAACTCTCTGAGTACAGATAATGTAGTAGATGTCACCCGCAGTCCTATGTAACACCACAGATAACACAGTGATAACTCTCTGAGTACAGATAATGTAGTAGATGTCACCTGCAGTCCTATGTAACACCACAGATAACAATGATAACTCTCTGAGTACAGATAATGTAGTAGATGTCACCTGCAGTCCTATGTAACACCACAGATAACACAGTGATAACTCTCTGAGTACAGATAATGTAGTAGATGTCACCTGCAGTCCTATGTAACACCACAGATAACACAGTGATAACTCTCTGAGTACAGATAATGTAGTAGATGTCACCTGCAGTCCTATGTAACACCACAGATAACACAGTGATATCTCTCTGAGTACAGATAATGTAGTAGATGTCACCCGCAGTCCTATGTAACACCACAGATAACACAGTGATAACTCTCTGAGTACAGATAATGTAGTAGATGTCACCTGCAGTCCTATGTAACACCACAGATAACACAGTGATAACTCTCTGAGTACAGATAATGTAGTAGTTGTCACCCGCAGTCCTATGTAACACCACAGATAACACAGTGATAACTCTCTGAGTACAGATAATGTAGTAGTTGTCACCCGCAGTCCTATGTAACACCACAGATAACACAGTGATAACTCTCTGAGTACAGATAATGTAGTAGCTGTCACCTGCAGTCCTATGTAACACCACAGATAACAATGATAACTCTCTGAGTACAGATAATGTAGTAGATGTCACCTGCAGTCCTATGTAACACCACAGAGAGCACAGTGATAACTCTCTGAGTACAGATAATGTAGTAGATGTCACCTGCAGTCCTATGTAACACCACAGATAACACAGTGATGACTCTCTGAGTACAGATAATATAGTAGATGTCACCAGCAGTCCTATGTAACACCACAGATAACACAGTGATAACTCTCTGAGTACAGATAATGTAGTAGATGTCACCTGCAGTCCTATGTAACACCACAGATAACACAGTGATAACTCTCTGAGTACAGATAATGTAGTAGATGTCACCTGCAGTCCTATGTAACACCACAGAGAGCACAGTGATAACTCTCTGAGTACAGATAATGTAGTAGATGTCACCTGCAGTCCTATGTAACACCACAGATAACACAGTGATAACTCTCTTAGTACAGATAATGTAGTAGATGTCACCTGCAGTCCTATGTAACACCACAGATAACACAGTGATAACTCTCTGAGTACAGATAATGTAGTAGATGTCACCTGCAGTCCTATGTAACACCACAGATAACACAGTGATAACTCTCTGAGTACAGATAATGTAGTAGATGTCACCTGCAGTCCTATGTAACACCACAGATAACACAGTGATATCTCTCTGAGTACAGATAATGTAGTAGATGTCACCTGCAGTCCTATGTAACACCACAGATAACACAGTGATAACTCTCTGAGTACAGATAATGTAGTAGATGTCACCTGCAGTCCTATGTAACACCACAGATAACACAGTGATATCTCTCTGAGTACAGATAATGTAGTAGATGTCACCTGCAGTCCTATGTAACACCACAGATAACACAGTGATAACTCTCTGAGTACAGATAATGTAGTAGATGTCACCTGCAGTCCTATGTAACACCACAGATAACACAGTGATAACTCTCTGAGTACAGATAATGTAGTAGATGTCACCTGCAGTCCTATGTAACACCGCAGATAACACAGTGATATCTCTGAGTACAGATAATGTAGTAGATGTCACCTGCAGTCCTATGTAACACCACAGATAACACAGTGATAACTCTCTGAGTACAGATAATGTAGTAGATGTCACCTGCAGTCCTATGTAACACAACAGATAACACAGTGGTAACTCTCTGAGTACAGATAATGTACTAGATGTCACCTGCAGTCCTATGTAACACCACAGATAACACAGTGATAACTCTCTGAGTACAGATAATGTAGTAGATGTCACCTGCAGTCCTATGTAACACAACAGATAACACAGTGATAACTCTCTGAGTACAGATAATGTAGTAGATGTCACCTGCAGTCCTATGTAACACCACAGATAACACAGTGATAACTCTCTTAGTACAGATAATGGAGTAGATGTCACCTGCAGTCCTATGTAACACCACAGATAACACAGTGATAACTCTCTGAGTACAGATAATGTACTAGATGTCACCTGCAGTCCTATGTAACACCACAGATAACACAGTGATAACTCTTAAAGTACAGATAATGTAGTAGATGTCACCTGCAGTCCTATGTAACACCACAGATAACACAGTGATAACTCTCTGAGTACAGATAATGTAGTAGATGCCACCTGCAGTCCTATGTAACACCACAGATAACAGTGATAACTCTCTGAGTACAGATAATGTACTAGATGTCACCTGCAGTCCTATGTAACACCACAGATAACACAGTGATAACTCTTAAAGTACAGATAATGTAGTAGATGTCACCTGCAGTCCTATGTAACACCACAGATAACACAGTGATAACTCTTAAAGTACAGATAATGTAGTAGATGTCACCTGCAGTCCTATGTAACACAACAGATAACACAGTGATAACTCTCTGAGTACAGATAATGTACTAGATGTCACCTGCAGTCCTATGTAACACCACAGATAACACAGTGATAACTCTCTGAGTACAGATAATGTAGTAGATGTCACCTGCAGTCCTATGTAACACCACAGATAACACAGTGATATCTCTCTGAGTACAGATAATGTAGTAGATGTCACCTGCAGTCCTATGTAACACAACAGATAACACAGTGATAACTCTCTGAGTACAGATAATGGAGTAGATGTCACCTGCAGTCCTATGTAACACCACAGATAACACAGTGATAACTCTCTGAGTACAGATAATGTAGTAGATGTCACCTGCAGTCCTATGTAACACCGCAGATAACACAGTGATATCTCTCTGAGTACAGATAATGTAGTAGATGTCACCTGCAGTCCTATGTAACACCGCAGATAACACAGTGATA
The DNA here is from genome assembly GCF_046119375.1 of Phyllobates terribilis. Lineage (NCBI taxonomy): Eukaryota > Metazoa > Chordata > Amphibia > Anura > Dendrobatidae > Phyllobates > Phyllobates terribilis. The sequence goes on along the minus strand of NW_027362764.1, from coordinate 810,419,521 downwards.
ACTTTCTGAGTACAGATAATGTAGTAGATGTCACCTGCAGTCCTATGTAACACCACAGATAACACAGTGATAACTCTCTGAGTACAGATAATGTAGTAGATGTCACCTGCAGTCCTATGTAACACCACAGAAAACACAGTGATAACTCTCTGAGTACCGATAATGTAGTAGATGTCACCTGCAGTCCTATGTAACACCACAGATAACACAGTGATAACTCTCTGAGTACAGATAATGTAGTAGATGTCACCTGCAGTCCTATGTAACACCACAGATAACACAGTGATAACTCTCTGAGTACAGATAATGTAGTAGATGTCACCTGCAGTCCTATGTAACACCACAGATAACACAGTGATAACTCTGAGTAGAGATTATGTAGTAGATGTCACCTGCAGTCCTATGTAACACCACAGATAACACAGTGATAACTCTCTGAGTACAGATAATGTAGTAGATGTCACCTGCAGTCCTATGTAACACCACAGATAACACAGTGATAACTCTCTGAGTACAGATAATGTAGTAGATGTCACCTGCAGTCCTATGTAACACCACAGATAACACAGTGATAACTCTCTGAGTACAGATAATGTAGTAGATGTCACCTGCAGTCCTATGTAACACCACAGATAACACAGTGATAACTCTGAGTAGAGATTATGTAGTAGATGTCACCTGCAGTCCTATGTAACACCACAGATAACACAGTGATAACTCTCTGAGTACAGATAATGTAGTAGATGTCACCTGCAGTCCTATGTAACACCACAGATAACACAGTGATGCCTCTCTGAGTACAGATAATGTAGTAGATGTCACCTGCAGTCCTATGTAACACCACAGATAACACAGTGATAACTGTCTGAGTACAGATAATGTAGTAGATGTCACCTGCAGTCCTATGTAACACCACAGATAACACAGTGATAACTCTCTGAGTACAGATAATGTAGTAGATGTCACCTGCAGTCCTATGTAACACCACAGATAACAATGATAACTCTCTGAGTACAGATAATGTAGTAGATGTCACCTACAGTCCTATGTAACACCACAGATAACACAGTGATAACTCTCTGAGTACAGATAATGTAGTAGATGTCACCTGCAGTCCTATGTAACACCACAGATAACAATGATAACTCTCTGAGTACAGATAATGTAGTAGATGTCACCTGCAGTCCTATGTAACACCACAGATATCACAGTGATATCTCTCTGAGTACAGATAATGTAGTAGATGTCACCTGCAGTCCTATGTAACACCACAGATAACAATGATAACTCTCTGAGTACAGATAATGTAGTAGATATCACCTGCAGTCCTATGTAACACCACAGATAACACAGTGATAACTCTCTGAGTAGAGATAATGTAGTAGATGTCACCTGCAGTCCTATGTAACACCACAGATAACACAGTGATAACTCTCTGAGTACAGATAATGTAGTAGCTGTCACCTGCAGTCCTATGTAACACCACAGATAACAATGATAACTCTCTGAGTACAGATAATATAGTAGATGTCACCAGCAGTCCTATGTAACACCACAGATAACACAGTGATAACTCTCTGAGTACAGATAATGTAGTAGATGTCACCTGCAGTCCTATGTAACACCACAGATAACACAGTGATAACTCTCTGAGTACAGATAATGTAGTAGATGTCACCTGCAGTCCTATGTAACACCACAGATAACAGAGTGATATCTCTCTGAGTACAGATAATGTAGTAGATGTCACCTGCAGTCCTATGTAACACCACAGATAACACAGTGATATCTCTCTGAGTACAGATAATGTAGTAGATGTCACCTGCAGTCCTATGTAACACCACAGATAACACAGTGATAACTCTCTGAGTACAGATAATGTAGTAGATGTCACCTGCAGTCCTATGTAACACCACAGATAACACAGTGATAACTCTCTGAGTACAGATAATGTAGTAGATGTCACCTGCAGTCCTATGTAACACCACAGATAACACAGTGATAACTCTCCGAGTACAGATAATGTAGTAGATGTCACCTGCAGTCCTATGTAACACCACAGATAACACAGTGATAACTCTCTGAGTACAGATAATGTAGTAGATGTCACCTGCAGTCCTATGTAACACCACAGATAACACAGTGATGACTCTCTGAGTACAGATAATGTAGTAGATGTCACCTGCAGTCCTATGTAACACCACAGATAACACAGTGATAACTCTCTGAGTACAGATAATGTAGTAGATGTCACCTGCAGTCCTTTGTAACACCACAGATAACACAGTGATATCTCTCTGAGTACAGATAATGTAGTAGATGTCACCTGCAGTCCTATGTAACACCACAGATAACACAGTGATGACTCTCTGAGTACAGATAATGTAGTAGATGTCACCTGCAGTCCTATGTAACACCACAGATAACACAGTGATATCTCTCTGAGTACAGATAATGTAGTAGATGTCACCTGCAGTCCTATGTAACACCACAGATAACACAGTGATAATTCTCTGAGTACAGATAATGTAGTAGATGTCACCTGCAGTCCTATGTAACACCACAGATAACACAGTGATAACTCTCCGAGTACAGATAATGTAGTAGATGTCACCTGCAGTCCTATGTAACACCACAGATAACACAGTGATAACTCTCTGAGTACAGATAATGTAGCAGATGTCACCTGCAGTCCTATGTAACACCACAGATAACACAGTGATAACTCTCTGAGTACAGATAATGTAGTAGATGTCAACTGCAGTCCTATGTAACACCGCAGATAACACAGTGATATCTCTGAGTACAGATAATGTAGTAGATGTCACCTGCAGTCCTATGTAACACCGCAGATAACACAGTGATATCTCTGAGTACAGATAATGTAGTAGATGTCACCTGCAGTCCTATGTAACACCGCAGATAACACAGTGATATCTCTGAGTACAGATAATGTAGTAGATGTCACCTGCAGTCCTATGTAACACCACAGATAACACAGTGATAACTCTCTGAGTACAGATAATGTAGTAGATGTCACCTGCAGTCCTATGTAACACCACAGAAAACACAGTGATAACTCTCTGAGTACCGATAATGTAGTAGATGTCACCTGCAGTCCTATGTAACACCACAGATAACACAGTGATAACTCTCTGAGTACAGATAATGTAATAGATGTCACCTGCAGTCCTATGTAACACCGCAGATAACACAGTGATATCTCTGAGTACAGATAATGTAGTAGATGTCACCTGCAGTCCTATGTAACACCACCGATAACACAGTGATAACTCTCTGAGTACAGATAATGTAGTAGATGTCACCTGCAGTCCTATGTAACACCACAGAAAACACAGTGATAACTCTCTGAGTACAGATAATGTAATAGTTGTCACCTGCAGTCCTATGTAACACCACAGATAACACAGTGATAACTCTCTGAGTACAGATAATGTAGTAGATGTCACCTGCAGTCCTATGTAACACCGCAGATAACACAGTGATATCTCTGAGTACAGGTAATGTAGTAGATGTCACCTGCAGTCCTATGTAACACCGCAGATAACACAGTGATATCTCTGAGTACAGATAATGTAGTAGATGTCACCTGCAGTCCTATGTAACACCACAGATAACACAGTGATATCTCTCTGAGTACAGATAATGTAATAGATGTCACCTGCAGTCCTATGTAACACCACAGACAACACAGTGATAACTCTCTGAGTACAGATAATGTAGTAGATGTCACCTGCAGTCCTATGTAACACCACAGATAACACAGTGATAACTCTCTGAGTACAGATAATGTAGTAGATGTCACCTGCAGTCCTATGTAACACCACAGATAACACAGTGATATCTCTCTGAGTACAGATAATGTAATAGATGTCACCTGCAGTCCTATGTAACACCACAGATAACACAGTGATAACTCTCTGAGTACAGATAATGTAGTAGATGTCACCTGCAGTCCTATGTAACACCGCAGATAACACAGTGATATCTCTGAGTACAGATAATGTAGTAGATGTCACCTGCAGTCCTATGTAACACCGCAGATAACACAGTGATATCTCTGAGTACAGATAATGTAGTAGATGTCACCTGCAGTCCTATGTAACACCACAGATAACACAGTGATAACTCTCTGAGTACAGATAATGTAGTAGATGTCACCTGCAGTCCTATGTAACACCACAGAAAACACAGTGATAACTCTCTGAGTACCGATAATGTAGTAGATGTCACCTGCAGTCCTATGTAACACCACAGATAACACAGTGATAACTCTCTGAGTACAGATAATGTAGTAGATGTCACCTGCAGTCCTATGTAACACCACAGATAACACAGTGATAACTCTCTGAGTACAGATAATGTAGTAGATGTCACCTGCAGTCCTATGTAACACCACAGATAACACAGTGATAACTCTCTGAGTACAGATAATGTAGTAGATGTCACCTGCAGTCCTATGTAACACCACAGATAACACAGTGATAACTCTCTGAGTACAGATAATGTAGTAGATGTCACCTGCAGTCCTATGTAACACCACAGATAACACAGTGATAACTCTCTGAGTACAGATAATGTAGTAGATGTCACCTGCAGTCCTATGTAACACCACAGATAACACAGTGATAACTCTCTGAGTACCGATAATGTAGTAGGTGTCACCTGCAGTCCTATGTAACACCACAGATAACACAGTGATAACTCTCCGAGTACAGATAATGTAATAGATGTCACCTGCAGTCCTATGTAACACCACAGATAACACAGTGATAACTCTCTGAGTACAGATAATGTAGTAGATGTCACCTGCAGTCCTATGTAACACCACAGATAACACAGTGATAACTCTCTGAGTACAGATAATGTAGTAGATGTCACCTGCAGTCCTATGTAACACCACAGATAACACAGTAATAACTCTCCGAGTACAGATAATGTAGTAGATGTTCCCTGCAGTCCTATGTAACACCACAGATAACACAGTGATAACTCTCCGAGTACAGATAATGTAGTAGATGTCACCTGCAGTCCTATGTAACACCACAGATAACACAGTGATATCTCTCTGAGTACAGATAATGTAGTAGATGTCACCTGCAGTCCTATGTAACACCACAGATAACACAGTGATATCTCTCTGAGTACAGATAATGTAGTAGATGTCACCTGCAGTCCTATGTAATACCACAGATAACACAGTGATAACTCTGAGTAGAGATTATGTAGTAGATGTCACCTGCAGTCCTATGTAACACCACAGATAACACAGTGATAACTCTCTGAGTACAGATAATGTAGTAGATGTCACCTGCAGTCCTATGTAACACCACAGATAATACAGTGATAACTCTCTGAGTACAGACAATGTAGTAGATGTCACCTGCAGTCCTATGTAATACCACAGATAACACAGTGATAACTCTGAGTACAGATAATGTAGTAGATGTCACCTGCAGTCCTATGTAACACCACAGATAACACAGTGATAACTCTCTGAGTACAGATAATGTAGTGGATGTCACCTGCAGTCCTATGTAACACCACAGATAACACAGTGATAACTCTCTGAGTACAGATAATGTAGTAGATGTCACCTGCAGTCCTATGTAACACCACAGATAACACTGTGATAACTCTCTGAGTACAGACAATGTAGTAGATGTCACCTGCAGTCCTATGTAATACCACAGATAACACAGTGATAACTCTGAGTACAGATAATGTAGTAGATGTCACCTGCAGTCCTATGTAACACCACAGATAACACAGTGATAACTGTCTGAGTACCGATAATGTAGTAGATGTCACCTGCAGTCCTATGTAACACCACAGATAACACAGTGATAACTCTCTGAGTACAGATAATGTAGTAGATGTCACCTGCAGTCCTATGTAACACCACAGATAACACAGTGATAACTCTCTGAGTACAGATAATGTAGTGGATGTCACCTGCAGTCCTATGTAACACCACAGATAACACAGTGATAACTCTCCGAGTACAGATAATGTAATAGATGTCACCTGCAGTCCTATGTAACACCACAGATAACACAGTGATAACTCTCTGAGTACAGATAATGTAGTAGATGTCACCTGCAGTCCTATGTAACACCACAGATAACAGAGTGATATCTCTCCGAGTACAGATAATGGAGTAGATGTCACCTGCAGTCCTATGTAACACCACAGATAACACAGTGATAACTCTCTGAGTACAGATAATGTAGTGGATGTCACCTGCAGTCCTATGTAACACCACAGATAACACAGTGATAACTCTGAGTACAGATAATGTAATAGATGTCACCTGCAGTCCTATGTAACACCACAGATAACACAGTGATAACTCTCTGAGTACAGATAATGTAGTAGATGTCACCTGCAGTCCTATGTAACACCACAGATAACAGAGTGATAACTCTCTGAGTACAGATAATGGAGTAGATGTCACCTGCAGTCCTATGTAACACCACAGATAACACAGTGATAACTCTCTGAGTACAGATAATGTAGTGGATGTCACCTGCAGTCCTATGTAACACCACAGTGTGTACTCCCTGTTCCTTGTGACATGTGCAGCTCTGCTACATCAGTGTTGCTGCTTTGTCTGCTGTGCATTATGGCAGTTGCAGCCGTTTTCAGTTTCTGTCAGAAGGTGACGTTCTCTGGGGTCCCTGGCAGTGGTTCGTTTCTGTCTTGTGGCCCCTGGGGTCGCTCACATTGACTTGGTTCTCTTCTGGGGCCCCTCTCAGTGGTTTGGTCCTCCCCCTTGGCCCCTCTCAGTGGTTTGGTCCTCCCCCGTGGCCCCTCTCAGTGGTTTGGTCCTCCCCTGGGGCCCCTCTCAGTGGTTTGGTCCTCCCCTGGGGCCCCTCTCAGTGGTTTGGTCCTCCCCCGTGGCCCCTCTCAGTGGTTTGGTCCTCCCCTGGGGCCCCTCTCAGTGGTTTGGTCCTCCCCTGGGGCACCTCTCAGTGGTTTGGTCCTCCCCTGGGGCCCCTCTCAGTGGTTTGGTCCTCCCCGTGGCCCCTCTCAGTGGTTTGGTCCTCCCCTGGGGCCCCTCTCAGTGGTTTGGTCCTCCCCTGGGGCCCCTCTCAGTGGTTTGGTCCTCCCCTGGGGCCCCTCTCAGTGGTTTGGTCCTCCCCTGGGGCCCCTCTCAGTGGTTTGGTCCTCCCCTGGGGCCCCTCTCAGTGGTTTGGTCCTCCCCTGGGGCCCCTCTCAGTGGTTTGGTCCTCCCCCGTGGCTCCTCTCAGTGGTTTGGTCCTCCCCTGGGGCCCCTCTCAGTGGTTTGGTCCTCCCCTGGGGCCCCTCTCAGTGGTTTGGTCCTCCCCCGTGGCCCCTGGTGGCCCTCTTTTCCTGGTGACCATGCAGCGCTTTTCTCCCCTTTTCCGTAATTGCTGGCAGCTTGGCCGCCACTGGGATCGGGGTGTCCTTTCTTTTCTCTCCTTGTGATGCATTGTCTGCAGATTAGCTCCATGTAGTTGTAGGGGCAAAGCAGAATTTTGGAGTTTCTGGTGGGCAGAGCTGACATGACGGATGATTTTTCCAGTGTGTGAAGAAACAAAGATGAGACTCCGCCGGCGCGCGTCGGCGGGGGACGGGTACAAGCCATGTGATGAATTTCTACAGCAGCTTTTGCTTCAGTGATGACGATATTTATAAGAATGTGAAATCAGCACAAAAATCGAATACAAAACCACCTCCTTCCTCCCGGTCGTGAGCCGAAGCCCCGCCTCCGAGGTTCAATAGATGAAGCGCAGGGGCGGAGCTCAACAGGGAGGGGGCCGAGAATTCTTCAGGTATTTATGAACTTAATGAAAAAAAAGATTATAAAAATAATTGGTCGCTGCAAATCAAGGCTGGAGACAGTCAGAGGTCACGGACTCAGGGCACACATCTCCCTGAGGCCTCTCGGCACACATCTCCCTGAGGCCTCTCGGCGCACATCTCCCTGAGGCCTCTCGGCACACATCGCCCTAAGACCTCTCGGCACACATCGCCCTGAGGCCTCTCGGCACACATCGCCCTAAGACCTCTCGGCACACATCGCCCTAAGACCTCTCGGCACACATCGCCCTAAGACCTCTCGGCACACATCGCCCTAAGACCTCTCGGCACACATCGCCCTAAGACCTCTCGGCACACATCTCCCTGAGGCCTCTCGGCACACATCTCCCCGAGGCCTCTCGGCACACATCTCCCTGAGGCCTCTCGGCACACATCGCCCTAAGACCTCTCGGCACACATCTCCCTGAGGCCTCTCGGCACACATCGCCCTAAGACCTCTCGGCACACATCGCCCTGCGGCTTTTCGGCAACACATCGTCCTGCGGCTTCTCGGCACACATCGCCCTGAGGGCTCTCGGCACACATCGCCCTGCGGCTTCTCGGCACACATCGCCCTGAGGCCTCTCGGCACACATCGCCCTGCGGCTTCTCGGCACACATCGTCCTGCGGCTTCTCGGCACACATCGTCCTAAGACCTCTCGGCACACATCTCCCTGAGGCCTCTCGGCACACATCTCCCCGAGGCCTCTCGGCACACATCTCCCTGAGGCCTCTCGGCACACATCGCCCTAAGACCTCTCGGCACACATCTCCCTGAGGCCTCTCGGCACACATCGCCCTAAGACCTCTCGGCACACATCGCCCTGCGGCTTTTCGGCAACACATCGTCCTGCGGCTTCTCGGCACACATCGCCCTGAGGGCTCTCGGCACACATCGCCCTGCGGCTTCTCGGCACACATCGCCCTGAGGCCTCTCGGCACACATCGCCCTGCGGCTTCTCGGCACACATCGCCCTGCGGCTTCTCGGCACACATCGTCCTGCGGCTTCTCGGCACACATCGTCCTGAGGCCTCTCGGCACACATCGCCCTAAGACCTCTCGGCACACATTCACCTGAGGCCTCTCGGCACACATCACCCTGCGGCTTTTCAGCACACATCGTCCTGCGGCTTCTCAGCACACATCGCCCTGAGGGCTCTCGGCACACATCGCCCTGCGGCTTCTCGGCACACATCGCCCTGAGGCCTCTCGGCACACATCGTCCTGAGGCCTCTCGGCACACATCGCCCTAAGACCTCTCGGCACACATTCACCTGAGGCCTCTCGGCACACATCACCCTGCGGCTTTTCAGCACACATCGTCCTGCGGCTTCTCAGCACACATCGCCCTGAGGGCTCTCGGCACACATCGCCCTGAGGCCTCTCGGCACACATCGCCCTGCGGCTTCTCGGCACACATCGTCCTGCGGCTTCTCGGCACACATCGCCCTGAGGCCTTTCGGCACACATCGCCCTAAGACCTTTCGGCACACATCGCCTTGCGGCTTCTCGGCACACATCGCCCAGCGGCCTCTCGGCACACTTCGCCCAGCGGCCTCTCGGCACACATCGCCCAGCGGCCTCTCGGCACACATTGCCCAGCGGCTACTCGGCACACATCGCCCAGCGGCTTCTCGGCACACATCGCCCAGCGGCCTCTCGGCACACATCGCCCTGCGGCCTCTCGGCACACATCGCCCAGCGGCTTCTTGGCACACATCGCCCAGCGGCTTCTCTGCACACATCGCCCAGCGGCCTCTCGGCACACATCGCCCAGCGGCTTCTCGGCACACATCGCCCTGCGGCCTCTCGGCACACATCGCCCAGCGGCCTCTCGGCACACATCGCCCAGCGGCTTCTTGGCACACATCGCCCAGCGGCTTCTCTGCACACATCGCCCAGCGGCCTCTCGGCACACATTGCCCAGCGGCCTCTGCACACATCGCCCTGCGGCCTCGGCACACATCGCCCAGCGGCCTCGGCACACATCGCCCTGCGGCCTCGGCACACATCGCCCAGCGGCCTCTCGGCACACATCGCCCTGCGGCCTCGGCACACATCGCCCAGCGGCCTCGGCACACATCGCCCAGCGGCCTCTCGGCACACATCGCCCAGCGGCCTCGGCACACATCGCCCAGCGGCCTCGGCACACATCGCCCTGCGGCCTCGGCACACATCGCCCAGCGGCCTCTCGGCACACATTGCCCAGCGGCCGTGGCTTCTCTGTACACTGCCCTGTGGCCTTGGCCTCTCGTCACATCTCCCAGCGGCCGTGGCTTCTTGGCACATCGCCCGGCGACCGTGGCCTCTCGCTACATCGCCTTGTGGCCGTGGCTTCTATGTACATCGCTCTGAGACTGTGGCCTCTCAGGACATGGCCCTGTGGTCATAGCCACTAAGCACATCGCCCTGCCGCCGTGGGCTCCCTGTCGCCCTATGACTGTTCTTCCAGCAGTGTTTGCAGCGATTTTTCTTGAGCGATGCTCTGGACTCTGCCCCATCCCCCCGGGGCAGTGATATTTTTATGTGTGGACACAGGGGGCGCTCTTCGTAGAATGAAAGCACAATGTACAATTTATTATAGGCCTTTACTACTCAATAAAGCAATCAAGAAACTACAGTCTCCTGTCCTCTGGTGTCTGTTCACTGACATGTAACATCCGACCACTAATTCTGTCCTCTGGAGAACATTGTGAATACGATTCACTGACATGTAGCACAATATATACCACACAACGCCAAAGAATGAACAGCAGAGGCCAAACATGGCCCACAGTGTCATACAGGGCCCACATAGTATCAGGGTAACAGCTGGGGAATGGGCGGGTCGCGCAGATCCCACCACTGCCACCAATTTATCAAGAGAACAACACTCTGTTGTCTCCGATCGTCAGGACAATTACGCAATTGACGAGGCCGCAGCTGCTTCACTACTAGGCCGGTTATTGGAGAGCTCCCAGTGAGCGTATGGTATATACACCTCCGATTCCAATGCATGGAATATATATATATATATACATACCCCGGTATGGTTACTGCCTGCTCTGCAATAATGAAAGCAAGTACTCTCTGTCACCACCAATCGTTTATACAGGCCGACTGGACGCCCGTTACAGGTAGTGTATGGCTTCAGGGGTGCAGTTTACAGAGCAAGAGGAACAGAACTATTACATTTTATATATTTAATCTGTAAAGATAGGCAGTGTATATAAAAATATACAAGATGGTACAAAATGGGAACAAACAATACGATATATACAATTACATAAAATATAAAAGATAAGGAAAGAGAATTATTAAACCTGTGTCACGGAAATGGCTCAGATTTATGGAGGGAAGAACTCCGGTGAAAACGTGGATCAATCCTACACCACAATGTATCTTCCTGGAATTGAGCAAGAATCATAATTGGCTTTTTTTTGGCTCCTAAGTTTTCCCCACACCTCCCCTCTGGTGACTCATACCAGGACTTCAGAGAAGTATTGGATGTGTCTTAATTAGTGTTGAGCGAGTATGTTCTGTTCCGAGTATGCTCGGGCCGAGCTCCGAGTATTTATAGCTGCTCGGTGATATGGTTGAATCGCTCCCGTGTGCATGATTTGCAACTGTTTGACAGCTTTATTACATGTGAGGAATGTGAAATAGACATTCCTCACATGTATTAAAACTGTCAAACAGTCGCAAATCATGCACACGGGAGCGATTCAAACATAACACCGAGCAGCTGTAACTACTCGGAGCTCGGCCCGAGCATACTCGGCGAAAGGGTTAACAGAACATACTCGCTCAACACTAGTCTTAATCTTAAAAAAATTATGAGATTCACAACTTTTACGATATCTTCGTCCCTGGAGACCCCAGGCGGAAGATATTACCGTCATCTTTCCCATCACGATTTTATCTGTTCATAGATAGTAGACATGGCATGGATATTGTCATCTATCTGGCGATCGAAGCTAAACCATGCTTTGCGCTCGCCATTTCATCACTTTTCACAAGATATGACTTTCCTATCTATTATATCAAACCTGGGTAGATAGGACTGGGATAGAAAAAGAGAGAGCGCTACCTGAGCATAGTAAGTATGATAAAATTATAAGATGTTTAAGTACGTCTTGTATGTGCTCACCTGAGCCGGTTTTGCAAATTTAGGCACAACTCTAGTTTACAATTCCATGATAATAAGGGTCTCCATCAACGGTTTGCAGCTCATCCGAGGACTGTGGTTGCGTATCTGTTCTAACCCGACAGTTGCCTCCACGTGGGCATAGGTGAGGGACTTACCCGGAGACACTCCCATCAGAAGATGAAGTCCCCAGTATGGACCAGGAGTTTATTTGGTCTGTCCTTGTCCGTGCCAAAGGATCAGCCACAGAGTATAATAATAGATTTATTAAAATTCGGCAATCAAGAATGATCACTGTATAACAAACACCGTATAACACGTTTCTTCTACAAGAGCCTTCGTCAGGTGCTTATGAGACCATACAATTCACAGAATATTTAAAGCCATTTTGATTGATTCAGGGTGGGGGTCTGTAAGGTACATCATCGGGGGAGATCACACAATATCCCATCGCTGACATCACTTTGTCAGGATTGTCAGGGATTCAGCACACGCACGATCCTGATTACTCACTACGTAGTTATCGGCAAGTGAGCAGTGAGCATATGGTGTACACACCTTTGGATTCCAACGCATGGAATATGTGTATACACCCCCGTACGATCACTGCCAGCTTCACGATAGCTCAATTAAGATTATTCGCTGACACCACCGATCAGATTTGAAATACAATACAGGCCTGATCAGATGCCTGCTTTCTGGTAGCGTATGGCTTCGGGGAAGGCACGATTACAGCCCATAGCTGTCATGTGGTTCACGCTACAGGGCTTGGAACTTTTTCCGGTAAACTTCCAGAGTCAGCTGGTACTTTTTTGTCAGGGCCAGCATTATGACTTCGTAGTCTCCATTTTGGTCACGAGGGAGAGAAGAAAACACCCTCAGAACTTTTCCTGGAGTTAGATATCTGGCCACTGGGATTCAGGCAGCTGGTACTGTCTGCAGGCTTTTTCAAATCCCCGCAGAAATATGTCCAAGTCCCCATCCTTTTCCATTACAGGAAAATGCTCCGGACGGGGTTTAAAGCAGTTGGCACTGTTGGACACACGGGTCTGTGTGGGGGATGGGTCCTTCTGAATCTGGGCTAGCTCCAACTGGTACTGTCGTTCCCGCTCAACAGCCTCTTGTTGTTCTGCTCGCTCCTGGAATTTCAGGATCAGCTGCAGTCGTCTGTCACGATCGTCTGCGGCGAGCTGCTCCAAGGCCATCTGCAGGTGGGGATCCACACTACCCTGGCTGCGGGTCTGGCTGGCAATCACAGGTGGGACCCCTGCAGCAGCGCCATCCGGGCCTTGGCTGGCCGCCCTATCATCAGGGCTCTGCTGTCGGACGGGCTCTGTGGCACCTTGCAACAGTTCAGCAATCATTTGGGCCTTGGTTTTGCCCGTGGCGTCAATCTGCCTCAGCTCACAGAGGGCAGTGATAGTGGCCTTCGACTGCTGGTGATACCAGGGCTCTCCATGTGTAGCCATTATTGCCAAATAAAAGATAGGACAGAAAAACAAGAGAAGGAGGGGATGCAACTGCTACACGTACAGTAATGTGCCAGATAAAAAATATTAAAACACTGAGTCTGATTTCTTAAAACTTTGCACAGAATTCTCGCAAGAACCGTGCAAGTTTTCAGTGACCGGAATGATTGCTCAATCCAGCCACTGATGTTCTGTAATATCCCACCGGTGCCAACAATTTGTCAGGTACGTTAGAGGGGGATCACACAATATCCCACCACTGGAGTCACTTTGTCAGGATTGTCAGGGGTTTTGCACAAACACTATCTCGATTACTCATTACGTAGCTGTCGGCAAGCGAGCAGTGAGCTATTGGCTTCCGGATTCCAGCACATGGAATATGTGTATACGCCCCCGTAAGATCACTGCCAGCTTCACGATAGCCCAATTAAGATTATTCGCTCACAAACCACCGATCAGATTTGAAATACAAAACAGGCCTGATCGGACGCCTGCTTTCTGGTAGCGTATGGCTTTGGGGGAGGCACGATTACAGAACAAAAGAAGCAGGACTATTAAATGTTATATTTAATCCAAAAGGGAGGCAGTGTTTATGAAAAATATACAAAAGGGTTTACAAAGGGGGACAATACAATACATATGCAGTTACACAAAATAAAATGGGACTAAAGAAGAATTTACTATAATGATCGCAGAGACGATTCAGTTTAGCTGGAGGGAAGCACTCCAATTCTGGCTGTTATCGAACGGGACTCGTGCTACATAATATGTAACTTCCGGCATGAGTATGGACCATGGACCCATCTTCAGCCGGACCTTTTATGCCGAAGGGGGACCTACCCACACACTCTCCTGCGATGACCTCACGTGGGCGGGGCTCCACCCTTTATGATTTTATTAAAAGCTCTAACTTCTACGATAACTTCTCGCTGGTTGATCGCAGAAGCTTGCAAGTGATGCCATATTTTTTATTACGAATTTACCTTTCTTTAGAGACTAGATATGATACAACTGCCGTTGGTTATCTCTGCCCTTTGGTGTTACAGCTCACCCGTAGGGCTCTCAGATAAGGAAAAATATGATTATCGTTCCTTGGCTAACTCCGCAGCTAAAAATATGTGTCCCATCACAATCAGAGTTATAAAAACTCGGATATTCCATATTTCATGTCGGTGCCTGTGCGGCTGCAGATTTCTGTTGAGCAAAAGGATTTTGCAAATGAAAGTGACCCTGCTATTGTGTGGAGTGTGACAGCATTTCTTTGAAGCTTAAAGGGGCTGTTTCCTCTGTCTTTCCATCCCATATGCTCAGGTGTCTATTTATCACAGGCCTGTGCTACTAGGAACTACAAGTGTATGTTAATTAGAATGGACACTTGGTGGCTCCTGCTATTTGCATAGAAGCCACTTCTCTAGAGCATCAGCTCTTGTTCCCTTGACAGATAGTACAGGGGAGGGGGGAAGAGGGGCTTGGGGGGGAGAGAGAAATTCTTAATATTTTCTATGACAGGGTCATTCAAAGGTAAGGGTCACTGAAATCAACTAGATTCGCTGCTTCTCCCTTTGAAGGTGTATTTGTGTATATGTATATATCCTACCTAAGGAGTGAAAGTGATCACTGCTAGAATAGGAAACATGTCTTCACATATATATTTCTCTCTGATGGGAATATGATTACATTTTGTGTATTCCTAGAAAAGTAAATTTTTCTAGAAAAAATGTTAAAAGTATGTGAAATCTGTTTTCATGGATCTGCATGTTTGGAATCATTTCCTTTCGATAGACTCCACTTCAGAACAAGATAAGTAAATATACTTAGGTAAAAAAATCTACACCTATTTAATATGTTGTCAAAACCATGTTTAACCCCTTTCTGACCTTGTCAGTAATAGTGCCTAGCTGTGCCCTGGGACTTATGGACCAGCTACGTAATATTACGCGCTCTGCGATCGCGCCCACACACAAGCGCAGGGAGCGGTCCCGCACCGCTCCCGGCACATTAACAACATTCGTGACAACATTCAGGTCACCAGGAGGCAGGACGTTACTTTGGTCATGCGCAGTGCGCGACCAAAGTAATGTCTCCCCTGTGTGCAGCGCTGACAGGCTGCATGACAAAGGGAGCTGCTGCAAAAAGTGAAAGTCCCATAGTGGGACAATGTGTAAAAGTAAAAAAAGAAGAAAAGTGAAACAAAAAATTTAAAAAAATTGTACAAATATTAAAAGAAAATGAAAAAAATAATCCCCAAAAAATAAAAATATATTGAACCCATAATATTTATTTATTATGAAAAAAAAAACAATAAAAGTACACATATTTGGTATCGCCACGTCCGGAACAACCTGACCTATAAAACTGTCCCACTAGTTAACCCCTTTAGTGAACACGGTAAAAAAAAACAACAAAACGAAGCAACGATGCTTTATCATCGTACCGTCAAACAAAAAATGGAATAACACGCAATCAAAAAGACGAATGTAAATCAAAATGGTACCAATGAAAACGTCATCTTGTCCCGCAAAAAACAAGCCGCCATACAGCTCCATCATCCGAAAAATAAAAAAGTTATAGCTCTCAGAATAAAGCGATACAAAAAAATAAATTTTTCTAGAAAATCGTTTTTATTGTGTAAAAGCGGCAAAACATAAAAAAAACTATATAAATGCGGTACCGCTGTAAACATACTGACCCGAAGAATAAAGCTGCCTTATCAATTTTACCACACGCGGAACAGAATTTAAAAAAAAAACAATTCCTGAATTGTTGTTTTTTGTTTATTCTGCCTCCCAAAAATCGGAATAGAAAGTGATCAAAAAATGTCACGTGCCCAAAAATGGCACCAATAAAAACATCAACTTGTCCCGCAAAAAACAAGCCGTCGACCAAAATATGGAAAAATTATAGATCTCAAAATATGGTGATGCAAAAACTAGTCTTTGCAAAAAAAGCATCTTTTAGTGTGTGACAGCTGTCAATCATAAAAACCCGATATGAATCTGGTATCTCTGTAATCACACCGACCCGAAGAATAAAGTCGTCTAATAACTTATACCGCACGAGGAACGGCGTAAAAAAATAAACTCTAGGGTTAGGGTTGGGGTTAGGGGTGGGCTAGAGTTAGGGTTGGGCTAGGGTTGGGGTTAGGGTTAGGGTTGGGGTTGTGGTTGGGGTTATGGTTGGGGCTAGGGTTGGGGTTGGGGTTAGGGTTGTATTAGAGTTGGGGTTGGGGATGGGATTTTTTCAAAAGTAAAGAAAAAAAAAAATGATGACCAGTGTTGAGCGCAAGTGCTCGCTACTTGAGTTTGCATCTGGTGCTCGGTTATGCACTGAGTATCGCGGGTGTTCGAGTGTCATGCTCGAGTCTCTGCCCCATATTCTTCGCAGCCCAAAAAAACTTGCGGGCATTGCCTGCCATGCACGAGCGATCCCCGCATGGTTTTTTTGGGTGTCTAATAATCGTGAAACATGCGGGTGGGGACTCGAGCATGTCACTTGAGCACCCGCGATACTTGGTGCATACCTGAGTACCCGATGCAAACTCAAGTAGCGAGCGCTTGCGCTCAAGACTAATGACAACTTATTCAATATGATGACCTAATGTTATCAAATTCTGTCGTACCTTTTGGTTCAAAATGTTCACTATACCCCTTGATAAAATCCTTGAGGGGTCTAGTTTCCAAAATGGAGTCACTTGTTGGGGGTTTCCACTATTTAGGCACATCAGGGGCTCTCCAAACGCGACATGGCGTCTGTTCTTGGTTCCAGCCAATTTTGCATTCAAAAAGTCACACAGTGCTCCTTCCCTTCTGAACTCTGCCGTGCGCCCAAACACTGTATTTTCCCCACATATGGGGTATCGGCGTACTCAGGAGAAATTACACAACAGTTTTTAGGTTCCATTTTCTTCTCTTACCCTTGTGAAACTAAAAAATTTGGGGCAAAAAGATCATTTTTGTGGAAAAAGTTAGATTTTTTTATTTTCACGGCTTCATGTTCTAAACTTCTGTGAAGCACTTGGGGGATCAGGGTGCTCACCACATATCTAGATAAGTTCCCTCAGGGGTGTAGTTTCCAAAATGGTGTCACTTGTGGGGGTTTTCCACTTTTTAGGCACATCAGGGGCACATCCGCTAATTATTCAAGCAAATTTTACAATCAAAAAGTCAAATGGTGCTCCTTCCCTTCCGAACCCTGCCGTATGCCTACGCAGTGGTTTTCCCCCACATACGGGGTATCGGCTTACTCAGGAGAGATTGCACAACAAACTGCATGGTGCAATTTCTCCTGTTACCCTTATGAAAATGAAAAATTGGGGGCTGAAAAATATTTTTGTGGGAAAAATGTGAAAATTTTATTTTCACAGCTCTATGTTATAAACTTCTGTGAAGCACCTGAGGGTTCAAGGTGCTCACCACACATCTAGATACGTTCCCCGAGGGGTATAGTTTCCAAAATGGTGTCACTTGTGGGGGGTTTCCACTGTTTAGGCGCATCAGGGGCTCCCCAAATACAACATGGTGTCAGCTAATTATTCAAGCAAATTTTACATTCAAAAAGACAAATGCACTCCTTCCCTTCTGAGCCCTGCCGTGCGCCCAAACAGTGGTTTTCCCCCATATATGGGGTATCTGCGTACTCAGGGGAAATTGCACAACAAATTTTGGGGTCCATTTTTTCCTGTTACCCCTGCAAAAATAAAAAAATTGTGGTCTAAATTAACATTTTTGTGAAAAATGTTAAATGTTCATTTTTTTTTTCCCCATTCCAAAAATTCCAGTGAAACACCTGAAGGGTTAATACACGTCTTGAATGTGGTTTTGGGCTCCTTGAGGGGTGCAGTTTTTAGAATGGTGTCACTTTTGGGTATTTTCTGTCATAAAGGCCCCTCAAAGTCACTTCAAATGTGATGTGGACCCTAAAAAAATGGTTTTGTAAATTTTGTTGGAAAAATGAGAAATCGCTGGGGAACTTTTAACCCTTATAGCGCACTAGCAAAAAAAAATTTGGGTTCCAAAATTGCTCTGATGTAAAGTAGACATGTGGGAAATGTGATTTATTAACTATTTTGTGTGACACATCTCTCTGATTTAACGGAATAAAAATTAAAATTTTGAAAATTGTGAAATTTTCAAAATTTTCGCCAAATTTCCTTTTTTTCACAAATAAACGCAAGTGATATAGAAGAAATGTTACCTCTATCATGAAGAACAAGATGTCACGAAGAAACAATCTCAGAATCAGGGGGATCCGGTGAAGCTCCAGAGTTATTACCTCATAAAGGGACAGTGGTCAGAATTGTAAAAATTGTCCAATCATTAACGCGCAGACCACCCTCGGGGGTAAATGACTATTTCCTCTATGGACATTGCTCTGGGGGAGGGGAAGTCTCAGCACAGACATAAGTAATAAGTCCCTCTAGACGGTCTAGATGTTTTTGGTGAAAGAACAGCAATTCAAGCAGGTGTTTGACACTATAATACTCATGTGAGTCCATGAAAATAGATTTAATATGCCCTTAACATTATAACATTAATATATACATTTATTTTTTTTTAGAAATAAATCAAATTCATTTACATTTTTAAGTAGAGAGAAGTATATCAGTCACTTGGAGAAGCGCTGGGCATATGCGCTGTAATTCCCAATGCGGATGATCACCGCCAATCACAGTTCATCTATCAACATATCTGTCTAATCCATTGGGGAGAGAATAACACAGTTCATCCATAAATAAGGGTCTTACAGACGAGCAATGTCCATAGAGGAAATACTCATTTAAACATGGTTTTCACAACATATTATATAGGTGTACATTTTCTAACCTAAATATATGCACCTGACGAAGGCTCTCGTAGCAGAAACTCATTGTGCGATATTTTATATTTTATGTTATACAGTAATCATTCATGATTGCCAAATTTTAATAAATCTATCATTATACCTGGTCCATACTGGGGACTTCATCTTCTGACAGGAGAGCATCCGGGTAAGTCCCTCACCTCTATCCATTATATTGAATCACTTCATAAAAACCTGACTTTATAATTTCTGTAAAGTAGACAAAGGAATTGTAAGTTTGCTCTTTAGCGGGGCTTTTATCTCTGCCAGTTGTAAATCTGCCCTTCTCCGCATTCTTGTGTATTGAAGCTAAGACTGACCTCACATCTGCTAGCTATTAGGATTTTCCTTAATTCCTGTTTCCAGAAGAGGGGGTCAGCTGCATAGGGGTTATGTGAAGGTAACTGGTTAGATCGCAAGCCTTTTCTCCCTTCTCTGGAGATGTCTATATGGATTTTATTTTTTTTCTCTATGACAGTATCATACAGTGCCAACATGTGGCATACAGGGCAGATCTAATGTCATGCAGGGTACACATAATGTCATACATGTCAAAGGGTGACACTCCGCTGCCTCAAACCATCAGGACAATTACGCAATCTGCTCCGGTACGCTCACTGCTAACCTCCATAATAACAAAAGGAAAAAGCTGCCACCAACAATCGTTTACACAAGCCAATCGGACACCAGATGAAATAGCGATTGGCTTCAGGGGTGCAGTTTATAGAGTAAGAGAAAGAACTAATGCATTTTAAATATGTAATGTGAAAAAAGGCAGCGTTTATAAAAAAAAATATACAAGATGATACAAAACAATACGATATATTCAATTACATATAATAGAAAGGATAAACAGAAGAAATGTATTAAACCTGATTTTTCAGGGTTGGCTCTGGCTTTTATGAAGGAAAACTCTTCATTTTTGGGGGGACAACAGCCAGAATTACAGTCAACTGTATCTCCCAGAAATGACAGCTTATAATTTGATATTTGCTTTCACTAACACAAGTTACACCCACATACCTCCCCTACAGTGACTTACAACAGGGCTGGTCCTTAGAAAACCATAGGATGTAGCTCAGTTTTAGTAAATTATGAAGTTCCCAAATTCTTTGATATCTTTCTCCCTGGGGGTCCCAGGCAGGAGATATTACTGTCATGTTTCCTACCAGGATTTTACCTTTATATAGATAGGAAACATGGCATGGATAGCATCATCCATCTGAGCGTTATTAAATTTGAAGATGTTATGGTCACCGCCAAGTGATGCAAGACAATGCGTTACATTTGCCAATTCATCACGACTCCGAAAATATGAGTATCATATCTATGCCATTCATAAAAACCTCAATATTCATAATAATTTGAATGAAACAAAGACGTTCAGATCAGTCTGTTTGCAGTTCTGAGACACATACAGGCAAGGGCCATAAATCTGTCACCCTCCGCATTCCTAGGAAAGCTAATAATGGGGCTCATATCCACTATCCATTAGCTAATCCTCTTTAATTGCCTGTTTGGCACCCCTGAGAGTTCAGTCGCCACAGAGGTACTACATCTGTTGGTGCCTCACTCTCTGGTAAGGAAAGGGTACAGCCCGGGACCAGTGGCGTACCGCCAATGGCGGCAGACCACACGACTGCAATGGGGCCCGTGAGCCGGGGGGCCCCATAGTAGTCCAGGGGTGGACATACCCCCACCGGTGCAGCTGCGCCGGGTCCCCACCATGCAGCTGCACCAAGGGGCCCACAAGGTGCAGCTGTTCCCTGCACGCGGCGGTCAGTGAGCGATCCCTGCAGCTCCGCTGCTGTCAGGAGGAGAATAGCAGCGGAGCTGGAGGGTTCGTCCTCTGCTTCCTCCCTGACCCAGGCACGCGCAGCTTGATGACGTCATCATGCAGCGCGTGCCTGGGTCAGGAAGAAAGCTGCCGGCAACCAGGAAGATGCTGAAGGGGAGCGAGCTGAGGTAAGTTGTTGTTTTTTTTTTTTGTTTTTTTTTACTGAAATGCTGGGGAGGGGAGGTGGGGGGAGAGCAATTGTGGGATGATGGTGGGGCTGGGGAGAGGAATGATGGGGCTGGGAAAACCAATAATGGGGCTGATGGGACTGGGGAGAGCTATGATGGGGCTGGGGAGAGAAATATTGGGGCTGGGAGAGGGCTGATGGGGCTGGGGAGAAGAATAATGGGGTTGATGGGGCTGGGGAGAGCAATGATAGGGCTGATGGGGCTGGGTAGAGGAATGATGTGACTTGGGATAGGAATAATGGGACTAATGGGGCTGGGAAGAGCAATAATGGGGCTGGGGAGAGGAATTGATGGGACTGGGGAGAGGAATAATGGGGTTGATGGGGCTGGGGAGAGGAATAATGGGATGATGGGGCTAGGGAGCGCAATGATGGGGCTGGGAAGAGGAAAGATGGGGCTGGGGAGAGCCATGATAGGGATGGTGGGGCTGGGGAGAGCAATGATGGGATGGTGGGGCTGGGGTGAGCAATAATGGGGGTGATGGGGCTGGGGAGAGGAATGATGGGGCTGGGAAGAGCAATAATGGGGCTGGGAAGAGCAATAATGGGGCTGATGGGGCTGGGGAGAGGAATGATGGGGCTGGGAAGAGCAATAATGGGGCTGATAGAGCTGGGGAGAGCAATGGTGGGGAAGGGGAGAGCAATGACGTGTTGCTGGGAGAGAGCAATGATGGGGGTGCTGGGACAGAGCAATGGTGGGGGGCTGGGAGAGAGCAATGATGTGGGGCTGGGAGAGAGTAATGATGGGGGTGCTGAGAGGAAATGATGGGGGTGCTGGGAGAGTGCAATGATGGGGGAGCTGGGAGAGAGCAATGATAGAGGTGCTGGGAGAAAGCAATGATGGGGGTGCAGGGAGAGAGCAATGATGGGGGTGCTGGGAGAGAGCAATGATGGGAGTGCTGGGAGAAGCAATGATGGAGGTGCTGGGACAGAGCAATGATGGGGGTGCTGGGACAGAGCAATGATGGGGGCTGGGAGAGAGCAATGATGGGGGTACTGGGAGAGAGCAACGATGAGGGTTCTGGGACAGAGCAATGACGGGGGTGCTGGGACAGAGCAATGACGGGGGTGCTGAGAGACAGCAATGATGGAGGTGGTGGGAGAGAGCAATGATGGGGGTGCTGGGAGAGAGCAATGATGGGGGTGCAGGGAGAGAGCAATTATGGGGGTTTCACTTTGCTTGTACTGTAAATCCTTGTATATTTTCCGTGTGCACATAGCCTTACAGTTAATTGGGGAGAGTCACAGAGAGTGAATAATTTATATTATTGGCCGGTGGAGATTATAGTTAATGGGGGGCACAGTGCTGCTTATCACTTTATATTTTCATTACTAAGTGGCTAATAGTATATAAATGGGGGGTTACATATCTGTATTCAGGGGCGCAGTGTGGGGGAGACACATGTATAGATACAATATATGTGACCTTGTTATTTTCTAGGCTGGAGATCATCGTGACAAGACGAGTCGTGGCTGGGAGATGTGGACATGAAGGTCCGACCAGATGGAGAAGAAGCAGCAGACACCGTCTCTGATCACACGAGGCGTCAGCGGTAAGTGCCTGGATGTAAGTATTACTCTGTATCTGCGCTGTGTGACTGGGAGTGATAATGTTACATGTAAAATCCCTTAGGCTGCATTGTAACATTTGTGTGAAATGTCAGATCTTTTTATCGGATGGTCCACGGACTCGTAGAGTTTTATAGATCCATTCACACATCCATGAAAATCCCGGATCTGAGAATGAGATCTAAGAGGGTCAGAGAATGTCCTGTTCTGATCCGATATTGAGGATTATAATAGGACATGCTCAATGCGTCTGTAAAACAGGGCAGCACACCGACACTGCACACAGATGCAGGAATGTAGCCGTATTATGTATAGCACAGTCCTTAGTATATAGTGTACTCACTTATTATGTATAGCACAGTCCCTTAGTATATAGTGTACTCACTTATTATGTATAGCGCCTTAGTTATATAGTTTCCTCTTTTATTATGTATAACACCCTCCCTTATTATGTACCATCCTCTCTAGCGGCTCACAGTTGGGGGATCATACTGTGTTGGGGTCAGCATACTTTACCCTGGGAGTTGAGGTGGGGTACAGTAGGGTCATTATACTGTGCATGTGGAGGAATTCACCATGGGGATTTCATACTCTGTTTGGGGGGCCCTTTTATTGGCATCACACTTTATGGGGGCAATGAAAGAGAGATCTAGGACGTCAGCAGGAGGAAAATTACTATGTAAAGGATGGAAAGTTGTGAGATCTGATCTTTGGTGACCCCCACAATTATTTACATTTTTTTTTGGGGAGGGGCCCAGTTAGAGCTTCTGCTATGGGGCCCCATGATTCCTATGTATGCCCCTGCCCGGGACCCTAACACCTGCATCCAACACTACACTGCTCCAGGCTGGCTGGAAGGGCAAGATGCACTGTGTTCTGCTGAGCCCTGTCCCTGGCTGGAGTGGGGGGAACCCGAGTGAGGGGGAACCAAGTAGTGGGTGTGGGTGGAGGAAGGAGTTAAGGGGAGCATTTGTTAGGAGTATAAAAAGGGAAGCCATTTTGGAAAAAGGCAGTTCGGGGTTCTGAGTCGAGTGAGAGGAGCAGGGGCTCTGTAGGAGCTCTGCTCCAGGGTGGGCCTAGTGAATGAGCCCAGCAGAGGAGAGAAGAAGAGGGGAGCAGAGGAGGAAGGCTCCGGTAACTGAAGGGGTCCCAGGGGTACGGAAGGAGTGGGAAGCCACCCGTACACCCTAATCTGCCAGGTGTCAGAGGGATCAGGCCGCAAGAAGGGAACCGGTCCCTGGGCTAGTCGTGTCACTTCAAGTCTCGGCTATGAAACTGGAGGCTTCTGACCTTTATGGTGTAGTTGCCATACTTGCATTCGAGTAGCCAAGAAAGGTAGCCGTGTAGGATCAAGGAATTCCAGGTTACCCTGAAGGATCCGAGGACGCCATCTTGGGACTCAGTTTGTGAGGCGCAGGGCAGGAGGGAGAGACCCAGCGCGGGAAGTCGGCTGAGGAAAGGAACATATAGAAGGGGGTCCCGATAAGTACTCTCGAATTGCCAGAGGGACTTCTGAACCCCTGCTTGGTGAACGCAGCGCGACGTGGGTAACCGGAGGAACTTGTCAACTGTGAGTAAACTCAGAGGACTGCACTACCCTGTCTCTGTCAGTTATTGCCGCTGCGCCATCCTCCCTCCTACACTACAACACCCAGCATCACCATCTGCACCTACGCTATGCCGGGGGCCCGCTCCACCTGTGGGGAGCAGAAACAGCTCCGCTGCCATCCCATCACCCCCGGAGGTCTGCAGCAGCGCTGGTAACCAATACCAGAAACCACAGGTGGCATCACGAGACAAACTGTTAACAAAACCCCCTTTTTAAAGAGTGACCCCAGAGTATGGGCCCGGGAGCCGACTGCTGTGACATCCTACAAAGAAGGTAAAGGCCCGGGTACCGAGTTCCCCCCCTCATATCAATCCTGGGCGAGTCATCTCTTCCTGGGGTCACGAACAGGATTTCGTGCCCGTTGACACCGGGTACTGTGTGCCGTAATTGAACCGTGTTTAATACTGAACGCGGCGCCCGCCCCAGAAGAACGGGCACCATTATGGGCGTGATCAAGGACAACAATACAGAGCCTCCCATCGTGGGCTGGGTCCCTGAGTGGCGCCAAAAGCGCAACCCGCCCCCTGCAACTGTGGCCATACACATAGATGTGTCCATCAAGGTGGGGAAGACGCCCCCATGTGTGACCGACAGCAAGCAGACATGGGACCGCCCCAGAAGGGGGAGAGGAGAGAAGAAAACTGGGAGATGGTGTGGTCTCGACCATTCTAGACAGACCACACCCGGCAGGCAACATGGAGGGAAGTGCACCAGGAGTCCCTGCCAGCGGCCTACTGCGACATGAGGCATTCCTCACCCTGCAGGAGATGGTCTCCCAGCTGTCCCGGGAGGATTCGGAGTTCCTCTACACCGGGATGGAGGACCTGAGCCAGAGGATGGAGAGGGCCCAGCAAGACGCCATCGCCGGCTGGAAGAATGAGATGATGGAGAGGCTGGCGGTATGGTGGCAACCAGCGCTGCAAGGTTCAGGCAGCGCCCCAACCTTGGCGGAACCGGACCAGCGCCAGGAGGCAGGAAGCAGCACAGGAGCGGCCGCGGGAGCAGGTAGGAGCAGTCTCCCTTTCCTGGGCACTGAAGACGCTGACCTACTCCTGGGCCCCCTGGCAGAACCGTCAACCCCGGGCGCTACTGATGCAGGCCCGCTCCTGACATCCCTGCAAGGCCCTCTGCCCCCCAGGCGTGGAAGACCTGGACCTGCTCCGGGTCCTCCTTCCCAGTTACCCATCCTCGGGCGCGCACGCCCTAGATGCACTCCAGAGTCCCGAACCGTCAGCTCTGGGCGCCAGTAGCACTGGCCCGCTCCTGGGCCCCTTAAAGGAGCCGCCTCCCCTGACACCCGAGTGGGTGTACGATCGCCGACCATGGGATTGGTCCGCAGAGGTGGAGGACCAAAGGCTCCCACTATTACCCGCTCCTGAACCCTCCGCCGTCTCACGAAGTGACGAAGACCAGATTGTGTGGGAAAACCCTGGGGGAGACCTCATGGGGTTCTCCCAGGAGACGAGAGCAGAAGCTGCATGCAGAGTGGAACACTGCAGGAGAGAGCTGGCGCAGCTAGAGAAGGAGCGGCACATCCAGCGGGTGTGCCGGGAGCGGCTAGAGGCTCGGAACATGGAGGAGAAGGCCCGGGCCCGCAAGGACAGACAGACCCACGGTCCCAGAGTTGAAGGTACCGTGGTGAAGTATAACTTGGATGCAGGATGGGGGTTCATCTGGGATCCCCAGGCCGAGACGGACCTGTTCGTCAATAGGAGAGACGTGGAGTCTCACCTAAAAGAAGGACACCCGGATCGGGACCTATACCCTGGTGACTGCGTATCCTACACCAGGCATCGAGGAGAGAGGGGCTGGTATGCCCTAAGTGTCTACCGGGTGGGGAAGCAGAGCAATCCCTCGCTCTATAGCGTTGACGACCCGGCTGGGCCAGCCTATGGTGGACAGGAGTTTCCCCGGAGGGAGCACCACTACTGAGTGCAGTAGATGGAACTGAACTGAACTTGAATTGTATATAGTTGCCCGGGAGGGTACAAAGAGAAAAAGTTTAGTGTGCACAAGTTTTATGCATTTATCCAGTTACCCGTCAGGGTAAAAAAGACTGACAGGCTGAGGACTGTGAGCAGCCAAAGACTTACACCTGTAGATAGTTTGCGCTTCTTAAAGTGCTCCTTACTGGTTTTATATATACAACCACAGACCTCAGAACAAAAACCCGTTTGGCGTGGCAGAAGACGTGGTCCAGGACCTGGATCGCCTATGCCCTGCAGCCACGCCCAGGGCCTACGTTGAGGGTTTGCGGACGGGTCCCTCATGCTGCTTATATCACACTCTGTTGAAAAGGAATGGACACCTGGTTACAGATCGCACTGTAGCCGATTGGAAATGTTTTATACATGAAATGTTTTATATACTTGAAGGAAAAGTTTTATAGTGTTTGATAAAAGTAACCAGTAACGTTTAAGAAAATGTGCCTCCCATAAAGGGACGAGTTTGTTTATAATCTTCTATGAGAATGCATTCAAAAATTTGTATATCTAAAATACCCTGTTTTTCTTACTCTATTCCAGCCCGCGGGCTTGCTGTGTTTTGCCAAGGGGGAGTGTGGCCCCCCTGCGGGTTCAGTCTCCACAGAGGTAATGCATCTGTTGGTGCCTCACTCTCTGGTAAGGAAAGGGTACAGCCCGGGACCCTAACATCTGCATCCAACACTACACTGCTCCCGGCCGGCTGGAAGGGCAAGATGCGCTGTGTTCTGCTGAGCCCTGTCCCTGGCTAGAGAGGGGGGAACCCGAGTGAGGGGGAACCAAGTAGTGGGTGTGGGTGTAGGAAGGAGTTAAGGGGAGCATTTGCTAGGAGTATAAAAAGGGAAGCCATTTTGGAAAAAGGCAGTTCGGGGTTCTGAGTTCTGAGTCGAGTGAGAGGAGCAGGGGCTCTGCAGGAGCTCTGCTCCAGGGTGGGCCTAGTGAATGAGCCCAGCAGAGGAGAGAAGAAGAGGGGAGCAGAGGAGGAAGGCTCCGGTAACTGAAGGGGTCCCAGGGGTACGGAAGGAGAGGGAAGCCACCCGTACACCCTAATCTGTCAGGTGTCAGAGGGATCAGGCCGCAAGAAGGAAACCAGTCCCTGGGCTAGTCGTGTCTGATCTCTATGGTGTAGTTGCCATACTTGCATTCGAGTAGCCAAGAAAGGTAGCCGTGTAGGATCAAGGAATTCCAGGTTACCCTGAAGGATCCGAGGACGCCATCTTGGGACTCAGTTTATGAGGCGCAGGGCAGGAGGGAGAGACCCAGCGCGGGAAGTCGGCTGAGGAAAGGAACATATAGAAGGGGGGTCCCGATAAGTACTCTCGAATTGCCAGAGGGACTTCTGAACCCCTGCTTGGTGAACGCAGCGCGACGCCGGAAGCGGTAGCCTGTGCGGTGTAACCTGAGGAACTTGTCAACTGTGAGTAAACTCAGAGGACTGCACTTCTCTGTCTCTGTCAGTTATTGCTGCTGCGCCATCCTCCCTCCTACACTACCCCAGCATCACCATCTGCACCTACGCTGCCTCGGGGTCCCACTCCGCCCGTGGGGAGCAGAAACAGCTCCGCTGCCATCCCATCACCCCCGGAGGCCTGCAGCAGCGCCGGTAACCATTACCAGAAACCACAGGTGGCGTCACGAGACAAACTGTTAACAAAACCCCCTTTTTAAAGAGTGACCCCAGAGTACGGGCCCGGGAGCCGACTGCCGTGACATCCTACAAAGAAAGGCCTGGCTACCGAGTCCCCCCCCATATCAACCCTGGGCGAGTCACCTGTTTGCAGAAGAAGGGGCTAAGGCGTCCCGGCCACTGATAAAAGTCATGTAAAGTTTAATAAGTATGCAGCTTTGCTTCAGTATTCACTATGATAACTATGAGATGGCTTATAGATTTGCAAATATATTTATAACAACTCCCCCTTTTTAGAGATGGCATGGAAGACCGATTTACAGATCCCCGGCATCCCCCTGGTGGGACAGCCCATTCGCATTGCCATCTTCACTACCCTTCTTGTGCTGAATGGTAATATCGTAGTGCTGTAGTGTCAGGCTCCACCACAATAGTTTACCATTGTCCCCGGACCCCCGGTGCAGCCAGCTGAGGGGGTTGTGGTCAGTCACTATATAGATAGGGCTGCAGCTTCCACAGGGCCCACACTATGGCAAAACACTCCTTCTTCACAGTGGCGAATGCCACTTCACAGGGTAAGAGCTTGCGGCTGAGGAACATCACCAGATGCTCTTCTCCCTCCCTGCTTACCTGGCACCTAGAGTAAATGCGCTGGCATCTGTTTGAACTATAGACCGCCGGGTGGCCTGCGGGGCCTGCAGAACTGGCAAATGCGGCTTTCCGCGCTGTGAAGGACCGCTCAGCGAGTGATTCAACATCTGCAGGTATTTTAGAGATGCCGCCGGATTGATGGAGGCCTCTTGTGTTCTGGATCACTTCAGAAGATATCTAGGTGACTTTGCACTTACTGGGGCCACCAGTTCTTGGCTTCCCCTTATTTCTGCGATTGAGGCTCTATAAATGCAGCTTCTATCTGAGGGCATGGGTGGAGCACTGAGATAATTAAAACTCAGACTCTATCTATAATTAGTGCAGAAGATCCTGTAAAGTCCCTCAATAAATCTCCCACTTTCCATCCTGGAAGATTCTTATCAGATGTCTGTCCTTGTCTTGGAAATGTCATTGAACAGAATGTTCCCCGGCTGAGGCTGCTGCGGAGGGGGCAGCAGAGATCATCCAGATATGGACATACCAGAGCAGGGGAAAAGGAAGACTTATTCTGGCGACGTCACGTTTCGGTTTTACAGTGCAATGTAACATGCACTGCAGATGAATCTTTTCTATTTGTGGACTTCTGCTACATTTTTGGGGTCAGTGGAGTCTTTTTTTTATTTTTTTAAATGTGAGATATTTTGGTTTTGGATTTTTTATGTTTTTGCAGTGACATTTCTGAAGGGGTAGCAAGCGAGGCATTTGCCCCATGTGCAGCTGGCAGGGGGGCACCATCAGACCACCAGCTGCATTTTGCATTCCTCATCCCCCTGTCGCCTCTGGAGTGAGATTTGGCAATTGTCTTAGCCAGCTGTCAGTCTGACAGCCGGCTCCAAGAAGGTGAAAACAGCGGCTCCCTGCATTCAATTGTACTCACATCTTCCCGATCAGGGCGACGTCAGCAGCGTCATCAGGTCAACTGATCAAGCTGCTGTTGTCACTCCTGCACCATATAAGAAGTTGTTGGCGGCAAGATACGTATGGCAAGAATTGGTGTGGGGCATGTGTGAGGAGACAGTATGGTAAGGGGGTATATGTATAAGGAGACAGTATAGACAGATGGGGCAGCATGGTACATGAGTAGATAGCACTATTGCTTTGCAGCACTGGGGTTCTGGGTTCAAATCCCACCAAGGACAACATCTGCAAGGAGTCTGTATGTTCTCACCATGTTTGCGTGGGTTTCCTCCAGGTAGGGAATTTAGATTGTGAGCCCCAATGGGGATAGTGATGATGACGCTTGCAAAGTGCTGTGGAACTAATGGCGCCATATACAGTAAGTAAAACAAATAAAAAATAATGGGAAATGTGTGAGGAGACAGTATAGTTGGTTCGGATGTGTGAGTATAAAGCATGGGTGACATGGAATGTATGAGGAGACACTATGGGGAGCGGGGAGGGGGATGTATGAGGACAGTATAGGGAAAGAAAAGTGTGTGGGCAATTACTCAGAAGAGTAATCTAGACAAACTGTTTGCATGCAAATGGCAGTACACACACAAGAGGTGGCCAGCTCAATTATCCAGGCTAATTACCATACGAATGTGGCCCCTAGTAGCAGAGATCTGTGATAAATAGACACCTCAACATATGGGGCAGAGATTGAAAGAAAGAGGAAACTGCTCATTAAGCCTCAAAGGAAATCTACCTCACCCCCACACAATAGCCAGGACATCCCCATTTGCACATGTGTGGAATCTGCAGTCTCGTAGGCACCGTCATGAACTATGGAATATCGGAAGTTCTATAATTCCGATTGCGATGGGACACATATTTTTAGCGGCGGGGTTAGCTAAGGAACAATATGCATATTTTTCCGTATTTGTACGCCCTGCCGGTGAGCTATCACACAAAAGTACAAAAATAACGGACAGCAGCAATGTCATGTCTGTTCTCTGCGATCAACCTACAAGAAGGTATCGCAGAAGTTAGAGATTTAATAAAACCCTGAAGGGCGGAGACCAGCCCACGTGAGGTCCTCACAGGGGAGTGTGTGGGCAGGGCCCCCCTTCGGCATAAAAGATCCAGCTGAGCATGGATCTAGACTCATGCCGGGAGATACATATTTTGAAAGCACGGGTCCCGTTCGATAACGGTCCATTGGAGTGCTTCCCTCCAACTAAACTGAATCGTCTCTGCGATCTGTCTAGTAAGTTTCTTCCATTAATAGCTTTTTATTTTGTGTAACTGTATATTCTGTATTGTAATGTCTCCCTTTGTAAAATCTTTTGCATATTTTTCATAAACACTGCCTCCCTTTTGTATTAAATATAAAATTTAATAATTCTGTTTCTTCTGTTTTGTAATTGTTTCTCCCCCAAAGCCATATGGGCTGTCTAGCATGAACTGCGCGCTTGAGATCTCCCCTGAGTGGCTCAATGATATTGAGGTCAGGAGACAGATGGCCACTCCAGAACCTT
The DNA here is from genome assembly GCF_046119375.1 of Phyllobates terribilis. Taxonomy (NCBI): domain Eukaryota; kingdom Metazoa; phylum Chordata; class Amphibia; order Anura; family Dendrobatidae; genus Phyllobates; species Phyllobates terribilis. The sequence goes on along the minus strand of NW_027362764.1, from coordinate 810,388,356 downwards.
CACTTTGTTCTGCTGTAGCCAATGACAGGTCGACTTGGCCTTGTGTTTTGGATCGTTGTCATGTTGGAACGTCCAAGTACGTCCCATGCACAGCTTCCGGGTTGATGAGTGCAAATTTGCCTCCAGTATTTGCTGATAACGTGCTGCATTCATCTTTCTTTCAACTTTTACCAAGTTTCCTGTGCCTTTGTTGCTCACACATTCCAAAAACATCAGCGATCCACCACCGTGCTTTACTGTAGGAATGGTGTTCCTTTCATCATAGGCCTTGTTGACCTCTCTCCAAATGTAACGTTTATGGTTGTGGCCAAAAAGTTCAATTTTGGTCTCATCACTCCACATTATCTTGTACCACAAGTTTTGAGGCTTGTTTCTGTTGTTGTGGCCGAAATTTTTGTTGGTAATACCTGACTGTGGTTTGGTTTTCACAGAGCCCCTGACTTTCCATTTGTTAATCACAGTTTGAACGCTGCTGACTGGCATTATCAATTCCTTGGATATTTTTTTGTATCCCTTTCCTGTGTTATACAGTTCAACTACCATTTCCCGTAGATCCATTGACAATTCTTTTGCTTTCCCCATGACTCACAATCCAGAAACTTCAGTGGCTGGACGAAAGATGAAAGAGTCTGTCTGGATCCCAGAAACTCACTCAGCTTTTATGCACACACACTGATTACAAGCAAACAGGTCACAGGTGAGGATGTTACCTTTAGTAGCCATTTAAACCCATTTGTGTCAAATTCTGTGCATGTTATCAGGCCAAAATCACCAGGGTATGTGAACTTTTGATCAGGGTCATTTGGATGTTTTTGGTTGTCATTAAGATTTAAAAAGAGAAAACACAGTAGTTTGACAATAAATGGCTTCACCCAAACAAGAAACAAGGCCAAGAAAGGAAAAATTCTGCCGGGGTATGTAAACTTTTGAGCACAACTTGTATGTCTACCTGCACTTGAATTTTGAAATAAAAGGAAATTGCATTCAACACAAGAGTGTGTGGTGAATTTACCAAACCAGATGTCCCAGGGGCTCATTACCTCCTTCCACCTCCTTCCACATTCACCTCGCCTCTACTACTGTGTGCACGCCAATCCTCCTCTACTGCCGAACCATAGACTAGACAATGGCAACTTGGACCTGTGCTGCCTGAAAGTCCATCGAGCGCTTCACGTTCCTCCTAATCGGAATCAGAGAGCAGAGCATGATGTAAATTACCTAAAGAAGGGAAAGTGTGCTGAAACAGAAAGAGATCCCATGTGAGTAAAGCAAACCACGAAATACAAAATAAAGAGTTAAGAATGTACTATTGTAGACTATGCCACCTACTTCCTAAAAAGAAACAGAAGATAGGTGCTGGGTAAAATCATAAACAGCAGAGAGATAAACCCTAGCTGGTCTTTCACTGTCTGTCTTAAACAACAGCATTATGGCTGGACATCCAAATGAGACTATCACTAGCAGTAAATACCAGCAAGGGGAAACAATATAAAGCTGCACCCAAAAGGTGATAGGGTAGACAAATGAAATGGTGTATCTGCTGTGGCTCAGCGTACAGGGAAGCCGACCACAAAGCACAGGCTCAAGGCTTCGAATCCAGAAGCATTACACTTGTGCACTGGGCACAGTCATGGGGAACAGTAAAGGGCCTTCCCCAAACTGTTTCCAAAAAGCTGAAATTGTCCACAATTTCTTGCGTTGAGGGGCCGCGGCTGACCCCTGATATAAAGCCCATAGCATTATCCTCCTCCACCATCTGTACAGCGGGCACAATGCAAGCAGGGGGTAATGTCCTACTGGAATCACCCGACTCCTCCATCAGACGCAGATAGAGAAGTGCGATCCATCACTGCACAGAACACGTCCCCTCCAGAGTCCAGTGGTGGTGGCTTTACACCACTCCATCCGATGCTCAGAATTGTGCTTGGTAATGTACGGCTGCAGGCAGCTGCTCGGCCATGAAGCTCCGGCGAGGCGCAGTGTTTATACCAGAAGAGGTCTGGACTCTGCAGTTATGGGTTCAGCAGAGCAGTGGTGACTTTTCTGCTTCTCAGCACTCGGCCCCCCGCTCCGTAACATTACGTGATCTCCATTTCTCAATAATATCACTCACAGATGATGGGAGAAGATCCAGGAGGAAGAAATGTCATGGACCAATTTGTTCCCCTGGTGGCTCCTGTTACAGGACCACACTGGTATCAGGGAGCTCCGCACCACCGGCCGCTCTGTGACATGGTAGTAAAGGCAGGCGGCATGGCGGGGGGTTATACAATGGGGGATGAGGGGCCGGAACTTATACACTGGGGGGGCCGGAGTTTATACATCGTGGGGTAATGGTGCCAGATGTTATACACTGGGGGCGAAGGGATGGATGCTGTATACCATGGGGCGGGGTAATGGTGCCGGATGTTACACACGGGGGGTGAGGGGCCGGTTGTTGTATACCGAGGGGTAATGGTGCCGGATGTTACAAAATGAGGGCGATGAGACAGATGTTATATTCCAGGAGCGATGGGCTAGAGGTTATATACTGGTGGGTAATGGTGCCGGATGTTATACACTGGGGGAGGGGGCTGAAGGTTATACACTGAGGGGGGTAATGGTGGAGGATGTTATACACCAGGGTGGAGGGGCTGGATGTTATATACTGGGGGTAATGGTGCCGGATGTTATACACTGGGGAGCGAGAGGCTGAAGGTTACACACCAGGGGGCGAGGGGTTATAGGTTATATACTGGGAGTTAATGGTACCGGATGTCATAGACTGGGGTTGATGGGCCAGTGGTTATATACCCGGGGGAGGTAATGGTGCCAGATGTTACACACTGGGGGCAAGGAGCCGGATGTTATACACCAGGGTGGAGGGGCTGGATGTTATATACTGGGGCATAATTCTGCCAGATGTTATGCACTGGGGCGAGGGGCTAAAGGTTATAAACCAGGAGTAATGGTGCCGGATGTTACACACTGGATGCAAGGGACCAGTTGTTATATACTGGGGGTAATGGTGCCGGATGTTATACACTAGGGAGCGAGAGGCCGAAGGTTACACACCAGGGGGCCGGATGTTATACACCAGGGGGTGAGGGGCTGTAGGTTACTGTATATACTGGGGGTTGATGGTACCGGATGTCACAGACTGGGGTTGATAGGCCAGTGGCTATATACCGAAAGGGTAATGGTGCTGGATGTTATACACAATGGAGGTGAGAGGCCAGAGGATATACACCTGGGCTAATGGGGCAGGATGTTATACATTGGGGGCAAGGAGGCTAGATTTTATACATTGGTGTAATTGGGCAGGATGCAATACCCCATGGTAATGGGATTGCAGATTATACACCAGGGGTAATGAAGCTGGATGTCATATAACGGGGGCATTGATTCCAGAGGCTGAACTGACGAGCAAACAAATTACTAATAAAACACAGCAAGGAAATCTGTAATAAAACACAATAATAAGATAGACGGAACCGGTGCTCTGTGCTGGAAAAGTCTGCATCCCTTAGAGCCGTGGATTCTGCTCTACGTCCATTGGTCCAATAGTCTTTAGTAAGTGGCCAGCTCCTCACATACCAGAACCAGACATAATACATAAATACATTACCATATAGAGTACACAAATATAGTACCAGAACCAGACACAGTGCATAAATATAGTTCCAGAACCAGACACAGTACATAAATGTTACAGCAAAACCAGACACAGTACATAAATACAGAACTAGACAGTATTTAAATTGTAACGCTATTGCCGATGCCCCTGCATGGTTCCTATTCCCACTCCATACAGGGATGCCGGCATACTCATCTGTCCGGCCGTGCAGCATTGTTCCCAGCGTGCTCTCTGCTTCCTTCTTGGTTCTAAGTCCCGGCCGCGTGTCTAGTGCACACGTGCGCATACACTCCTCTGCTCTTAAAGGGGTAGCGCACTCATATAGTTAAATGTCCCCAGCCAATAGCTGTAAGGCATTTAGTATTAGCGTGCACCTGCAAGATGAAAGACCACCCCTAATCGCTACACCTAGCAATGAATTCTTCATCTCTCCATCCTCCCCATCCATCTCACCTCCTCCTCTGAACTAATCCTCAACATTCAAGCCTGTGTCTCTAAGCACAGACAGCAGCCTCATGCTCTCTCCTGCTCCCATCTACTAACACTTTCTCTGCTTCTCCTCACTGCCGGTGCTATATCTCCAAATCCTGGTCCTCCTCACCACATTCCCACAGTCACTTCCACCTCCTATCCACCATCTATCACAAAGTCTCGCAACCCTTCTAACCTTATACACATCGGCCCAGCCCCTGCTTCCCCAGTCCCTCTGACAGGAGAGCTATAGAAATCTTGCTCTGTCTGCAACAAACTTTCCTACATCCATGATCTTTTCATCACTAACAAACTTTCCTTCCTCTGTATCACCGAAACCTGGCTCACCCCCTCTGACATCTTTCTCACACACCCTGCCCCATTTGCAAGCATAGTGGAGCAGTAGGTTTTCTCCTGTCAGATAACTGCTCCTTCACCCAAATCCCACTGCCACCATTCGTTACTCTCCCCTCTTTTGAGGTGCACTATGTGAGCATCTACTCCCCTTCCAACCTCCAACTGGGCGTCATCTACTGCCCCCCAAGGAACTACTACCCCGCCTGGCTACTTAATTTAATTTCTGCTGACATCCCCACTATCATCATGGGCGACTTCAACATCCCTATTGACACTTACCTCTCAGCTGTCTGTAAGCTTTTATCCCTCACTTCCTCCTTCGGCCTCGCTCAATGGTCTTTTGCAGCCACCCACAAAGATGGCCACACACTGGACCTCATCTTCACCCGCCTCTGTTCCCTATCTAACTTCTCTAGCTCACCTCTCCTTCTTTCTGGCCACAACCTACTTACATTCTCTACCCTCTCCTCTCCAGGTGCACAATCCCCACTCCACATACTTGCATACCCTCGCAGAAATCTTAAACACCTTGACCTACACTCACTCTCTGAATCCCTTCTCCCTCTCACAGACATTAGTTCCTTACATAATTCAGATGTTGCTGCTGCTTTATACAACACCACAACAGCTGCAGCTCTCAATTTGGTCGCCCCTTCACACATACATGTACCAAAGCTCACACAATCAACAGGCAACCCTGGCACACCAACCTGACTAAAAAACTGAGGCAGACTTCCAGGGTTGCTGAGCATAGATGGAAAAGGTCTCACTCCAATGAGCACTTCATCGCATTCAAACAGTCTCTCACTACCTTCAAGTCCACACTCACTACAGCAAAACAAACATACTTCTTGTCACGGATTCACATGATCCCGATTACTCACAGAGACCACCCACTATGATCTGAAACAGCTCTCTGCTGCCCCCTATTGTCCGGATAATTGCACGATTGGCCAACAATCAATATAGGAGGCTGCAGGCTGTTCTCACTAAGTAGCTATCAGCAAGCTAGCAGTGAGCGTACGGCATACACACCACCTTCCAACGCATGGAATATATGTATATACCCTCGTACTATCACTGATAGCCTCACGATAACCCAATTAATATTATTTGCTGTCACCACCGATCAATTTTAAAATATAATACAGACCTGATCAGACGCCTGCTTTCTGGTAGCATATATGGCTTCGGGGGGTGGAATGATTACAGGACAAAAGAAACAGGACTATGAAATTTTATATTTAATCCAAAGGGAGGTTAGTGTTTATGAAAAATATACAAAAGGTTTTACAAAGGAGACATTACAATGCAGAATATACAGTTACACAAATAAAATGGGATTAAAGAAGAACTTACTATACAGATCGCAGAGACGATTCAGGTTAGCTGGAGGGGAAGCGCTCCAATTAATTTGACCGTTATCGAATGGGACCACTTGCTTATAGAATATATACCTCCTGGCAATGAATATTGACCCATCTTCGGCTGGGTATTTTAGGCCAAAGGGGGGACCTGCCCACACACCCCCTGTGATGACATCATGTGGGCGGGGCTCCACCCTTCATGTTTTTATTAAAATATCTAACTTCCGTGATAAGTTATCGCTGGTTGATCGCAGAAGCTTGCAAGTGGCGCAATATTCTTTATTACGAATTTACCTTTCCTTACAGACTAAACATGGCATAGCTGCGGTCCGTTATTCTGGTACTTTTGCACCACAGCTCACCAGAGGAGCTCATAGATCCAGAAAAATATGTGTATTGTTCTTTAGCTAATCCCACCGCTAAAAATATGTGTCCCATTATTATCGGAAGTATAGAACTTTCGATAGTCCATATTTCATGTCGGTGCCGACGAGACTGTAGATTTCTGTTGAGCAAAAGGGGGATGCCCTGGGGGTATAATCTCAGCTGAAGACTTTTCCTCATTCTTCAAGCAGAAGATTGACACCATCAGACAAAGCTTTTGCCTAAAGTCCCCACAGCCCCTCCTCATATCTACTCAATCCTCCTCCTTCAAAACCAGCTTCTCCACCATTACGGAAGATCAACTTTACTCTCCAAGTCACACCTCACCACCTGTGAACTTGACCCAATCCCGTCCCACCTCATCGCCAACCTTACCACAGTCTTCATCCCAACCCTAGCCCACCTCTTCAACCTGTCACAACTGGTGTCTTCTCCTCATGCTTCAAACATGCCTCGATCACACCCATCCTCAAAAAGCCCTCCCTTGACCCATCCTCTCTGACTAGCTATCGCCCCATATCACTTCTCCCCTATGCCTCAAAACTACTGGAACATGTTCATTTTGAACTGTCCTCCCACCTCTCTTCTGCCAAATCAAAGCGGCACTACTGTGTCCTCCTCCTCCTGGACGTGTCATCTGCCTTTGACACAGTGGACCATTCCCTCTTACTACATGTTCTCTCATCTCTCGGCATAACAGACTTGGCCCTATCTTGGATCTCCTCATACCTAACAGACAGGACATTCAGTGTCTCCCACTCACACACCACCTGCTCATCTTGCCCCCTATCTGTTGATGTCCCCCAAGGTTCAGTTCTAGGGCCCCTGCTCGTCTCCATTTACACCTTTGGCCTGGGACAGCTCATAGAGTCTCATGGCTTTCAGTATCACCTCTATGCTGATATCAAGCCACGTGGGGGAAATACTTAGTGCAACACAGAGGGAGAAGGGAAAGCGAGCCCAGACACTAGGGAAAGGGGGAAGTAGAGACCTCCTAGTCTGGTCTAGCGTCACCCTGTCTCCCCTAACGTCCCTATATTGCCTCCTCAGCAATCGCTGCACGCGTGCCTCGCCCTTCTCTCCCTGGCGTATGGCTACAGCTAGGGATGGAAGGAGATGAGCACTAGTCAACCTTCACTAAACTCTATAGACAACAAGGGTGGACAAAACAGGGGAAATGGCTTAGCTTTAGAAGAACTCCAAATAAGCACACGACCTCAAGCTCCAGTGAACGAAGTACTGCTCCTGCTAAGCTTCACAAGTAGAATTGGATATAGCCGGTGACTCCCTCTCAGACACACCAGGTATATATACATCCAGGCCAGAGAGCTAATTAGCAAGAGAGAGGTAGCCGCTCGGACCTAAAGACAGCCTCTTATCTAAGAAGCTGTCTGCAATGCCAAACATAGAGATCTCCTGCAACCCACTGCAGGGCAACTGTCTGTCACCTCTGACACATCCGTGACAGGTGATGACACACAGATCTACCTCTCTGGACCCGATATCTCCTCCCTACTAACTAGAATCCCACATTGTCTGTCCGCTATTTCATCTTTCTACTCTGATAGATTTCTAAAACTTAACATGGATAAAACTGAATTCATCATCTTTCTACCATCTCATTCAACCCTCCCATCTGACCTTTCCAGCAAAGTCAATGGCCGTCCTCTCTTCCCAGTCCCGCAAGCTCGCTGCCTTGGGGTAACCTTGGACTCTGATCTCTCCTTCAAACCACATATCCAAGCCCTTTCCACTTCCTGCCGACTCCAATACAAAAATATCTCCCGGATTCGCACATTCCTCAACCACGAATCTGCAAAAACACTAGTACACGCCCTCATCATCTCCCGCCTTGACTACTGCAACCTCTTGCTCTGTGGCCTCCCTTCTATCACTCTTGCACCCCTCCAATTTATCCTAAACTCTGCTGCCCGATTAATCCACCTGTCCCCCCGCTATTCCCCGGCCTCTCCTCTCTGTCAATCCCTCCACTGGCTCCTCATTGCCCAGAGACTCCAGTTCAAAGTCCTAACCTTGGCAATAAAAGCCACCCACAACCTGTCTCCTCCATACATCTGCGACATAGTCTCCCAGTACTTACCTGCACGCCGCCTCCGATCCTCACAAGATCTCCTTCTCTACTCCCCTCTTATCTCCTCCTCCCACAATCGCATACAAGATTTCTCCCATGCATCCCCCCTACTCTGGAACTCTCTACCTCAACATATCAGACTCTCGCCTACGGTGAAAACCTTCAAAAGGAACCTAAAGACCCACCTCTTCTGACAAGCCTACAACCTGTAGTAACCACTGCTCCACCATACCGCTGCACGACCAGCTCTACCCTCACCTACTGTATTCCTCACCCATCCCCTGTAATCTGTGAGCCCTCGCGGGCAGGGTCCTCGCTCCACCATACCGCTGCACGACCAGCGCTACCCTCACCTACTGTATCCTCACCCATCCCCCGTAGACTGTGAGCCCTCGCGGGCAGGGTCCTCGCTCCACCATACCTCTGCACCACCAGCCCTACCCTCACCTACTGTATCCTCACCCATCCCTTGCAGACTGTGAGCCCTCGCAGGCAGAGTCCTCGCTCCACCATACCGCTGCACGACCAGCTCTACCCTCACCTACTGTATCCTCACCCATCCCTTGTAGACTGTGAGCCCTCGCAGGCAGGGTCCTTTCTTCTCCTGTACCAGTCGACGTCATGTTTTGTTCAAGATTAATGTAATTGTTTTTGCTATGTATACCCCTTTTTCACATGTAAAGCGCCATGGAATAAATGGCGCTATAATATTAATAATAATAATAATAATAATAATAATAATAATAATAGCTGGGAGGCATCTTGTTTAATAGACACCCTTCCCAATAGGGAGGAGCCAAGCATCCCAGTGAATCTTTATGGAGTGAGGTGGTCTCCTAGTGAGTTGTGAGGTCCCCTGGTTCTGGTGTGGCCAGTGTTCTGAACCCGTAGTCCCTGGTCCTTGTGCGGCCGACCCTCAACCCAAAGTCCCTGGTCCTTGTGCAGCCAGTACTGAACCCATAGTCCCTGGTCCTTGTATGGCCAGTCCTGAACCTGAAGTCCTTGATCCTTTTATGCCCAGTCCTAAACCCAAAGTCCCAGTGAATGTGCGGCCAGTCCCTGAATCGGTTTCCGAGATCCGTGTATCTAAATGGGTGCCTATCTGAGCATTCCGTGTTTCTGGACTGTCTTTACAGTCTCCGAATCAGTCCAGTCTGAGATTCCATCTCAGTAACCATTCTGCAGTGGATCCTGAACCTAGTAGACTGAACCGAGCCCGAATCTGGGTCCATGTCAGTAACCGTTCTGCAGAGGATCCAGAACCTATTAGTCTGAATGGAGCCCTAGTCCTCCCCATGTCTGCGCAGCAGACTCCTGGGGTCAGCAGCTGCTGTACCAGGGACTACCTAGGAGTGGTACCTGGCGGCTACCTGCAGCTAAAAATGACTCCACCATCAGGAGCTCTAGTGAACACCTGGTAGCCGCTTAGTTAATCCTTAAGCATCGTTGCTCCTAGGTAAGCCCGGCCCCATGGCAAAGTGGGTACACGAACCACGGACACCACCTGCAAAAATATAGTACCATAAACAGTACATAAATACAGCACCAGAACCAGACCTGAAACATAAATACAGTACAAGAACCATACTCAGTACATAAATACAGCACCAGAACCAGACACGGTTAATAAATATAGTACCAGAACTAGACATAGTACATAATTATTGTACCAGAACCAGGCACCAGACACACTGTATATACACACACAACTCTCATCATATACCTTACATCCAGTACATTTTCTACACAAATATAGGGATGTGGACTGTCCTACCCTGTTCCTGCCCCTGAAGACAACAGACGCGCTATGTGAATACCGTCTTGTGGTTTTATATGTAAAAGTAACATGTGTCTAATGTAATGTATTATGGTGATGTACAGTATATAAGGTGTTAATGCATAATATGAGTATAGCATAAGGATAAACTTAGGACAGCATAGGATATAGAATAATGATAAGTAGGTTTAGCATGTAAGATAGGAAATGGTTAAAGTTAGGATTAGCCCAGTGGGAGGGCCCTAGTGCTGATAAGAAGGAGGAAACTTCCTGGTTCGATGGAGTTCAATGTCAGTTAGTGCAGCGTACAGTGGCGTTCAAGTTCAGGTGGAATGTGTGGCTAGGGCCAGCATAGACCAATCGTTCAAGGCAGTGGTAGGCCAAATGGAGTTTCCTGATGGACATTCCAAAAGCGTCTGGAGCCTAGGACTCGGGCCAGGTACCACGCAGTGGGCCTGGTCTTCTGACATCATGAGGTCAGTGGACATGGAATTACATGGGGGCAGGTGGTCAGTCCCAGGTACACTGCCGGAGTCTACGTAGAAAAGCCCCTGGCCCCAGACACCATTAAGGGTGAGTGGATGGCCAGGGTTGTACAGAAAAAGGAGAGAAAAGTGGGTGCGGGCCCAGCTACAGCGTCCCGGAGTGGACGAGGTCAGCCACCTGATGACAAGGGTATTAGAGCAGAACTACAACGCTGCAATGGGATACTGGTTCATCCAGGAGACGATTACGGGTGGCAAAATGTATGTGAACACTGGTTCCTTGCTGCACGGGTCCTACACGCTGTGGACGGGAGACCCCCTCAGTTTCTTAAAGAAAGTGGACCACGAGGGTGGTATTCGGTCACGATAATCGTGATCCTACTGGAGGAGGATCCACTGGTGGTGTGGCCAGGAAAAGTGGACCACCAGGCAGCCACCCAGCTGTGACTAGTAGAGCCTGCTGTCACGGGTGTATCAGAGGTGACAGACAGTCGCCCTGCAGGTGGTTGCAGGAGATCTCTACGTTTGGCATTACAGACAGCTTCTTAGATGAGAGGCTTTCTCTAGGACCTAGCGGCTACCTCCCTCTGATAATTAGCTACCTGGCCTGCGTGTAAATATGACGCGCCCCCTGGGCCTGTGCTGTGCAGGGGGATACCCGGAGCCGGATCGCTGGGGGTTGTAGTTCTCCGTGGCGGTGACCCGGTCCGTGCCCAGGGCAGTCAAACCAGTGGCAGTCTATTGGTATTGTAATTGTCCGACTACGCCACCCGTGGATTGCGGTCAGTGGGGACCGCCGCCGCGCTGCTGACCGCTGAGGCTGGTGTTATATGCGCAGCCAAGAATGGGATGACTCCCCACGGGAAAAGTATTGCCTCAGGGCAGCTAATGTGGATGATGGGAGTGATGGTGTGAGCGTCCCAGTAGTAATGGTGCTGGTGCGGCGATGAAACACAGAGACGTGTGGTGCAGTTCAGGGTCTTTACTGATGGTATAAAGCAGACCCTCCCGGGAGTACTGGTTAGCAGTAGGGGCCTGGTCAGTCTGTGAGCAAGTAGGATCTCCCCTGGCCAGGTGGAGTTGTAGGCCTCCCCGACTATCTGCACTCTTTCCTGGCTACCTTGCTCTATGCGGGTAGAAGTAGCCCACGTCCCTGAGTATACCGTGTGGTGCTCACCCGTATGGCCGGTGACTTGGGGCCTTCCGTTGTCCTCCGCTTCACGATGGCGGTGCTGGTCCCTTGCTTGTGACCGTGCCTTCGGGTTTCTAAGGCCAGAGGACATGGAATCCCCTGCCGGTTGGATTCTGCTGCTGGACCTGGATGTCCCCACAGCCTCGGACTCCGTGTCCGGATTAGTGTCTTCAGCCACGGCGAGCTATCTAGCTTCCAGCCTCTGGCATTCGCTCCTGCTCCTACAGAGCTCCTGTTGTCACTCTCCCTGTGTCTGGAACTTCACTCCAGGCTCTGACTGCTCTGCTTGTTCTGCAGGCTCTGTCTGGGACTTCACTCACTAATCCCACCCCAGACCCAGTTTATAAGGGCAGATTCCTCCCCTCCCAGGTCTGGGTGGGCCGTGTTGCATGCTTAGGGCTCCTGACCAGAGAAACCTCCCACTTGCTCTCAGACATAATATCTCTATTACTGTGGTAACCAGACCCCTGGGGTGCCACATATATACCTGGTGTGTCTGAGAGGGAGGTGCTGGATATATTCATATTCTGCTTGTGAAGGCTTAGCAGGAGCAGTACTTCGTCCTCTCTGGAGCTTGAGTTCGAGTTCGCATTTGTCTGGAGTTGTCTAAAGCTAAGCATTCTCCCCCTGTTTGTCTTCCCTTGTTGTCTATAGAGTTTAGTGGAGATCGACCAGTGCTCATCTCCTCCCATTCCTAGCCTTAGCAATATGCCAGGGAATGACCGTACAAGGCACGCGTGCGGAAATTGCTGAAGAGGCAATATGTTGAGGAGAGCTATAGGCTCAAATACTTAATTAACCTCCAGACAACAAATATAGGGATGGTAGTTGAGACTGGGTGACACTAGACCAGACTAGAAGGTCTCCACTTTCCCCTTTCCTTAGTGTCTGGGCTCCCTTTCCCTCTTCCCTCTGTGTTGCACTAAGTCTTTCCCACACATGGCGTGACACCCGCGACCAGGGCCCCGACACCTGCGCTCTCCCACATCACCGAGCGAACCCGGAAGAATAGTGGGGAATCCACATCCAAGGCCCAGCTCTGGCTGGGACGTCCAGAGCTATGGCCACCATGATTGTTTCCCAAGACCCCCACTCAACGACCTATGTTGGGCAGACTGGAGTGAGAGACACCCTGGTGTAAGGCGACTGTAAGTAAAATGTGGCCAGAAGGCTCAGTTGTGCTCATTGCACCTGAGAAAAACCACCAAAAGGAACTGTTTCAGGTTACAGAGGGCAGGAGGCCCTAAAGTGTGCTGGGATTCCTAGGATGTTGGCCAGGGCAGTTGAAGAGTTTTGTGTTTTACCCCTCCCTGCCAGTTTGTTTTACGCACGTTGCGTACCTCTTGCTGGATTGCGAACCACTAAGGATCTTGTGAAGAATTTTCAAGATATAAACCCATGTCAATCATTGTGCCCTGTTTGGCGGGGGATTATACAGATCACAGTGTAAAACTGAAATCGGACACTTCTGCAAGGGAGGGGGCCGAGAGGCAGGGAGTGACAAATACCTCACAGCAGCTGTGGAGCTGCACAGGAAGACCCCCTGTGAACCCCAAGCCATGTGGTCCTTTGTGTCTGACAATTATAATTCAACACCGAGTTATGGGAATACAATACATCCCAGTGATACACCAAATAGATTTTTGGAAACACACAAAGTGGATGAATGTCACCTTGGCTTTCAGCACAGTCCAGCGCATAGGGAAAAGGAGATACACAGCACAGCCTTTCGGAAACCTCTAGGGCCACTGTGCTTGGTCTCCATGCGTAGAAGTGGCCTAGCTGGATCCGATGACACCAGTACGGGCTCCCTAGGACCATCCATTAAGGACGTATAGCCCATTTTAGTTTTTAGAGTTTCTAGCTGAGAGGGGCCAGGGGTGGAGATTTAGGGGCAGCCAGGGGGCAGGAAGGGGAGTGACCCAGAGGGGTTAAGAGCTCTAGCAGCCCTGTCTCCATTGTCTTTGTCCCTGTGAGGTCACGAGGATACATCGTGTGGGAGAAGTCCTTCAACAAAGAGAGAGGGCCCCACAAGCCTCCCATGTGGCAGCCCCTCCCCCACAAGCCAGGCCTTTCATCTGACTGGTAAATGACTCTTAATAACTGCTTTATATCTTTTGTACCACTACTATTGTGTTTGCATCTCTGACCATTATGTATGTATAACCCTTATGTATATACTGTAATGTCTAGTGTGCCCTTACGGCGATTAAATATATAATTTAACCTTGGGCTGCTCTTTTATCTCGATCCACGAACCCACACGTCCGTTGTTCGGCTTAATCTTCATGCTGCCGGGGCGGGTTTCTGGCTTTATATAATTTCCATTAACGGACAGGGGACTTATATCTAATAGAAACTGGTGGCAGCTCTCCCAGGCCGACAAGGTTCTGCTTCACTGGAGCTAGTGAAGGGGCCTCTCAGCCTGTCAGGAGTGTGAGCGAGTGTGGTGCCACGTCAGTGACTGAGTGGGCCACCTCTTCTCACTCCCGGTGCCTTCCTGTACCCATGTGGACAGGGGGTGTCTGTGTATAACTGTACCAATCCAACCTTACGCGTCTTCGAGGGGGTGCGGAACATCCTGTTTGTGCAAAGGGCAGATCCATATCACGTGATCCGTCTGACGTAATTGTGACGTCATTGTGGGGGGCATTTATGTCCATGCTATCTAAGTCTATATCAAAGTCCCTGCAGCAGTTAATCATGGATTGAATCTAACATTCATCTCTCTCTTTTCAAACAGGTATATACTGCAATCATCTCTTTAAACCTGCATTCTCATCTCTGCAAGTCTGAATTATTGGTATATATCTTATTTATCTTTCTGAACTTTCTGAATTTGTACCCTGATGTTTTCCTTGCTTTTATGATCCCTGTTGCTCTGCAAGCTTGCTAATTTTTCTGTGCATATATGACCTCCTGCTGTCTTAAGCTAGTTGACTGATTGTTAAAGAGCTAATTTAGTGATAGATCTAAGAGTAACCCATCCTATAAATTGAGACAACTTTGGGGAGGCATTTATGTGGGGGGGGGGGACGTTTATGTCCATGCTATGTAAGTCCATATATTAAAGTCCCTGCAGCAGTGTATTATAGCAGTTAGACAGGGCAGGAGACAGGTACACACATTCAAAGAAAACTACTTGCACAACATTTGCATTGCATAAAATAAGCACCATATGTATTTGTATAATTTATATTCTGGCTGCTGCATTCACTCACATCCACCGTCCTTACACACACTCTTTGTACTCCATCCATATTGGCCCCTCTCTCCTCGCCTCTCCTATGTATAGCACTCATGCTCTTTTCACTATCCTAAAATGCACAGATCTATTCACTCCCACGATACAACACAAGAAACGCTCTCACAAATCACTTAACTATCTGCTCACTCTCTCTATCCTCCTTCTTCTAGTCGCAGGAGATATTTCTCTCAACCTTGGCCCTTCTTCTATTAGTAAGTCGAACCCCTCCCCTGCTTCACTCAGAAACCCTGCTAATCTCATTATTATTCCCTGCATGCCTTCTGTCTCCTTAAATTGTGCCCTTTGGAACGCTCGGTCAGTATGTAAAAAAACTCTCTTTCATCCATGACTTTTTCCTTTCAAACTCCCTGAACCTTCTGGCTCTTACTGAAACCTGGATCCAGCAGTCGGACACCACTGCCACTGCTGCTCTTTCATATAGTGGCCAACAGTTATCACATACCCCCAAACCTGAGAGCAGACAAGGTGGATGTGTCGGGCTGCTCCTATCAGCCAAATGTACTTTTTAGGTTATCACCCCAGAACCCTCACTTATCTTCCCTTCTTTTGAGGTCCACACTGTCAGACTCTACAGGTCCTTCTCCCTGTGAGTGGCGGATGTGTATCGTCCTCCGGGCCCCTCTCGTCAGATGGAAGAAGATGGAAAATAAGCTGGACTTGATCTTCTCCCGACTCTGCTCAGTGCATGATTTTACTAACTCCCCTCTCCCGCTCTCTGACCACAACCTTCTGTCGTTCTCCATCAGTTACTGTAGCTCCACTCAGGACACCCCCACTTACCACACTTATAGAAATATACGCGCCATTAACACCCAGAAACTTGTCAAGAAATTGAAGTCATCATTGGCCCGATCTCCTCCCTCTCATGTCCTGACTCTGCACTGAAACATTATAATGATACCTTGCAGATCGCCCTGGATGAAGCTGCACCTCCTACACATAGAACAACTCAGCATAGATGGCGACAACCCTGGCACACGCTGCAAACACTTCTTCTCCAGCGGTGCTCCAGGTGCGCTGAACGTCTGTGGAGAAAATCTAATCTGGCCAAAGACTTCATCCTTTATAAGTTTATGCTTAAAACATACAACTCCGCCCTTCACCTCTCCAAACAAACCTATTTCAATACCCTCATCACCTCACTTTCCAAAAATCCTAAACGCCTCTTTGACACTTTTCATTTTCTCCTCCAACCAAGAGTGAAAGTCTCAACTACCGACCTCAGCGCTGAAGATCAGGCTAATTAATTCAAAGAAAAAATTGACCATATCAGACAGGAAATTTTCTCCCAATACCATCCACGATCCTCCCTCTCCCATTACATCTAGCTCACTCTCTGTCTTTGAACCAGTCATGGAAGATGAAGTGATCAGGCTCTTTGCATCTTCTTGCCCTACCACCTGCACCAGTGACCCCATTCCCTCACATCTCCTTCAATCACTTTCCCCGGCTGTCACCACTCACCTAACTAAAATATTCAATCTCTCTCATCCGGTATCTTTCCCTCCTCATTTAAACACTCCAGCATACATCCATTAATTCAAAAGCCATCCCTCGACCAAAACTGTGCTGCTAACTACTGACCTGTGTCTAATCTCCCCTTCATCTCTAAACTCCTGGAACGCTTGGTCTACGCCCTTCCAATCCACTGTCTCTCAGATAACTCTCTTCAATCTTTTACATTCCGCTGAAACTGTCCTCACTAAAGTCTCTAATGATCTACTAACAGCTAAATCTAATGGTCACTACTCCCTGCTGATTCTCCTGGATCTCTGCAGCATTCGACACTGTGGATCACCAGCTCCTCCTCACTATGCTCCGCTCTATCGGGCTCAAGGACCTTGTTCGATCCTGGTTCTCCTCCTACCTCTCTGACCGCTCCTTCACTGTTTCTTTTGCTGGCTCCTCTCCCTCCCCTTTTCCTCTTACTGTCGGGGTTCCTCAAGGATCAGTCCTAGGCCCCCTTCTTTTCTCCTTATACACCGCTCCCATTCGACAAACAATCAGTAGATTTGGTTTTCAGTACCATCTCTATGCTGATGACACCCAAATAAATACATCGTCTCCTGACCTCACCCCTGAATTATTACAAAACACCAGTGATTGTCTTTCTGCTGTCTCTAACATCATGTCCTCCCTCTATCTGAAACTGAACCCGTCAAAAACTGAACTTCTTGTGTTTCCTCCCTCCATTAATCTACCTATGCCCAATATTGCCATCTCCGTGTGTGGCTCCCCAGCAACAAGCCCGCTGTCTTGGGGTTATACTTGATTCAGATCTTTCCTTCTCTTCCCAGATCCAGTCACTCGCCCGCTCATGTCATCTACACCTCAAAAACATTTCTAGAATTCGACCTTTTCTTACCTTCGACTCTGCAAAAACACTTACTGTCGCACTGATTCATTCTTGTCTGGACTACTGCAACTCTCTACTAATTGGTCTCCCTCTTACTAAACTTTCCTCTCTCCAATCTGTCCTAAACGCAGCAGCCAGGATCATATTCCTCGCCAACCGCTACACCGATGCCTCTTCCCTGTGCCAGTCGTTGCAATGGTTACCCATCCGCTAGAGAGTTCAATATAAACTCACCACCCTCACCCACAAAGTGCTCCATGCTTCAGCACCACCCTACATCTCCTCTCTCGTTCTGCTAATGACCTAAGATTAACATCCTCAATAATCCGGACCTCCCATCTCCAAAACTTCTCACGTGCTGCACAAATTCTTTGGAATGCACTACCCAGGACTCTTTGATTAATCCCCAATACCCACAGTTTAAGCTTGCCCTAAAAATGCATTTGTTTAGACTGGCCTATCACCTCACCTCACCTTTCTAACTACCCCTCCCCCCCATACAAAACTTCTTTCCAAATCAGATCCCTCGTATCTTCTGTTCACATCCCCCATCCCTTAGACTACTGTGTCTGTACTTGTTCAAATACTGGTTGGTGACTGGTTCATTCAGCATTATGTGATTACCCTTTTTTTTACATTGATGGCTGACCATACAATACAAGCAATTGCTACCATCCACCTTTTGTGTTTCCCCTTTTTCCTCATAGATTGCAGCTTGTGAGCAGAGTCCTCTCTCCTCCTGGTATCTGGTGATTTATGTGCTTATTGTTATTCTGTAATGTCTTTTATTGTCTGTACAAGTCACCTCTAAAATGTAAAGTGCTGCGGAATATGTTAGCGCTATAGAAATAAAGAAATATTATTATTATTATAATGACATCAGGCGGGTGGCGAGGTGTGGCTCCTGCACAAATGGTGGCAGCGGTGGGATTCTGCAAGGTCCCTCAGCTACCATTCTTCACATTGGTGGCAGTGGTGGGATTCTGCGGGGTCCCTCTGCTGCCATTCTTCACAGGTCTCAAACCCTTTCTGCCTTATGGACTGTGTAACTTGAAAGGACTGTTAACAAAAGGGGGAGGGGAGAGGAATCAGATGACCCGAGCATCGAGCCGGGTCAGGACTGAATTAATTGCACCCTTGTGTTAATAGACGGATGAGGGACTGTATGGACTGTGCTCCAGAACTACTGGAGCTGTTACTGTGTTTGCCAACGGGTCTGTGAGTACAAGGGATTTAAACACACGGTGTCAGGGTCTCCAAACTGGCGAGACCGTGGTCATGTAGACCGATGAAGGAACTGGATTATGCCCATGGACTGTCGGGCAACTGGTAATGCGTGGGCCTAGGAGCCATTCCTTTTCTGGAACGTGGACTCAGATGGACATTGATCTGCAGTTCTGATCAAGAGGACCGCTTACTTAAATTTTCGTGCAGGCGAAGGACATGGTATGTGCCCAAAAACTGTTGGGCGGTTGTTATGTTGGCCAGCGGGCCCAGAAACTTGTGCTCTTTAATTTTGGGGCCAGTGCACTCACCGGCCTTGGACACCATATAACCCAGAAGAGAGGAGAATAGATGTTTAAATGTTTTATGTGATTGTTGCATGCTGTGTGTTTGTCGAGGACGACCATGTTTAAAGACAGGAGGAATGTAAGGATGTGGACAGTCTTACCCTGTTCCTGCCCCTGAAGATAACAGACGCACTGAATACCGTTGTGTGGTTTTATATGTAAAAGTAACATGCGTCTAATGTAATGTAATGTGTTATGATGATGTACAGTATATAAGGTGTGTGACGATACAACTTAAAATCTGTATTGGTTTTCGGTCAATTACGTCAAGAGTTTATTCGTAAAGAAGACATGGAATATGCTCTGAGGAAACTGGATGATGCAAAGTTTTGTTCTCATGAAGGTGAGACCTCTTACATTTGTGTCTGTCCATGTTGACTTATAATTGTATGTGTATATCTGTGGCTGGTCAAGAATGTCAAACTATTTGTATAAAACTGAATGTTGACTTATCTTCATTTGGAAACAATGAATGTTTGCTAATAATGTTAATTAACATTTGTGAACCATGTGGCATATTGACTCACAAGACAAGAGAACAAACCAAACAAATTCATTAAATGCTCAAACAATGAGACATGAGGCTGCCCTCCCTAACCTCAAACCTGTGAATGTGTACTTGAAGGACGACTGTAACTATTTTAAGGGACATGTGCTTCTGTAGCAGTGACACTTGGGACAGAGAATCAAGGAGGAGAGGACACTCAGACTCTCTTCACATCATCAGCTTGGTAGGATGGCTTTACCCAAAGAGACACAGATTTGGATTCTACATGATTCTAGTCTAAGGGTATATAGCCCTGACTGGAAAGATATGGATCTGCTCCATTGACCATCAGAGAGCCCTTGGATACATTTGGGGAGACCAGGTTGGGACGATGAAGTCACCTGGCCCTATGGATATGTTTTTGAGGTTGCCAGGAGAGACCGTCCGGTTGCCTGAAAGCCATGGAGACATTCGGAGAAGCCAGAATGGGACCCGCCAGTCATCTGGTCCCATGGAAACTGCCAGAGAAGACAGGGTGGGACCCTCAGGTCTCCTGGCCTTGTACCTCGATGGACTGCTAGCTTCCTAAGCTTCCCGATACCTTCTCTCTGTGGGGGCCCACCAGAAGCGGGGGGCCACTGGTTGAGGTTGTTGGCCCTGGAAGTCCCAAAGTCGCAGCTGTTCTATCCCAGGCGGGTGGAGCGGAAGGGTGAGACTGTGTAATGTTGGGGAATTGGATGTTTCGGCCCCAGCAGTTCGCCCCCAGCAATTGGCCCCCGGGTACATTTCGCCCCCGCACATTTCGTCCCCAGCATTTGGCCCCCAGGATGTTTTGCCACCGCACATCTCACCCCCGCACATATCGCCCCCAGTTCGAAGCGTCCGGGGGCGAAACATGCGGGGGCGAATCTTCCTGGGCGCGAAATGATAGGGGCGAAATGTGTGGGGGCGAAATGTACCTGGGGGCGAACAGATGGGGGTGAACTGCTGGGGGGCGAAACTTCCTATAACCATAGTGAAGGTCAAGTTCAGAAGGGGTGTGTTGCTAGGGGCAGCATGGGCCAAGCGTTCAAGGCATTGAGAGGCCAAATGAAGTTCCCTGATGGATATTCCAACAATGTCCGGAGCCTAGGATTGTGCCACGTTCCACGGAGTGGGCCTGGTCATCTGACTTCAAATTGCTGTGCCCTATCCCACTTGATGAACTTGGACTGTTTAGTAAAAGTTGGACTGTTACAAAAAACTTGGTGTCCCATGCATTGTGTGTGGCAGCTCCTGAGGACGGCGGCCTGGAAGCAGCGGAGGCCTGCGGCCTATAAGTGAGTGCGATGCATTCCACACCCTACAGCACACTGGGAATGAGACACCCATTGTCTGTAAGGTGCCAGAGTGAAATCGGTTGTGACTACCGCTCTCGGACACTTTACACATACCACAGCAATTCTTTGCACCTTTGGTGGGAGGGTGACACAATGGGCTCCGTACATTTATACCTGAACTTGATGATAGTAGCCGCTCATCACCTCATTCAGTTTTATTGCGTTTGGTGTATTGTCTACAATTAGATGTCTATTACTCTGACATAATGATGAGGTTTACTGTCCTCTGTGACTTTGAATCTTGAGTAATTTATGGCACAGGCGGTGGTAGTGTACCAGGGAGTCACATACTTTATACACGGTCCGCTGCTACTAGATTTGCTGCCAATTCTGTGATGGACGATGCAGCTAATTAACATGACATCTTCTAAATTCAAACCATCATTTACATGTTCCATGATCAAACATCTAAGTTGATGGAGGTCAGGGCGGGGAGGCCGGGTGGTCTGAGACAGGGAGGAGGCATTGTGTGTCATGGAAAGATCTGGTGATAAGAGCTGTATATGAGAAAGTCACTGCAGAAACATGGAGACGATTGGGAGCAAAACGATACGTAGCACAAAAAGTATCCCTAAGCTCTGTAAGACATTATCTTCTCACTGGGCTAGACAGAAGACGCCATGAAAGACTGAGCCACTACCAGTGCAAGGTTACTACCAAGAGCAGCTCAAGATGAAGAGGAAACTCCTGAGACAGGTTGGCTCGTGTCTGGTGGAACAGCGTCCCTGGGATCCTTGCATTTTCCTCACAGGAACATCATGCATGTCCACTGCTCAGATAGTCCATGAAGTCTCCTCAGACGTCTCCTCCAGTAGTTCAGTTCTGCCTTTCCATTCCATCCCCAGCACTGGACGCAATGCCTGGTTTAACCTTTTCCAGTCATGGAGAAAAAATAGTTTCCTGCGCATGCACCAAGTCATGCAGGAGAACTTTAACCACTTGGGACCCATATACAGGTAAGTGGTGAACCTCTTTGCTTACATCTGTGTTACGGTTACCATTTATGTTTGATGACGGAAGCTACTGGTGATCCATCACATTGACCTGATGAATATGACCTTGTCCTTCCTGTCAAATATCAGACATCAAGGTCTGGGGTCAGTAATGGAGAGGGGTCTATCAGACATCAAGCCCTGGGGTTAATAATGGAGAGGGGTCTATCAGACATCAAGCCCTGGGGTTAATAATGGAGAGGGGTCTATCAGACATCAAGCCCTGGAATCAGTAATGGAGAGAGGTTAATCAGACATCAAGCCCTGGGGTTAGTAATGGAGAGGGGTCTATCAGACATCAAGCCCCAGGGTCAGTTATTGGGGGCGGTCTATCAGACATCAAGCCCCGGGGTCAGTAATGGAGAGGGGTCTATTAGACATGAAGCCCTGGGGTCAGTAATGGAGAGAGGTCTATCAGACATCAAGCCCCGGGGTTAGTAATGGAGAGGGGTCTATCAGACATCAAGCCCTGGGGTCAGTAATGGAGAGGGGTCTATCAGACATCAAGCCCTGGGGTTAGTAATGGAGAGGGGTCTATCAGACATCAAGCCCTGGGGTTAGTAATGGAGAGGGGTCTATCAGACATCAAGCCCTGGGGTTAGTAATGGAGAGGGGTCTATCAGACATCAAGCCCTGGGGTCAGTAATGGAGAGGGGTCTATCAGACATCAAGCCCTGGGGTTAGTAATGGAGAGGGGTCTATCAGACATCAAGCCCTGTGGTCAGTAATGGAGAGGGGTCTATCAGACATCAAGCCCTGGGGTCAGTAATGGAGAGGGGTCTATCAGACATCAAGCCCTGGGGTTAGTAATGGAGAGAGGTCTATCAGACATCAAGACTTGGGGTTAGTAATGGAGAGGGGTCTATCAGACATCAAGCCCCGGGGTCAGTAATGGAGAGGGGTCTATCAGACAACAAGCCCCAGGGTTAGCAATGGAGAGGGGTCTATCAG
Source organism: Phyllobates terribilis (assembly GCF_046119375.1). Lineage (NCBI taxonomy): Eukaryota > Metazoa > Chordata > Amphibia > Anura > Dendrobatidae > Phyllobates > Phyllobates terribilis. Next base: position 810,365,611 of record NW_027362764.1, on the reverse strand, counting down.
ACATCAAGCCCCGGGGTTAGTAATGGAGAGGGGTCTATCAGACATCAAGCCCTGGGGTTAGTAATGGAGAGGGGTCTATCAGACATCAAGCCCCGGGGTTAGTAATGGAGAGGGGTCTATCAGACATCAAGCCCCGGGGTTAGTAATGGAGAGAGGTCTATCAGACATCAAGCCTTGGGGTTAGTAATGGAGAGGGGTCTATCAGACATCAAGCCCTGGGGTTAGTAATGGAGAGGGGTCTACCAGACATCAAGCCCTGTGGTTAGTAATGGAGAGGAGTCTATCAGACATCAAGCCCTGGGGTTAGTAATGGAGAGAGGTCTATCAGACATCAAGCCCCGGTGTTAGTAATGGAGAGGGGTCTATCAGACATCAAGCCCCGGGGTCAGTAATGGAGAGAGGTCTATCAGATATCAACCCCTGGGGTTAGTAATGGGAGAGGTCTATCATACATCAAGCCCTGGGGTCAGTAATGGGAGAGGTCTATCAGACATCAAGCCCTGGGGTTAGTAATGGGAGAGGTCTATCAGACATCAAGCCCTGGGGTCAGTAATGGGAGAGGTCTATCAGACATCAAGCCCTGGGGTTAGTAATGGAGAGGGGTCTATCAGACATCAAGCCCCAGGGTTAGTAATGGAGAGGGGTCTATCAGACATCAAGCCCCGGGGTTAGTAATGGAGAGGGGTCTATCAGACATCAAGCCCTGGGGTCAGTAATGGAGAGGGGTCTATCAGACATCAAGCCCTGGGGTCAGTAATGGAGAGAGGTCTATCAGACATCAAGCCCTGGGGTCAGTAATGGAGAGGGGTCTATCAGACATCAAGCCCTGGGGTTAGTAATGGAGAGGGGTCTATCAGACATCAAGCCCCGGAGTTAGTAATGGAGAGGGGTCTATCAGACATCAAGCCCTGGGGTCAGTAATGGAGAGGGGTCTATCAGACATCAAACCCTGGGGTTAGTAATGGAGAGGGGTCTATCAGACATCAAGCCCCGGGGTCAGTAATGGAGAGGTCTATCAGACATCAAGCCCTGGGGTCAGTAATGGAGAGGGGTCTATCAGACACCAAGCCCTGGGGTTAGTAATGGAGAGGGGTCTATCAGACATCAAGCCCTGGGGTCAGTAATGGAGAGGGGTCTATCAGACATCAAGCCCTGGGGTTAGTAATGGAGAGGGGTCTATCAGACATCAAGCCCCGGAGTTAGTAATGGAGAGGGGTCTATCAGACATCAAGCCCTGGGGTCAGTAATGGAGAGGGGTCTATCAGACATCAAACCCTGGGGTTAGTAATGGAGAGGGGTCTATCAGACATCAAGCCCCGGGGTCAGTAATGGAGAGGTCTATCAGACATCAAGCCCTGGGGTCAGTAATGGAGAGGGGTCTATCAGACACCAAGCGCTGGGGTTAGTAATGGAGAGGGGTCTATCAGACATCAAGCCCTGGGGTCAGTAATGGAGAGAGGTCTATCAGACATCAAGCCCTGGGGTTAGTAATGGAGAGGGGTCTATCAGACATCAAGCCCTGTGGTTAGTAATGGAGAGGAGTCTATCAGACATCAAGCCCCGGGGTTAGTAATGGAGAGAGGTCTATCAGACATCAAGCACCGGTGTTAGTAGTGGAGAGGGGTCTATCAGACATCAAGCCCTGGGGTTAGTAATGGAGAGGGGTCTATCAGACATCAAGCCCTGGGGTCAGTAATGGAGAGAGGTCTATCAGACATCAAGCCCTGGGGTTAGTAATGGAGAGGGGTCTATCAGACATCAAGCCCTGGGGTCAGTAATGGGAGAGGTCTATCAGACATCAAGCCCTGGGGTCAGTAATGGAGAGGGGTCTATCAGACATCAAGCCCTAGGGTTAGTAATGGAGAGGGGTCTATCAGACATCAAGCCCTGGGGTCAGTAGTGGAGAGGGGTCTATCAGACATCAAGCCCTGGGGTCAGTAATAGAGAGGGGTCTATCAGACATCAAGCCCTGGGGTCAGCAATGGAGAGGGGTCTATCAGACATCAAGCCCTGGGGTTAGTAATGGAGAGGGGTCTATCAGACATCAAGCCCCGGAGTTAGTAATGGAGAGAGGTCTATCAGACATCAAGCCTTGGGGTCAGTAATGGAGAGGGGTCTATCAGACATCAAACCCTGGGGTTAGTAATGGAGAGGGGTCTATCAGACATCAAGCCCTGGGGTCAGTAATGGAGAGGGGTCTATCAGACATCAAGCCCTGGGGTCAGTAATGGAGAGGGGTCAATCAGACATCAAGCCCTGGGGTCAGTAATGGAGAGGGGTCTATCAGACATCAAACCCTGGGGTTAGTAATGGAGAGGGGTCTATCAGACATCAAGCCCTGGGGTCAGTAATGGAGAGGGGTCTATCAGACATCAAGCCCTGGGGTTAGTAATGGAGAGGAGTCTATCAGACATCAAGCCCCAGGGTCAGTAATGGAGAGAGGTCTATCAGACATCAAGCCCTGGGGTTAGTAATGGAGAGGGGTCTATCAGACATCAAGCCCTGGGGTTAGTAATGGAGAGGGGTCTATCAGACATCAAGCCCTGGGGTTATTAATGGAGAGGGGTCTATCAGACATCAAGCACTGGGGTTAGTAATGGAGAGGGGTCTATCAGACATCAAGCCCTGGGGTTAGTAATGGAGAGGAGTCTATCAGACATCAAGCCCCTGGGTCAGTAATGGAGAGGGGTCTATCAGACATCAAGCCCTGAGGTTAGTAATGGAGAGAGGTCTATCAGACATCAAGCCCCGGGGTCAGTAATGGAGAGGGGTCTATCAGACATCAAGCCCCGGGGTCAGTAATGGAGAGGGGTCTATCAGACATCAAGCCCCGGGGTTAGCAATGGAGAGAGGTCTATCAGACATCAAGCCCTGGGGTTAGTAATGGGGATGGGTCTATCAGACATCAAGCCCCGGAGTTAGTAATGGAGAGGGGTCTATCAGACATCAAGCCCTGAGGTTAGTAATGGACAGAGGTCTATCAGACATCAAGCCCTGGGGTCAGTAATGGGAGAGGTCTATCAGGCATCAAGCCCTGGGGTCAGTAATGGAGAGGGGTCTATCAGGCATCAAGCCCTGGGGTTAGTAATGGAGAGGGGTCTATCAGACATCAAGCCCCGGAGTTAGTAATGGAGAGGGGTCTATCAGACATCAAGCCCTGGGGTCAGTAATGGAGAGGGGTCTATCAGACATCAAACCCTGGGGTTAGTAATGGAGAGGGGTCTATCAGACATCAAGCCCCGGGGTCAGTAATGGAGAGGTCTATCAGACATCAAGCCCTGGGGTCAGTAATGGAGAGGGGTCTATCAGACACCAAGCCCTGGGGTTAGTAATGGAGAGGGGTCTATCAGACATCAAGCCCTGGGGTCAGTAATGGAGAGGGGTCTATCAGACATCAAGCCCTGGGGTTAGTAATGGAGAGGGGTCTATCAGACATCAAGCCCCGGAGTTAGTAATGGAGAGGGGTCTATCAGACATCAAGCCCTGGGGTCAGTAATGGAGAGAGGTCTATCAGACATCAAACCCTGGGGTTAGTAATGGAGAGGGGTCTATCAGACATCAAGCCCCGGGGTCAGTAATGGAGAGGTCTATCAGACATCAAGCCCTTGGGTCAGTAATGGAGAGGGGTCTATCAGACACCAAGCGCTGGGGTTAGTAATGGAGAGGGGTCTATCAGACATCAAGCCCTGGGGTCAGTAATGGAGAGAGGTCTATCAGACATCAAGCCCTGGGGTTAGTAATGGAGAGGGGTCTATCAGACATCAAGCCCTGTGGTTAGTAATGGAGAGGAGTCTATCAGACATCAAGCCCCGGGGTTAGTAATGGAGAGAGGTCTATCAGACATCAAGCACCGGTGTTAGTAGTGGAGAGGGGTCTATCAGACATCAAGCCCTGGGGTTAGTAATGGAGAGGGGTCTATCAGACATCAAGCCCTGGGGTCAGTAATGGAGAGAGGTCTATCAGACATCAAGCCCTGGGGTTAGTAATGGAGAGGGGTCTATCAGACATCAAGCCCTGGGGTCAGTAATGGGAGAGGTCTATCAGACATCAAGCCCTGGGGTCAGTAATGGAGAGGGGTCTATCAGACATCAAGCCCTAGGGTTAGTAATGGAGAGGGGTCTATCAGACATCAAGCCCTGGGGTCAGTAATGGAGAGGGGTCTATCAGACATCAAGCCCTGGGGTCAGTAATGGAGAGGGGTCTATCAGACATCAAGCCCTGGGGTCAGCAATGGAGAGGGGTCTATCAGACATCAAGCCCTGGGGTTAGTAATGGAGAGGGGTCTATCAGACATCAAGCCCCGGAGTTAGTAATGGAGAGGGGTTTATCAGACATCAAGCCTTGGGGTCAGTAATGGAGAGGGGTCTATCAGACATCAAACCCTGGGGTTAGTAATGGAGAGGGGTCTATCAGACATCAAGCCCTGGGGTCAGTAATGGAGAGGGGTCTATCAGACATCAAGCCCTGGGGTCAGTAATGGAGAGGGGTCAATCAGACATCAAGCCCTGGGGTCAGTAATGGAGAGGGGTCTATCAGACATCAAACCCTGGGGTTAGTAATGGAGAGGGGTCTATCAGACATCAAGCCCTGGGGTCAGTAATGGAGAGGGGTCTATCAGACATCAAGCCCTGGGGTTAGTAATGGAGAGGAGTCTATCAGACATCAAGCCCCAGGGTCAGTAATGGAGAGAGGTCTATCAGACATCAAGCCCTGGGGTTAGTAATGGAGAGGGGTCTATCAGACATCAAGCCCTGGGGTTAGTAATGGAGAGGGGTCTATCAGACATCAAGCCCTGGGGTTATTAATGGAGAGGGGTCTATCAGACATCAAGCACTGGGGTCAGTAATGGAGAGGGGTCTATCAGACATCAAGCCCTGGGGTTAGTAATGGAGAGGAGTCTATCAGACATCAAGCCCCAGGGTCAGTAATGGAGAGAGGTCTATCAGACATCAAGCCCTGGGGTTAGTAATGGAGAGGGGTCTATCAGACATCAAGCCCTGGGGTTAGTAATGGAGAGGGGTCTATCAGACATCAAGCCCTGGGGTTATTAATGGAGAGGGGTCTATCAGACATCAAGCACTGGGGTTAGTAATGGAGAGGGGTCTATCAGACATCAAGCCCTGGGGTCAGTAATGGAGAGGGGTCTATCAGACATCAAGCCCTGGGGTTAGTAATGGAGAGGAGTCTATCAGACATCAAGCCCCAGGGTCAGTAATGGAGAGAGGTCTATCAGACATCAAGCCCTGGGGTTAGTAATGGAGAGGGGTCTATCAGACATCAAGCCCTGGGGTTAGTAATGGAGAGGGGTCTATCAGACATCAAGCCCTGGGGTTATTAATGGAGAGGGGTCTATCAGACATCAAGCACTGGGGTTAGTAATGGAGAGGGGTCTATCAGACATCAAGCCCTGGGGTTAGTAATGGAGAGGAGTCTATCAGACATCAAGCCCCTGGGTCAGTAATGGAGAGGGGTCTATCAGACATCAAGCCCTGAGGTTAGTAATGGAGAGAGGTCTATCAGACATCAAGCCCCGGGGTCAGTAATGGAGAGGGGTCTATCAGACATCAAGCCCCGGGGTCAGTAATGGAGAGGGGTCTATCAGACATCAAGCCCCGGGGTTAGCAATGGAGAGAGGTCTATCAGACATCAAGCCCTGGGGTTAGTAATGGGGATGGGTCTATCAGACATCAAGCCCCGGAGTTAGTAATGGAGAGGGGTCTATCAGACATCAAGCCCTGAGGTTAGTAATGGACAGAGGTCTATCAGACATCAAGCCCTGGGGTCAGTAATGGGAGAGGTCTATCAGGCATCAAGCCCTGGGGTCAGTAATGGAGAGGGGTCTATCAGGCATCAAGCCCTGAGGTTAGTAATGGAGAGAGGTCTATCAGACACCAAGCCCTGGGGTTAGTAATGGAGAGCGGTCTATCAGACATCAAGCCCTGGGGTCAGTAATGGAGAGCGGTCTATCAGACATCAAGCCCTGGGGTCAGTAATGGAGAGGAGTCTATCAGACATCAAGCCCTGGTGTTAGTAATGGAGAGGGGTCTATCAGGCATCAAGCCCTGAGGTTAGTAATGGAGAGGAGTCTATCAGACATCAAGCCCCGGAGTTAGTAATGGAGAGGGGTCTATCAGACATCAAGCCCTGGGGTTAGTAATGGAGAGGGGTCTATCAGACATCAAGCCCTGGGGTTATTAATGGAGAGGGGTCTATCAGACATCAAGCACTGGGGTTAGTAATGGAGAGGGGTCTATCAGACATCAAGCCCTGGGGTTAGTAATGGAGAGGAGTCTATCAGACATCAAGCCCCTGGGTCAGTAATGGAGAGGGGTCTATCAGACATCAAGCCCTGGGGTTAGTAATGGAGAGAGGTCTATCAGACATCAAGCCCCGGGGTCAGTAATGGAGAGGGGTCTATCAGACATCAAGCCCCGGGGTCAGTAATGGAGAGGGGTCTATCAGACATCAAGCCCCGGGGTTAGCAATGGAGAGAGGTCTATCAGACATCAAGCCCTGGGGTTAGTAATGGGGATGGGTCTATCAGACATCAAGCCCCGGAGTTAGTAATGGAGAGGGGTCTATCAGACATCAAGCCCTGAGGTTAGTAATGGAGAGAGGTCTATCAGACATCAAGCCCTGGGGTCAGTAATGGGAGAGGTCTATCAGGCATCAAGCCCTGGGGTCAGTAATGGAGAGGGGTCTATCAGGCATCAAGCCCTGAGGTTAGTAATGGAGAGAGGTCTATCAGACACCAAGCCCTGGGGTTAGTAATGGGAGAGGGGTCTATCAGACATCAAGCCCTGGGGTCAGTAATGGAGAGGGGTCTATCAGACATCAAGCCCTGGGGTTAGTAATGGAGAGGGGTCTATCAGACATCAAGCCCCGCAGTTAGTAATGGAGAGGGGTCTATCAGACATCAAGCCCTGGGGTCAGTAATGGAGAGGGGTCTATCAGACATCAAACCCTGGGGTTAGTAATGGAGAGGGGTCTATCAGACATCAAGCCCCGGGGTCAGTAATGGAGAGGTCTATCAGACATCAAGCCCTGGGGTCAGTAATGGAGAGGGATCTATCAGACACCAAGCGCTGGGGTTAGTAATGGAGAGGGGTCTATCAGACATCAAGCCCTGGGGTCAGTAATGGAGAGAGGTCTATCAGACATCAAGCCCTGGGGTTAGTAATGGAGAGGGGTCTATCAGACATCAAGCCCTGTGGTTAGTAATGGAGAGGAGTCTATCAGACATCAAGCCCCGGGGTTAGTAATGGAGAGAGGTCTATCAGACATCAAGCACCGGTGTTAGTAGTGGAGAGGGGTCTATCAGACATCAAGCCCTGGGGTTAGTAATGGAGAGGGGTCTATCAGACATCAAGCCCTGGGGTCAGTAATGGAGAGAGGTCTATCAGACATCAAGCCCTGGGGTTAGTAATGGAGAGGGGTCTATCAGACATCAAGCCCTGGGGTCAGTAATGGGAGAGGTCTATCAGACATCAAGCCCTGGGGTCAGTAATGGAGAGGGGTCTATCAGACATCAAGCCCTAGGGTTAGTAATGGAGAGGGGTCTATCAGACATCAAGCCCTGGGGTCAGTAATGGAGAGGGGTCTATCAGACATCAAGCCCTGGGGTCAGTAATGGAGAGGGGTCTATCAGACATCAAGCCCTGGGGTCAGCAATGGAGAGGGGTCTATCAGACATCAAGCCCTGGGGTTAGTAATGGAGAGGGGTCTATCAGACATCAAGCCCCGGAGTTAGTAATGGAGAGGGGTCTATCAGACATCAAGCCCTGGGGTTAGTAATGGAGAGGGGTCTATCAGACATCAAGCCCTGGGGTCAGTAATGGAGAGGGGTCTATCAGACATCAAACCCTGGGGTTAGTAATGGAGAGGGGTCTATCAGACATCAAGCCCTGGGGTCAGTAATGGAGAGGGGTCTATCAGACATCAAGCCCTGGGGTCAGTAATGGAGAGGGGTCAATCAGACATCAAGCCCTGGGGTCAGTAATGGAGAGGGGTCTATCAGACATCAAACCCTGGGGTTAGTAATGGAGAGGGGTCTATCAGACATCAAGCCCTGGGGTCAGTAATGGAGAGGGGTCTATCAGACATCAAGCCCTGGGGTTAGTAATGGAGAGGAGTCTATCAGACATCAAGCCCCAGGGTCAGTAATGGAGAGAGGTCTATCAGACATCAAGCCCTGGGGTTAGTAATGGAGAGGGGTCTATCAGACATCAAGCCCTGGGGTTAGTAATGGAGAGGGGTCTATCAGACATCAAGCCCTGGGGTTATTAATGGAGAGGGGTCTATCAGACATCAAGCACTGGGGTTAGTAATGGAGAGGGGTCTATCAGACATCAAGCCCTGGGGTTAGTAATGGAGAGGAGTCTATCAGACATCAAGCCCCTGGGTCAGTAATGGAGAGGGGTCTCTCAGACATCAAGCCCTGAGGTTAGTAATGGAGAGAGGTCTATCAGACATCAAGCCCCGGGGTCAGTAATGGAGAGGGGTCTATCAGACATGAAGCCCCGGGGTCAGTAATGGAGAGGGGTCTATCAGACATCAAGCCCCGGGGTTAGCAATGGAGAGAGGTCTATCAGACATCAAGCCCTGGGGTTAGTAATGGGGATGGGTCTATCAGACATCAAGCCCCGGAGTTAGTAATGGAGAGGGGTCTATCAGACATCAAGCCCTGAGGTTAGTAATGGACAGAGGTCTATCAGACATCAAGCCCTGGGGTCAGTAATGGGAGAGGTCTATCAGGCATCAAGCCCTGGGGTCAGTAATGGAGAGGGGTCTATCAGGCATCAAGCCCTGAGGTTAGTAATGGAGAGAGGTCTATCAGACACCAAGCCCTGGGGTTAGTAATGGAGAGCGGTCTATCAGACATCAAGCCCTGGGGTCAGTAATGGAGAGCGGTCTATCAGACATCAAGCCCTGGGGTCAGTAATGGAGAGGAGTCTATCAGACATCAAGCCCTGGTGTTAGTAATGGAGAGGGGTCTATCAGGCATCAAGCCCTGAGGTTAGTAATGGAGAGGAGTCTATCAGACATCAAGCCCCGGAGTTAGTAATGGAGAGGGGTCTATCAGACATCAAGCCCTGGGGTTAGTAATGGAGAGGGGTCTATCAGACATCAAGCCCTTGGGTTATTAATGGAGAGGGGTCTATCAGACATCAAGCACTGGGGTTAGTAATGGAGAGGGGTCTATCAGACATCAAGCCCTGGGGTTAGTAATGGAGAGGAGTCTATCAGACATCAAGCCCCTGGGTCAGTAATGGAGAGGGGTCTATCAGACATCAAGCCCTGGGGTTAGTAATAGAGAGAGGTCTATCAGACATCAAGCCCCGGGGTCAGTAATGGAGAGGGGTCTATCAGACATCAAGCCCCGGGGTCAGTAATGGAGAGGGGTCTATCAGACATCAAGCCCCGGGGTTAGCAATGGAGAGAGGTCTATCAGACATCAAGCCCTGGGGTTAGTAATGGGGATGGGTCTATCAGACATCAAGCCCCGGAGTTAGTAATGGAGAGGGGTCTATCAGACATCAAGCCCTGAGGTTAGTAATGGAGAGAGGTCTATCAGACATCAAGCCCTGGGGTCAGTAATGGGAGAGGTCTATCAGGCATCAAGCCCTGGGGTCAGTAATGGAGAGGGGTCTATCAGGCATCAAGCCCTGAGGTTAGTAATGGAGAGAGGTCTATCAGACACCAAGCCCTGGGGTTAGTAATGGAGAGCGGTCTATCAGACATCAAGCCCTGGGGTCAGTAATGGAGAGCGGTCTATCAGACATCAAGCCCTGGGGTCAGTAATGGAGAGGAGTCTATCAGACATCAAGCCCTGGTGTTAGTAATGGAGAGGGGTCTATCAGACATCAAGCCCTGAGGTTAGTAATGGAGAGGGGTCTATCAGACATCAAGCCCCGGGGTCAGTAATGGAGAGGAGTCTATCAGACATCAAGCCCTGGGGTTAGTAATGGAGAGGGGTCTATCAGACATCAAGCCCTGGGGTTAGTAATGGAGAGGGGTCTATCAGACATCAAGCCCCAGGGTCAGTAATGGAGAGGGGTCTATCAGACATCAAGCCCTGGGGTTAGTAATGGAGAGGAGTCTATCAGACATCAAGCCCCGGGGTTAGTAATGGAGAGGGGTCTATCAGACATCAAGCCCTGGGGTTAGTAATGGAGAGGGGTCTATCAGACATCAAGCCCTGGGGTTATTAATGGAGAGGGGTCTATCAGACATCAAGCTCTGGGGTTAGTAATGGAGAGGGGTCTATCAGACATCAAGCCCTGGGGTTAGTAATGGAGAGGAGTCTATCAGACATCAAGCCACTGGGTCAGTAATGGAGAGGGGTCTATCAGACATCAAGCCCTGGGGTTAGTAATGGAGAGAGGTCTATCAGACATCAAGCCCCGGGGTCAGTAATGGAGAGGGGTCTATCAGACATCAAGCCCCGGGGTCAGTAATGGAGAGGAGTCTATCAGACATCAAGCCCCGGGGTTAGCAATGGAGAGAGGTCTATCAGACATCAAGCCCCGGGGTTAGTAATGGGGATGGGTCTATCAGACATCAAGCCCCGGAGTTAGTAATGGAGAGGGGTCTATCAGACATCAAGCCCTGAGGTTAGTAATGGAGAGAGGTCTATCAGACATCAAGCCCCAGGGTCAGTAATGGAGAGAGGTCTATCAGACATCAAGCCCTGGGGTCAGTAATGGGAGAGGTCTATCAGACATCAAGCCCTGGGGTCAGTAATGGAGAGGGGTCTATCAGGCATCAAGCCCTGAAGTTAGTAATGGAGAGAGGTCTATCAGACATCAAGCCCTGGGGTTAGTAAGGGAGAGGGGTCTATCAGACATCAAGCCCTGGGGTCAGTAATGGAGAGGGGTCTATCAGACATCAAGCCCTGGGGTTTTGAATGGAGAGGGGTCTATCAGACATCAAGCCCCGGGGTCAGTAATGGAGAGGGGTCTATCAGACATCAAGCCCTGGGGTTAGTAATGGAGAGGGGTCTATCAGACATCAAGCCCTGGGGTCAGTAATGGAGAGGGGTCTATCAGACATCAAGCCCTGGGGTTAGTAATGGAGAGGGGTCTATCAGACATCAAGCCCTGGGGTTAGTAATGGAGAGGAGTCTATCAGACATCAAGCCCCTGGGTCAGTAATGGAGAGGGGTCTATCAGACATCAAGCCCTGGGGTTAGTAATGGAGAGGGGTCTATCAGACATCAAGCCCCGGGGTCAGTAATGGAGAGGGGTCTATCAGACATCAAGCCCCGGGGTCAGTAATGGAGAGGGGTCTATCAGACATCAAGCCCCGGGGTTAGCAATGGAGAGAGGTCTATCAGACATCAAGCCCTGGGGTCAGTAATGGAGAGGGGTCTATCAGACATCAAGCCCCGGAGTTAGTAATGGAGAGGGGTCTATCAGACATCAAGCCCTGGGGTTAGTAATGGAGAGGGGTCTATCAGACATCAAGCCCTGGGGTTAGTAACGGAGAGAGGTCTATCAGACATCAAGCCCTGGGGTTATTAATGGAGAGGGGTCTATCAGACATCAAGCTCTGGGGTTAGTAATGGAGAGGGGTCTATCAGACATCAAGCCCTGGGGTTAGTAATGGAGAGGAGTCTATCAGACATCAAGCCACTGGGTCAGTAATGGAGAGGGGTCTATCAGACATCAAGCCCTGAGGTTAGTAATGGAGAGAGGTCTATCAGACATCAAGCCCCAGGGTCAGTAATGGAGAGAGGTCTATTAGACATCAAGCCCTGGGGTCAGTAATGGAGAGGGGTCTATCAGGCATCAAGCCCTGAAGTTAGTAATGGAGAGAGGTCTATCAGACATCAAGCCCTGGGGTTAGTAAGGGAGAGGGGTCTATCAGACATCAAGCCCTGGGGTCGGTAATGGAGAGGGGTCTATCAGACATCAAGCCCCGGGGTCAGTAATGGAGAGGGGTCTATCAGACATCAAGCCCTGGGGTTAGTGATGGAGAGGGGTCTATCAGACATCAAGCCCTGGGGTCAGTAATGGAGAGGGGTCTATCAGACATCAAGCCCTGGGGTTAGTAATGGAGAGGGGTCTATCAGACATCAAGCCCTGGGGTTAGTAATGGAGAGGAGTCTATCAGACATCAAGCCCCTGGGTCAGTAATGGAGAGGGGTCTATCAGACATCAAGCCCTGGGGTTAGTAATGGAGAGGGGTCTATCAGACATCAAGCCCCGGGGTCAGTAATGGAGAGGGGTCTATCAGACATCAAGCCCCGGGGTCAGTAATGGAGAGGGGTCTATCAGACATCAAGCCCCGGGGTTAGCAATGGAGAGAGGTCTATCAGACATCAAGCCCTGGGGTTAGTAATGGGGATGGGTCTATCAGACATCAAGCCCCGGAGTTAGTAATGGAGAGGGGTCTATCAGACATCAAGCCCTGAGGTTAGTAATGGAGAGGTCTATCAGACATCAAGCCCCAGGGTCAGTAATGGAGAGAGGTCTATCAGACATCAAGCCCTGGGGTCAGTAATGGGAGAGGTCTATCAGACATCAAGCCCTGGGGTCAGTAATGGAGAGGGGTCTATCAGGCATCAAGCCCTGAAGTTAGTAATGGAGAGAGGTCTATCAGACATCAAGCCCTGGGGTTAGTAAGGGAGAGGGGTCTATCAGACATCAAGCCCTGGGGTCAGTAATGGAGAGGGGTCTATCAGACATCAAGCCCTGGGGTTTTGAATGGAGAGGGGTCTATCAGACATCAAGCCCCGGGGTCAGTAATGGAGAGGGGTCTATCAGACATCAAGCCCTGGGGTTAGTAATGGAGAGGGGTCTATCAGACATCAAGCCCTGGGGTCAGTAATGGAGAGGGGTCTATCAGACATCAAGCCCTGGGGTTTTGAATGGAGAGGGGTCTATCAGACATCAAGCCCCGGGGTCAGTAATGGAGAGGGGTCTATCAGACATCAAGCCCCGGGGTCAGTAATGGAGAGGGGTCTATCAGACATCAAGCCCCGGGGTCAGTAATGGAGAGGGGTCTATCAGACATCAAGCCCTGGGGTTAGTAATGGAGAGGGGTCTATCAGACATCAAGCCCTGGGGTTAGTAACGGAGAGAGGTCTATCAGACATCAAGCCCTGGGGTTAGTAATGGAGAGGGGTCTATCAGACATCAAGCCCTGGTGTTAGTAACGGAGAGAGGTCTATCAGACATCAAGCCCTGGGGTTAGTAATGGAGAGAGGTCTATCAGACATCAAGCCCCGGGGTCAGTAATGGAGAGGGGTCTATCAGACATCAAGCCCTGGGGTTAGTAACGGAGAGAGGCCTATCAGACATCAAGCCCTGGGATTAGTAATGGAGAGGGGTCTATCAGACATCAAGCCCCGGGGTCAATAATGGAGAGGGGTCTATCAGACATCAAGCCCTGGGGTTAGTAATGGAGAGGGGTCTATCAGACATCAAGCCCTGGGGTTAGTAATGGAGAGGGGTCTATCAGACATCAAGCCCTGGGGTCAGTAATGGAGAGGGTTCTATCAGACATCAAGCCCTGGGGTTTTGATTGAAGAGGGGTCTATCAGACATCAAGCCCTGGGGTTAGTAATGGAGAGGAGTCTATCAGACATCAAGCCCGGGGGTTAGTAATGGAGAGGGGTCTATCAGACATCAAGCCCTGGGGTTAGTAATGGAGAGGGGTCTATCAGACATCAAGCCCTGGGGTTAGTGATGGAGAGGGGTCTATCAGACATCAAGCCCCGGGGTCAGTAATGGAGAGGGGTCTATCAGACATCAAGCCCCGGGGTTAGTAACGGAGAGAGGTCTATCAGACATCAAGCCCTGGGGTTAGTAATGGAGAAGAGTCTATCAGACATCAAGCCCCGGGGTTAGTAATGGAGAGGGGTCTATCAGACATCAAGCCCCGGGGTCAGTAATGGAGAGGGGTCTATCAGACATCAAGCCCTGGGGTTAGTAATGGAGAGGGGTCTATCAGACATCAAGCCCCGGGGTTAGTAATGGAGAGGGGTCTATCAGACATCAAGCCCTGGGGTTAGTAATGGAGAGGGGTCTATCAGACATCAAGCCCTGGGGTTAGTAATGGAGAGGGGTCTATCAGACATCAAGCCCTGGGGTTTTGAATGGAGAGGGGTCTATCAGACATCAAGCCCTGGGGTTAGTAATGGAGAGGAGTCTATCAGACATCAAGCCCGGGGGTTAGTAATGGAGAGGGGTCTATCAGACATCAAGCCCCGGGGTTAGTAATGGAGAGGAGTCTATCAGACATCAAGCCCTGGAGTTAGTAATGGAGAGGGGTCTATCAGACATCAAGCCCCGGGGTTAGTAATGGAGAGGGGTCTATCAGACATCAAGCCCTGGGGTTAGTAATGGAGAGGAGTCTATCAGACATCAAGCCCTGGGGTTAGTAATGGAGAGGAGTCTATCAGACATCAAGCCCGGGGGTTAGTAATGGAGAGGGGTCTATCAGACATCAAGCCCTGGGGTTAGTGATGGAGAGGGGTCTATCAGACATCAAGCCCTGGGGTTAGTAATGGAGAGGGGTCTATCAGACATCAAGCCCTGGGGTTAGTAATGGAGAGGGGTCTATCAGACATCAAGCCCCGGGGTTAGTAATGGAGAGGGGTCTATCAGACATCAAGCCCTGGGGTTAGTAATGGAGAGGGGTCTATCAGACATCAAGCCCTGGGGTTAGTAATGGAGATGGATCTATCAGAGATCAAGCTCTGGGGTTAGTAATGGAGAGGGGTCTATCAGACATCAAGCCCCGGGGTTAGTAATGGAGAAGAGTCTATCAGACATCAAGCCCCGGGGTCAGTAATGGAGAGGGGTCTATCAGACATCAAGCCCCGGGGTCAGTAATGGAGAGGGGTCTATCAGACATCAAGCCCTGGGGTTAGTAATGGAGAGGGGTCTATCAGACATCATGCCCGGGGGTTAGTAATGGAGAGGGGTCTATCAGACATCAAGCCCTGGGGTTTTGAATGGAGAGGGGTCTATCAGACATGAAGCCCTGGGGTCAGTAATGGAGAGGAGTCTATCAGACATCAAGCCCTGGGGTTAGTAATGGAGAGGAGTCTATCAGACATCAAGCCCGGGGGTTAGTAATGGAGAGAGGTCTATCAGACATCAAGCCCTGGGGTCAGTAATGGAGAGGGGTCTATCAGACATCAAGCCCTGGGGTCAGTAATGGAGAGAGGTCTATCAGACATCAAGCCCTGGTATTAGTAATGGAGAGGGGTCTATCAGACATCAAGCCCGGGGGTTAGTAATGGAGAGGGGTCTATCAGACATCAAGCCCTGGGGTTAGTAATGGAGAGAGGTCTATCAGACCCCCATTACTAACCCTGACACTATCTTTCACCCATTTATTTCTCCATAAAACACCCGTAGGTCACAGCCAGCGGATCACACAGAGGTCACTGTGAGAACCCCCGGCTGTGACCTGCCGTAATCTTAAAGAGGTTGTCCAGTCCAAACAGATAGTTACTCTGTGTAAAACCTGACATGTGCCCTCCACCATAGAAAAAAATGGGTGCAGGTGTTTGTATTTGTGGAACTTAAAAAACGGACCGCACACTGACCAAATAAACGGAGGTGTGAATGGGGCCTTACTGTAAAGAACCATCAGCACGCTACATTCTTGCTCACCCATATGACGGGAGGTGTGGGGTGAATGGCAGTGGTGTGACTAGTTCTGGGGGCCCCTGTGCTGTCCCACTGTGTTACCACTATCAGGATATTATATCGCAAGATATATTTGTCTATTTATCTGTGTATGATTGTGTAGGGGCTACTAGGGTGTACAAGGGAGAGTTGACATGGAGCGGGGGCACCAAATCGCCTCGCTAGGGTGTTAACCGCCCGCTGTCAGGTAGGGCATTAGTACACCAGGGACTACTAGGGATAGGCTGAGTCCTTTTATTTTCTGCTCTCCCGATGCCCGTCACCCCAATGCGTTATTTATTTGAATGGGTTGTGTCTGGTTGGTATAGTAACCAAAACACTTTTAGTTGTATTTAATAAAAGGTTTGTTTTAAGAGGATATTTTTTCTTTTTGGTTTTCGACCCCTGTGCTGGGACCCAGACCCTGGCAATCCGCCATAAGATGCATTTCAGCCTCCTTACTGTCTCCTCCTCTGCAGGGAGAACCTGGGCACGCACAGCTCCGTCAACATTCTGCTTCCTCAGGACGTGGCCCGACTCTTCCAGTCTGAGGGCGTATTTCCCCGCAGGATGAGCATCGAGCCGTGGGCCATCCACAGGGACATGAGAAACCACAAGTCTGGCGTGTTTCTGCTGTAAGTACCTGCTCTCCGAAGGGTCGGTCTGACCATCTGGTGATCAGATCCGTGGGAGATTGTCAGTGGTCAGATCCATGGCAGGTTATCAGTGATCAAATCTGAGTTGTCAGTTGTCAGATCTGTGGTGGGTTGTCAGTGGTCAGATCTGTGGTGGGTTGTCTGTGGTCAGATCTGTGGTGGGTTGTCAGTGGTCAGATTTGTAGTGCGTTGTCAGTGGTCAGATCTGTGGTGGGTTGTCAGTGATCAGATCTGTGGTGGGTTGTCAGTGGTCAGATAGGTGGCAGGTTGCCAGTGATTAAAACTGTGGTGGGTTGTCCGTGGTCAGATCTGTAGTGGGTTGTCAGTAATCAGATCTTTGGTGGGTGTGACACGGGGTCTTCCGTGGGCATAACACTACTCAGATAACACAGGATGAGGGTAAAACAGTGCGGCAATAATTTATTGAACCACAAAGCGGACAATAAACAGATAGAACAGTTCCAGCAAGTACCCAAGATGGTGGAACATTACAGTCTCACCCTTCCGCTGGCCCGCCGAGAATACAGTAGCTGTGATTTCGGGGCTTTCAGGGCCGACTACCCCCACCAGTGGCACCCCGCTTTTGGAGGGCCCCCAAAGAGAGAAGGTAACGACAAGCTTAGGAAACTAGCCGAGAGAAGTGAGGTCTGGGGCCAGGTGACCTGATTGCCCCAACCTGGATTCTTCAAGATGTCTCTGAGGGTTCAGCAATGGTCAGTGGAGCCGATCTGTATTCCTCCAGCTGGGGCCGAAGTCCCCTAAGCTGACATGCTGTAGAATGACACAGAATAGAGGCAGAGACCCCTTTTTTTATAGATCACAGTTGTCCTTGCAGCCATCATTCACAGGTCAAGGGTCAGGGATCAAGGTAGAAGGGGCTCATGACTCATTGTTTGAGCATTTAATCAACTTGTCAGTGGTCAGATCTGTGGTGGGTTATCAGCGGTCAGATCTGTGGTGGGTTGTCAGTGGTCAGATCTGTGGTGGGTTGTCAGTGGTCAGATCTGTGGTGGGTTGTCAGTGGTCAGATCTGTGGCGGGTTGTCTGTGGTCAGATCTGTGGTGGGTTGTCAGTGGTCAGATTTGTGGTGGGTTGTCAGTGGTCAGATTTGTGGTGGGTTGTCAGTGGTCAGATCTGTGGTGGGTTGTCAGTGGTCAGATCTGTGGTGGGTTGTCAGTGGTCAGATCTGTGGTGGGTTATCAGTGGTCAGATCTGTGGTGGGTTATCAGTGGTCAGATCTGTGGTGGGTTGTCAGTGGTCAGATCTGTAGTGGGTTGTCAGTGGTCAGATCTGTGGTGGGTTGTCAGTGGTCAGAGCTGTGGTGGGTTGTCTGTGGTCAGAGCTGTGGCGGGTTGTCAGTGGTCAGAGCTGTGGCGGGTTGTCAGTGGTCAGAGCTGTGGTGGGTTGTCAGTGGTCAGATCTGTGGTGGGTTGTCAGTGGTCAGATCGGTGGCGGGTTGTCAGTGGTCAGAGCTGTGGTGGGTTGTCAGTGGTCAGATCTGTGGTGGGTTGTCAGTGGTCAGAGCTGTGGTGGGTTGTCAGTGGTCTGATCTGTGGTGGGTTGTCAGTGGTCAGAGCTGAGGTGGGTTGTCAGTGGTCAGATCTGTGGTGGGTTGTCAGTGGTCAGAGCTGTGGCGGGTTGTCAGTGGTCAGAGCTGTGGCGGGTTGTCAGTGGTCAGATCTGTGGCGGGTTGTCAGTGGTCAGATCTGTAGTGGGTTGTCAGTAATCAGATCTGTGGTGGGTGTGACACGGGGTCTTCCGTGGGCATAACACTACTCAGACAATGCAGGGTGAGGGTAAAACAGTGCGGCAATAATTTATTGAACCACAAAGCAGCCAATAAACAGATAGAACAGTTCCAGCAAGTACCCAAGATGGTGCAACATTACACAGTCTCACCCTTCCGCTGGCCCGCCGAGAATACAGTAGCTGTGATTTCGGGCTTCCAGGGCCGACTACCCCCACCAGTGGCACCCCGCTTTTGGAGGGCCCCCAAAGAGAGAAGGTAACGACAAGCTTAGGAAACTAGCCGAGAGAAGTGAGGTCTGGGGCCAGGTGACCTGATTGCCCCAACCTGGATTCTTCAAGATGTCTCTGAGGGTTCAGCAATGGTCAGTGGAGCCGATCTGTATTCCTCCAGCTGGGGCCGAAGTCCCCTAAGCTGACATGCTGTAGAATGACACAGAATAGAGGCAGAGACCCCTTTTTTATAGATCACAGTTGTCCTTGCAGCCATCATTCACAGGTCAAGGGTCAGGGATCAAGGTAGAAGGGGCTCATGACTCATTGTTTGAGCATTTAATCAACTTGTCAGTGGTCAGATCTCTGGTGGGTTGTCAGTGGTCAGATCTGTGGTGGGTTATCAGTGGTCAGATCTGTGGTGGGTTGTCAGATCTGTGGTGGGTTGTCAGTGGTCAGATCTGTGGTGGGTTATCAGTGGTCAGATCTGTGGTGGGTTGTCAGTGGTCAGATCTGTGGTGGGTTATCAGTGGTCAGATCTGTGGCGGGTTGTCTGTGGTTAGATCTGTGGTGGGTTGTCAGTGGTCAGATCTGTGGTGGGTTATCAGTGGTCAGATCTGTGGTGGGTTGTCAGTGGTCAGATCTGTGGCGGGTTGTCAGTGGTCAGATCTGTGGTGGGTTGTCAGTGGTCAGAGCTGTGGTGAGTTGTCAGTGGTCAGAGCTGTGTTGGGTTGTCAGTGGTCAGATCTCTGGTGGGTTGTCAGAGGTCAGAGCTGTGGCGGGTTGTCAGTGGTCAGAGCTGTGGTGGGTTGTCAGTGGTGGGTTGTCAGTGGTCAGATCTGTGGTGGGTTGTCAGTGGTCAGAGCTGTGGTGGGTTGTCAGTGGTCAGATCTGTGGTGGATTGTCAGTGGTGGGTTGTCAGTGGTCAGAGCTGTGGTGGGTTGTCAGCAGTCAGATCTGTGGCGGGTTGTCAGTGGTCAGAGCTGTGGTGGGTTGTCAGTGGTCTGATCTGTGGTGGGTTGTCAGTGGTCAGATCTGTGGTGGGTTGTCTGTGGTCAGATCTGTGGTGGGTTGTCTGTGGTCAGATCTGTGGTGGGTTGTCAGTGGTCAGATTTGTAGTGCGTTGTCAGTGGTCAGATCTGTGGTGGGTTGTCAGTGGTCAGATCTGTGGTGGGTTGTCAGTGGTCAGATCTGTGGTAGTTTGTCAGTGGTCAGAGCTGTGGTGGGTTGGCAGTGGTCAGATCTGTGGTGGGTTGTCAGTGGTGGGTTGTCAGTGGTCAGATCAGTGGTGGGTTGTCAGTGGTCTGATCTGTGGTGGGTTGCCAGTGGTCAGATCTGTGGTGGGTTGTCAGTAGTCAGATCTGTGGTGGGTTGTCAGTGGTCAGATCTGTGGTGGGCTGTCAGTGGTCAGATCTGTGGTGGGTTGTCAGTGGTCAGATCTGTGGTGGGTTGTCTGTGGTCAGATCTGTGGTGGGTTGTCAGTGGTCAGATTTGTAGTGCGTTGTCAGTGGTCAGATCTGTGGTGGGTTGTCAGTGGTCAGATCGGTGGTAGGTTGTCAGTGGTAAGATTTGTGGTGGGTTGTCAGTGGTCAGATCTGTGGTGGATTGTCAGTGGTCAGATCTGTGGTGAGTTGTCAGTGGTCAGATCTGTGGTGGGTTGTCAGTGGTCAGAGCTGTGTTGGGTTGTCAGTGGTCAGATCTCTGGTGGGTTGTCAGAGGTCAGAGCTGTGGCGGGTTGTCAGTGGTCAGAGCTGTGGAGGGTTGTCAGTGGTGGGTTGTCAGTGGTCAGAGCTGTGGTGGGTTGTCAGTGGTCAGAGCTGTGGCGGGTTGTCAGTGGTCAGAGCTGTGGTGGGTTGTCAGTGGTCTGATCTGTGGTGGGTTGTCAGTGGTCAGATCTGTGGTGGGTTGTCTGTGGTCAGATCTGTGGTGGGTTGTCAGTGGTCAGATTTGTAGTGCGTTGTCAGTGGTCAGATCTGTGGTGGGTTGTCAGTGGTCAGATCTGTGGTGGGTTGTCAGTGGTCAGATCTGTGGTAGGTTGTCAGTGGTCAGATTTGTGGTGGGATGGCAGTGGTCAGATTTGTGGTGGGTTGTCAGTGGTCAGATCTGTGGTGGGTTGTCAGTGGTCAGATCTGTGGTGAGTTGTCAGTGGTCAGAGCTGTGGGGAGTTGTCAGTGGTCAGAGCTGTGGCGGGTTGTCAGTGGTCAGAGCTGTGGAGGGTTGTCAGTGGTGGGTTGTCAGTGGTCAGAGCTGTGGTGGGTTGTCAGTGGTCAGATCTGTGGTGGGTTGTCAGATCTATGGTGGGTTGTCAGTGGTCAGATCTGTGGCGGGTTGTCAGTGGTCAGAGCTGTGGTGGGTTGTCAGTGGTCAGATCTCTGGTGGGTTGTCAGTGGTCAGAGCTGTGGCGGGTTGTCAGTGGTCAGAGCTGTGGTGGGTTGTCAGTGGTCAGAGCTGTGGTAGGTTGTCAGTGGTCAGATCTGTGGTGGGTTGTCAGTGGTGGGTTGTCAGTGGTCAGATCTGTGGTGGGTTGTCAGTGGTCAGATCTGTGGTGGGTTGTCTGTGGTCAGATCTGTGGTGGGTTGTCAGTGGTCAGATTTGTAGTGCGTTGTCAGTGGTCAAATCTGTGGTGGGTTGTCAGTGGTCAGATCTGTGGTGGGTTGTCAGTGGTCAGATCTGTGGTAGGTTGTCAGTGGTCAGATTTGTGGTGGGTTGTCAGTGGTCAGATCTGTGGTGGGTTGTCAGTGGTCAGATCTGTGGTGAGTTGTCAGTGGTCAGATCTGTGGTGGGTTGTCAGTGGTCAGAGCTGTGGTGAGTTGTCAGTGGTCAGAGCTGTGTTGGGTTGTCAGTGGTCAGATCTCTGGTGGGTTGTCAGAGGTCAGAGCTGTGGCGGGTTGTCAGTGGTCAGAGCTGTGGAGGGTTGTCAGTGGTGGGTTGTCAGTGGTCAGAGCTGTGGTGGGTTGTCAGTGGTCAGATCTGTGGTGGGTTGTCAGATCTGTGGTGGGTTGTCTGTGGTCAGATCTGTGGTGGGTTGTCAGTGGTCAGAGCTGTGGTGGGTTGTCAGTGGTCAGATCTCTGGTGGGTTGTCAGTGGTCAGAGCTGTGGCGGGTTGTCAGTGGTCAGAGCTGTGGTGGGTTGTCAGTGGTCAGAGCTGTGGTAGGTTGTCAGTGGTCAGATCTGTGGTGGGTTGTCAGTGGTGGGTTATCAGTGGTCAGAGCTGTGGTGGGTTGTCAGTGGTCAGATCTGTGGCGGGTTGTCAGTGGTCAGAGCTGTGGTGGCTTGTCAGTGGTCTGATCTGTGGTGGGTTGTCAGTGGTCAGATCTGTGGTGGGTTGTCAGTGGTCAGATCTGTGGTGGGTTGTCAGTGGTCAGATCTGTGGTGAGTTGTCAGTGGTCAGATCTGTGGTGGGTTGTCAGTGGTCAGAGCTGTGGTGAGTTGTCAGTGGTCAGAGCTGTGTTGGGTTGTCAGTGGTCAGATCTCTGGTGGGTTGTCAGAGGTCAGAGCTGTGGCGGGTTGTCAGTGGTCAGAGCTGTGGAGGGTTGTCAGTGGTGGGTTGTCAGTGGTCAGAGCTGTGGTGGGTTGTCAGTGGTCAGATCTGTGGTGGGTTGTCAGATCTGTGGTGGGTTGTCTGTGGTCAGATCTGTGGTGGGTTGTCAGTGGTCAGAGCTGTGGTGGGTTGTCAGTGGTCAGATCTCTGGTGGGTTGTCAGTGGTCAGAGCTGTGGCGGGTTGTCAGTGGTCAGAGCTGTGGTGGGTTGTCAGTGGTCAGAGCTGTGGTAGGTTGTCAGTGGTCAGATCTGTGGTGGGTTGTCAGTGGTGGGTTATCAGTGGTCAGAGCTGTGGTGGGTTGTCAGTGGTCAGATCTGTGGCGGGTTGTCAGTGGTCAGAGCTGTGGTGGCTTGTCAGTGGTCTGATCTGTGGTGGGTTGTCAGTGGTCAGATCTGTGGTGGGTTGTCAGTGGTCAGATCTGTGGTGGGTTGTCAGTGGTCAGATCTGTGGTGGGTTGTCTGTGGTCAGATCTGTGGTGGGTTGTCAGTGGTCAGATTTGTAGTGCGTTGTCAGTGGTCAGATCTGTGGTGGGTTGTCAGTGGTCAGATCTGTGGTGGGTTTTCAGTGGTCAGATCTGTGGTAGGTTGTCAGTGGTCAGACTTGTGGTGGGTTGTCAGTGGTCAGATCTGTGGTGAGTTGTCAGTGGTCAGATCTGTGGTGGGTTGTCAGTGGTCAGAGCTGTGTTGGGTTGTCAGTGGTCAGATCTCTGGTGGGTTGTCAGAGGTCAGAGCTGTGGCGGGTTGTCAGTGGTCAGAGCTGTGGAGGGTTGTCAGTGGTCAGAGCTGTGGAGGGTTGTCAGTGGTGGGTTGTCAGTGGTCAGAGCTGTGGTGGGTTGTCAGTGGTCAGATCTGTGGTGGGTTGTCAGATCTGTGGTGGGTTGTCAGTGGTCAGATCTGTGACGGGTTGTCAGTGGTCAGAGCTGTGGAGGGTTGTCAGTGGTGGGTTGTCAGTGGTCAGAGCTGTGGTGGGTTGTCAGTGGTCAGATCTGTGGAGGGTTGTCAGTGGTGAGTTGTCAGTGGTCAGAGCTGTGGCGGGTTGTCAGTGGTCAGAGCTGTGGAGGGTTGTCAGTGGTGGGTTGTCAGTGGTCAGAGCTGTGGTGGGTTGTCAGTGGTCAGATCTGTGGTGGGTTGTCAGATCTGTGGTGGGTTGTCAGTGGTCAGATCTGTGACGGGTTGTCAGTGGTCAGAGCTGTGGTGGGTTGTCAGTGGTCAGATCTCTGGTAGGTTGTCAGTGGTCAGAGCTGTAGCGGGTTGTCAGTGGTCAGAGCTGTGGTGGGTTGTCAGTGGTCAGAGCTGTGGTAGGTTGTCAGTGGTCAGATCTGTGGTGGGTTGTCAGTGGTGGGTTGTCAGTGGTCAGAGCTGTGGCGGGTTGTCAGTGGTCAGATCTGTGGCGGGTTGTCAGTGGTCAGAGCTGTGGTGGGTTGTCAGTGGTCTGATCTGTGGTGGGTTGTCAGTGGTCAGATCTGTGGTAGGTTGTCTGTGGTCAGATCTGTGGTGGGTTGTCTGTGGTCAGATCTGTGGTGGGTTGTCAGTGGTCAGATTTGTAGTGCGTTGTCAGTGGTCAGATCTGTGGTGGGTTGTCAGTGGTCAGATCTGTGGTGGGTTGTCAGTGGTCAGATCTGTGGTAGGTTGTCAGTGGTCAGATTTGTGGTGGGTTGTCAGGGGTCAGATTTGTGGTGGGTTGTCAGTGGTCAGATCTGTGGTGAGTTGTCAGTGGTCAGAGCTGTGGGGAGTTGTCAGTGGTCAGAGCTGTGGCGGGTTGTCAGTGGTCAGAGCTGTGGAGGGTTGTCAGTGGTGGGTTGTCAGTGGTCAGAGCTGTGGTGGGTTGTCAGTGGTCAGATCTGTGGTGGGTTGTCAGATCTGTGGTGGGTTGTCAGTGGTCAGATCTGTGGCGGGTTGTCAGTGGTCAGAGCTGTGGTGGGTTGTCAGTGGTCAGATTTGTGGTGGGTTGTCAGGGGTCAGATTTGTGGTGGGTTGTCAGTGGTCAGATCTGTGGTGAGTTGTCAGTGGTCAGAGCTGTGGGGAGTTGTCAGTGGTCAGAGCTGTGGCGGGTTGTCAGTGGTCAGAGCTGTGGAGGGTTGTCAGTGGTGGGTTGTCAGTGGTCAGAGCTGTGGTGGGTTGTCAGTGGTCAGATCTGTGGTGGGTTGTCAGATCTGTGGTGGGTTGTCAGTGGTCAGATCTGTGGCGGGTTGTCAGTGGTCAGAGCTGTGGTGGGTTGTCAGTGGTCAGATCTCTGGTGGGTTGTCAGTGGTCAGAGCTGTGGCGGGTTGTCAGTGGTCAGAGCTGTAGTGGGTTGTCAGTGGTCAGAGCTGTGGTGGGTTGTCAGTGGTCAGAGCTGTGGAGGGTTGTCAGTGGTGGGTTGTCAGTGGTCAGAGCTGTGGTGGGTTGTCAGTGGTCAGATCTGTGGTGGGTTGTCTGTGGTCAGATCTGTGGTGGGTTGTCAGTGGTCAGATTTGTAGTGCGTTGTCAGTGGTCAGATCTGTGGTGGGTTTTCAGTGGTCAGATCTGTGGTGGGTTGTCAGTGGTCAGATCTGTGGTAGGTTGTCAGTGGTCAGATTTGTGGTGGGTTGTCAGTGGTCAGATCTGTGGTGGGTTGTCAGTGGTCAATCTGTGGTGAGTTGTCAGTGGTCAGATCTGTGGTGGGTTGTCAGTGGTCAGAGCTGTGGTGAGTTGTCAGTGGTCAGAGCTGTGTTGGGTTGTCATTGGTCAGATCTCTGGTGGGTTGTCAGAGGTCAGAGCTGTGGCGGGTTGTCAGTGGTCAGAGCTGTGGAGGGTTGTCAGTGGTGGGTTGTCAGTGGTCAGAGCTGTGGTGGGTTATCAGTGGTCAGATCTGTGGTGGGTTGTCTGTGGTCAGATCTGTGGTGGGTTGTCTGTGGTCAGATCTGTGGTGGGCTGTCTGTGGTCAGATCTGTGGTGGGTTGTCAGTGGTCAGATTTGTAGTGCGTTGTCAGTGGTCAGATCTGTGGTGGGTTGTCAGTGGTCAGATCTGTGGTGGGTTGTCAGTGGTCAGATCTGTGGTAGGTTGTCAGTGGTCAGATTTGTGGTGGGTTGTCAGTGGTCAGATTTGTGGTGGGTTGTCAGTGGTCAGATCTGTGGTGGGTTGTCAGTGGTCAGATGTGTGGTGAGTTGTCAGTGGTCAGAGCTGTGGGGAGTTGTCAGTGGTCAGAGCTGTGGCGGGTTGTTAGTGGTCAGATCTGTGGTGGGTTGTCAGATCTGTGGTGGGTTGTCAGTGGTAAGATCTGTGGCGGGTTGTCAGTGGTCAGAGCTGTGGTGGGTTGTCAGTGGTCAGATCTCTGGTGGGTTGTCAGTGGTCAGATCTGTGGTGGGTTGTCAGTGGTCAGAGCTGTGGCGGGTTGTCAGTGGTCAGAGCTGTGGTGGGTTGTCAGTGGTCAGAGCTGTGGTAGGTTGTCAGTGGTCAGATCTGTGGTGGGTTGTCAGTGGTGGGTTGTCAGTGGTCAGATCTGTGGTGGGTTGTCAGTGGTCAGATCTGTCGTGGGTTGTCTGTGGTCAGCTCTGTGGTGGGTTGTCAGTGGTCAGATTTGTAGTGCGTTGTCAGTGGTCAGATCTGTGGTGGGTTGTCAGTGGTCAGATCTGTGGTGGGTTGTCAGTGGTCAGATCTGTGGTGGGTTGTCAGTGGTCAGATCTGTGGTAGGTTGTCAGTGGTCAGATTTGTGGTGGGTTGTCAGTGGTCAGATCTGTGGTGGGTTGTCAGTGGTCAGATTTGTGGTGAGTTGTCAGTGGTCAGATCTGTGGTGGGTTGTCAGTGGTCAGAGCTGTGGTGAGTTGTCAGTGGTCAGAGCTGTGTTGGGTTGTCAGTGGTCAGATCTCTGGTGGGTTGTCAGAGGTCAGAGCTGTGGCGGGTTGTCAGTGGTCAGAGTTGTGGAGGGTTGTCAGTGGTGGGTTGTCAGTGGTCAGAGCTGTGGTGGGTTGTCAGTGGTCAGATCTGTGGTGGGTTGTCAGATCTGTGGTGGGTTGTCAGTGGTCAGAGCTGTGGTGGGTTGTCAGTGGTCAGATCTCTGGTGGGTTGTCAGTGGTCAGAGCTGTGGCGGGTTGTCAGTGGTCAGAGCTGTGGTAGGTTGTCAGTGGTCAGAGCTGTGGTAGGTTGTCAGTGGTCAGATCTGTGGTGGGTTGTCAGTGGTGGGTTGTCAGTGGTCAGAGCTGTGGTGGGTTGTCAGTGGTCAGATCTGTGGCGGGTTGTCAGTGGTCAGAGCTGTGGTGGGTTGTCAGTGGTCTGATCTGTGGTGGGTTGTCAGTGGTCAGATCTGTGGTGGGTTGTCTGTGGTCAGATCTGTGGTGGGTTGTCAGTGGTCAGATTTGTAGTGCGTTCTCAGTGGTCAGATCTGTGGTGGGTTGTCAGTGGTCAGATCTGTGGTGGGTTGTCAGTGGTCAGATCTGTGGTAGGTTGTCAGTGGTCAGATTTGTAGTGGGTTGTCAGTGGTCAGATCTGTGGTGGGTTGTCAGTGGTCAGATCTGTGGTGAGTTGTCAGTGGTCAGAGCTGTGGGGAGTTGTCAGTGGTCAGAGCTGTGGCGGGTTGTCAGTGGTCAGAGCTGTGGAGGGTTGTCAGTGGTGGGTTGTCAGTGGTCAGAGCTGTGGTGGGTTGTCAGTGGTCAGATCTGTGGTGGGTTGTCAGATCTGTGGTGGGTTGTCAGTGGTCAGATCTGTGGCGGGTTGTCAGTGGTCAGAGCTGTGGTTGGTTGTCAGTGGTCAGATCTCTGGTGGGTTGTCAGAGGTCAGAGCTGTGGTGAGTTGTCAGTGGTCAGAGCTGTGGTGGGTTGTCAGTGGTCAGAGCTGTGGTGGGTTGTCAGTGGTCAGAGCTGTGGTTGGTTGTCAGTGGTCAGATCTCTGGTGGGTTGTCAGAGGTCAGAGCTGTGGTGAGTTGTCAGTGGTCAGATCTGTGGTGAGTTGTCAGTGGTCAGATCTCTGGTGGGTTGTCAGAGGTCAGAGCTGTGGTGAGTTGTCAGTGGTCAGAGCTGTGGTGGGTTGTCAGTGGTCAGAGCTGTGGTGGGTTGTCAGTGGTCAGATCTCTGGTGGGTTGTCAGAGGTCAGAGCTGTGGAGGGTTGTCAGTGGTCAGATCTGTGGTGAGTTGTCAGTGGTCAGATCTCTGGTGGGTTGTCAGAGGTCAGAGCTGTGGTGAGTTGTCAGTGGTCAGATTTGTGGTGGGTTGTCAGTGGTCAGATCTGTGGTGGGTTGTCAGCGGTCAAAGCTGTGGCGGGTTGTCAGTGGTCAGATCTGTGGTGGGTTGTCAGATCTGTGGTGGGTTGTCAGTGGTCAGATCTGTGGCGGGTTGTCAGTGGTCAGAGCTGTGGTTGGTTGTCAGTGGTCAGATCTCTGGTGGGTTGTCAGAGGTCAGAGCTGTGGTGAGTTGTCAGTGGTCAGAGCTGTGGTGGGTTGTCAGTGGTCAGAGCTGTGGTGGGTTGTCAGTGGTCAGAGCTGTGGTTGGTTGTCAGTGGTCAGATCTCTGGTGGGTTGTCAGAGGTCAGAGCTGTGGTGAGTTGTCAGTGGTCAGATCTGTGGTGAGTTGTCAGTGGTCAGATCTCTGGTGGGTTGTCAGAGGTCAGAGCTGTGGTGAGTTGTCAGTGGTCAGAGCTGTGGTGGGTTGTCAGTGGTCAGAGCTGTGGTGGGTTGTCAGTGGTCAGATCTCTGGTGGGTTGTCAGAGGTCAGAGCTGTGGAGGGTTGTCAGTGGTCAGATCTGTGGTGAGTTGTCAGTGGTCAGATCTCTGGTGGGTTGTCAGAGGTCAGATCTGTGGTGGGTTGTCAGTGGTCAGAGCTGTGGTTGGTTGTCAGTGGTCAGAGCTGTGGTGGGTTGTCAGAGGTCAGAGCTGTGGTGAGTTGTCAGTGGTCAGATCTGTGGTGAGTTGTCAGTGGTCAGATCTCTGGTGGGTTGTCAGAGGTCAGATTTGTGGTGGGTTGTCAGTGGTCAGATCTGTGGTGGGTTGTCAGCGGTCAAAGCTGTGGCGGGTTGTCAGTGGTCTGATCTGTGGTGGGTTGTCAGTGGTGGTGTCTGTGTCTTCACAGGAATGGAGAAGCCTGGAGGTCGGACCGCATAATTATGAACAAGGAGGTTCTGAACCTAAAGGGGGTAAAGAAGTTCCTGCCGTTCCTGGACGAGGTCGCTGCCGACTTCGTCTCCCTCATGCAAAGGAGGATAAACAAGAACACAAGAGGCGCCCTGACCGTGGACCTGTACGCCGACCTTTTCAGATTCACACTAGAGGGTCAGTAACATCGGATACACCACCGCTATAACCCAGGCATCTCCTGTATATAATTATATATGTACAGCTGGTATAACCTGGGCGTCTCCTGTATATAATTCTATATGTACAGTTGGTATACCCTGGGTATCTCCTGTATATAATTATATATGTACAGCTGGTATAACCTGGGTATCTCCTGTATATAATTATATATGTACAGCTGGTATAACCTGGGTATCTCCGGTATATAATTCTATATGTACAGTTGGTATAACCTGGGCATCTCCTGTATATAATTATATATGTACAGCTGGTATAACCTGGGCGTCTCCTGTATATAATTCTATATGTACAGTTGGTATACCCTGGGTATCTCCTGTATATAATTATATATGTACAGCTGGTATAACCTGGGTATCTCCTGTATATAATTATATATGTACAGCTGGTATAACCTGGGTATCTCCGGTATATAATTCTATATGTACAGTTGGTATACCCTGGGTATCTCCTGTATATAATTATATATGTACAGCTGGTATAACCTGGGTATCTCCTGTATATAATTATATATGTACAGCTGGTATAACCTAGGTATCTCCGGTATATAATTATATATGTACAGTCATGGCCAAAAGTTTTGAGAATGACACCACAATGATCTTTTCCCATGATCTGCTGGCCTCTGGTTTTTATTAGTGTTTGTCTGATGTTTATATCACATACAGAAATATAATTGCAATCATATTATGAGGACCAATAGGTTATATTGACAGTTAGAATGAGTCAATATTTGCAGTGTTGCCCCTTCTTCTTCAAGACCTCTGTAATTCTCCCTGGCTGCTCTCAATCAACTTTTGGACCAAATCCTGACTGATAGCAGTCCATTCTTGCATAATCAATGCTTGCATTTTTCCAGAATTTGTTGGTTTTTGTTTGTCCACCCGTCTCTTGATGATTGACCACAAGGTCTCAATGGGATTAAGATCTGGGGAGTTTCCAGGCCATGGACCCAAAATCTCTATGTTTTGTTCCATGAGCCATTTTGTTATCACCTTTGCTTTATGGCAAGGTGCTCCATCATGCTGGAAAAGGCATTTTTGGGCGCCAAACTGCTCTTGGACGGTTGGGAGAAGTTGCTCTTGGAGGACCTTCTGGTACCATTCTTTATTCATGGCTGTGTTTTTAGGCAAGACTGTGAGTGAGCCGATTCCCTTGGCTGAGAAGCAACCCCACACATGAATGGTTTCAGGATGCTTTACAGTTGGCATGAGACAAGACTGGTGGTAGCGCTCACCTCTTCTTCTCCGAATAAGCTGTTTTCCAGATGTCCCAAACAATCGAAAAGGGGATTCATCAGAGAAAATGACTTTGCCCCAGTCCTCAGCAGTCCACTCCCTGTACATTTTCCAGAATATCAGTCGGTCCCTGATGTTTTTTCTGGAGAGATGTGGCTTCTTTGCTGCCCTCCTTGAAACCAGCCCTTGCTCAAAGAGTCTCCGCCTCACAGTGTGTGCAGAAGCACTCACACCAGCCTGCTGCCATTCCTGAGCAAGCTCGGCACTGCTGGTAGTCCGATCCCGCAGCTGAAACAGTTTTAAGATACAGTCCTGGCGCTTGCTGGTCTTTCTTGGGCGCCCTGGAGCCTTTTTGACAACAATGGAAGCTCTCTCCTTGAAGCTCTTGATGATGCGATAGATTGTTGACTGAGGTGCAATCTTTGTAGCTGCGATACTCTTCCCTGTTAGGCCATTCTTGCGCAGTGCAATGATGGCTGCACATGTTTCTTTAGAGATAACCATGGTTAACTGAAGAGAAACAATGATACCAAGAACCAGCCTCCTTTTAAAGTGTCCAGTGATGTCATTCTTACTTAATCATGACTGATTGATCGCCAGCCCTGTCCTCATCAACACCCACACCTGTGTTAATGGATAAATCACTAAAACGATGTTAGCTGCTCCTTTTAAGGCAGGACTGCAATGATGTTGAAATGTGTTTTGGGGGTTAAAGTTCATTTTCTGGGCAAAAATTGACTTTGCAAGTACAGTAATTGCTGTTAAGCTGATCACTCTTTGACATTCAGGAGTATATGCAAATTGCCATTACAAAAAATGAAGCAGTAAACTTTGGAAAAATTACTATTTGTCTCATTCTCAATACTTTTGGCCATGACTGTACAGCTGGTATACCCTGGGTATCTCCTGTATATAATTATATATGTACAGCTGGTATAACCTGGGTATCTCCTGTATATAATTATATATGTACAGCTGGTATAACCTGGGTATCTCCTGTATATAATTATATATGTACAGCTGGTATACCCTGGGCATCTCCTGTATATAATTATATATGTACAGCTGGTATAACCTGGGTATCTCAATGTATATAATTACATATGTACAGCTGGTATAACCTGTGTATCTCTGTATATAATTATATATGTACAGCTGGTATAACCTGGGTATCTCCTGTATATAATTATATATGTACAGCTGGTATAACCTGGGTATCTCCTGTATATAATTATATATGTACAGCTGGTATAACCTGGGTATCTCCTGTATATAATTATATATGTACAGCTGGTATAACCTGGGTATCTCCTGTATATAATTATATATGTACAGCTGGTATAACCTGGACATCTCCTGTATATAATTATATATGTACAGCTGGTATACCCTGGGCATCTCCTGTATATAATTATATATGTACAGCTGGTATAACCTGGGTATCTCCTGTATATAATTATATATGTACAGCTGGTATAACCTGGGCATCTCCTGTATATAATTATATATGTACAGCTGGTATAACCTGGGTATCTCAATGTATATAATTACATATGTACAGCTGGTATAACCTGGGCATCTCCTGTATATAATTATATATGTACAGCTGGTATAACCTGTGCATCTCTGTATAGAATTATATATGTACAGCTGGTATAACCTGGGTATCTCAATGTATATAATTACATATGTACAGCTGGTATAACCTGTGCATCTCTGTATATAATTATATATGTACAGCTGGTATAACCTGTGCATCTCTGTATAGAATTATATATGTACAGCTGGTATAACCTGGGCATCTCTGTATATAATTATATATGTACAGCTGGCATAACCTGGGCATCTCCTATATATAATTATATATGTACAGATGGTATAACCTGGGCATCTCCTGTATATAATTATATATGTACAGCTGGTATAACCTGTGCATCTCTGTATAGAATTATATATGTACAGCTGGTATAACTTGGGTATCTCAATGTATATAATTACATATGTACAGCTGGTATAACCTGTGCATCTCTGTATATAATTATATATGTACAGCTGGTATAACCTGTGCATCTCTGTATAGAATTATATATGTACAGCTGGTATAACCTGGGCATCTCCTGTATATAATTATATATGTACAGCTGGTATAACCTGGGCATCTCCTATATATAATTATATATGTACAGCTGGTATAACCTGGGTATCTCAATGTATATAATTACATATGTACAGCTGGTATAACCTGTGCATCTCTGTATATAATTATATATGTACAGCTGGCATAACCTGGGCATCTCCTATATATAATTATATATGTACAGATGGTATAACCTGGGCATCTCCTGTATATAATTATATATGTACAGCTGGTATAACCTGGATATCTCCAGTATATAATTATATAGGTACAGCTGGTATAACCTGGGCATCTCCTGTATATAATTATATATGTACAGCCGGTATAACTTGGGCATCTCCTGTATATAATTATATATGTACAGCTGGTATAACCTGGGCATCTCCCCGTGTATAACATGTTGATACAGCTGGTGTAACCTGGGCATCTCCCGGTGTATAACATGTTGATACAGCTGGTATAACCTGGGCATCTCCCGGTGTATAACATGTTGATACAGCTGGTATAACCTGGGCATCTCCCGGTGTATAACATGTTGATACAGCTGGTATAACCTGGGCATCTCCCGATGTATAACATGTTGATACAGCTGGTATAACCTGGGCATCTCCCGGTGTATAACATGTTGATACAGCTGGTGTAACCTGGGCATCTCCCGGTGTATAACATGTTGATACAGCTGGTATAACCTGGGCATCTCCCGGTGTATAACATGTTGATACAGCTGGTGTAACCTGGGCATCACCCGGTGTATAACATGTTGATACAGCTGGTGTAACCTGGGCATCTCCCGGTGTATAACATGTTGATACAGCTGGTATAACCTGGGCATCTCCCGGTGTATAACATGTTGATACAGCTGGTATAACTTGGGCATCTCCCGGTGTATAACATGTTGATACAGCTGGTGTAACCTGGGCATCTCCCGGTGTATAACATGTTGATACAGCTGGTGTAACCTGGGCATCTCCCGGTGTATAACATGTTGATACAGCTGGTGTAACCTGGGCATCTCCCGGTGTATAACATGTTGATACAGCTGGTATAACCTGGGCATCTCCCGGTGTATAACATGTTGATACAGCTGGTATAACCTGGGCATCTCCCGGTGTATAACATGTTGATACAGCTGGTGTAACCTGGGCATCACCCGGTGTATAACATGTTGATACAGCTGGTGTAACCTGGGCATCTCCCGGTGTATAACATGTTGATACAGCTGGTATAACCTGTGCATCTCCCGGTGTATAACATGTTGATACAGCTGGTGTAACCTGGGCATATCCCGGTGTATAACATGTTGATA
This sequence comes from Phyllobates terribilis, assembly GCF_046119375.1. Taxonomy (NCBI): domain Eukaryota; kingdom Metazoa; phylum Chordata; class Amphibia; order Anura; family Dendrobatidae; genus Phyllobates; species Phyllobates terribilis. Next base: position 810,332,870 of record NW_027362764.1, on the reverse strand, counting down.
CAGCTGGTGTAACCTGGGCATCTCCCGGTGTATAACATGTTGATACAGCTGGTGTAACCTGGGCATCTCCCGGTGTATAACATGTTGATACAGCTGGTGTAACCTGGGCATCTCCCGGTGTATAACATGTTGATACAGCTGGTGTAACCTGGGCATCTCCCGGTGTATAACATGTTGATACAGCTGGTGTAACCTGGGCATATCCCGGTGTATAACATGTTGATACAGCTGGTGTAACCTGGGCATCTCCCCGTGTATAACATGTTGATACAGCTGGTGTAACCTGGGCATATCCCGGTGTATAACATGTTGATACAGCTGGTGTAACCTGGGCATCACCCGGTGTATAACATGTTGATACAGCTGGTGTAACCTGGGCATCTCCCGGTGTATAACATGTTGATACAGCTGGTATAACCTGGGCATCTCCCGGTGTATAACATGTTGATACAGCTGGTGTAACCTGGGCATCTCCCGGTGTATAACATGTTGATACAGCTGGTGTAACCTGGGCATCTCCCGGTGTATAACATGTTGATACAGCTGGTATAACCTGGGCATCTACCGGTGTATAACATGTTGATACAGCTGGTGTAACCTGGGCATCTCCCGGTGTATAACATGTTGATACAGCTGGTGTAACCTGGGCATCTCCCGGTGTATAACATGTTGATACAGCTGGTGTAACCTGGGCATCTCCCGGTGTATAACATGTTGATACAGCTGGTATAACCTGGGCATCTCCCGGTGTATAACATGTTGATACAGCTGGTGTAACCTGGGCATCTCCCGGTGTATAACATGTTGATACAGCTGGTGTAACCTGGGCATCTCCCGGTGTATAACATGTTGATACAGCTGGTGTAACCTGGGCATCTCCCGGTGTATAACATGTTGATACAGCTGGTATAACCTGGGCATCTCCCGGTGTATAACATGTTGATACAGCTGGTGTAACCTGGGCATCTCCCGGTGTATAACATGTTGATACAGCTGGTGTAACCTGGGCATCTCCCGGTGTATAACATGTTGATACAGCTGGTGTAACCTGGGCATCACCCGGTGTATAACATGTTGATACAGCTGGTGTAACCTGGGCATCTCCCCGTGTATAACATGTTGATACAGCTGGTGTAACCTGGGCATCTCCCGGTGTATAACATGTTGATACAGCTGGTGTAACCTGGGCATCACCCGGTGTATAACATGTTGATACAGCTGGTGTAACCTGGGCATCTCCCGGTGTATAACATGTTGATACAGCTGGTGTAACCTGGGCATCTCCCGGTGTATAACATGTTGATACAGCTGGTGTAACCTGGGCATCTCCCAGTGTATAACATGTTGATACAGCTGGTATAACCTGGGCATCTCCCGGTGTATAACATGTTGATACAGCTGGTGTAACCTGGGCATCTCCCGGTGTATAACATGTTGATACAGCTGGTATAACCTGGGCATCTCCCGGTGTATAACATGTTGATACAACTGGTGTAACCTGGGCATCTCCCGGTGTATAACATGTTGATACAGCTGGTGTAACCTGGGCATCTCCCGGTGTATAACATGTTGATACAGCTGGTGTAACCTGGGCATCTCCCGGTGTATAACATGTTGATACAGCTGGTGTAACCTGGGCATCTCCCCGTGTATAACATGTTGATACAGCTGGTATAACCTGGGCATCTCCCGGTGTATAACATGTTGATACAGCTGGTGTAACCTGGGCATCTCCCTGTGTATAACATGTTGATACAGCTGGTGTAACCTGGGCATCTCCCCGTGTATAACATGTTGATACAGCTGGTGTAACCTGGGCATCTCCCGGTGTATAACATGTTGATACAGCTGGTATAACCCGGGCATCTCCCGGTGTATAACATGTTGATACAGCTGGTATAACCTGGGCATCTCCCCGTGTATAACATGTTGATACAGCTGGTGTAACCTGGGCATCTCCCGGTGTATAACATGTTGATACAGCTGGTGTAACCTGGGCATCTCCCCGTGTATAACATGTTGATACAGCTGGTGTAACCTGGGCATCTCCCGGTGTATAACATGTTGATACAGCTGGTGTAACCTGGGCATCTCCCCGTGTATAACATGTTGATACAGCTGGTATAACCTGGGCATCTCCCCGTGTATAACATATTGATACAGCTGGTATAACCTGGGCATCTCCCGGTGTATAACATGTTGATACAGCTGGTGTAACCTGGGCATCTCCCCGTGTATAACATGTTGATACAGCTGGTATAACCCGGGCATGTATGGTTCTCACCGTGTATTGGATTTTGCAGCCAGCAGTTACGTCTTGTATGGGCAACGTCTTGGACTTCTGGAGGAACATCCAAACCAGGAGTCCCTGCGGTTTATCAGTGCAGTGGAGACAATGATAAAGACCACCCTTCCACTGATCTACTTCCCCCACCAGCTGATGAGACTGTCAGACAGCCACATATGGAGGGAACATATGAAGTCCTGGGACATTATATTCGAGCAGGGTGAGTCCTCACAGGTCCTGGAGATCATCTTCTGCCCGGTGTGCACCATCTCACCTCTCCTTTCCCCGATCTCCCTGCAGCAGATCGGTGCATCCAGAACATTTACCAGGAGTTCTGTCTGGGTCAGGAGCGTGGATACTCTGGGATAATGGCGGAGCTGCTGCTACAGGGAGAACTTCCACTGGACTCTATAAAAGCCAATATCACCGAGCTGATGGCTGGAGGAGTGGACACGGTGAGAGGGGCTCACGGTCCAGTGGTCTGCTACTGGTTACGTGGTGGTTGTACATGATGGTGGATCACCAGCTAATATCTCACATTTCTGGTGGTATGCAGCTCTTCACGGCGGTGAGGATGACTTGCACAAACTGCAGACTATCTGATGCGTGGAAGTGTTTCCATTCTCCACTGATGGCAGATATGGGCATATTGATTTTCAACATGCCGAATCCTCTGTTCTCATGGAGAAAAGCTCCTGATGGGCCACTTCCCTTCTGTATTAAGAAAACGAGAAGCTGGTTGGTTGGGGGGGGGGGTGGGGTCGGAGATGTTCTGTCATCTGCAGTATATGGCCTCCTCAAGGTACAATAGTGAACAAGTGACCGATAAATGTCTCAAACTTAATATATTGGGGTTATGTTCCAGATGTGTTACTGTATATACTCAATATGAAATGGCCTCCATGTTCATCCTCTTCATCCCCTTTTTCGGGTCTTGTGTTTGACTCTTGTCTACTTGCCCCCACAGATGGCCATGCCCTTACATTCCATCAACCTTCTCTATATCTTGTGTATAACTCTTGTCTAATTGCCCCCGAAGATGGCTAAGCCCTTAACTCTTCTTTCCATTTTTGGGGTCTTGTGTTTGTCTCTTGTCTACTTGCCCCCACAAATGGCCATGCCATTACTTTAAATCACCTTCTTCTTGGGGTTTTGTGGTGTTTGACTCTAGTCTATTTGCCGCTGTACATAGCAATGCTCTGAACACTTCACCCCCTTTTTCGGGTCTTGTGTTTGACTCTTGTCTGCTTGTCCCCACAGAGGGCCATGTCCTTACTTACAATCACTTTCTTGGAATCTGGTTGTGTCTACTTGCCCCCACAGATGGCCATGCGCTTACTCTTTATCCCCTTTTTGGGGTCTTGCGTTTGACTCTTGTCTACTTGTCCCCACAGATGGCCATGCGCTTACTCTTCATCCACTTTTTGGAGTCTTGTGTTTGACTCGTCTACTTACCCCCACAGATGGCCATGCCCTTACTCTTTATCCCCTTTTTGGGGTCTTGCGTTTGACTCTTGTCTACTTGTCCCCACAGATGGCCATGCGCTTACTCTTCATCCACTTTTTGGGGTCTTGTGTTTGACTCGTCTACTTGCCCCCACAGATGGCAATGCCCTTACTCTTCATCCCCTTCTTGGGGTCTTGCGTTTGACTCTTGTCTATTTGTCCTCACAGATGGCCATGACCTTACTCTTCATCCCCTTCTTGGGGTCTTGTGACTGACTCTTGTCTACTTGCCCCCACAGATGGCCATGACATTACTCTTCATCACCTATTTGGGGTCTTGTGTTTGACCCATCTACTTGCCCCGCAGATGGCCATGCCCTCACTCTTCATCCCCCTCATGGTGTCTTGTTGTGTCTGCTTGCTCCCACAGATGGCCATGCCCTTACACTTCATTCCCTTCTTGGGGTCTTGTGTTTGGGGTCTTGCAGAGTCAGGCCCATACTATTCACCATCATTCCCAGGAATCTGTTGTGTTTGATTTTTTTGTCTCGCCTTAACGCCATCCACCAAGATGACCATGCCCTTATTCTTTACTTCCAATCCTAGGAGTCTGTTATGTTTGACTCCTCTTCTTGCCCCTGCTGTGAGCCATACCTTTATATTTTACTCCAATTCCTGGGCATCCGTTGTGTCTAACGTTAGTCTTCTTGTCTCTGCAGATGCCCTTGCCCTTAACTCTTCACCGTTTCATGGGCGTCTAAAGTGTCTGACTTGTGTTTTCTTGTTCCCACAGATGCCGAAGCCCTTACTCTTCCCCCTTATTCCTCAGCATCTTACCTTCAATCCTGGGAATATATTGTCTGACTTATGCCTTCTTGCCCCTGCAGACGGCCATGCCCTTACTCTTCACCCTCTTTGAACTGGCCAGAAATCCATCTGTACAGAGAGAACTCAGGGATGAGGTTCGCAAAGCAGAGGCCCAAAACCCTCAAGACTTGAACCAGCTACTGAACCTCATGCCTCTAATGAAGGGGGCCATCAAGGAGACGCTGCGGTAAGTGCCAGCTCCACCGCTCAACAGATGACTCCTGTCTTCCTTCCAAGTATCCTCAACCCTGCAGAACAGTCCTGAATTTAAGGTCCTGTCCTGCAGTGCTGGATTTCCCATGGCCCGTCCTAAAGGTAATAAAAGCTGGAAAGTCCCGTGCCATTATATAAGCTTGTACTGACACCTTATCAACACTACTGGGAGCTGCCCTTAGAAAGCATGGGCCCAGAGGACTCATCCTCTACCCGAGCATGAGCGACGGTTTCCTGATAACATGACCACTAGAGATGAGCGCGCATGCTCGCTACTGCTCGGTACTCACCCGAGCATCCCACTGCTCGGTACTCACCCGAGCATCCCACTGTTCGAGATGCTCGGCCCTCGCCGAGTATTTCCGGGTTACTCGGGCGGGAGCTTAGGTCTCCTCCCTGCATGTTTGGCGCTCTTTTCAGAGCCAATGAACATGCAGGGATTGCCTGCCACTCACTGTAATGCCGCAGCCATGTTGGTTGTGGCATTACGGTGATTGGCTGGCCGCACAGCGTCATCAGGTCTATATCAGACCTGGCGCCTGAGCTCAGCTGCTGCTGAGCTAGGGAGAGAATTGGCAGTTTATTAGTTAGGTATTCAAGAGCAAATATACATCTGAACTAACAGTCCTTCTAAGGACTAATCCAGCGGCATCTATTAATCCTGGTGATAGCAGGAGTTAGGCAGGCGGGGTTTGTGGACAGTGTATAGAGCAGAATAGGGTTCATTGCACGTTCTGTCTGCTGCTGCTGTTACAGATATCCATAGCCCTTTTATGACGACAAAGCTACAGATGTATATATAGCCACACACACATATATACCTCTTACATAGCCTCCTTTATTATGTATATTGCCGTACCTTATTACACAGTGCCCTCTCTTGTTGGATATATAATGCAATGACGGCTGATGGAGCATGGGAAAGCTTCTTTTCTGATGGACTGGTCTTCTGGTCACCGGCTGCTCCATCAGCAGTCATTTTATACCTAACAAGAGACGACTATGTAATAAAAGAGGGCGCTGTGACTGACAAAAATAACAAGAATACGCTATGTAAGGGACAGCACTGTACATAACAGCAGAGGAAGCTATATAATAAGGGACGGCACTATATATAACTAGAGAGGATGATAGGTAATAAATGAGGGTGTTATACATAATAAAAGATAAAACTATATAACTAAGGATGGCGCTATACATAATAAGCGAGTACACTATATACTAAGGACTGTGCTATACATAATAAGTGAGTACACTATATACTAAGGGACTGTGCTATACATAATAAGTGAGTACACTATATACTAAGGGACTGTGCTATACATAATAAGTGAGTACACTATATACTAAGGGACTGTGCTATACATAATAAGTGAGTACACTATGTACTAAGGGACGGCGCTATACATAATAAGTGAGTGCACTATATACTAAGGGACTGTGCTATACATAATAAGTGAGTACACTATGTACTAAGGGACTGTGCTATACATAATAAGTGAGTACACTATATACTAAGGGACTGTGCTATACATAATAAGTGAGTACACTATGTACTAAGGGACTGTGCTATACATAATAAGTGAGTACACTATGTACTAAGGGACGGCGCTATACATAATAAGTGAGTGCACTATATACTAAGGGACTGTGCTATACATAATAAGTGAGTACACTATGTACTAAGGGACTGTGCTATACATAATAAGTGAGTACACTATATACTAAGGGACTGTGCTATACATAATACGGCTACATTCCTGCATCTGTGTGCAGTGTCGGTGTGCTGCCCTGTTTTACAGACGCATTGAGCATGTCCTATTATAATCCTCAATATCGGATCAGAACAGGAGATTCTCTGACCCTCTTAGATCTCATTCTCAGATCCGGGATTTTCATGGATGTGTGAATGGATCTATAAAACTCTACGAGTCCGTGGACCATCCGATAAAAAGATCTGGACATTTCTCACACAAATGTTACAATGCAGCCTAAGGGATTTTACATGTAACATTATCACTCCCAGTCACACAGTGCAGATACAGAATAATACTTACATCCAGGCACTTACCGCTGACGTCTCACTGATCAGAGCCGGTGTCTGCTGCTTCTTCTCCGTCTGGTCAGACCTTCATGTCCACATCTCCCAGCCACGACTCGTCTTGTCACGATGATCTCCAGCCTAGAAAATAACAAGGTCACATATATTGTATCTATACATGTGTCTCCCCCACACTGCGCCCCTGAATACAGATATGTACCCCCCCCATTAATACACTATAAGCCACTTAGTAATGAAAATATAAAGTGATAAGCAGCACTGTGCCCCCCATTAACTATAATCTCCACCTGCCAATAATATAAATTATTCACTCTCTGTGACTCTCCACAATTAACTGTAAGGCTATGTGCACACGGAAAACATACAAGGATTTACAGTACAAGCAAAGTGAAACCCCCATCATGGCTCTCTCCCAGCACCCTCATCATTGCTCTCTCCCAGCACCCCCATCATTGCGCTCTCCCAGCACCCCCATCATTGCTCTCTCCCAGCAACTCCCATCATTGCTCTCTCCCAGCAACTCCCATCATTGCTCTCTCCCAGCACCCCCATCAATGCTCTCTCCCAGCACCCCCATCAATGCTCTCTCCCAGCACCCCCATCATTGCTCTCCCCATCCCCACCATCCTCATCATTGCTCTCCCCATCCTCATCATTGCTCTCCTCATCCTCATCATCGCTCTCCCAATCCTCATTATTGCTCTCCCCATCCCCACCATCGTCATTGCTCTCCCCATCCCCACCATTGCTCACCCCTGCCCCACCATTGCTCTCCCCATCCCCATAATTGCTCTCCCCAGCACAATCATTGCTCACTCCATCCCCATCATTGCTCATCCCAGCCCCATCATTGCTCTCCCCAGCCCCAACAATGTTCTCCCCAGCCCCAACATTGCTCTCCCCAGCCCCATCATTGCTCTCTCCAGCCCCATAATTGCTCACCCCAGCCTCATCATTGCTCTCCCCAGCCCCATCATTGTTCTCCCCATCCCCATCATTGTGCACCCCATCCCCATCATTGCTCACCATAGCCCCACCATTGCTCTCCCCAGCCCCATCATTGTTCTCCCCATCCCCATCATTGTGCACCCCATCCCCATCATTGCTCACCATAGCCCCACCATTGCTCTCCCCAGCCCCATCATTGCTCTCCCCAGCACCATCATTGCTCACCCCATCCCCATCATTGCTCACCCCAGCCCCACCATTGCCCTCCCTATCCCCATCATTGCTCTCCCCAGCCCCACCATTGCTCTCCCCAGCCCCACCATTGCTCACCCCAGCCTCATCATTGCTCTCCTCAGCCCATCATTGCTCTCCCCATCCCCATAATTGTTCACTGCAGCCCCATCATTGCTTTTACTATCCCCATCATTGCTCACCTCATCATTGCTCTCCCCATCCCCATCATTGCTCACCCCAGCCCCATCATTGCTCTCCCCATCCCCATAATTGCTCTCTCCAGCCCCATCATTGCTCTCCCCATCCCCATCATTGCTCTCTCCAGTCCCATCATTGCTCTCCCCATCCCCATCATTGCTCTCCCCAGCCCCATCGTTGCTCTCCCCAGCCCCATCGTTGCTCTCCCCAGCCCCATCATTGCTCTCCCTAGCCCCATCATTCTCCTGTTCCTCTCCCAGCGTTTCAGTATATAAAAAAACAAAACACACACAATTTACCTCTCAGCCCGCTCCCCTGCAGCATCCTCCTCGTCTCTGATAACTTTCTCCCTGACACAGATCTGAGCTGCATGATGACGTCATCAAGCAGCGCGGGCCTGTGTCAGGGAGGAAGCAGAGGTGAGAACGGATCCCTGCAGCTACGCTGCCATTTTCCTCCTGTCAGCAGCGGAACTGCAGGGATCGCTCCCTGGCCACCGCATATGATGAGAGCAATCTGGCCATGGGCCCCCCTGAGCCAAGGGCTCCGAGAAGGTCAGATTGCCCTCATCATTAGCTGCCCGGCAAGGGCCCCCCGGCACCGGCTGCATCGGAAGTCGGTCTGCCCCTGCATATCAGGGCTATTTTTTTTTTTTTGCTCTTAATCCTGATTATTTGCTTAAAAAGAAATACAGTACTCCATTTTACTGCTCCATTTGCTTGTTAGCAGAATACAGGAAGATTTGTTTGATTTTATTCGCATTGCTGTATTGTGGAAGCAGAGAAACTTGTCCATCATCAGACGTGATCCCATATTTCGGCCGTAATAAGACATTTTTTGGAGCGTGCCAAATATCACACTCCATTTAAAATGGGCAAGGCGCGTGGCAAGGGATGGGAAAATGGACGTGATGGTGATGGTGCACGCAGAGGCCGTGGGCACGCTGAAATTGTATAAACCAAAAGAGCAAGAAAAACCCAAAGCACGGGGCACAAAACAACGTCAAGATCTCAAATTCTAAAAAACCATATTAAAAACATGTATATAAAGATTAAAAAAAAGCGACTCATACATGAGTATATCAATGCTGTAACAATGCACCGAACTGGAAACACCAACAAGAATTATACTAATATGGAACTATGACAAAATATATTACAATTAGTATAAATCGTATATCGCATATATAACATAAACAGGAAGAACTGAAAAGAGCATTCCTCAGGCGAGTATATAAACCCTTGTTACTAAAAAGTGGCAAATACCAATCATTCAAATAACTAATCCATCTGCTATTAACCTGCATATGATTCAATGTGCATACATACATGTTTGTTTAATATAAGATAAAGTACTAGTGAGGTCACTAAGTGTATATATATATAATATAGGTCGTAGAGGAAGATGAATCATGTATTGTGGTTAGCCACACATGTTCTTGTCAGATAATGATACTCAGTAAGCAAGGGTATGGCAGCCACATGGATTGCCCTGTATGTATGTCTGCCATGAAAGGATTAAGGGAGATGCTCCGAGTTACACTACCTGGTAGTCCGTAGTTCCGTGTGTTGCACGCCGACCCCGACACACGTTTCGGAACTACCTTCCTCAGGGGTAGTTTTGGAGCGTGGCAAATATTACACTCCATTTAGAATGGGCAAGGCGCGTGGCAAGGGACGGGAAAGTGGACGTGATGGTGCACGCAGAGGCCGAGGCCGTGGGCAAGCTGAAATTGTGCCTGCTGAGGGAGCACAACAAGCACCCACATCATGTCGCCATACCCTCCTATCCCACTTTGTAGGGGGCCACGGAACACCACTATTGAACCCAGAGCAGTGTCAAAAGGTTGTTGGTTGGATAGCAGATAATGCTTCCAGTCAGTTTGCCACCACCACCACCCTGTCTTCCACACGGTCCAGTTTCAGTAGCTGTGAGTCTGGACCACATATTCCTCACCCTGACCATCCTTCCCCCCACAATGCCGTGTGCCCGGAGACAAGTGATCCCACACTTGGACACTCCGAGGAGCTGTTCACTTTCCCATTTATAGATTCAGGCCTCCCGCCCTGCTCGCTTCAAGCAGGGCAAGAGGAGATCGCATGTAGCAATGCCCAAATATTTGAGCAGCCACGGTCACACGAAGACGACGGTGGGAAAGTGCAATTACTGTCGCAAAAAGTCAATGATGATGATGACAATTGCCAGCAAGTCAGGAGCAGGTCCAGGGTGTGTACGTGGAAGACGAGGTGGTGGACGATGTGGTCACTGACCCAACCTGGCAAGGTGACATGTATAGTGAGGACAGCAGCATAGAGGGGGAGGGAGGTGTAGCACCCCAACAGGCAGGAACAAGCAGTTGGGTGGCCACAGACACAACTGCTCCCCGGAACACCAACACGAGGGAAGTTGCCAGTCCAACTGTTAGGTCTTCCAGAGTGTGCCTCTTTTTTAAAGAGTGTCCAGTTAGCCTTTTTGGGGTTATCTGCAACATCTGCCATGCCAGCATCAGCAAGGGCAGCAAAACTACCAGCCTGACCACCACCAGCATGCTCAGGCACATGACAACAAAGCACCCGACTAGTTGGGCTGAACACCAGGGTCCAGAAAGTTTCTGCGGGTGACACCACTGCCTGTTCTGCTGTTGTGTGTGCATGCCAATCCCGTCCATGGCGCAGGCAAAGATGCCTCCCGTTCTGCACCTGTCATTGTACACTCGCAACCACCACCATCAGCAACCACATCCACGTCCCAGTGCAGCGTTCAGTTGTCCTTACCCCAGTCCTTTGAACGCAAGTGCAAATATGCAGCCAACCAACTATAGGCCACAGCACTAAACTGCCACATTTCTCGAATGCTTGCACTTGAAATGTTGCCTTTTAGGCTCGTGCAGACAGAATCTTTCAGCAACCTCATGGGCGCGGCAGTCCCTGGATACTCAGTCTCCAGCCGCCACTATTTCTCCCGGTGTGCCATCCCCGCCTTACACAAGCACGTGTCCCAGAACATTACCTGTGCCCTCAACAACATAGTTACTGGGAAGGTCCACCCAACCACGGACACGTGGACAAGTGCTTGTGGCCAGGGACGGTACATCTTGCTGATGGCACACTGAGTTAATATAGTGGAAGCCGGGACCGAGTCGGACCCTGGGATGGAAACCGTCCTTCCAACGCCTAGTATTGTGGGCCCTGGGTCAATTAGGGTTGCCCCCACATTCTACAGCTCCTGCACCTCCTCCTTCTCTTCAGCCTCCATCTCCGAAATGACCACATCAGTCGGAAGCTGGAACCACTGCCTCGGCCAAGCGGCAACAGGCTGTGCTGAAGCTAATATGCTTAGGGGACAATCCACACACCGCTGCAGAGTTGTTGACAGCTGTAACAGAGCAGGCAGATCTGTGGCTGTCACTGCTGAACCTACAGCCAGGCATGGTCGTGTGTGACAATGGCCGGAACCTGGTGGCGACTCTGAAGCTTGGCAATCTCGCACACATACCATGCCTGGCCAATGTGCTCAACCTAGTGGTTCAGCGGTTTCTCAAAACCTACCCAGATCTGCCTGAGGTGCTTGTGAAAGTTTTTGCCCATTACAACTTCCGCCGCCCTCGCCGTGCTTCAGCAGCGTTTGCAGCTTCCAGCTCACTGAATGGTGTGCGATGTCCCCACACGTTGGAACTCAACCTTTCTTATGTTGGGAAGGATTTGTGAGCAGAAGAGGGCAGTTGTTGAGTACCAGCTTAAACACGCCCGTCTGTATTCAGGTCAGCCTCCGCACATAAGAGCAGCTGAGTGGGCATGGATGTCTGACATCTGTGCCGTCCTCCAAAATTTTGAGGACTCCATCAAGATGGTGAGCGGTGATGACACCATAATTAGCGTCACCATCCCGCTTCTCTGTTTACTGAAACGTCTGGTGCTCACAATTAAAGAGGAGGCACTGCAGGCGGGGCACGATGAGATGGAGCAAGGAACTATGCAGGGTGATGCCACACAGCCCAGCCTCATCAAATCTTAACGTGGATTGGGTGATAATGAGGAGGAACAGGAGCTGTTTTCCTGCGCTACAGACTGTACTACCCACACAACAGTCATACCGTTTGTTCAGCGTGAATGGCCTGAGAAGGGGGAGAACGAGGAGGAGGACCAGGAAGATGAGAACATGGATAGTCGTCCTCTCGGTCAGGACAGGGAAGTCTTGGCTGTTGGCAGTCTGGCACACATGGCTGACTTTATGTTCCGCTGCCTTTTCCACGACCTTCACGTTGTACGCATTTTGGGCAACAGTAATTACTGGTTGGTTACACTTCTAGACCCACGCTACAAGGAGAACTTCTAATAATAAAAATAATAATATTTATTTATATAGCGCCAACATATTCGCAAGCGCTTTACAATAAGCAGGGACATGTACAGACAATAAATTCAATACAAGGTGAGACAGTGAACAGTTACATTAGGAGCGAGGGTCCGGCTGCTCGCTGCTTACAATCTACAAGGGAATGGGGGGACACAATAGGTGAGAAGTGCTTGTTATGTCAGGTGTAGCAATTATAATAAATAGGGATTATCATATAAAGCTGTATGATCCGGTCATCAGCCCGTATGTATAAGTGCAATAATCAAGTATCGAGTGGTTATCGTGTGCACGGAGGGTGCGGAGACAGAGGAAGAGGAGGGAGCAGATTCTGAATAATATTTAGGAGGGGACAGGGGAAAGTTAGTTTACTGAGTTGAAGTGGTAGGCTTGTTTATAGAGATGGGTTTTTAAGGCGCGCTTGAAGACGTGGGAGCCAGACATCAGTCGGATCGTCGGGGTAGAGCATTCCAGAGAACTGGCGCAGCACGAGAGAAGTCTTGGAGATGGAGGCGTGAGGTTCAGATAATAGGGGATGTTAGTCTTAGGTCATTTGTAGAACAGACGGCACGTGTAGGGTGATAGACAAAGATGAGAGAGGAGATATAAGGCGGTGCAGAATTCTCCTTCCCGTGGCGGAGAGGCCTAATAAAATATGATGCAGCAGAGGCAGGGGAACACTGTCAAAGGTGTGGGACAGTTTTCTCAGACCCTCCCAGCGCACAGGCCCTGATGCGCGGGGTACTATGACAAGGAGGGAAAAGTTTTGGAAGATGGTGAGGGAGTACCTTGCCGACCGTACCAACGTCCTCCGTGATTCCGCTGTGCCTTATAATTATTGGGTATCCAAGCTGGACACGTGGCATGAACTGGCTCTCTACGCCTTGGAGGTCCTGGCCTGCCCTGCCGCTAGCATTTTGGCAGAGCGGGTTTTTAATGCCGCTGGTGGAATTATAACCGACAGGCGCATCCGCCTGTCAACTGAAAATGCTGAAGGGCTGGATTGGGCCAGACTTCTCAACACTACCGGATGATAGCAGCGGAACATAAACTCAAATCCAGTGTTTTTTGGGGGGTCTATTCCCATGCACCTCTTCACACCAAGACATGGGTATACACTTCCTGATTTTGTCTATTTTGTTTTGTCCTCCTCCTCCACCACCATATCACCGGGGTGACCGTGATGCAACACCCACATCATTTTTTTAAGGGTGTTTATGATGTCCATAGTAAATTGTTTTAGAGGCCTACCTCTAATATTCTGTATGTTATACAGTATGTTCATGTATGCCCCCCATGCACTTAGTGCATGGGCATTACCAGTATAGGAGACCCGCTCCTTAACAATGGTAACATTTTTTTTTAATGAAGACCTCCTCGACGTCTCTTCAAAAGAGGTATTGGACTGCGTGGTCATTTTTGGCAGCCCTTGACTGTATACGCAATAACAGTATAGGAGACCCACTCCTTAACAATGGTAAAAAAATTTTTTAATGAGTACCTCCTCTACGTCTCTTCAAAAGGGGTATTGGACTGCGTGGTCATTTTTGGCAGCTCTTGACTGCATACGCAATAACAGTATAGGAGACCCACTCCTTAATAATGGGAACAACAAAGCATACCCGGGCTGATGGCCCTCTAATAGGGAGGGACGACTGCTGGCCCTCTAACAATAGTAGGGTTCGCCTGATGGCCTTGTAAAAATAGACTTTGCGACTTTCATAGTCTCTTCTTCATAAATGAAACAGGATGTGTCTGATCATGTCTCACACATCACATGGCCAGATAAGGTAGTAAAATGCTAAAATTATATTTACTGGTGAATATATTTTTCACCGTAGAAAGCAATACAAAAGTGCAAAAATGCATCAAAAAAGCTACATGTGAACATAGCCCAAGGTGTGAAGGAGCATTTTTGGTTATTTATTTTGCCTTATATACAAGTCATTACCCTGGAAAGGATGTTCTTTAACATTTTTTTCCAGGAAAATCAAAATTGTTGACAGCAGTGACCTGGGAGTCAGAAATGCTTCCAGGGGTCTTCCCCATGCTGTTCCTATGTAATTTGAGCACTGTTCCCATCAATTTGGCCAATTTATAGGCCCTCTACAGACTTCTGGGGGGGGGGGGTGGCCCTGGAAAAATGCTTGAGTTTCCCATAGACTTGCATTGGGCTCGTTGCTCGGACCGAGCACCCGAGTGTTCCAATGTGCTCGACCCGAGCATCGAGCCCCCGAGCATTTTAGTGCTGGCTCATCACTAGTGATCACTAGATGGCACCTGATATGGAGATGTTTGATCTATTGCTCTTGGTTGTCTTCAGGTTGTATCCTGTGGGGATCACGGTCCAGAGATATCTGACTAAGGACATCACGCTGCACAACTACCACATTCCCTCTGGGGTGAGACTTTGTCCATTTTCTTATTAGGGACACCCAAAATAATCAGAGCTTGGCTTCAGAAACCCCACAACCGCCATACTGCACCCCATATTGTCTGATCTACCTTCCATGTCTCGCTCTGTACCCCTGTATCCTGTCCCCTCTACCACCCGCATCTTGCGCTGTCCCCCATATTCTGTCCCGTCTACCCCGACCCCATCTCGCTCTGTACCCTATTTCTGTCCTCTTTACACCCACGTGTCTCTCGCTGTACCCCATATGCTGTCCCATCTACGGCCCACATCTTGCAATGTACCCCATATTCTGTCCCCTCTAACACCGGCATCTCTCTGTACCCCACATTTTGTCCCCTCTACCCCCGCATCGCTCTGTCCCTTACATTCTGTAACCTCTACCCCCACGTCTGTCCCCTACATTGTGTCCGCTCTACCCCCGCGTCTGTCCCCTACATTCTGTCCCCTCTACCCCCGTGTCTCTCTGTACCTCATATTATGTCCCCTCTTCCCTGCGTCTCTCTGTACCCCATATTCTATCCCCTCTAACCCCGCCTCTCTGTACCCCACATTCTGTCCCCTCTACCCCCATGTCTCTCTGTACCCCATATTATGTCCCCTATTCCCTGCGTCTCTCTGTACCCCACATTCTGTCCCCTCTACCCCCGCGTCTCTCTGTACCCCACATTCTGTCCCCTCTACCCCCGCGTCTCTGTCCCCTACATTCTGTCCCCTCTACCCCCGCGTCTCTGTACCCCACATTTTGTCCCCTCTACCCCCGTGTCTCTGTCCCCTACATTCTCCCCTCTACCCCCTCGTCTCTGTCCCCAACATTCTGTCCCTTCTACCCCCGCGTCTCTCTGTACCCCACATTTTGTCCCCTCTACCCCCGTGTCTCTGTCCCCTACATTGTCCCCTCTACCCCCGCGTCTGTCCCCTACATTCTGTCCCCTCTACCCCCGCGTCTCTCTGTACCCATTTTGTCCCCTTTACCCCGTGTCTCTGTCCCCTACATTGTCCCCTCTACCTCCGCATCTGTCCCCTACATTCTGTCTCCTCTTCCCCCTGAGTCTCTGTCCCCTACATTCTGTCCCCTCTAACCCCGCGTCTCTCCGTACTCCACATTTTGTACCCTCTACCCCCGCATCTGTCCCCTACATTCTGTCCTCTCTTACCCCCCGCGTCTCTGTCCCCTACATTGTGTCCTCTCTTACCCCCCGCGTCTCTGTCCCTTACATTCTGTCCTCTCTTACCCCCCGCGTCTCTGTCCCCTACATTGTGTCCTCTCTACCCACGCGTCTCTGTCCCCTAGATTCTGTCCCCTCTACCCCCGCGTCTGTCTCCTACATTCTGTCCCCTCTACCCCCGCGTCTCAGTCCCCTACATTGTGTCCTCTCTACCCCCGCGTCTGTCTCCTACATTCTGTCCCCTCTACACCCGCGTCTCTGTCCCCTACATTGTGTCCTCTCTACCCTCGCGTCTCTGTCCCCTACATTCTGTCCCCTCTACCCCCGCGTCTCTGTCCCCTACATTCTGTCCCCTCTACCCCCGCGTCTGTCCCCTACATTCTGTCCCCTCTACCCCCGTGTCTCTGTCCCCTATATTCTGTCCTCTCTACCTCCGCGTCTCTCTGTACCCCACATTTTGTCCCCTTTACCCCCGTGTCTCTGTCCCCTACATTCTGTCCCCCCTACCCCCACGTCTCTCTGTACTCCACATTTTGTCCCCTTTACCCTCGTTTCTCTGTCCCCTACATTGTTCCCTCTACCCCCGCGTCTCTCTGTACCCCACATTTTGTCCCCTTTACCCCCGCGTCTCTGTCCCCTACATTCTGTCCTCTCTTACCCCCGCGTCTCTGTCCCCTACATTGTGTCCTCTCTACCCCCGCGTCTGTCCCCTACATTCTGTCCCCTCTACTCCCGCATCTGTCCCCTACATCTTGTCCTCTCTACCCCCGCGTCTCTGTTCCCTACATTCTGTCCCCTCTACCCCCGCGTCTCTGTACCCCACATTTTGTCCTCTCTACCCCCGCGTCTCTGTCCCCTACATTCTGTCCTCTCTACCCCCGCGTCTCTGTCCCCTACATTCTGTCCCCTCTACCCCCGCGTCTCTGTACCCCACATTTTGTCCTCTCTACCACCGCGTCTCTGTCCCCTACATTCTGTCCCCTCTACCACCGCGTCTCTGTCCCCTACATTCTGTCCCCTCTACCCCCGCGTCTCTCTGTACCCCACATTTTGTCCCCTCTACCCCCGTGTCTCTGTCCCCTACATTCTCCCCTCTACCCCCTCGTCTCTGTCCCCAACATTCTGTCCCCTCTACCCCCGCGTCTCTGTCCCCTACATTCTGTTCCCTCTACCCTTGCGTCTGTCCCCTACATTCTGTCCCCTCTACCCCCGCGTCTGTCCCCTCTACCCCCACGTCTGTCCCCTACATTCTGTCCCTACCCCCGTGTCTGTCCCCTACATTCTGTCCTCTCTACCCCCGCGTCTCTGTCCCCTACATTCTGTCCCCTCTACCCCTGCGTCTCTGTACCCCACATTTTGTCCCCTCTACCCCCGCGTCTGTCCCCTACATTCTGTCCCCTCTACCCCCGCGTCTCTGTCCCCTACATTCTGTCCCCTCTACCCCCGCGTCTCTGTCCCCTATATTCTGTCCCCTCTACCCCCGCGTCTGTCCCCTACATTCTGTCCTCTCTACCCCCGCGTCTGTCCCCTACATTCTGTCCCCTCTACCCCCGCGTCTCTCTGTACCCCACATTTTGTCCCCTCTACCCCCTGCGTCTGTCCCCTACATCTTGTCCTCTCTACCCCCGCGTCTCTGTCCCCTACATTCTGTCCCCTCTACCACCGCGTCTCTGTCCCCTACATTTTGTCCCCTCTACCCCGCGTCTCTGTCCCCTATATTCTGTCCCCTTTACCCCCGTGTCTCTGTACCCTCTACCCCCACGTCTGTCCCCTACATTCTGTCCCCTCTACCCCCGCGTCTCTCTGTACCCCACATTTTGTCCCCTCTACCCCCTGCGTCTGTCCCCTACATCTTGTCCCCTCTACCCCCGCGTCTCTGTCCCCTACATTCTGTCCCCTCTACCACCGCGTCTCTGTCCCCTACATTTTGTCCCCTCTACCCCCGCGTCTCTCTGTACCACACATTCTGTCCTCTCTACCCCCACGTCTTTGTCCCCTACATTTTGTCCCCTCTACCCCCGCGTCTCTGTACCCCACATTCTGTCCGCTCGGCCCCCGCGTCTCTGTCCCCTACATTCTGTCCGCTCGGCCCCCGCCTCTCTGTCCCCTACATTCTGTCCGCTCGGCCCCCGCCTCTCTGTCCCCTACATTATGTCCCCTCTACCCCGCCTCTCTGTCCCCTACATTATGTCCCCTCTGCCACCCCGTCTTTCACTAGACGCCGTATTCTGTCCTCTTTTGTAGACTCTGGTGCAGGTAGGTCTGTATCCCATGGGCCGCAGCTCTCACATCTTTCAGGACCCCCAACGTTATGATCCTGGTCGCTGGATGCGCAGGGATGACACTAACTTTAAGGCGCTGGCATTTGGCTTTGGATCGCGACAGTGCATTGGTAGAAGGATTGCGGAGACTGAGATGATGCTTTTCCTCATGCACGTAAGTCCAGGCGGCACTTCTGTAATCGCTCTCACAGAATACAGTGGTATAAAAAGTCTACACGCCTCTTATAAAATCCCAGCCTTTTGTCATGTAAAATAAATGCTACCAGAAGAATCTCCAAACTTTTTTCTCCTTTAACATCGCCCATAATCCGTACAAATCCACTGAGAAACCAACTGAAATCATTGAGAGGAAAATAAACTACAATAATGTGGTTGCATAAGTGTGAGCACCCTCTTATCAGGGCTGTGGTTGTGCTCAGAATCAGCGATCACATCCCCCCCAGGTTTCATACGGCCGCCATCATTTACAGCGATTCTGATTAACCCCAGAGGAAGTGTCGCTGCTCTAGGAGGATTTTCCTGACATTTTCCGGTCCCAGGCATTAGATCTACCATGGACACTATGAAGACGTCATCAAGAAGGGCCTGAACTTTAGCAGAAATGTGACATTTTTTGAGAACTGGACATCCCTCAGATATTGATGAAAAGACAAGAGAATTGTCCATGGAGGCCGACAGCAACATTAAAGGAGCTGCAGGGATTTCTGGCCAGTCCTGGTGGTGTTCTGCATGTAGCCACAATCTCCCGTATTCCTCATTTCTCCGGCCTGTGGAGGAGGGGAGAAGACGGAGCCTTTTCTTACATATAAAACCTCCAGGCCCCACAATGTTCTGCAAAAACTTCCATCACATTGGCCAGAAGCAGAAAACGTGTTCTGTCTGACGAGATCGAGGGGGAACGTTGTGGCCATATTTCAAGAAGGTGTAAAGCAGACACCAGTCATCACCATCCCCACAGTGAGGCATGGTGGTGTGTGTAGGAGGTGGAATTGGAGGTGGCAAGCATTCAGATAAGTGAGTGATCCAAGGTGAGGACTAAGGGCAGGTGATGACAGGTTGGTGCCGATTGGTATGAGGGTGTACGGGTGATGGGTGGCGGGTGATAGGTGTTTGGGCGATGACTGGTGAGGGATGGGTGTCGGGGTGAAGACAGGCAGGAGGCAGTAACTTGCAGGTTGGCAAATTTGCAGAGTTGAGGGTCACCCGTTTTCCTTCTCGCCCTCCAGATGCTGAAGAACTTCCAGATTGACACGGTGTGTAAACACGACATAAACACAGTTTTCAGATTCATCCTGATGCCAGAAAAACCGCCGCTGTTGACCTTCCGCCCAATCTGACTTCGTGGCCCTTGCTGCACAGCCATGCGATGAAGGTGGATTGTAAGCTCCTGCGTCCAGTATGTAAGAGTACGCACTAATAAATAAAGAGTAAGACGTACGTGACGCCTGATTACTACACACGGAACGAGGAGTGTGATGAGGCAGGAGTGTGGGGTGATGGCTCCCGCAGTGGGTGTGGGAGGATGGTTTCTAGGGTGAGCGGAGATGGAACAGGCTCCAGGAGGGTGTGGAGATGCTCTAGGTTGGGGGTTGGGTGGGGATGGCTCTCAGAAGGGGTGGGGATGGCTCTTAGAAGGGGTGGGGATGGCTCTCAGAAGGGGTGGGGATGGCTCTCAGAATGGGTGGGGATGGCTCTTAGAAGGAGTGGGGATGGCTCTTAGAAAGAGTGGAGATGGCTCTTGGAGGGGCTCTGTGGGAGGGGGCTCCTGGCTGATGCGGGGTGGGGATGATTCCCAGCAGGAGTAGAGATGACCCAGGTGGGGGTTGGGTGGGGATGGCTCCTGGCGGGGACAGCTCTCAGAGAGGGTGGGGGACAGTCTGACGACCTGTTCCAGGAGGAGCGCTGCTCCGGCCTCAGCCATCTTACTGCGGCCCCCTCTGGGTCACTTCTTCAGTGCAGCTGTAGCAGATGCTGAGTGACGGCCGCTGTGGACAAAGGTCATGTTGCGGGGGTCTTCTCTGCAGGTCATTATACTCATGGATTGAGATCTCAGTGATCTAAAGGGGGCTCCTGGAGAAAAATAAGCTCATACTAAGGGTGGTCTGTGGGGGCTATGAAACATGAGATGGAGATGCCTGATTAGGTTGACCTTGGAGAAATAGATCTGTGATGTATAGAGGGTCCAGGGGATGTGAGGTGTCCGGGGGCCATCAAAAGCACTGATATTGGCAGGATTTGTCTTGGTGCCAGGCGGTGAGGTGACTGATGGCTGCCCGTCCTTTCAGTACCCGGCAGCGTCTATTCCAGCTCATTAGTTCATCTGTTCTCCCCATAACGACGCTCATTAGCTTCAGCACTTAAACAGAAGCACCTGCTAAATACCACCCCCCCCCGGACCCCGTCCCCAAGATCCAGGACCCCGGAGTAAGTGGTGAGGACCCCCCTCCCCACAGAGCATGGTACCACGAAGGATTAACACCGCAGACCCGACACAATCTGCAGGAATTAACAGATGCAGCAGAACTGAGCGGCGAGAGGCCGGGCGAGAGGCCGGGCGAGAGGAAGGGCGAGAGGACGGGCGAGAGGAAGGGCGAGAGGAAGGGCGAGAGGACGGGCGAGAGGACGGGCGAGAGGCCGGGCGAGAGGACGGGCGAGAGGCCGGGCGAGAGGAAGGGCGAGAGGAAGGACGAGAGGAAGGGCGAGAGGCCGGGCGAGAGGCCGGGCGAGAGGAAGGACGAGAGGAAGGGCGAGAGGCCGGGCGAGAGGCCGGGCGAGAGGAAGGGCGAGAGGCAGGGCGAGAGGAAGGGCGAGAGGCCGGGCGAGAGGCCGGGTGAGAGGAAGGGCGAGAGGACGGCCGAGAGGCAGAGCGAGAGGAAGAGCGAGAGGAAGAGCGAGTGGACGGGAGAGGAAGGGTGAGAGGAAGGGCGAGAGGCAGGGCGAGAGGAAGGGCGAGAGGAAGGGCGAGAGGACGGGCGAGAGGAAGGTCGAGAGGAAGGGCGAGAGGACGGGCGAGAGGACGGGCGAGAGGACGGGCGAGAGGAAGGGCGAGAGGAAGGGCGAGAGGCAGGGCGAGAGGTAGGGCGAGAGGAAGGGCGAGAGGACGGGCGAGAGGACGGGCGAGAGGACGGGCGAGAGGACGGGCGAGAGGACGGGCGAGAGGACGGGCGAGAGGAAGGGCGAGAGGAAGGGCGAGAGGAAGGGCGAGAGGAAGGGCGAGAGGAAGGGCGAGAGGAAGGGCGAGAGGACGGCCGAGAGGCAGAGTGAGAGGAAGAGCGAGTGGACGGGAGAGGAAGGGCGAGAGGCAGGGCGAGAGGCAGGGCGAGAGGACGGGCGAGAGGCCAGGAGAGAGGAAGGGCGAGAGGACGGGCGAGAGGAAGGGTGAGAGGAAGGGCGAGAGGACGGGCGAGAGGACAGGTGAGAGGCAGGGCGAGAGGACGGGCGAGAGGAGGGGCGAGAGGAGGGGCGAGAGGAGGGGCGAGAGGAGGGGCGAGAGGCAGGGCAAGAGGCAGGGCAAGAGGACGGGCGAGGAAGAGCGAGAGGACGCGGGCGAGAGGACGGGCGAGAGGAAGGGCGAGAGGAAGGGCGAGAGGACGGGCGAGAGGACGGGCGAGAGGACGGGCGAGAGGAAGGGCGAGAGGACGGGCGAGAGGACGGGCGAGAGGCCGGGCCAGAGGAAGGGCGAGAAGAAGGGCGAGAGGACGGCCGAGAGGACTGGCGAGAGGCAGAGTGAGAGGAAGAGCGAGTGGACGGGAGAGGAAGGGCGAGAGGCAGGCGAGAGGATGGGCGAGAGGCCAGGCGAGAGGAAGGGTGAGAGGAAGGGCAAGAGGACGGGCGAGAGGACAGGCGAGAGGCAGGGTGAGAGGACGGGCGAGAGGAGGGGTGAGAGGCACGGCGAGAGGCAGGGCAAGAGGCAGGGCGAGAGGACGGGTGAGGAAGAGCGAGAGGACGCGGACGAGAGGACGGGCGAGAGGAAGGGCGAGAGGACGGGCGAGAGGAAGGGCGAGAGGCAGGGCGAGAGGCAGGGCGAGAGGAAGGGCGAGAGGACGGGCGAGAGGAAGGGCGAGAGGCAGGGCGAGAGGAAGGGCGAGAGGCAGGGCGAGAGGACGGGCGAGAGGAAGGGCGAGAGGAAGGGCGAGAGGCAGGGCGAGATAACGGGCGAGAGGATGAGCGAGAGGCAGGGCGAGAGGACGGGCGAGAGGAGGGGTGAGAGGCGGGGCGAGAGGACGGGCGAGAGGAGGGGCGAGAGGCACGGCGAGAGGCAGGGCAAGAGGCAGGGCGAGAGGACGGGCGAGGAAGAGCGAGAGGACGCGGGCGAGAGGACGGGCGAGAGGAGGGGCGAGAGGAGGGGCGAGAGGAGGGGCGAGAGGCACGGCGAGAGGCAGGGCGAGAGGACGGGCGAGGAAGAGCGAGAGTACGCGGGCGAGAGGAAGGGCGAGAGGAAGGGCGAGAGGCCGGGCGAGAGGAAGGGCGAGAGGAAGGGCGAGAGGAAGGGCGAGAGGACGGGCGAGAGGACGGGCGAGAGCACGGGCGAGAGCACGGGCGAGAGGACGGGCGAGAGGAAGGGCGAGAGGCCGGGCGAGAGGCAGGGCGAGATAACGGGCGAGAGGATGAGCGAGAGGCAGGGCGAGAGGACGGGCGAGAGGAGGGGCGAGAGGACGGGCGAGAGGCAGGGCGAGAGGACGGGCGAGAGGACGGGCGAGAGGCAGGGCGAGAGGACGGGCGAGAGGACGGGCGAGAGGAAGAGTGAGAGGACATGCGAGAGGCAGAGCAAGAGGATGGGTGAGAGGTAGAGCGAGAGGACGGGCGAGAGGCAGAACGAGAGGACAGGCGAGATTGGGAGCGAGAGGACTGCTACAAGAGCGCTACACCACCCCACTGCTACAAGAGCGCCACCCCACCACGCTGCTACAAGAGCACCGCTACAAAAGTGCCACTACACTGCAACACTGCAAGAGCACCACACCAACGCACCGCTACAAGAGTGACACACCACACTGCACCGCTACAAGAGTGCCACACAACACCACACCGCTACAAGAGCGTCACACCACAAGAGTACCGCACAGCTACAAAAGCGCCTCACCACCGCACCAAGAGCTCCTCATCACCACACCGCTAGAAGAGCGCCACACCACAGCACCGCTACAAGAGCGCCACACCACCACAAGAGTGCCACACCACTGCTACAAGAGCGCCTCACGACCGCACCGCTACAAGAGCATCTCATCACTGACCGCTATAAGAGCACAACACCACCACCGCACCGCTACAAAAGTGCCACTACACTGCAACACTGCAAGAGCGCCACAACAACACACCGCTACAAGACCGCCACACCACCACACTGCACTGCTACAGGAGAACTGCACCGCTTCAAGAGCGCCACTACCTGACAATAAGAACCAAACTTTTGCTCCCATGACCACAGACTCCACAGTGATGAGCGATTAATGACGCCGCTACAGCGGACAGAAAATATTTATAAAAAACACAAATATTACATGATCATGTGACCCCCGACAAGACCTGCCCCCCCCACTGGCCCCCTCCCAGTGCTAGCTTTCATCAGTCCCCTCTCACTCTCCCCCTTATCCATTGGTCCCCCACATATTCACCTACCTTAGTAGGCCCCCTCATACTGCTTACCCCTTATCATCCCCACCTCTCACTCCAGGTCCCCGTCGGGCCCCGCTCCTCACTCCAGGTCCCCGTCGGGCCCCCCTCCTCACTCCAGGTCCTCATCGGGCCCCCCTCCTCTCTCCATGCACAGTATGCTCACATTAGGCCCCCTCTTACTGCTTCCCCCTTATTATCCCCACCTCTCACTCCAGGTCCCCGTCGGCCCCCCTCCTCATTTCAGGTCCCCATCAGGCCCCCCTCCTCTCTCAAGGTCCCCGTCGGCCCCCCCTCCTTACTCCAGGTCCCCATCAGCCCCCTCTCTTACTTTCTCCCCCCTCTCTCTCTCCATGCGTGGTGCGCTCACAGTAGTCCGTGCAAAGAGAAGGATTAGCTCCCCATTGGCAGCCCTCCTCCTTCCAGGACCCTATCGGTCCATTCCTTCTCACTCCACGTCCTTGATGGCCCGCTCTCTTACTCTCTGCCCCCACAGGCCCGCCCTCTTACTCTCCGCCCCCACAGGCCCGCTCTCTTACTCTCTGCCCCCACAGGCCCGCCCTCTTACTCTCCGCCCCCACAGGCCCGCTCTCTTACTCTCTGCCCCCACAGGCCCGCCCCTCTTACTCTCTGCCCCCACAGGCCCGCTCTTTTACTCTCTGCCCCCACAGACCCGCTCTCTTACTCTCTGCCCCCCACAGGCCCGCTCTTTCACTCTCTGCCCCCACAGGCCCGCTCTCTTACTCTCTGCCCCCACAGGCCCGCTCTTTCACTCTCTGCCCCCCACAGGCCCGCTCTCTTACTCTCTGCCCCCCACAGGCCCGCTCTTTCACTCTCTGCCCCCACAGGCCCGCTCTCTTACTCTCTGCCCCCCACAGGCCCGCTCTTTCACTCTATGCCCCCACAGGCCCGCTCTCTTACTCTCTGCCCCCACAGACCCGCTCTCTTACTCTCTGCCCCCCACAGGCCCGCTCTTTCACTCTCTGCCCCCACAGGCCCGCTCCCTTACTCTCTGCCCCCACAGGCCCGCTCTTTTACTGTCTGCCCCCACAGGCCCGCCCTCTTACTCTCCGCCCCCACAGGCCCGCTCTCTAACTCTCTGCCCCCACAGGCCCGCCCCTCTTACTCTCTGCCCCCACAGGCCCGCTCTTTTACTCTCTGCCCCCACAGGCCCGCTCTCTTACTCTCTGCCCCCCACAGGCCCTCTCTTTCACTCTCTGCCCCCACAGGCCCGCTCTCTTACTCTCTGCCCCCACAGGCCCGCTCTTTCACTCTCTGCCCCCCACAGGCCCGCTCTCTTACTCTCTGCCCCCCACAGGCCCGCTCTTTCACTCTCTGCCCCCACAGGCCCGCTCTCTTACTCTCTGCCCCCCACAGGCCCGCTCTTTCACTCTCTGCACCCACAGGCCCGCTCTCTTACTCTCTGCCCCCACAGACCCGCTCTCTTACTCTCTGCCCCCCACAGGCCCGCTCTTTCACTCTCTGCCCCCACAGGCCCGCTCTCTTACTCTCTGCCCCCACAGGCCCGCTCTTTCACTCTCTGCCCCCCACAGGCCCGCTCTCTTACTCTCTGCCCCCCACAGGCCCGCTCTTTCACTCTCTGCCCCCACAGGCCCGCTCTCTTACTCTCTGCCCCCCACAGGCCCGCTCTTTCACTCTCTGCCCCCACAGGCCCGCTCTCTTACTCTCTGCCCCCACAGACCCGCTCTCTTACTCTCTGCCCCCCACAGGCCCGCTCTTTCACTCTCTGCCCCCACAGGCCCGCTCTCTTACTCTCTGCCCCCACAGGCCCGCTCTCTTACTGTCTGCCCCCACAGGCCCGCCCTCTTACTCTCCGCCCCCACAGGCCCGCTCTCTAACTCTCTGCCCCCACAGGCCCGCCCCTCTTACTCTCTGCCCCCCACAGGCCCGCTCTTTCACTCTCTGCCCCCACAGGCCCGCTCTTTCACTCTCTGCCCCCACAGGCCCGCTCTCTTACTCTCTGCCCCCCACAGGCCCGCTCTCTTACTCTCTGCCCCCACAGGCCCGCTCTCTTACTCTCTGCCCCCACAGGCCCGCTCTTTCACTCTCTGCCCCCACAGGCCCGCTCTTTCACTCTCTGCCCCCACAGGCCCGCTCTCTTACTCTCTGCCCCCACAGGCCCGCTCTCATTTTCATGCTCCACTCTACCATCTGTCTATCTTCTTCCCTTTGAGATGTTCATTGAATTCAGTCCTGGAGTCTCAGAAAAGTCCCAGCAATAAATCAGGTCCCCACTCCAGGGCAGTCTGAGTCACAGCGAGAGCTGCAGCCCCCAACGAAGCAGAGATCCCCCACACCGCCAGCTTTAGCAGGGTGTTCTGAGACCGAGTGGGCAGCATATCAGACGGCGGGGAAACCTGCTGACGAAGCACAAAGTCTGGCCGCTGCTGAGCGCTGGAGATCTGCAGGGAGTGGAAGGACGCCGCGGAGATACTGAAAGACATAACAGGAGGAGACCATGAGAAGGGCTGAATCTGAAACCCAAAATATACAGAGAGGGATCACAGAGCGCGCTCACATCAGCCCGTCCATAGAGAGCGCGCTCACATCAGCCCGTCCATAGAGAGCGCGCTCACATCAGCCCGTCCATAGAGAGCGCACTCACATCAGCCCGTCCATAGAGAGCGCACTCACATCAGCCCGTCCATAGAGAGCGCACTCACATCAGCCCGTCCATAGAGAGCGCACTCACATCAGCCCGTCCATAGAGAGCGCACTCACATCAGCCCGTCCATAGAGAGCGCACTCACATCAGCCCGTCCATAGCGAGCGCACTCACATCAGCCCGTCCATAGAGAGCGCACTCACATCAGCCCGTCCATAGAGAGCGCACTCACATCAGCCCGTCCATAGAGAGCGCACTCACATCAGCCCGTCCATAGAGAGCGCACTCACATCAGCCCGTCCATAGAGAGCGCACTCACATCAGCCCGTCCATAGAGAGCGCACTCACATCAACCCGTCCATAGAAAGCGCACTCACATCAGCCCGTGCATAGCGAGCGCGCTCACATCAGCCCGTCCATAGCGAGCGTGCTCACATCAGCCCGTCCATAGAGAGCGCACTCACATCAGCCCGTCCATAGAGAGCGCACTCACATCAGCCCGTCCATAGAGAGCGCACTCACATCAACCCGTCCATAGAGAGCGCACTCACATCAGCCCGTCCATAGAGAGCGCACTCACATCAACCCGTCCATAGAGAGCGCACTCACATCAGCCCGTCCATAGCGAGCGCACTCACATCAGCCCGTCCATAGCGAGCGCACTCACATCAGCCCGTCCATAGAGAGCGCACTCACATCAGCCCGTCCATAGAGAGCGCACTCACATCAGCCCGTCCATAGAGAGCGCACTCACATCAGCCCGTCCATAGAGAGCGCACTCACATCAGCCCGTCCATAGAGAGCGCACTCACATCAGCCCGTCCATAGAGAGCGCACTCACATCAGCCCGTCCATAGCGAGCGCACTCACATCAGCCCGTCCATAGAGAGCGCACTCACATCAGCCCGTCCATAGAGAGCGCACTCACATCAGCCCGTCCATAGAGAGCGCACTCACATCAGCCCGTCCATAGCGAGCGCACTCACATCAGCCCGTCCATAGAGAGCGCACTCACATCAGCCCGTCCATAGAGAGCGCACTCACATCAGCCCGTCCATAGAGAGCGCACTCACATCAGCCCGTCCATAGAGAGCGCACTCACATCAGCCCGTCCATAGAGAGCGCACTCACATCAGCCCGTCCATAGAGAGCGCACTCACATCAGCCCGTCCATAGAGAGCGCACTCACATCAGCCCGTCCATAGAGAGCGCACTCACATCAGCCCGTCCATAGCGAGCGCGCTCACATCAGCCCGTCCATAGCGAGCGCGCTCACATCAGCCCGTCCATAGAGAGCGCACTCACATCAGCCCGTCCATAGAGAGCGCACTCACATCAGCCCATCCATAGAGAGCGCACTCACATCAACCCGTCCATAGAGAGCGCACTCACATCAGCCCGTCCATAGCGAGCGCACTCACATCAGCCCGTCCATAGAGAGCGCACTCACATCAGCCCGTCCATAGACAGCGCACTCACATCAGCCCATCCATAGAGAGCGCACTCACATCAGCCCGTCCATAGAAAGCGCACTTACATCAGCCCGTCCATAGAGAGCGCACTCACATCAACCCGTCCATAGAGAGCGCACTCACATCAGCCCGTCCATAGAGAGCGCACTCACATTAGCCCGTCCATAGAGAGCGCACTCACATCAACCCGTCCATAGAGTGCACTCACATCAGCCCGTCCATAGCGAGTGCACTCACATCAACCCGTCCATAGAGAGCGCACTCACATCAGCGCGTCCATAGAGAGCGCACTCACATTAGCCCGTCCATAGAGAGCGCACTCACATCAACCCGTCCATAGAGAGCGCACTCACATCAGCCCGTCCATAGCGAGCGCACTCACATCAGCCCGTCCATAGAGAGTGCACTCACATTAGCCCGTCCATAGAGAGCGCACTCACATGAGTCCATGAACAGAGCGGGATCAGACCGAGCGTGCTCACATCAGTCCATGCACAGAGAGGGATCAGAGCGAGCGCGCTCACATCAATCCATTCACAGAGAGGGATCAGAGCGAGCGCGCTCACATCAGTCCATTCACAGAGAGGGATCAAAGAGAGGGTGCTCATATCAGTCCATTCACAGAGAGGGATCAGAGCGAGCGCGCTCACATCAGTCTGTGCACAGAGAGGGATCAGGGCGAGCGCGCTCACATCAGTCCATTCACAGAGAGGGATCAGAGCGAGCGTGCTCACATCAATCCATTCACAGAGAGGGATCAGAGCGAGCGTGCTCACATCAGTCCATTCAAAGAAAGGGATCAAAGAGAGCGTGCTCACATCAGTCCATTCACAGAGAGAGATCAGAGCGAGCGTGCTCACATCAATCCATTCACAGAGAGGGATCAGAGCGAGCGTGCTCATATCAGTCCATTCACAGAGAGGGATCAGAGCGAGCATGCTCACATCAGTCCATTCACAGAGAGGGATCAAAGAGAGGGTGCTCATATCAGTCCATTCACAGAGAGGGATCAGAGCGAGCGTGCTCACATCAGTCCATTCACAGAGAGGGATCAGAACGAGCGCGCTCACATCAATCCATTCACAGAGAGGGATCAGAGCGAGCGTGCTCATATCAGTCCATTCACAGAGAGGGATCAGAGCGAGCGCGCTCACATCAGTCTGTGCACAGAGAGGGATCAGAGCGAGCGTGCTCACATCAATCCATTCACAGAGAGGGATCAGAGCGAGAATGCTCACATCAGTCCATTCAAAGAGAGGGATCAAAGAGAGCGTGCTCACATCAGTCCATTCACAGAGAGAGATCAGAGCGAGCGTGCTCACATCAGTCCATTCACAGAGAGGGATCAGAGCGAGCGCGCTCACATCAATCCATTCACAGAGAGGGATCAGAGCGAGCGTGCTCATATCAGTCCATTCACAGAGAGGGATCAAAGAGAGGGTGCTCATATCAGTCCATTCACAGAGAGGGATCAGAGCGAGCGTGCTCACATCAGTCCATTCACAGAGAGGGATCAGAGCGAGCGCGCTCACATCAATCCATTCACAGAGAGGGATCAGAGCGAGCGTGCTCATATCAGTCCATTCACAGAGAGGGATCAGAGCGAGCGCGCTCACATCAGTCTGTGCACAGAGAGGGATCAGAGCGAGCGTGCTCACATCAGTCCATTCACAGAGAGGGATCAAAGAGAGGGTGCTCATATCAGTCCATTCACAGAGAGGGATCAGAGCGAGCGTGCTCACATCAGTCCATTCACAGAGAGGGATCAGAACGAGCGCGCTCACATCAATCCATTCACAGAGAGGGATCAGAGCGAGCGTGCTCATATCAGTCCATTCACAGAGAGGGATCAGAGCGAGTGCGCTCACATCAGTCTGTGCACAGAGAGGGATCAGAGCGAGCGTGCTCACATCAATCCATTCACAGAGAGGGATCAGAGCGAGCATGCTCACATCAGTCCATTCAAAGAGAGGGATCAAAGAGAGCGTGCTCACATCAGTCCATTCACAGAGAGAGATCAGAGCGAGCGTGCTCACATCAGTCCATTCACAGAGAGGGATCAGAGCGAGCGCGCTCACATCAATCCATTCAGAGAGGGATCAGAGCGAGCGTGCTCATATCAGTCCATTCACAGAGAGGGATCAAAGAGAGGGTGCTCATATCAGTCCATTCACAGAGAGGGATCAGAGCGAGCGCGCTCACATCAATCCATTCACAGAGAGGGATAAGAGCGAGTGTGCTCATATCAGTCCATTCACAAAGAGGGATCAGAGCGAGCGCGCTCACATCAGTCTGTGCACAGAGAGGGATCAGAGCGAGCGTGCTCACATCAGTCCATTCACAGAGAGGAATCAGAGCGAGCGCGCTCATATCAATCCATTCACAGAGAGGGATCAGAGAGAGCATGCTCACATCAGTCTATTCACAGAGAGGGATCAGAGCGAGCGCGCTCACATCAGCCCGTGCACAGAGAGGGATCAGAGCGAGCATGCTCACATCAGTCGGTGCACAGAGAGGGATCAGAGCGAGCATGCTCACATCAGTCTGTGCACAGAGAGGGATCAGAGCGAGCGTGCTCACATCAGTCTGTGCACAGAGAGGGATCAGAGCGAGCATGCTCACATCAGTCTGTGCACAGAGAGGGATCAGAGCGAGCGTGCTCACATCAGTCCGTGCACAGAGAGGGATCACAGCGAGCGTGCTCACATCAGTCCATTCACAGAGAGGGATCAAAGCGAACGTGCTCACATCAGTCCGTGCACTGAGGGGGATCAGAGCGAGCGCGCTCACATCAATCAATTCACAGAGAGGGATCAGAGCGAGCGTGCTCACATCAGTCCATTCACAGAGAGGGATCAAAGAGAGCGTGCTCACATCAGTCCATTCACAGAGAGGGATCAGAGCGAGCGTGCTCACATCAGTCCATTCACAGAGAGGGATCAGAGCGAGCGCGCTCACATCAGTCTGTGCACAGAGAGGGATCAGAGCGAGCGCGCTCACATCAGTCCATTCACAGAGAGGAATCAGAGAGAGTGTGCTCACATCAGTCTATTCACAGAGAGGGATCAGAGCGAGTGCACTCACATCAGTCTGTGCCCAGAGAGGGATCAGAGCGAGCGCGCTCACATCAGTCCATTCACAGAGAGGGATCAGAGCGAGCGTGCTCACATCAGTCCATTCACAGAGAGGGAGCAGAGCGAGCGTGCTCACATCAGTCTGTGCACAGAGAGGGATCAGAGCGAGCGTGCTCACATCAGTCTGTGCCCAAAGAGGGATCAGAGCGAGTGCGCTCACATCAGTCCATTCACAGAGAGGGATCAGAGCGAGCGTGCTCACATCAGTCCATTCAGAGAGAGGGAGCAGAGCGAGGGTGCTCACATCAGTCTGTGCACAGAGAGGGATCAGAGCGAGCGCGCTCACATCAGTCCATTCACAGAGAGGGATCAGAGAGAGTGTGCTCACATCAGTCTATTCACAGAGAGGGATCAGAGCGAGCGCGCTCACATCAGTCCATTCACAGAGAGGGATCAGAGCGAGCGTGCTCACATCAGTCCATTCACAGAGAGGGAGCAGAGCGAGCGTGCTCACATCAGTCCATTCACAGAGAGGGAGCAGAGCGAGCGTGCTCACATCAGTCTGTGCACAGAGAGGGATCAGAGCGAGCGTGCTCACATCAGTCTGTGCCCAGAGAGGGATCAGAGCGAGAGCGCTCACATCAGTCCATTCACAGAGAGGGATCAGAGCGAGCGTGCTCACATCAGTCTGTGCACAGAGAGGGATCAGAGCGAGCGCGCTCACATCAGTCCATTCACAGAGAGGGATCAGAGAGAGTGTGCTCACATCAGTCCATTCACAGAGAGGGATCAGAGAGAGTGTGCTCACATCAGCCCGTGCACAGAGAGGGAGCAGAGCGAGCGCGCTCACATCAGCCCGTGCACAGAGAGGGATCAGAGCGAGCGTGCTCACATCAGTCCATTCACAGAGAGGGATCAGAGAGAGTGTGCTCACATCAGTCCATTCACAGAGAGGGATCAGAGCGAGCGCGCTCACATCAGCCCGTGCACAGAGAGGGATCAGAGCGAGCGTGCTCACATCAGTCTGTGCACAGAGAGGGATCAGAGCGAGCGCGCTCACATCAGTCCATTCACAGAGAGGGATCAAAGAGAGCGTGCTCACATCAGTCCATTCACAGAGAGGGAGCAGAGCGAGCGTGCTCACATCAGTCCATGCACAGAGAAGGATCAGAGCGAGCGCGCTCACATCAGCCCGTGCACAGAGAGGGATCAGAGCGAGCGTGCTCACATCAGTCTGTGCACAGAGAGGGATCAGAGCGAGCGTGCTCACATCAGTCTGTGCACAGAGAGGGATCAGAGCGAGCGCGCTCACATCAGTCCATGCACAGAGAAGGATCAGAGCGAGTGCGCTCACATCAGTCCATGCACAGAGAAGGATCAGAGCGAGTGCGCTCACATCAGTCCATGCACAGAGAAGGATCAGAGCGTCCATGCCCACCTCTTCAGCCGCTGTAGAGACGTCTGCCGCTCCAGTTCAGACGGGGGGTGACTCCTGAACAAGCTGAGAGTGCTGGAAATCAGCGTCTCATATGGGAAATTGGTGGGGATCTGGGAGAGGAGCTGATGGACGCTGGGCAGGTCGCAGTCTCCCTGGAGGACCTCCGTCTCCCGCATCAGAACCATCTGTGGACAGAACACGACATACGAGTCATGTGACCCCCAAACTCCATACACCCCAATAACCCCCACCCCCGAACATCCCAGTACCTGTGCAACACAACACACAGGGGACGACCTCATCCATACACCCCAATAACCCCCACCCCCGAACACCCCAGTACCTGTGAAGCACAACACACAGGGACGACCTCATCCATACACCCCAATAACCCCCACCCCCGAGCATCCCAGTACCTGTGCAGCACAACACACAGGGGACGACCTCATCCATACACCCCAATAACCCCCACCCCCGAACACCCCAGTACCTGTGAAGCACAACACACAGGGACGACCTCATCCATACACCCCAATAACCCCCACCCCCGAGCATCCCAGTACCTGTGCAGCACAACACACAGGGGGCGACCTCATCCATACACCCCAATAACTCCCACCCCCGAACACCCCAGTACCTGTGAAGCACAATACACAGGGGGCGACCTCATCCATACACCCCAATAACCCCCACCCCCGAACACCCCAGTACCTGTGAAGCACAACACACAGGGACGACCTCATCCATACACCCCAATAACCCCCACCCCCGAGCATCCCAGTACCTGTGCAGCACAACACACAGGGGACGACCTCATCCATACACCCCAATAACCCCCACCCCCGAACACCCCAGTACCTGTGAAGCACAACACACAGGGACGACCTCAGCCATACACCCCAATAACCCCCACCCCCGAGCATCCCAGTACCTGTGAAGCACAACACACAGGTACGACCTCATCCATACACCCCAATAAACCCCACCCCCGAGCATCCCAGTACCTGTACAGCACAACACACAGGGGGCGACCTCATCCATACACCCCAATAACCCCCACCCCCGAGCATCCCAGTACCTGTGCAGCACAACACACAGGGACGACCTCATCCATACACCCCAATAACCCCCACCCCCGAGCATCCCAGTACCTGTGAAGTACAACACACAGGGACGACCTCATCCATACACCCCAATAACCCCCACCCCCGAACACCCCAGTACCTGTGCAGCACAACACACAGGGGGCGACCTCATCCATACGCCCCAATAACCCCCACCCCCGAGCACCCCAGTACCTGTGAAGCACAACACACAGGTACGACCTCATCCATACGCCCCAATAACCCCCACCACCGAGCACCCCAGTACCTGTGCAGGACAATACACAGGGGGCGACCTTATCCATAAGCCCCAATAACCCTCACCCCCAGCACCCCAGTACTTGTGAAGCACAACACACAGGTACGACCTCATCCATACACCCCAATAACCCCCACCCCCGAGCATCCCAGTACCTGTGAAGCACAACACACAGGGACGACCTCATCCATACACCCCAATAACCCCCACCCCCGAACACCTCAGTACCTGTGCAGGACAATACACAGGGGGCGACCTCATCCATACGCCCCAATAACCCCCACCCCCGAGCACCCCAGTACCTGTGAAGCACAACACACAGGGGGCGACCTCATCCATACACCCCAGTAACCCCCACCCCCGAGCACCCCAGTACCTGTGCAGCACAACACACCTGGGGCGACCTCATCCATACACCCCAATAACCCCCACCTCCGAGCACCCCAGTACCTGTGCAGGACAATACACAGGGGGCGACCTTATCCATAAGCCCCAATAACCCCCACCCCCAGCACCCCAGTACTTGTGAAGCACAACACACAGGTACGACCTCATCCATACACCCCAATAACCCCCACCCCCGAGCATCCCAGTACCTGTGAAGCACAACACACAGGGACGACCTCATCCATACACCCCAATAACCCCCACCCCCGAACACCTCAGTACCTGTGCAGGACAATACACAGGGGGCGACCTCATCCATACGCCCCAATAACCCCCACCCCCGAGCACCCCAGTACCTGTGCAGCACAACACACAGGGGGCGACCTCATCCATACACCCCAGTAACCCCCACCCCCGAGCACCCCAGTACCTGTGCAGCACAACACACCTGGGGCGACCTCATCCATAGACCCCAATAACCCCCACCTCCGAGCACCCCAGTACCTGTGCAGCACAACACACAGGTACGACCTCATCCATACGCCCCAATAACCCCCACCCCTGAGCACCCCAGTACCTGTGCAGGACAATACACAGGGGGCGACCTTATCCATAAGCCCCAATAACCCCCACCCCCAGCACCCCAGTACTTGTGAAGCACAACACACAGGTACGACCTCATCCATACACCCCAATAACCCCCACCCCCGAGCATCCCAGTACCTGTGAAGCACAACACACAGGGACGACCTCATCCATACACCCCAATAACCCCCACCCCCGAACACCTCAGTACCTGTGCAGGACAATACACAGGGGGCGACCTCATCCATACGCCCCAATAACCCCCACCCCCAGCACCCCAGTATTGTGAAGCACAACACACAGGTACGACCTCATCCATACACCCCAATAACCCCCACCCCCGAGCATCCCAGTACCTGTGAAGCACAACACACAGGGACGACCTCATCCATACACCCCAATAACCCCCACCCCCGAACACCTCAGTACCTGTGCAGGACAATACACAGGGGGCGACCTCATCCATACGCCCCAATAACCCCCACCCCCGAGCACCCCAGTACCTGTGCAGCACAACACACAGGGGGCGACCTCATCCATACACCCCAGTAACCCCCACCCCCGAGCACCCCAGTACCTGTGCAGCACAACACACCTGGGGCGACCTCATCCATACACCCCAATAACCCCCACCTCCGAGCACCCCAGTACCTGTGCAGCACAACACACAGGTACGACCTCATCCATACGCCCCAATAACCCCCACCCCCGAGCACCCCAGTACCTGTGCAGCACAATACACAGGGGACGACCTCATCCATACATCCCAATAACCCTCACCCCCGAGCACCCCAGTACCTGTACAGCACAATACACAGGGGACGACCTCATCCATACATCCCAATAACCCTCACCCCCAAGCATCCCAGTACCTGTACAGCACAACACACAGGGGGCGACCTCATCCATACACCCCAATAACCCCCACCCCCGAGCATCCCAGTACCTGTGCAGCACAACACACAGGGACGACCTCATCCATACACCCCAATAACCCCCACCCCCGAGCATCCCAGTACCTGTGAAGTACAACACACAGGGACGACCTCATCCATACACCCCAATAACCCCCACCCCCGAGCACCCCAGTACCTGTGCAGCACAACACACAGGGACGACCTCATCCATACACCCCAATAACCCCCACCCCCGAGCATCCCAGTACCTGTGCAGCACAACACACAGGGACGACCTCATCCATACACCCCAATAACCCCCACCCCCGAGCACCCCAGTACCTGTGAAGCACAACACACAGGTACGACCTCATCCATACGCCCCAATAACCCCCACCACCGAGCACCCCAGTACCTGTGCAGGACAATACACAGGGGGCGACCTTATCCATAAGCCCCAATAACCCTCACCCCCAGCACCCCAGTACTTGTGAAGCACAACACACAGGTACGACCTCATCCATACACCCCAATAACCCCCACCCCCGAGCATCCCAGTACCTGTGAAGCACAACACACAGGGACGACCTCATCCATACACCCCAATAACCCCCACCCCCGAACACCTCAGTACCTGTGCAGGACAATACACAGGGGGCGACCTCATCCATACGCCCCAATAACCCCCACCCCCGAGCACCCCAGTACCTGTGAAGCACAACACACAGGGGGCGACCTCATCCATACACCCCAGTAACCCCCACCCCCGAGCACCCCAGTACCTGTGCAGCACAACACACCTGGGGCGACCTCATCCATACACCCCAATAACCCCCACCTCCGAGCACCCCAGTACCTGTGCAGGACAATACACAGGGGGCGACCTTATCCATAAGCCCCAATAACCCCCACCCCCAGCACCCCAGTACTTGTGAAGCACAACACACAGGTACGACCTCATCCATACACCCCAATAACCCCCACCCCCGAGCATCCCAGTACCTGTGAAGCACAACACACAGGGACGACCTCATCCATACACCCCAATAACCCCCACCCCCGAGCATCCCAGTACCTGTGCAGCACAACACACAGGGACGACCTCATCCATACACCCCAATAACCCCCACCCCCGAGCACCCCAGTACCTGTGAAGCACAACACACAGGTACGACCTCATCCATACGCCCCAATAACCCCCACCACCGAGCACCCCAGTACCTGTGCAGGACAATACACAGGGGGCGACCTTATCCATAAGCCCCAATAACCCTCACCCCCAGCACCCCAGTACTTGTGAAGCACAACACACAGGTACGACCTCATCCATACACCCCAATAACCCCCACCCCCGAGCATCCCAGTACCTGTGAAGCACAACACACAGGGACGACCTCATCCATACACCCCAATAACCCCCACCCCCGAACACCTCAGTACCTGTGCAGGACAATACACAGGGGGCGACCTCATCCATACGCCCCAATAACCCCCACCCCCAGCACCCCAGTACTTGTGAAGCACAACACACAGGTACGACCTCATCCATACACCCCAATAACCCCCACCCCCGAGCATCCCAGTACCTGTGAAGCACAACACACAGGGACGACCTCATCCATACACCCCAATAACCCCCACCCCCGAACACCTCAGTACCTGTGCAGGACAATACACAGGGGGCGACCTCATCCATACGCCCCAATAACCCCCACCCCCGAGCACCCCAGTACCTGTGCAGCACAACACACAGGGGGCGACCTCATCCATACACCCCAGTAACCCCCACCCCCGAGCACCCCAGTACCTGTGCAGCACAACACACCTGGGGCGACCTCATCCATACACCCCAATAACCCCCACCTCCGAGCACCCCAGTACCTGTGCAGCACAACACACAGGTACGACCTCATCCATACGCCCCAATAACCCCCACCCCCGAGCACCCCAGTACCTGTGCAGCACAATACACAGGGGACGACCTCATCCATACATCCCAATAACCCTCACCCCCGAGCACCCCAGTACCTGTGCAGCACAATACACAGGGGACGACCTCATCCATACATCCCAATAACCCTCACCCCCAAGCACCCCAGTACCTGTGCAGCACAATACACAGGGGACGACCTCATCCATACATCCCAATAACCCCCACCCCCGAGCACCCCAGTACCTGTGCAGCAAAAAACACAGGGGGCGACCTCATCCATACGCCCCAATAAACCCCACCCCCGAGCACCCCGGTACCTGTGCAGCACAACACACAGGGGACGACCTCATCCATACACCCCAGTAACCCTCACCCCCGAGCACCCCAGTACCTGTGCAGCACAACACACAGAGGGCGACCTCATCCATACACCCCAGTAACCCCCACCCCCGAGCACCCCGGTACCTGTGCGGCACAACACACAGGGGAAAACCGCATCCATACACCTCAGTAACCCCCACCCTCGAGCACCCAAGTACCTGTGCGGCACAATACACAGAGAGCGACCTCATCCATACACCCCAATAACCCCCACCCCCGAGCACCCCAGTACCTGTGCAGCACAACACACAGGGGGCGACCTCATCCATACACCCCAATAACCCCCACCCCCGAGCACCCAAGTACCTGTGCGGCACAATACACAGGGGGCGACCTCATTCATACATCCCAATAACCCCCATCCCCGAGCACCCCAGTACCTGTGCAGCACGACACACAGGGACGACCTCATCCATACATCCCAATAACCCTCACCCCCGAGCACCCCAGTACCTGTGCAGCAAAAAACACAGGGGGCGACCTCATCCATATACCCCAGTAACCCCCACCCCCGAGCACCACAGTACCTGTGAAGTACAACACACCTGGGGCAACCTCATCCATACATCCCAATAACCCAACCCCTGAGCACCACAGTACTTGTGCAGCACAATACAGGGGGCGACCTCATCCATACATCCCAATAACCCCCACCCCCGAGCACCCCAGTACCTGTGCAGCACAACACACAGGGGGCGACCTCATCCATATAGCCCAGTAACCCCCATCCCCGAGCACCCCAGTACCTGTGCAGCACAACACACAGGGGGCGACCTCATCCATACACCCCAATAACCCCCACCCCCGAACACCCCAGTACCTGTGCGGCACAATACAGAGGGGTTAGGGGATGAGAAGCCAGAAAGAAGTCATATAAACGGAGGACTTGGTGGAAGTCGCTCAGGACGTGTCCATACCAGGTGATCAACCAGCTCAGAGCAAAGATGCAGCCGACCTCCGACCTGCGGGAGACATCACTGATCAGTCGCTGTAACGTTATAGTCTGATACCATCCCGGCCCCGTACAACCGCGACCCTCAACCTCGCTGCTAGGCCCCTGATGTCAGTGCCTGATTATGTGGTCACAGTCCCCAGGGATACGGAGATCACCACCATCTACCCTACATGATGATGGTCTCTACCATCTCGGCCATGAGGCTGCGCACCTCAGAAGGAAGTGGTGCAGGGCAGGGCTCTCGCTCTGGATTAGGGGCATCAGATAGCTCAGCACACTGCGGGTCCGCTCCACCGTGGGGTCCATGAAATCTCTGCCAAAAGTAAAGACAAACATGTCACATCCAGATTGCACCGGCTGTGACGATAAGAAGAGCGCACGTACCGGAGATGATGAGTGGAGAGGGTCTGCAGAATGGCGGTTCCCAAACGAAGGCCAACAGTCAACAGCAGAGTGACGGCTACATCATGGAAGCCCTGGTAATAGTGCAGCTCTGGGTATGAGCGGAGGACGCACAGGATCATGTCTATCAGCTGCTCTTGTAACACACAACGTTCTGCCTCCGCCATTCCTGGAAGCGGTCACAGGGGCAAGATCAAAACAGGCCACCCATAATGGACGAAAGTGTACACTACCCACATAAGACAGTCCTCCACCCGACTACCGACAGCTTACACACACACAAACACACGACAGCCCTCCACCCATCTAATGAGATCCTCCGCCAAACCAACACATACACGACAGCCCTCCACCCAATGAGACCCTCCACCCAACCAACACATACACAACAGCCCTCCACCCAACTAATGAGACCCTCCACCCAACCGACAGCCTACACATATACGACAGCCCTCCACCCAACTAAAGACAGCTTACACACACAAGTGACAGCCCTCCACCCAACTAATGAGACTCTCCGCCCAACCGACAGCCTACATATACACGACAGCCCTCCACCCAATTAATGAGACCCTTCGCCCAATCAACGACAGCCCTCCCCCCCAATTAATGAGATCTTCAGACCAAGCAAGAACAGCCTACATATACATGGCAGCCCTTCACCCGAGCAATAACAGCAAACACATACCCAACAGCCAACAAATGACAGCCTGCACAAACACGAAAGACCTTTATCCGACCAACAGTCTATACATACAGGACAGCCCTGCAACCAACCAACGAGACCCTCTGCTTGACCGACAAGACAGTCCACATAAACTACAGCCCTCTACCCGACAAACAAAACCATCAGCCCAATCAATGACAGCCTACACATATTCAATAGACCTTCACCTGACCAATGAGATGCTACACGACAGCCCTCTACCTAACCAACGAAGCCCTCCACCCAACTAACGAAACCCTCCACCCAACTGACAGCCTACACATATGACAGCCCCATATCTGAGTAATAAGACCCTCCGCCCAACCAACAACAGTCTACACATAACCAATAGCCCTGAACCCAAACAACCAATGAGAGCTTACACATACATGACGGAATTCCAACCAGACTAACGAGACCATACACATACAAGACAGCCCTCCACTCGGCCATTCAGACCCTATACATACATTGCAGCCATCCACCTGACCAAAAAGACCCTATATGTTGAGACCCTATTCATACATAACAGATCTTCACCAGACCAATGAGACCATATACATATATGCCACAAGAACGAGACCCTACACATACATGACAGACCATCACCCAACAAACAACACCATATATAATATATTACACACATGCGCACATCTGCTCTCATCCCAATCAAGGAGACCCTACACATGCAGGATAGACCAACTGTGAAGACCCAGGTCTTCCGTGGGTGTAACGCTACTCACACAACATAGGGTGAGGGTAAAACAGTGCGGCAATACATTATTGAACTACAAAGTGGACAATAAACACACAGAACAGTCCCAGCAAATACCCAAGATGGTGGAACATTACACAGTTTCACCCTCCCAATGAACCGCCTGGGACAGAACAGCTGCGACTTTGGAGACTTTCAGGGCCGACTACCTCAACAAGTGGCCCCCCGCTTCTGGCGGGCCCCCACAGAGAAGAGGTAGTGGCAAGCTTAGGAAGCTAGCAGTCCTTCGAGGTACAAGACCAGGAAACCCGAGGTTCCAAATCTGGCCTCTCCGAGAGTTTCCATGGGGCCAGGCGACTGGTGGGTCCCTCCTAGCAACCCCAAAACAACATATCCATGGGGCCAGGTGACTTCTTCGTCCTCTCCTGGACTCCGCAAAAGTATCCATGGTCTCTCTGATGATCAATGTAGCAGATCCGTATCTTTCCAGTCAGGGCCGGTACCCTTAGACTAGAATCATGTAGAATACAAATCTGTGTCTCTTTAGATGCCATGCAATCCATCTACTTTCCTGAAGGATGTCTCTCATTCTCCTACCAAAGTCTGTCTGAATCTCTGTCCCAAGCACTACAGACATCCCTGTTTTTATTTAGATCTGTGTGAGGTCATCAGGCACAGGTAAGAGGTAAAGATGCAGGGCTCAGCTATTATTGAGCTAATCTATTTACATAGTTGGTATCACAGGGGCTGTTGTAAATAGCTGGCTTTTAGTACAATTAGCATATTAGCAAACAACATTGTTTCCAAGAGGAGACAGCAATCAGGGTTAGACAAATACTGGTCTGACCTTTAAAAATACACAAACAAGTACAAGACAATTTAAACACAATAGTGTATTCTCTTGACTTAACAAATCTAAACATCTGGCTTATTAAGATTTCACTGTGTATCGTCACACCAACTACTTACCTTTAGGAAATCTCTTGAGTGAGCGTCTGACGTCCATCAGCACCTGGTTATAGTCAGGGTGATTGGTGCGGATGGCAGGTCCTAAGGACATAGGAAACAGTGAACATTATATGAATATTACAGAACGTAACCTGATCAGAAGGACCCGGTATGACAAGTGCACCTACTGCTCATTCTGATGTCACAGATTACTCCTCCATGCGCAGTAACCCCTCCACAGAGAAATGCCAACTGCATTCTCCTAGAAATGTCAATAGGTGATATCACAGCTCACCTCCTCCCCCTCTCTGCACAGCGAACTCTAGGTAGATGAAAGAGCGTGCCCACTACACAATCCCAAAGAAATCAATAGTTGGTAGCCCTTTCTGCAACGTGATCTCTGTATATGTGGAATATGGTCACGTTCTGTGGCACGTACACTCCCAAGATATGTCAATAGAGAACTCCCATCTGCCAGTCATAAAGGAAGGACCACCCAAATCCCAGAAATAAGCGGCGACCACAGCTCAAAGGTCACAAGGAGACAAACCTGGTTTGGGGGGCAGACAAAATACATTGATGCTGAGCAATTTTGGCCACACCCTGCGTCGGATCTCCTGACTGAGGAGCCCACCCTCGCTGACCGCGGCTTCCCGCAGGGTCTCCACATCCACAGGGTCACAAGTCAGTGCTTCATGAATCAGAGCAGACTTCTGCTTACGCCAAGACAAACTGTGCCCTGCAGGGAAAATCACAAGGACGGAGCGAAGCTTATTAGATCACATATATATTATCTTATTATATCATATACATTATACGTCATTGCACTACTCTATTCTTTATTATACACATTTCCTTTCCTTCCCCTCTTG
Organism: Phyllobates terribilis; assembly: GCF_046119375.1. Classification (NCBI taxonomy): domain Eukaryota; kingdom Metazoa; phylum Chordata; class Amphibia; order Anura; family Dendrobatidae; genus Phyllobates; species Phyllobates terribilis. Next base: position 810,290,033 of record NW_027362764.1, on the reverse strand, counting down.
TGCTCACCTTTTCTCCTCCCAACTCCAGCTCCCTCCAATACTGTGATCTCCCCTCTCTTTTCTCCTGTACTGTGCACTCCGCTTCCTCCTGTACTGTGTTTTACCTTTTCTCCTGCAATGCGCTATCCCTTGAACTGTGCTCCCCCTCTCCTGCACTGCGCTCTCCCCTCTCTCCTGCACTGCGCTCGCCCCTCTACCCTGCACTGCGCTCGCCCCTCTACCCTGCACTGCGCTCTCTCCAGGACTGAGCTCTCCTCTCTCTTTCCCCTACACTGAGCTCTCCCCTCTTTCCCCTGCACTGCGCTCTCCCCTCTTTCCCCTGCACTGCGCTCTCCCCACTCTTTCCCCTGCACTGCGCTCTCCCCTTTCCCCTGCACTGCGCCCTCCCCTCTTTCCCCTGCACTGCGCTCTCCCCTCTTTCCCCTGCACTGCGCTCTCCCCACTCTTTCCCCTGCACTGCGCTCTCCCCTCTTTTCCCTGCACTGCGCTCTCCCCACTCTTTCCCCTGCACTGCGCTCTCCCCTTTCCCCTGCACTGCGCCCTCCCCTCTTTCCCCTGCACTGCGCTCTCCCCTCTTTCCCCTGCACTGCGCTCTCCCCTCTCTTTCCCCTGCACTGCACCCTCCCCTCTCTTTCCCCTGCACTGCGCTCTCCCCTCTCTTTCCCCTGCACTGCGCTCTCCCCTCTTTCCCCTGCACTGCGCTCTCCCCTCTCTTTCTCCTGCACTGTGATCTCCCCTGTACTTTGCTCTCCCCTGTACTGTGCTTACCCCTCTCCCCTGTACTGTGCCCTCTCCTGTACTGCGCTCTCCCCTGTACTGTGCTCTCCCCTTTCTCCCTTATACTGTGCTCTGCCCTCTTCTCTGTAATGTGCTCTCCCATCTCCTGTGCTCTCCCCTGTACTGTGAACTCCCCTTTCTCTCTTGTACTGTGCTCTCTCCCTTGTACTGTGCTCGTTCCAGTACTGTACTCTCCCCTGTACTGTGCTCTCCCTAGTATTGTGCTCTCCCCTCTCTCCTGTACTGTGCTCTTCCCTCCGGCCCTATAACATCATTATTATTATTGTGACATGCAGAAGAAATGCTGTTGCTTTAAAAGCATCCAGCAACTAGAGGGGTTAACACAGTCACAGGAGATAGGGAGTGTTTTAGCAGAGCCCCAGGGGGACTGTGGGGAACTTGTTATTGTAGTCCGGCTGAAGCTGAAGAGAAAGGTAGTGTGCTATCTGTATCTGACAGAAGGCAACTGAACAGGATTCAGATCAGGAGAGAAACTAAACCCAGGTCAGATAAACTCCCTGAACTAACAGTGCAGGGTATTATTGGGCAGGAAGATAAGGACTGGAAGAAATTGTGTCACAGGGATCATCTCTCTCATCAAATCCTCCATCTCCATGCAGGATAAAGAATGCTGTGTACTATTGAGTCCTTGTGAAGGAAAAGCCTGTGGTTGTGTATGCATTAAAACTGTGCTGTACTGTGCTACAGGATAATAGACTGTGTACTGCTGTACTAGATCCTGTTGCCCAAAGAGACATTTACATTGCACTGGCCGTGCCTCATTAAATGGTACTGTTTTACCGTTTATGAGGACTCTCGTCAAATGTGTCTAGTTAGCAATTGAATCTGTCCTGTGCCTGAGAGAAGCTGCAGCCTATGGTCACCCTCTCTTTCTCCTGCACTGCACTCTCCCCTCTCTTTCTCCTGCACTGCACTCTCCCCTCTATTTCTGCTGCACTGCACTCTCCCCTCTATTTCTGCTGCACTGCGCTCTCCCCTCTATTTCTGCTGCACTGCGCTCTCCCCTCTATTTCTGCTGCACTGCACTCTCCCCTCTATTTCTGCTGCACTGCGCTCTCCCCTCTATTTCTCCTGCACTGCGCTCTCCCCTCTATTTCTCCTGCACTGCGCTCTCCCCTCTATTTCCCCTGCACTGCGCTCCCCCCTCTATTTCCCCTGCACTGCGCTCCCCCCTCCATTTCTCCTGCACTGCGCTCTCCCCTCTATTTCCCCTGCACTGCGCTCCCCCCTCTATTTCTCCTGCACTGCACTCCCCCTCTATTTCTCCTGCACTGCACTCTCCCTTGTACTGTGCTCTCCCCTCTCTCCTGTACTGTGCTCACCCCTCTCTCCTGTACTGAGCCCTCTCCTGTACTGAGCTCTCCCCTCTCTCCTGTACACCGCTCTCCCCTCTTCCGTGCTCTACCCTCTCTCCTGTACCGCGCTCTCACCTCTCTCCCGTACCGCGCTCTCACCTCTCCCCTGTCGCGTGCTCGGCCCTGTACTCTCCCCTCTTCCCTGTGATCTCCCCTGTACTGTGCTCTGCCCTCTCTCGTGCTCTTCCCTCTCTCCTGTACTGTGGTCTTCACTTTCTCCTGTACTGTGCTCTTCCCTCTTCTCTGTAATGTGCTCTCCTGTACTGTGCTCTCCCCCCTCTCCTGTGCTCTCCCCTCTCCTGTACTCTAATCTGTACTGTATTCTCCCCTATCCTGTTCTCTCCCCTGTACTGTGCTCTCCCCTCTCTCCTATACTGTGCTCTCCCCTCTCTCCTGTACTGTGCTCTCCCTTCTCCCCTGTACTGTGCTCTCCCCTCTCCCCTGTACTGTGCTGTCCCCTGTAATGTGCTCCCTCCTGTACTGTGCTCTCCTCTGTAATGTGTTCTCCCCTCTCTCCTGTAATGTGCTCTCCTGTACTGTGCTCTCCCCTCTCCCGTAATGTGCTCTCCCCTGTAATATGCTCCATCCTGTAATGTGCTCTCCCCTCCATCCTGTAATGTGCTCTCCCCTCCATCCTGTAATGTGCTCTCCCCTCTCTCCTGTACTCTGCTCTTCACTTTCTCCTGTACTGTGCTCTCCCCTGTAATGTGCTCTATCCTGTACTGTGCTCTCCCCTCTCTCTTGTACTGTGCTCTCCCCTGTACTGTGCTCTCCCTTATACTGTGCTCTCCCCCTTATACTGTGCTCTCCCCCTCTCCTGTAATGTGCTCTTCACTTTCTCCTGTACTGTGCTCTCCTGTACTGTGCTCTCCCCTGTACTGTGCTCTCCCCTCTCTTCTGTAATGTGCTCTTCACTTTCTCCTGTACTGTGCTCTCCCCCCTCTCCTGCACTGTGCTCTCTCCTGTACTGTGCTCTCCACTCTCTCCTGTACAGTGCTCTCTCCTTTCTCCCTTATACTGTGCTCTCTCCCTTATACTGTGCTCTCCCTTCTCTCCTGTACTGTGCTCTCCCATATACTGTGCTCTCCCCTCTCTCCTGTAATGTGCTCTCCCCTCTCTCCTGTAATGTGCTCTTCACTTTCTCCTGTACTGTGCTCTCCCCTGTACTGTGCTCTCCCCTTTCTTCCTCATACTGTGCTCTCTCCCTTATACTGTGCTCTCCCATGTACTGTTCTCTCCCTTCTCTCCTGTAATGTGCTCTTCACTTTCTCCTGTAATATGCTCTCCCCTCTTCTCTGTAATGTGCTCTCCTGTACTGTGTTCTCCCCCCTCTCCTGTACTGTGCTCTCCACTCTCTCCTCTACTGTGCTCTCCCCTCTTCGCTGTAATGTGCTCTCCTGTACTGTGCTCTCCCCCCTCTCCTGTGCTCTCCCCTCTCCCCTGTAATGTGCTCTCCTCTCTCCCCTGTACTGTGCTCTCCCCTCTTCTCTGTAATGTGCTCTCCTGTAATGTGCTCCCCCCTCTCCTCTACTGTGCTCTCCCCTGTACTGTATTCTCCCCTGCACTGTGTTCTCCCTCTCCCCTATACTGTGCTCTCCCCTCTATCCTGTACTGTGCTCTCCTCTGTAATGTGTTCTCCCCTCTCCTCTGTACTGTGCTCTCCCCTGTACTGTGCTCTCCCCTGTACTGTGCTCTCCCCTGTACTGTGCTCTCCCCTCTCCTCTGTAATGTGCTCTCCCCTGTACTGTGTTCTCCCCTGTACTGTGCTCTCCCCTGTACAGAGCTCTCCCCTCTCCTGCGTTCTCCCCTGTACTGAGCTCTCCCCGCTCCTGTGTTCTCCCCTCTCCTCTGTAATGTGCTCTCCCCTGTACTGTGTTCTCCCCTGTACTTTGCTCTCCCCTCTCCCCTGTACTGAGCTCTCCCCTGTACTGTGCTCTCCTCTCTCCTGTGTTCTCCCCTCTCCTCTGTAATGTGCTCTCCCCTCTCCTCTGTAATGTGCTCTCCCCTTTCTCCCTTATACTGTGTTCTCTCCCCTGTACTGTGCTCTCCCCTCTATCCTGTACTGTGCTCTCCCCTCTCCTCTGTAATGTGCTCTCCCCTGTACTGTGCTCTCCCCTCTCCTGTGTTCTCCCCTCTCCTGTGTAATGTGCTCTCCCCTCTCCTCTGTAATGTGCTCTCCCCTGTACTGTGCTCTCCCCTCTCCACTGTACTGAGCTCTCCCCTCTCCTGTGTTCTCCCCTCTCCTCTGTAATGTGCTCTCCCCTGTACTGTGTTCTCCCCTGTACTTTGCTCTCCCCTGTACTGAGCTCTCCCCTCTCCTCTGTAATGTGCTCTCCCCTGTACTGTGCTCTCCCCTCTCCTTTGTAATGTGCTCTCCCCTGTACTGTGCTCTCCCCTCTCCTCTGTAATGTAATGTGCTCTCCCCTCTCCTCAGTAATGTGCTCTCCCCAGTACTGTGCTCTCCCCTCTCCTCTGTAATGTGCTCTCCCCTGTACTGTGTTCTCCCCTGTACTGTGCTCTCCCCTCTCCCCTGTACTGAGCTCTCCCCTCTCCTGTGTTCTCCCCTCTCCTCTGTAATGTGCTCTCCCCTGTACTGTGTTCTCCCCTGTACTGAGCTCTCCCCGCTCCTGTGTTCTCCCCTCTCCTCTGTAATGTGCTCTCCCCTGTACTGTGTTCTCCCCTGTACTTTGCTCTCCCCTGTACTGAGCTCTCCCCTCTCCTGTGTTCTCCCCTCTCCTCTGTAATGTGCTCTCCCCTTTCTCCCTTATACTGTGCTCTCTCCCTTATACTGTGTTCTCCCCTGTACTGTGCTTTCCCCTCTCCCCTGTACTGTGCTCTCCCCTGTACTGTGCTCTCCCCTCTATCCTGTACTGTGCTCTCCCCTCTATCCTGTACTGTGCTCTCCCCTCTCTTCTGTAATGTGCTCTACTCTGTAATGTGTTCTTCCCTCTCCTCTGTAATGTGCTCTCCCCTCTCCTCTGTAATGTGCTCTCCCCTGTACTGTGTTCTCCCCTGTACTGAGCTCTCCCCTGTACTGAGCTCTCCCCTCTCCTCTGTAATGTGCTCTCCCCTGTACTGTGTTCTCCCCTGTACTTTGCTCTCCCCTGTACTGAGCTCTCCCCTCTCCTCTGTAATGTGCTCTCCCCTCTCCTCTGTAATGTGCTCTCCCCTGTACTGTGCTCTCCCCTCTCCTGTGTTCTCCCCTCTCCTTTGTAATGTGCTCTCCCCTGTACTGTGCTCTCCCCTCTCCTGTGTTCTCCCCTCTCCTCTGTAATGTGCTCTCCCCTGTACTGTGCTCTCCCCTCTCCTCAGTAATGTGCTCTCCCCTGTACTGCGCTCTCCCCTCTCCTCAGTAATGTGCTCTCCCCTCTCCTGTGTTCTCCCCTCTCCTCTGTAATGTGCTCTCCCCTGTACTGTGTTCTCCCCTGTACTGTGCTCTCCCCTCTCCCCTGTACTGAGCTCTCCCCTCTCCTGTGTTCTCCCCTCTCCTCTGTAATGTGCTCTCCCCTGTACTGTGTTCTCCCCTGTACTGAGCTCTCCCCGCTCCTGTGTTCTCCCCTCTCCTCTGTAATGTGCTCTCCTCTGTAATGTGCTCTCCCCTGTACTGTGTTCTCCCCTGTACTTTGCTCTCCCCTGTACTGTGCTCTCCCCTGTACTGAGCTCTCCCCTCTCCTGTGTTCTCCCCTCTCCTCTGTAATGTGCTCTCCTCTGTAATGTGCTCTCCCCTGTACTGTGTTCTCCCCTGTACTGTGCTCTCCCCTGTACTGTGCTCTCCCCTGTACTGAGCTCTCCCCGCTCCTGTGTTCTCCCCTCTCCTGTGTTCTCCCCTCTCCTCTGTAATGTGCTCTCCCCTGTACTGAGCTCTCCCCTCTCCTGTGTTCTCCCCTCTCCTCTGTAATGTGCTCTCCTCTGTAATGTGTTCTCCCCTGTACTGAGCTCTCCCCTCTCCTCTGTAATGTGCTCTCCCCTGTACTGAGCTCTCCCCTCTCCTCTGTAATGTGCTCTCCCCTGTACTGTGTTCTCCCCTGTACTTTGCTCTCCCCTCTCCTCTGTAATGTGTTCTCCCCTCTATCCTGTACACTCCCTGACAGAAGTGATGTCGCTTATCCATGTTATGTAAATAAAAGCTTATAACCTGACGTTAAATTCATCCGTTGGTTTTATAAATTACTCTTTTGAAAGCTGAAACCCTCCCAAATTTGGTTTTGGTTAAGAAAATAAATTGGCGTCAATGCTGAAATATTGATCATTTAATGAACACAGAATGGTCAGATTTTGGCGAGACAAAAGTTTTGTTCCCAGAGGAAGTAATGTGATATTCAAACAAATAATTATCTTAAAATACAAATATATGTTGTATAACATTGGTGAATGAAGTTGTGGTGCTATTAGAGTCATATTTAATATAGTGTGTGACTTCCATGAGCTTGAAGGACTCCATCCATGCGGTTCAACTATGATTCATACAATTTATTAATGAAGTCATCAGAAATAGCAGAGAATGCGTCTTACATGCCTCCCAGAGGTCATCTAGATTCTTTGGTTTTGTCTTCCAAGCTTCCTCTTTCATTCTACCCCAAACATGCTGAATGATGTTCATGTCTGGTGACTGGGCCGGCCGATCCTTGAGCACCTTCATCTTTTTTGCCTGGAGGAACCTTGTTGTAGAGATGGATGGATGAGATGGAGCACCATCCTGCTGCAGAATTTGACCCCTTTTATGATTTGGAATGTAAGAGGTAGCTAATACTTCTTGATATTTTAGGCTATTGATATTGCCTTCCACCTTGCAATTGTTTCGCACACCCCATACTGAATGTAACCCCAGACCATGATCTTTCCACCACCAAATGTAACTGTTTTCTGGGTGTATTTTGGATCCATACAGGCTCCAGTAGGTCTCCTGCAGTATTTGCGGCGGCTGTGGTGTAATTCTACTGAAGATTCATCAGAGAAATTCACCTTCTGCCACTTTTCCAGCGTCCATCTGTTTAGCTGGCTGTGGGACTTTGGAAATGCCACACGGTTTTTTATTTGCCTTTTGGTTAGTGCTGGCTTCTGGGCACTGATTCGACCATTGACGCCATTTCGAGACAGAATCCTACAAACTGTTCTAGTTGACACAGGGACTTGAGGTGACCAGGCCTGTTGGAGCTCTGCTGTGGTGGAAAAGGGGCTTGCTTTGGATTTTCTAACCAACAAACGTTCCTCCTGAGCAGTTGTCTTGCGGGGTCTGCCGGACCTGGGCTTGTCACACACATCTCCAGTCTCTTCAAATCTTTTTTTAATTCTTTGTACTTGACGCTGAGACACATTAAAAGGTGCCATCCACCTCTGCAGTGGATCTGGTCTTCAGCCTCTTGATAATCAAGGCTTTGGTCGCAGGGTGGATTTTTGGCATGTTGTCAGTGTTATGATCTGCAACATAAACTAAGGAAAGATAGGGGAAAGCTGTCCCTACAGTAAGACTAAGCTGAATCCCTAAGATGTAGCGGGATGCCTGTTCCTTGTGAACAGACCCGCCTTAGACCTCGTTTAGTCTGAACGAAGACCTATAGGATTAAGGGAGGGGTCACTAAATGAACTAAGGACTGGGACAAAAATGGGACACCTCCTAAACAGAAGATGTTGCAGAGCACAAAAGACAAACTGACAAAAAGTACTAGAGGTCCCAGAGGACCAAGCAAACTAAACAGAGATAGGCACCGAAGCACCTGGCTAGAGAGACAGTCAAACAACACTAAAGTCCAGCAAGGGCAGAAGGGCGGAGCTGGAATATAAAGGCAGATGGTCACGTGACCGCAAAACACAAGACGGAAAAAACTAACAGGAGGGTTCTAACAGTCAGAGCTCAAGTTGCAGTTCAAGTGAAGGTCTGGGGTGCTGGGTTTCTTTTTACACACACCCACTAATTAACCGATCATTTCCTGAGCACTGGTGAGGATGTAAACTAGGATTGGGTGCATTATATGACCAGGCAACAAAACTTTTGTCTTGTCAAAAATCTGACCATTTTGTGTTCATTAAATGATCAATATTTCAGCATTGATGCAGATTTATTTTCTTAACCGAAACCAAATTTGGGAGGGTTTCAGCTTTCAAAAGAGTAATTTATAAAACCAATGGATGAATTTAATGTCCGGTTATAAGCTTTTATTTACAATACATACATGAGCGACATAACTTCTGTCAGGGAGTGTACTGTGCTCTCTCCTGTACTGTGCTCCCTCCTGTACTGTGCTCTCCCCTCTCTCCTGTACTGTGCTCTCTCCTGTACTGTGCTCCCTCCTCTCTCCTGTACTGTGCTCCCTCCTGTACTGTGCTCTCTCCTGTACTGTGCTCTCCCCTCTCTCCTGTACTGTGCTCTCTCCTGTACTGTGCTCCCTCCTGTACTGTGCTCTCCCCTCTCTCCTGTACTGTGCTCCCTCCTGTACTGTGCTCTCCCCTCTCTCCTGTACTGTGCTCTCTCCTGTACTGTGCTCCCTCCTGTACTGTGCTCTCCCCTCTCTCCTGTACTGTGCTCTCTCCTGTACGGTGCTCCCTCCTGTACTGTGCTCTCCCCTCTCTCCTGTACTGTGCTCTCTCCTGTACGGTGCTCCCTCCTGTACTGTGCTCTCCCCTCTCTCCTGTACTGTGCTCTCTCCTGTACGGTGCTCCCTCCTGTACTGTACTCTCCCCTCTCTCCTGTACTGTGCTCTCCCCTCTCTCCTGTACTGTGCTCTCTCCTGTACGGTGCTCCCTCCTGTACTGTGCTCTCCCCTCTCTCCTGTACTGTGCTCTCTCCTGTACTGTGCTCCGTCCTGTACTGTGCTCTCCCCTCTCTCCTGCACTGTACTCTCGCCTGTACTGTGCTCTTCCCTCTCCTGTGCTCTCCAGTTTTGTGCTCTTCCCTCTCTCCTGCACTGTGCTCTCCCCTGCGGCCCTATGACATCATTATTATTATTGTGACATGCAGAAGAAATGCTGTTGCTTTAAAAGCATCCAGCAACTAGAGGGGTTAGCACAGTCACAGGAGATAGGGAGTGTTTTAGCAGAGCCCCAGGGGGACTGTGGGGAACTTGTTATTGTAGTCCGGCTGAAGCTGAAGAGAAAGGTAGTGTGTTATCTGTATCTGACAGAAGGCAACTGAACAGGATTCAGATCAGGAGAGAAACTAAACCCAGGTCAGATAAACTCCCTGAACTAACAGTGCAGAGTATTATTGGGCAGGAAGATAAGGACTGGAAGGAATTGCGCCACAGGGATCATCTCCCTCATCAAACCCTCCCCCCCTCCATCTCCATGCAGGATAAAGAATGCTGTGTACTATTGAGTCCTTGTGAAGGAAAAGCCTGTGGTTGTGTATGCATTAAAACTGTGCTACAGGATAATAGACTGTGTACTGCTGTACTAGATCCTGTTGCCCAAAGAGACATTTACATTGCACTGGCCGTGCCTCATTAAATGATACTGTTCTACCATTTATGAGGACTCTTGTCAAATGTGTCTGGTCAGCAACTGAATCTATCGTGTACCTGAGAGAAGCTGCAGCACATGGTCTATGGTCACCTGGAATAACGGTTCCCCCAGGATTCCAACAAATTCATGTAACCAGTTTCGCCCCTATCTGAACTTAGGCGGCGTGCATGTAACATTGGTGGCCCGTACGGGCAATCCTGAGCGGGAATTAGCGTGTAGAGGGAGAAGAGGAAAAGTGTCTGGAAAAACAGCAGCACAGCACCTCATCTCAACTCTGCTACACCAGTTAAAGGGGACCAGGCCTAAAAGAAAACTCACTAGCAGCAAAGGATGTGGAAATACAAATGGACAGAATTAGTGAGCGGCTTCTTCAGTTAACCTGTAAAGAATTGAGAAGAGTAGCAACACATATAAAGATGTCAGAAGAACAGATTTATAAAGCACACAACCACAGGCAACTGTTAGCTGCCATTAATGCAAAAATGAATGAGCTGGGGGAGAAAGAAGTTGAAGACATCATGGGGACGTTCCTCCAGGAACTAACACAGTTTCTAACAAGGTTGAAGTTGGAGGATGGAGGGGCGGCACCATTTACCAAAAGAGGGAATCTCCGTTCGCAGACAGAACTAAAGGAATTGAAAGAACAATTCAAAGCCCTAACAACAGCCCTGCAGGAATCGACCAAAACCTCTGAATGGGTGATAGACTCAGACAGGACCTTTAACCTGCTCGGGTTAGATAAATCAGGGAGACAGTCCTCTCTAACACCACAAATCACCATATGGAAAGAATTCAAGATCCTGGGACAAATTGGAGAGAGTGAACAGAAAGAGAAACTGTCTTATATGAACTTGTTGCACCAGATCGATGCAGGCTTACAGAAAGACTACCAGCCAGATGAGATCATTGAGGGGGTGGTGAAAGCGATCAGCCCAGGACTGAACCTCCGTCAGAGTCAATTGACCTTGCAACAGCTGAAGATGATTTTAAAAGGGCACTATAAAGAAGAGAGTACTTCAGAATTGTTCCACCGACTCATTAACCTCTCACAGAAAAATAATGAATCACCCCAAAGTTTCTTGTTCAGAGCAATTGAACTGAAGGATAAACTATTGTTTGCATCCAGAGATGTAGAAGCGGAAGAGAAGTTTGATGCTGGACTAGTCTAGAAGAAGTTCTTGAGATCATTGGGAATCAACAAAGACATCAAGTTGCAGCTGAAACAGTACCTAGAACATCCCGGCATTTTGGACGAAGTCCTAATTGAAAAAATGAATGAGGCAGCTAGTTTGGAGTCAAAAAGCGAACAGAAGTTAAAGAAAGGCTCTGCTCTTAAAATCACCAAAATGAGTCAGCTGAAGTTGGAGACCCCCGGTGGCCAGTCCGAAGGTCGTCATGGACACCCTCCAGTGCCACCTCCGAGAGGGAACCTTAAATCACCAACAAAAGAGGACCGCCAGCGCTGACTGGGAGGAAGTAATAGGAGAACTGCGAGCCGAGTTGATTGAGGTGAAAAAGTTGATTTGTTCCAGGCCAGAACCTGTATCCTTCAGACCCAGGAGTGGGTTCCAGAATACCTGGCTTGTGAAGCGTGCCGTTCATCAAATCAGAGTACGGTGTGTGTCCACTGTCTAAGATGTGGTGAGGTGAGGAAGGACATTATGCCAAGGAATGCCAGTTGTCACGGTCGTTTGGGTTAAAAGACAGGAGGTTGCCGGTGCTGGGCGACTGGTAACAGCGACACGGAGGAGGCCCCAGAAGCAAATCCAAATCTCACCAAACCCCAGAACGAGGAGGATGATTCCTCGGTCAGTAAAGATAGCCTCATCAGCCTAATCGGTGAAAAGTGCTTTATACAGTGCCAGCTAGACGGACTCCTGGTAAAAGCACTGTGGGACACAGGAACCCAAGCGAGCCTTTTAAATGTAGAATGGAGAAGGCGCTACCTGCCACACACTTGCCTTCGGTCACTAAAAGAACTCTTGGGACCAGTGGAACTCCACCGCAAAGCTGTCAACCAGACCAAAATCCCTTTCATAGGCTGGGTGGAAGTGACTTTCCAACTTAGGGACATGAGCAACACCATTGAGCAACAGCAACACCATTGAGCTTTTGGTACCTTTGCTCATGACCAGTGATCAGAAAGTGGCAGAGGATGCTATCCTGGGTTATCATGTAATCAGTGAGGTCATCAATAAACACAAGTTAGGGGTGCTGGTGGTGGATGAAATCGCCTCATCGCTCGCCATACCCAACGCCGTGGCGGAAAACGTGATTCATAGAGTAAAGAAAGCACAAAATACAATAGACCTAAAAGAAGTCAAGGTATGCTGGCGCCCAACCATACTCCCTGCAAACCAAATGGTGGGGGTGAGGTGTGGAGTCCACATAGAACATAGAAGAAAAGTCCAGAAAAGACTGTTCGTGCCAAAAGACTCCTCAGAACTTCCGGAAGGCCTAGTTCAAAGTGAGACTGTGCTTACGATTCCTACTGGTGGGTTTGCTCGAGTGACAGTATCGGTGATGAATACTACGAAACATGAAATTAGACTGGATCCAAAAACTGTGTTAGGTCACATTGAAACTGTTAAAATGGTATATCCAGCCAGTGTGAGACCCGCCCAGGGGTCTACAGTGAATTCAGTCTCCCCACCAAGGAACAGGAGTTGCCTAGGGGAGGAAATTGCATGACCTACCTCAGGGTCCTGGGATCCCCCAGTACCCCTGGAACACCTGTGTGCTGAAGATCGAGCGGTAGCAAAACAGATGCTGAGAGAAGAGTGTCATGCGTTCTGTAAAGAGGACTCTGATATAGGCTGTATCCCATCATTGCAATTGAAAATCAATTTGAAACACACGACCCCAGTAACCAGAAGTTACATGTCTGTGCCGAAACCATTACACTGTGAAGTGAAAGAGTATATACAAGATCTAATCAACAGAGGTTGGGTCCAAAAGTCGAAGTCGTCTTATTCCTCTCCTATTGTTTGTGTTAGGAAGAAGGACAGTACGTTGAGATTCTGCTGTGATTACTGGGAACTAAACTGAAAGTCAGTACCTGATCAGCACCCGATACCATAGAGACAAGATAGGCTATCCAGCATATCAGGAAGTATCTTGTTCTCAGTCCTCGATCAGGGTAAGGGAAACAAAAACAGTTGGAGCGCCAATGGTGAAGAGCCTAAAGTTTGGGGGGGGGGGGGGGGGGGAGAGATATTGTGACCACTCACCTGGTCCTGTTGTGCCAAGGAGCCCCGCACAACAAGGGAAAACGCTTCCAGGTGGGAGTCTGTATGATGACCGAAGCTTAACAGGGACTGCTATAAGGAGTTTCTTCCTGCTTCAGCGGTCACATGACTGGGACCATGTGACTGAAGTGCGTGTTTCACAATAACATCACGGCAGGTCCTGTGGTAAGCTAGTTGTAAACAGAGCAGCTTCCACCGCTCTCCACAGGGGAGATTAGCAATCAAGAAAGAAAGAATTGTGTGGTGTTAGGGAAGAGCTAGAACAACTAGACAGGGAGGGGATTAAGGTTATAACACACAAACCTTTTATTGTTTAATACGCTCTCTAATGCCACGACGCGTTTCGATAGCAGAAGCTTTCTTTGATCAGGGTAAGGCATACCATCAATGGTTTGTTGAAGAGTCCAGTAGACCTGTGACAGCATTCATCACACCGTGGGGATTATATGAGTGGATCCGCATACCATTTGGGCTCAGTTCAGCTCCAGCAGAATTTCAGAGGAGCATGGAGACATGTTTAGAAGGAGTGAGGGACGATATCTGCCAGCCGTACTTGGATGACAATGTGATACACAGAAAAACCTTCCGGGAGCATGTTGAACACGTGAGGACCGTATTACAGAGGTATCAACAACACAGAGCTAAGTTGACCCCAAAGAAGTGTGAACTGTTCAAAAGGCAAGTCCGAGCCCCTCCCACATCCTCCCTCCAGTGTTATTACAAAAGACCACAAGCGTATAGATGCTTCAAATTAATTTTTATTTCTACTGATCAACTGTCGTAGAAACAATAAGCCCCTCGGAGGGAATTACCCGTGCTGTCGTGGTGGGTTATTAGAAACCAAATTACTGGTAAGTCTAATTCTATTTTCTCTAATAACCCCCCATGACAGCACACAGGAGGTATACCAAATATATATTAGGGAGGGACAATAGCCTGAAGGACCTTCCTTCCGAAGGCTAAATCTCCAACAGACATTAGGTCTAGTCTGTAGTGTTTGGAGAAAGTATGAATTGAGGACCATGTGGCAGCTCTGCAGATCTGTTCGATGGATGCGCTGGCTTTTTCAGCCCAGGAGACAGTTATCGCCCTTGTAGAATGGGCCTTGAGCTTTGCTGGAGGAGATAGATCCTGGATCTGGTAAGCCTCCGTAATCGCCCTCTTAATCCAGTTGGCTATTGTGGATTTTGCTGCTTTCTTTCCTCTCTTTGGACCTTGTGTATGGACAAATAGGTTCTTGTCTTTCCTTCCTTCTTCTGTTTCCTGAAGATAGTGCAGTACTATTCTCCGAACATCCAGAGTGTGGAATTCCATCTCTTTTTTGTCTTTTGGGTTGTCACAAAAAGATGGAAGGATTATCTACTGAGATCTGTGGAAATTTGAGACCACCTTAGGTAGAAATGAAGGGTCAAGTTGGAAAATTATACGATCTTCTAGGATTCTCAGGTAGGGTTCATTGACCGAAAGGGCCTGTAGTTCACACACTCTTCTGGCTGTAGTTATTGCCACCAGGAAAGCAGTCTTCCAGGTCAGCCTGTCCAGTCTTATGGTTGATAAGGGCTCAAAGGGTGGAAGGGTTAACCCTTTCAGAACAATGTTAAGGTCCCAGGGGGGAAGCAGGTCTGTTACTCTAGGGTGGATGCGGGTGGCTGCTGTCATAAATCTTCTCACCTACTGATGTTCCGCTAGTCTTTGATCGAAGTATGAACTTAACGCCGCTATTTGGACTTTAAGAGTACTGGACAAAGGTCTCAGACCTTCTTGTAAAAAGTCTAGAATCTGAGCCACATCAGCCCTATGAGGGTCTGGGCGAGTGGGTGCACACCACCTTAAGAAGGTTTTCCAGATCTTATGGTAAATGTTGTTCGTTACAGGTTTCCTGCTCTTCTGGAGAGTTTTGATTACCTTCTCTGAGAGGCCTCTTGTTTTTAATATCAGGAATTCAGAAGCCAGCCAGTTAGGTGTAGTCTCTCGGGATCCGGATGGTGAATCGGCCCCCAGGAGAAGGAGATCTTTGATGGGAAGAACTATTAGAGGGCTCTACACACTCAGACTGGTTAACGTTCCGAACCAACTTCATTTTGGCCAGCGAGGGGCCACTAGGCTTACTCTGGTCCCTTCGGTCCTTATCTTCTGTAAGGTTTTTGAAAGGATAGGTAGTGGGGGAAAGGCATACGCTAGTTTGAATTCCCATTTGTAAGCGAATGCGTCTACGCCCAGGCAAGGGCCATTTGGATCCAGGGAGAAATATTGAGATACTTTCGCGTTCTGGTGTCCGGCGAAGAGATCTACCTCTGGATAGCCCCATCTCTTGACTAACATCTGAAGAAGTCTGGGTTTAGGCTCCACTCTCCTGGATGAATCTTTGTTCTGCTTAAGAAGTCGGCCTGGATATTGACTGAACCTTTGATATGAAGAGCCGACAAGGACAGAAGATGTTCTTCGGCCCAGGAGAATATTATTGCCGAGATTGCTTTTAAGCTTTCGTATCTTGTGCCCCCTTGATGACGAAGGTGGGCTACCGTGGTGATATTGTCTGAAAATATCTGAATGTGAGATTTCTGGACCAGAGGCTCTGCTGCTCTGAGGACTTCCTCTATGGCTTTTAGTTCTCTGAAATGAATTGGCTCACCTCTTTGGTCCATATACCCTGGAATAGCTCTTGGGAGACCATGGCTCCCCATTCCTTTTTGCTGGCATCCACCTTTATGGTTATCAGCAGATTCTGGATCCATAGTACTCCTCTGTTCAGGTTTTTCCCGTTCAGCCACCAGAATAGAGAGGTCCTTACTCGTGGTGGTATAGGGATTCTCCTGTTCAAAGACCATGAGGAGCCGCCCAATTCGTAAGGATGTGGGTCTGTAATGTTCGGGTATGCGCCTGAGCCCAGGCCACCATCTGAATACAGGAGGTCATAGACCCGAGTACCGACATAGCGTCTCTTAATGATACTGATCTTCTACTCCTTAGGACATTGATTTTTGTTTTTATCATGACCTGTTTTTGTTTGGCAGTAATGATGTCTGGCTGTGGGAATCCAATAGTACTCCTAGAAATGTTTTTGTCATTGAGGGAACCATATCTGATTTTTTTCTGGTTCACTAACCAGCCCAGAGACGATAGGATCCGAGTGGTCAACTGTAGATGTTCTCAGAGTACTGGTACTGAGGGCCCGATTAATAACAGGTCGTCGAGGTATGGTACTATTGAAATGTTCTGACCCCTGATATAAGCCATGACTTTTGTAAATATTCGCGGGGCTGATGAAATTCCAAATGGGAGAACATTGAATTGATAGTGGACTATTTGATCCCCTTGAGTCACTGCGAATCTTAGGAACCTCATGTGAAGTGGATGTATAGGGATGTGGTAATATGCATCCTGGAGGTCGATTGTAGCCATGACATGGTCCTGTCCTATCAGGGGGACCGTCGACCTGATGGATTCCATCTTGAATCGTTGGTAGTGGATATACTGATTCAGTGGCCTTAGATTGATTATAACTCGGTGTGAGCCATTTGTTTTTTTATTAGGAAGAGACTGGAATAATGGCCTGTGCCTATCTCTCTTGTAGGAACCAGGGATATCACCCCTGAGGACAATAGGTCTGTAAGACCGGATATCAGGGTGGCCTGACGACTCTGAGAGGAGAGCGGTGTTAACCTTATCCTCTCTGGAGGATAGGAGGAGACATTTATTTTTACTCCGAACTCGACAACCCTCAGGACCCATGGGTCTGAGCAGATTTCTTTCCACTGAGGGAGAAAATTCGAGATGCGGCCCCCGACTGTCCTGATGTCATGGTCTGTTCTGACGTTGGTTTTAGGAGAGAAAAAGATTTTTGCCTCCTCTACCTTTTGGGTAGCTCCATTGTCCTGTTTCGCCTTTACCCCTATATTGAGGGGTCTTCTCTTGGGAGGGACGAAAGGGCCTCTTCCTCACATTCC
The DNA here is from genome assembly GCF_046119375.1 of Phyllobates terribilis. Lineage (NCBI taxonomy): Eukaryota > Metazoa > Chordata > Amphibia > Anura > Dendrobatidae > Phyllobates > Phyllobates terribilis. The sequence goes on along the minus strand of NW_027362764.1, from coordinate 810,273,227 downwards.
TTGGTTCCGGGAGGGCCTTCTTCTTGTCTGAAGCCTTCTCTAGAAGATCATCTAGGACTGGCCCGAACATGTATTTCCCCTTAAAGGGGATGGAACACAACTTCATTTTTGATGCCACGTCGCCGTTCCAGGGTTTCAACCATAGGGCCCTTCTTACAGAGTTTGATAGCCCAGATGCTCTTGCGGCCACTCTCACAGATTCTGCAGAGGTGTCTGCTAAAAACCCCGTAGCTTTCTGTAGAAGCGGTAGGGATGCCTGAAACTAGGTGTTCCTCCAGTTGATCTAGCCAATGAGCCATTGATCGAGCTACGCCCGTAAAGACTGCGTTGGTGCTTAATAGTGTTGCCGAGGTCTCCCAGGATTTTATGAGTAGTCCCTCCATTTTGCGTTCCAAGGGGTATTTTAATTTAGAGGAATCTTCAAAGAGCAGTGTGGTTCTCTTTGCTACTCGTGCAATTTGGATATCCACTCTTGGGACTTCAGACCAGCATTCTGCTGTCTCATTGTCTACAGGAAATCTATCCCTTAACTCCGTAGGGGTATTTAATCTCTTTTCTGGAGATTCCCACTCCTCTAAAGTCCCTAATACTCTGGTGTATAGGGAACACCAATTTTTCCTGGAACGTAGCCCCCCAAACTTCTGATCCTGTACTGTTTGGGGCACTTTTTCTTCCTCGACCTCCATAGTTCTCCTTACTGCCATGAGGAGTTCCTCCAAGCTATCTGATGGAAAGTAATATCTCTCTTGTTGGGAGTTATCAGGGGTTGGACTTAGTTCACCTTCCTCTGGAAGATCTTCCGAGATATATATCTCATCTTGAGAGTCTTCCTCCCCTCCCTCTGGCGGGCTAATTTTCCTCTTTTTGGCCGCTGAGGGAGTAGATGTAGGACCCTGACTAGGTAAGGGCGTAGGGAGAGTGACTGAGGCTAAGGAGGATTTGATCTCCTGACGTACAATCCCCTTTATCTCCTCCATTAAGGAAGGTTGTTCCTGCCTGATCATCTTCTCCGTACAGTCCTTGCATAGGGGCTTTCTATGAGAGGACGATAGTTTTTTTGTACAGATGGGACATCTGCGTGACGGTTTAACTTTTTCTCCAGATGCAGGTTCCTTGTCCCCCTACAAGAGAGGGGAGAAAGGGAGGGGAGCTATAATCACCATTTCCTGCATCTGGGAGATGGACTACCAGTGCCATACTTACTGGGACCGGAACGGCGCTGGGCTCTACAGATGCAGAGTGAGAAGCTTCAACAGACATGGTTTTGTCCTACCTGTAGATGTCTTCCTGTCCAGGGCTCCTTTTATGGGTGACCGGACCAGCGCCTCCCTCTGTTTAGAGGGCTCCTCCCCCGGTGTCCAGGTGAAGATTTCTGATCACCGGCGGAATTCCGCTCTTTTCCCCCATAACTTTTTGATGCGGTCCACAGTGGAACGCAAACTGCCGGAAGTGACGTCATTGTCCACCGCCCGTCGTCCGACGTCACTTCCGGCGCCGCAGAGTGCGCTCCACATCCTGGAGCCGGCATTGGCCGTCCCGTCCTTACCGGAGCCTGCTGCTATGTACACGGCTCGGGCCTCATTACTCTTCTACTGTCCGCGAGGACTCTCGTCAGGGGTGTCTGCTCAGTGACTATCTGCAGCACACGTCTATGGTCGCCCTGAGTGACGGTTCCCCCAGATCCCGCGGAGTTCACGTCACCGGTCTCGCCCTCTCTGAACCATGTAACATTAATATTATAATTTTCCGTCAGTGTCTGCGGGAATGCTGTGATCTGTAGTTCCCCTGGCGGTAACTCCTCCCACCTGCGCCTCCCGAGCACGTGACATTCCGCCGCCGCTTCGCTTTTCCCGGCCCGGCTCCAGTCATAGCACAACAGCTGGACTCAATCACACGGATCCAACCACTTCCGCCAAAACCTCTCAGCCAATCAGCATCTTTTACGTCACAGAGTCCCCTCCCATCTAGGACGCCCCTGAGCACATGGCTATAGGACGTCCACACTACATATCCCAGCATGCAGTGCGCTGGTAGCTAGGACGTCCCATCACTGGGGCGGGGCAGCGGGAAGTAGGTGGTAGGCGTGGCCAGCGCTCTCTAGAGGGCGGGGCCTGAAGTTTCTGCACTTCCCTGTGTAGCTATAAAGTTTGCCGAGTTGGGGGCGGGGCTTGTGCGTAGCCGCCAATAGTTGATCCGTCGGGGGCGGAGTCTGTGGCGCTGTCCTGAATGGGATTGGAGGATTGCTTCAGTGGGTGGAGACTGTGACGGTAACCGACAAGTTCTAAGTGCGGAGAGGGAGAAGACAGGTGACCCGCGGGTGAGAGAGCGGAGCTGCTGAGAGATGGCGGAGGCTGGCGGCAGCGGAGGAGGAGCGGTGCGGAGGAAGAAACCGGTGCAGAGGCTGCAGAGCGCGAACCACAGTCCTGGGGAACCGGAACCCGAGCGAGGCCGCGGGGAGGCGGAGCTCCGGTACTGACCCTGCACCCCCCCGCTGACCAGGAGCCCCGACCCCTCACCATGGAGACCCCGGGATCTGTCCCGTCCCCCTCCCCCGGGAGACCACTGGATCTGTCCCCTATATCCCCCCCCCCCGGGATCTGTCCCCTATATCCCCCCCCCCCCGGGATCTGACCCCCATATCCCCCCCCTGGGATCTGTCCCCTATATCCCCCCCCCCCGGGATCTGTCCCCTATATCCCCCCCCCCGGGATCTGTCCCCTATATCCCCCCCCCCGGGATCTGTCCCCTATATCCCCCCCCCCCCCGGGATCTGTCCCCTATATCCCCCCCCCCCCCGGGATCTGACCCCCATATCCCCCCCCTGGGATCTGACCCCCATATCCCCCCCCCTGGGATCTGACCCCCATATCCCCCCCCTGGGATCTGTCCCCTATATCCCCCCCCCCCGGGATCTGTCCCCTATATCCCCCCCCCCCCCCGGGATCTGTCCCCTATATCCCCCCCCCCCGGGATCTGACCCCCATATCCCCCCCCTGGGATCTGACCCCCATATCCCCCCCCTGGGATCTGTCCCCTATATCCCCCCCCCCCGGGATCTGTCCCCTATATCCCCCCCCCCCGGGTTCTGTCCCCTATATCCCCCCCCCCCCGGGTTCTGTCCCCTATATCCCCCCCCCCCCGGGATCTGTCCCCTATATCCCCCCCCCCCCCGGGATCTGTCCCCTATATCCCCCCCCCCCGGGATCTGTCCCCTATATCCCCCCCCCCCGGGATCTGTCCCCTATATCCCCCCCCTGGGATCTGTCCCCCATATCCCCCCCCCCCCGGGATCTGTCCCCCATATCCCCCCCCTGGGATCTGTCCCCCATATCCCCCCCCTGGGATCTGTCCCCTATATCCCCCCCCCCCGGGATCTGACCCCCATATCCCCCCCCTGGGATCTGTCCCCCATATCCCCCCCCTGGGATCTGTCCCCTATATCCCCCCCCCCCGGGATCTGTCCTCCCCCCTTCTACCATGGAGACCCCAGGATCCCCCTCCCATCTCTCCCCCGGTCTCGGTGTGACTCCCCCGGTCTCGGTGTGACTCCCCCGGTCTCGGTGTGACTCCCCCGGTCTCGGTGTGACTCCCCCGGTCTCGGTGTGACTCCCCCGGTCTCGGTGTGACTCCCCCGGTCTCGGTGTGACTCCCCCGGTCTCGGTGTGACTCCCCCGGTCTCGGTGTGACTCCCCCGGTCTCGGTGTGACTCCGTCCTCCTCTGTCTCCTCAGGTGTCACAAGCTGCAGGAATCTCTTCTCAGCTCCACCAGCGGCTACAGCAACTACCGGGGGATCCTGAACTGGTGCGTCGTCATGCTGGTGAGTGCGGACCCCAGTACAGAAAACACTTGCGGAAGGGGACTCTGTGCGGTCGCTCTGGAGGTGGCCGGGGGGAAGGGGTCTCTGTGCCGTCCCTCCGGTGTGGCCGGGGGGAAGGGGTCTCTGTGCGGTCCCTCCGGTGTGGCCGGGGGGAAGGGGACTCTGTGCGGTCGCTCTGGAGGTGGCCGGGGGGAAGGGATCTCTGTGCGGTCCCTCTGGTGTGGCCGGGGGGAAGGGGTCTCTGTGCGGTCGCTCTGGAGGTGGCCGGGGGGAAGGGGACTCTGTGCGGTCGCTCTGGAGGTGGCCGGGGGGAAGGGGTCTCTGTGCCGTCCCTCCGGTGTGGCCGGGGGGAAGGGGTCTCTGTGCGGTCGCTCTGGAGGTGGCCGGGGGGAAGGGGTCTCTGTGCGGTCCCTCTGGTGTGGCCGGGGGGAAGGGGTCTCTGTGCGGTCCCTCCGGTGTGGCCGGGGGGAAGGGGTCTCTGTACGGTCCCTCCGGTGTGGCCGGGGGGAAGGGGTCTCTGCGGTCTCTCTGGTGTGGCCGGGGGGAAGGGGTCTCTGTGCTGTCGCTCTGGAGGTGGCCGGGGAAAGGGGGTCTCTGTGCCGGAGCTCTGGAGGTGGCCGGGGGGAAAGGGGGTCTCTGTGCCGTCGCTCGGGGGAAGGGGTCTCTGTGCCGTCGCTCTGGAGGTGGCCGGGGGGAAAAGGGGTCTCTGTGCCGTCGCTCTGGAGGTGGCCGGGGGGAAAAGGGGTCTCTGTGCCGTCGCTCTGGAGGTGGCCGGGGGGAAAAGGGGTCTCTGTGCCGTCGCTCTGGAGGTGGCTGGGGGGAAAGGGGGTCTTTGTGCCGACGCTCTGGAGGTGGCCGGGGGGAAAGGGGGTCTCTGTGCCGTCGCTCTGGAGGTGGCCGGGGGGAAAGGGGGTCTCTGTGCCGACGCTCTGGAGGTGGCCAGGGGGAAAGGGGGTCTCTGTGCCTTTGCTCTGGAGGTGGCCGGGGCAGATGGGTTTCGGGGGGCTTTTTGATGATGGGGTGGTGACGTCCCCCCTCTGGGATCGGGGGTCTCGGAGTCTTTCTCTCGTAGTGGATCCAGGTGGAGATGAGACAGTGAGGAGGAGAACCCTGACCTCCTGCTGATAGCGGGGGAGTGGCGCGGTCAGAGTCCTCTCTTATCAGCCCCATCACATGATCGTCTGAGGCAAAGGAGGGAGGCGAGTGATGCCGGAGGGCACAGGGGGGGACGGCACGTGCCACAGGGTCCTACTACCGGGTCTCGGGGCCCTCAGCCGCCTGTGTCTCCTGCTGCTCCAGGACGTCTATCAATTGCCTGGTGTAGCGCATGTGCCGTGGTGTGCGGCCACCCCCCGTCCTGCGATGGCTGAGACCCCGGCCCCCCCCCCCCCGTCCTGCGATGGCTGAGACCCCGGCCACACCCCCCCCCCCCCCCCGTCCTGCGATGGCTGAGACCCCGGCCACCCCCCCCCCCCCCCCGTCCTGCGATGGCTGAGACCCCGGCCACCCCCCCCCCGTCCTGCGATGGCTGAGACCCCGGCCACCCCCCCCCCCCCCGTCCTGCGATGGCTGAGACCCCGGCCACCCCCCCCCCCGTCCTGCGATGGCTGAGACCCCGGCCACCCCCCCCCCGTCCTGCGATGGCTGAGACCCCGGCCACCCCCCCCCCCCCCCCGTCCTGCGATGGCTGAGACCCCGGCCCCCCCCCCCGTCCTGCGATGGCTCACAGACCATCTCTGGACGTCGGAGCGTCTGATGCGTCCACCATCCTCCCGTTCTGGGTCTGCAGCTCCTGTGCTGAGCGTTTCCTCCATGTGTAGACACGTTACCTCGCTGCTCTCATTTGACTTCTAGAGGGGGCGCGGCTGCATTTACAGTCATGTAACTTGTGCCCACCTATCACGTTCTGTTCTTGTGTTTCAGGTTTTGGGGAATGCACGCCTCTTCCTTGAGAACATCATTAAGTAAGTGCCCCCCCAGCTGTCCTGTCTGTGCCCCGCCCTATACCGGTCACATGACTGGCAATGCCGCAGACGGGGGGCTTATTAACCACAACTGCCGTCTCCTCCCAGGTACGGGATACTGGTGGATCCCATCCAGGTGGTGTCGCTCTTCCTCAAGGACCCGTATAGCTGGCCCGCGCTCATGCTGGTGGCCGGTGAGCCCCGTCTGATCCTGTGTCCCCGTTCCCTGTCTTGTGCCCCCTCATCTGACGTCCCCCCCCCCCCACTTCCTTGTTGTTTGGTGGTTTACCCCCTCCTTCCCTGTCTCTTGCCCCCCCCCTCTCCTTGTTGTTTGGTGGTTCGCCTCCTCCTTCTGTGTCTTGTGCCCCCCCATTTGATGACCCCGCCTCTCCTTGTTTTCTGGTGGTCCGCCTCCTCCTTCCCTGTCTTGTGCCTCCCCATCTGACGTCCCCCTCGTTGTTTGGTGGTTTGACCCCTCCTTCCCTGTCTCGTGCCCCCCCTCCTTGTTTGGTGGTTCGCCTACTCCTTTCCTGTCTCGTGCCCCCCCATCTGCGGTCCCCCCACCCCTCTCCTTGTTGTTTGGTGGTTCGCCACCTCCCATCTGACGCGGGTTCTTCTCTCTTGCAGCGTCCAACCTCTTCATATTGGGGTCCCTGCACTTGGAGCGGCGCCTGGCCTCGGTGAGTGGAGCGGGTAAAGGGCCGGTGCCGCATCATGTGGCGGCCTGTCCAGGGGGAGGGGCTGACGATACCCCAGGGGTGGAATGCTGATGGGGCTTACTCCTTGGGGTATGTGGGCGGGCCTGACTACCTGGGGGAGGGGCTGAGTTGGGGTAACATGTGACTCTCTTGCATCCCCTGCAGGGAGGTTTCCCGGAACGTGTGGGGCTGGTGCTGTACACCGTCCTCCTCTCCGCCATCCTGAGCGTCCCGGTGCTGGTTGTCTTTACTGTGATGTCCATAACTCCAGGTAATTACTCCAGGGACGGGTGGGGGTCGGAGCATAGGGATGAGGAGCGAGAGGAGGACTGGGGGATGGGGATGGAGGAGGACTGGGGGATGGGGATGGAGGAGGACTGGGGATGGGGATGAGGGGCAGGAGGTAGATTTGGAATCAGTCTGCAGCGGACAGACGTAATGTGGGAGGGGCTTATCAGGAGGATGGGATCTTACTATGGAGGGGGCGAGGAGATGAGCCTGTATTTGGGGGTCTCACTGAGTCCCGTCTCGTCCTGTCTTTGCAGTGGGCGCCATCTTCGCCCTCATGGTTTACACCATACTCTTTCTGAAGCTGTACTCCTATAAAGACGTGAACCGCTGGAGCCGGGAGCGGAGACGGGCGCAGGTCCGGGTGCTCAGCCGCACGCAGTCTGGTGAGATGGCCCCCCCACCTTCCCTACAATCTTCTGTGATCCTGGGACCCTGTTGGGTCAGTACCGGCCTCGTCTGTGCACTGTGACTCTCATCCATTTTGTCTCTCAGCTCCGTTGATGAGAAAAGTGAACGGAGATGTTGGGAAGCCGGAGGTGACGTATCCTGGGAATCTGACGCTCCGAGGTGGGTGCTACATGCCGCTCCACCTGTAGGGTCTGTGACAGCCCCGTCCTGACCGCGTTTCTTCACCTCTCAGATATCTATTACTTCGTGCTCGCACCAACTCTCTGCTACGAGATGAACTTCCCTCGTTCTCCAAGGATTCGTAAAAGGTTCCTGCTCCGACGACTGCTGGAGATGGTGAGAAGGGGATGACGACAAGAGGAAGCGAGCGGCCGCCCACCGTCACTGCCCCCCACACTCATGAGACATGCCTATCACTTCTCCACCCCAAAAGCATGAGACTCTGTGCTCCTGCCCCATCGCACCCGCCTACCGCCCTCGGTGCTCCTGCCCCATCGCACCCGCCTACCGCCCTCGGTGCTCCTGCCCCATCGCACCCGCCTACCACCCTCGCTGCTCCTGCCCCATCGCACCCGCCTACCGCCCTCACTGCTCCTGCCCCATCACACCCGCCCTCACTGCTCCTGCCCCATCGTGCCCGCCTACCGCCCTCGCTGCTCCTGCCCCATCGCCCCCGCCTACCGCCCTCGCTGCTCCTGCCCTTCATTTTGCAACGGTTACTGACTTCTCTTTCTCTCGCGTCCAGCTGTTCATCATGCAGCTCCTGGTTGGACTGATCCAGCAGGTGAGTTTGTGAACCCGTCACTCCTCATTCTGTACAGTGGTTGATGGAGAAGGTGGAGGGGTCGGTCCTGGTGTTCAGCTGGTTGGGGGGACCATTGTATAAGGTGGAGGGGTCGGTTCTTTGTGTTCGGCCGGTCAGGGTCTTATAGTAGAGAAGATGTGAGGAGGGGGTGGTCCTGGCTGTTGGGGGCGGTTAGAGAAGGTGGAGGGGGCAGGCCTGGCAGTCGGCCTGTTGGGGGGGCTGTGGCAGCCATGTAGCTGAGCTGTGTTGTACAGACAGTGCAGGAGTTTGCAGTGTGTGATTGCCTTGTGTTGCCTTTTAGTGGATGGTCCCAGCAATCCAGAACTCCATGAAACCGTTCCGGGTGAGTTTCCTACTTCTTGTCCCGTCAGTATCGAGGTATCCTTACCTTTCACTTGTGGCGTCCATTTCACCCCATTTACATGAACGTCAATCCTGATATTGTTCTTCCAGACCACAGGAGCTATAGCCGGCAGGGGTTAGTAGCTGTAGACGGCAGGAGATGGCTCGTGTCCTTGGCCGCTCAGGTCTCCTCTGTGCCTCACTTCTTATTCATGGTCTTCTCTCCTCTAGGATATGGATTACTCGAGGATCATTGAGCGGCTCCTGAAGTTGGCGGTGAGTGTCGTCGTCCCCCAACCTCTCTTCCCGTGTTGTACGTCCATCCATGCAGCCCACTGACAGCGTCGCTCTTTGCAGGTCCCCAATCACCTGATCTGGCTGATCTTCTTCTACTGGTTCTTCCATTCTTCCATGAACTTTGTGGCTGAGTTGATGCGTTTTGGGGATCGTGAGTTTTACAGGGACTGGTGGTGAGTGATAATGGACGAAGACCAACCATAGTCCTCCAGACAGCGCTCCACGGCTCATCGGATAATAGTCTGTGGTGACTCAATGGTCAGGAGCCAGAATCCATAACAATCTACTAATCTGATTCTCCAGGAACTCTGAAACCGTGACCTACTTCTGGCAGAACTGGAACATCCCTGTCCACAAATGGTGCAGCAGGTAGTATGAGAAGGAGTAAGGGTGAAGGCGGGTGGGCGCGGTCCTGTAAAGTGATGCGAAGAAGGAACTGTGTGGAGCACCGTTGGCTCTGGTGGAGCAAAGAGGGATTGGGTGAGGCACCGTTGAGTTGGGCGGTACCAGGTGGGAGCGAGTGGGGCGCCATTGAGTCGAGTGGGGCTAGGAGTGTGTGTGTGTGGGGTAAATGAGTGGGTTAGAGGTAAGGACAGATGAGCGGAGGTTCAGTGACTAGAATTGACACCGTCTTATAATTCCTTGGACCATTTTTGGTTTCTTTCAGACACTTTTACAAGCCAATGATGAGACGCGGTGTCCCCAGATGGGCTGCACAGACGGCCGTTTTCTTCGCTTCAGCCTTTTTCCATGAGGTTAGAACATATTATGATCCAATGCAAAGGCCGGTCGCTGTCCAAGCCCACCTGTGTATGTGGTGATGATAAAGTTTTGGCGCAAGATGGTGGCCGGCCAGGTAGTGTCTGGGTGCAGGGTGGTGGCCAGGTGGGGTCTGAGTGGAAGACAAACTTTTGGTATCAGGTGCTGGCCTGATATGAGGTGTCTGAGCTCTGACTGGTAGCCTGATTGGTGGTGTCTGGGTGCTGGGCAGTGTCTGATGGGTGGGGTCTGGGTGCTGGGCAGTGTCTGATGGGTGGTGTCTGGGTGCTGGGTGGTGTCTGGGTGCTGGGCAGTGTCTGATGGCCTGGTCGGTGGTGTCTGGGTGCTGGGCAGTGTCTGATGGCCTGGTCGGTGGTGTCTGGGTGCTGGGCAGTGTCTGATGGCCTGGTCGGTGGTGTCTGGGTGCTGGGCAGTGTCTGATGGCCTGGTCTGTGGTGTCTGGGTGCTGGGCAGTGTCTGATGGCCTGGTCGGTGGTGTCTGGGTGCTGGGCAGTGTCTGTTGGCCTAGTCGGTGGTGTCTGGGTGCTGGGCAGTGTCTGATGGGTGGTGTCTGGGTGCTGGGCAGTGTCTGTTGGCCTGGTCGGTGGTGTCTTGGTGCTGGGCCGTGTCTGATGGCCTGGTCGGTGGTGTCTGGGTGCTGGGCAGTGTCTGATGGCCTGGTCGGTGGTGTCTTGGTGCTGGGCAGTGTCTGATGGCCTGGTCGGTGGTGTCTGGGTGCTGGGCAGTGTCTGATGGGTGGTGTCTGGGTGCTGGGCAGTATCTGATGGCCTGGTCTGGGTGCTGGGCAGTGTCTGATGGCCTGGTCGGTGGTGTCTGGGTGCTGGGCGGTGTCTGATGGCCTGGTCGGTGGTGTCTGGGTGCTGGGCAGTGTCTGATGGGTGGTGTCTGGGTGCTGGGCAGTGTCTGTTGGCCTGGTCGGTGGTGTCTTGGTGCTGGGCCGTGTCTGATGGCCTGGTCGGTGGTGTCTGGGTGCTGGGCAGTGTCTGATGGCCTGGTCGGTGGTGTCTTGGTGCTGGGCAGTGTCTGATGGCCTGGTCGGTGGTGTCTGGGTGCTGGGCAGTGTCTGATGGGTGGTGTCTGGGTGCTGGGCAGTATCTGATGGCCTGATCTGGGTGCTGGGCAGTGTCTGATGGCCTGGTCGGTGGTGTCTGGGTGCTGGGCGGTGTCTGATGGCCTGGTCGGTGGTGTCTGGGTGCTGGGCGGTGCCGGATGGCCTGGTCGGTGGTGTCTGGGTGCTGGGCGGTGCCGGATGGCCTGGTCGGTGGTGTCTGGGTGCTGGGCGGTGCCTGATGGCCTGGTCGGTGGTGTCTGGGTGCTGGGCGGTGCCTGATGGCCTGGTCGGTGGTGTCTGGGTGCTGGGCGGTGTCTGTTGGCCTGGTCGGTGGTGTCTGGGTGCTGGGCGGTGTCTGTTGGCCTGGTCGGTGGTGTCTGATGGGTGGTGTCTGGGTGCTGGGCAGTGTCTGATGGGTGGTGTCTGGGTGCTGGGCAGTGTCTGATGGGTGGTGTCTGGGTGCTGGGCAGTGTCTGATGGGTGGTGTCTGGGTGCTGGGCAGTGTCTGATGGGTGGTGTCTGGGTGCTGGGTGCTGGGCAGTGTCTGATGGGCGGTGTCTGTTGGCCTGGTCGGTGGTGTCTGGGTGCTAGGCAGTGTCTGATGGGTGGTGTCTTGGTGCTGGGCAGTGTCTGATGGCCTGGTCGGTGGTGTCTTGGTGCTGGGCAGTGTCTGTTGGCCTGGTCGGTGGTGTCTGGGTGCTGGGCAGTGTCTGATGGGTGGTGTCTGGGTGCTGGGCAGTGTCTGATGGGTGGTGTCTGGGTGCTGGGCAGTGTCTGATGGCCTGGTCGGTGGTGTCTGGGTGCTGGGCAGTGTCTGATGGCCTGGTCGGTGGTGTCTGGGTGCTGGGCAGTGTCTGATGGCCTGGTCGGTGGTGTCTGGGTGCTGGGCAGTGTCTGATGGCCTGGTCGGTGGTGTCTGGGTGCTGGGCAGTGTCTGATGGCCTGGTCTGTGGTGTCTGGGTGCTGGGCAGTGTCTGATGGCCTGGTCGGTGGTGTCTGGGTGCTGGGCAGTGTCTGATGGCCTGGTCGGTGGTGTCTGGGTGCTGGGCAGTGTCTGATGGCCTGGTCGGTGGTGTCTGGGTGATGGGTGGTGTCTGGGTGCTGAGCAGTGTCTGATGGCCTGGTCGGTGGTGTCTGGGTGCTGAGCAGTGTCTGATGGCCTGGTCGGTGGTGTCTGGGTGCTGGGCAGTGTCTGATGGCCTGGTCGGTGGTGTCTGGGTGCTGGGCAGTGTCTGTTGGCCTAGTTGGTGGTGTCTGGGTGCTGGGCAGTGTCTGATGGGTGGTGTCTGGGTGCTGGGCAGTGTCTGTTGGCCTGGTCGGTGGTGTCTTGGTGCTGGGCCGTGTCTGATGGCCTGGTCGGTGGTGTCTGGGTGCTGGGCAGTGTCTGATGGCCTGGTCGGTGGTGTCTTGGTGCTGGGCAGTGTCTGATGGCCTGGTCGGTGGTGTCTTGGTGCTGGGCAGTGTCTGATGGCCTGGTCGGTGGTGTCTGGGTGCTGGGCAGTGTCTGATGGGTGGTGTCTGGGTGCTGGGCAGTATCTGATGGCCTGGTCTGGGTGCTGGGCAGTGTCTGATGGCCTGGTCGGTGGTGTCTGGGTGCTGGGCGGTGTCTGATGGCCTGGTCGGTGGTGTCTGGGTGCTGGGCGGTGCCTGATGGCCTGGTCGGTGGTGTCTGGGTGCTGGGCAGTGTCTGATGGGTGGTGTCTGGGTGCTGGGCAGTGTCTGATGGCCTGGTCGGTGGTGCCTTGGTGCTGGGCCGTGTCTGATGGCCTGGTCGGTGGTGTCTGGGTGCTGGGCAGTGTCTGATGGCCTGGTCGGTGGTGTCTGGGTGCTGGGCGGTGCCTGATGGCCTGGTCGGTGGTGTGTGGGTGCTGGGCGGTGCCTGATGGCCTGGTCGGTGGTGTCTGGGTGCTGGGCGGTGTCTGTTGGCCTGGTCGGTGGTGTCTGGGTGCTAGGCGGTGTCTGTTGGCCTGGTCGGTGGTGTCTGATGGGTGGTGTCTGGGTGCTGGGCAGTGTCTGATGGGTGGTGTCTGGGTGCTGGGCAGTGTCTGATGGGTGGTGTCTGGGTGCTGGGCAGTGTCTGATGGGTGGTGTCTGGGTGCTGGGCAGTGTCTGATGGGTGGTGTCTGGGTGCTGGGCAGTGTCTGTTGGCCTGGTCGGTGGTGTCTTGGTGCTGGGTCGTGTCTGATGGCCTGGTCGGTGGTGTCTGGGTGCTGGGCAGTGTCTGATGGCCTGGTCGGTGGTGTCTGGGTGCTGGGCAGTGTCTGATGGCCTGGTCGGTGGTGTCTTGGTGCTGGGCAGTGTCTGATGGCCTGGTCGGTGGTGTCTTGGTGCTGGGCAGTGTCTGATGGCCTGGTCGGTGGTGTCTGGGTGCTGGGCAGTGTCTGATGGGTGGTGTCTGGGTGCTGGGCAGTATCTGATGGCCTGGTCTGGGTGCTGGGCAGTGTCTGATGGCCTGGTCGGTGGTGTCTGGGTGCTGGGCGGTGTCTGATGGCCTGGTCGGTGGTGTCTGGGTGCTGGGCGGTGCCTGATGGCCTGGTCGGTGGTGTCTGGGTGCTGGGCAGTGTCTGATGGGTGGTGTCTGGGTGCTGGGCAGTGTCTGATGGCCTGGTCGGTGGTGCCTTGGTGCTGGGCCGTGTCTGATGGCCTGGTCGGTGGTGTCTGGGTGCTGGGCAGTGTCTGATGGCCTGGTCGGTGGTGTCTTGGTGCTGGGCGGTGTCTGATGGCCTGGTCGGTGGTGTCTGGGTGCTGGGCGGTGCCTGATGGCCTGGTCGGTGGTGTCTGGGTGCTGGGCGGTGCCTGATGGCCTGGTCGGTGGTGTCTGGGTGCTGGGCGGTGTCTGTTGGCCTGGTCGGTGGTGTCTGGGTGCTAGGCGGTGTCTGTTGGCCTGGTCGGTGGTGTCTGATGGGTGGTGTCTGGGTGCTGGGCAGTGTCTGATGGGTGGTGTCTGGGTGCTGGGCAGTGTCTGATGGGTGGTGTCTGGGTGCTGGGCAGTGTCTGATGGGTGGTGTCTGGGTGCTGGGCAGTGTCTGATGGGCGGTGTCTGTTGGCCTGGTCGGTGGTGTCTGGGTGCTAGGCAGTGTCTGATGGGTGGTGTCTGGGTGCTGGGCAGTGTCTGATGGCCTGGTCGGTGGTGTCTGGGTGCTGAGCAGTGTCTGTTGGCCTGGCCGGTGGTGTCTGGGTGCTGGGCAGTGTCTGATGGGTGGTGTCTGGGTGCTGGGCATTGTCTGATGGGTGGTGTCTGGGTGCTGGGCAGTGTCTGTTGGCCTGGTCGGTGGTGTCTGGGTGCTGGGCATTGTCTGATGGGTGGTGTCTGGGTGCTGGGCAGTGTCTGTTGGCCTGGTCGGTGGTGTCTGGGTGCTGGGCATTGTCTGATGGGTGGTGTCTGGGTGCTGGGCAGTGTCTGTTGGCCTGGTCGGTGGTGTCTGGGTGCTGGGCAGTGTCTGATGGGTGGTGTCTGGGTGCTGGGCCACGTCTGATGGCCTGGTCGGTGGTGTCTGGGTGCGGGGCCGCGTCTGATGGCCTGGTCGGTGGTGTCTGGGTGCTGGGCCGCGTCTGATGGCCTGGTCGGTGGTGTCTGGGTGCTGGGCCGCGTCTGATGGCCTGGTCGGTGGTGTCTGGGTGCTGGGCCGCGTCTGATGGCCTGGTCGGTGGTGTCTGGGTGCTGGGCCGCGTCTGATGGCCTGGTCGGTGGTGTCTGGGTGCTGGGCCGCGTCTGATGGCCTGGTCGGTGGTGTCTGTGTGCTGGGCCGCGTCTGATGGCCTGGTCGGTGGTGTCTGTGTGCTGGGCCGCGTCTGATGGCCTGGTCGGTGGTGTCTGGGTGCTGGGCCGCGTCTGATGGCCTGGTCGGTGGTGTCTGGGTGCTGGGCCGCGTCTGATGGCCTGGTCGGTGGTGTCTGGGTGCTGGGCCGCGTCTGATGGCCTGGTCGGTGGTGTCTGGGTGCTGGGCGGTGTCTGTTGGCCTGGTCGGTGGTGTCTGATGGGTGGTGTCTGGGTGCTGGGCAGTGTCTGATGGGTGGTGTCTGGGTGCTGGGCAGTGTCTGATGGGCGGTGTCTGGGTGCTGGGCAGTGTCTGATGGGCGGTGTCGGTGCTGGGCAGTGTCTGATGGGCGGTGTCTGGGTGCTGGGCAGTGTCTGATGGGTGGTGTCTGGGTGCTGGGCAGTGTCTGATGGGTGGTGTCTGGGTGCTGGGCAGTGTCTGATGGGTGGTGTCTGGGTGCTGGGCAGTGTCTGATGGGTGGTGTCTGGGTGCTGGGCAGTGTCTGATGGGTGGTGTCTGGGTGCTGGGCAGTGTCTGATGGGTGGTGTCTGGGTGCTGGGCAGTGTCTGATGGGCGGTGTCTGTTGGCCTGGTCGGTGGTGTCTGGGTGCTAGGCAGTGTCTGATGGGTGGTGTCTGGGTGCTGGGCAGTGTCTGATGGCCTGGTCGGTGGTGTCTGGGTGCTGAGCAGTGTCTGTTGGCCTGGCCGGTGGTGTCTGGGTGCTGGGCAGTGTCTGATGGGTGGTGTCTGGGTGCTGGGCATTGTCTGATGGGTGGTGTCTGGGTGCTGGGCCGCGTCTGATGGCCTGGTCGGTGGTGTCTGGGTGCTGGGCCGCGTCTGATGGCCTGGTCGGTGGTGTCTGGGTGCTGGGCCGCGTCTGATGGCCTGGTCGGTGGTGTCTGGGTGCTGGGCCGCGTCTGATGGCCTGGTCGGTGGTGTCTGGGTGCTGGGCCGCGTCTGATGGCCTGGTCGGTGGTGTCTGGGTGCTGGGCCGCGTCTGATGGCCTGGTCGGTGGTGTCTGATGGGTGGTGTCTGGGTGCTGGGCAGTGTCTGATGGGTGGTGTCTGGGTGCTGGGCAGTGTCTGATGGGTGGTGTCTGGGTGCTGGGCAGTGTCTGATGGGTGGTGTCTGGGTGCTGGGCAGTGTCTGATGGGCGGTGTCTGTTGGCCTGGTCGGTGGTGTCTGGGTGCTAGGCAGTGTCTGATGGGTGGTGTCTGGGTGCTGGGCAGTGTCTGATGGCCTGGTCGGTGGTGTCTGGGTGCTGAGCAGTGTCTGTTGGCCTGGCCGGTGGTGTCTGGGTGCTGGGCATTGTCTGATGGGTGGTGTCTGGGTGCTGGGCAGTGTCTGTTGGCCTGGTCGGTGGTGTCTGGGTGCTGGGCGGTGCCTGATGGCCTGGTCGGTGGTGTCTGGGTGCTGGGCGGTGCCTGATGGCCTGGTCGGTGGTGTCTGGGTGCTGGGCGGTGTCTGTTGGCCTGGTCGGTGGTGTCTGATGGGTGGTGTCTGGGTGCTGGGCAGTGTCTGGGTGCTGGGCAGTGTCTGGGTGCTGGGCAGTGTCTGGGTGCTGGGCAGTGTCTGATGGCCTGGTCGGTGGTGTCTGGGTGCTGAGCAGTGTCTGTTGGCCTGGCCGGTGGTGTCTGGGTGCTGGGCAGTGTCTGATGGGTGGTGTCTGGGTGCTGGGCATTGTCTGATGGGTGGTGTCTGGGTGCTGGGCAGTGTCTGTTGGCCTGGTCGGTGGTGTCTGGGTGTTGGGCAGTGTCTGATGGGTGGTGTCTGGGTGCTGGGCCGCGTCTGATGGCCTGGTCGGTGGTGTCTGGGTGCTGGGCCGCGTCTGATGGCCTGGTCGGTGGTGTCTGGGTGCTGGGCCGCGTCTGATGGCCTGGTCGGTGGTGTCTGGGTGCTGGGCCGCGTCTGATGGCCTGGTCGGTGGTGTCTGGGTGCTGGGCCGCGTCTGATGGCCTGGTCGGTGGTGTCTGGGTGCTGGGCCGCGTCTGATGGCCTGGTCGGTGGTGTCTGGGTGCTGGGCCGCGTCTGATGGCCTGGTCGGTGGTGTCTGGGTGCTGGGCCGCGTCTGATGGCCTGGTCGGTGGTGTCTGGGTGCTGGGCCGCGTCTGATGGCCTGGTCGGTGGTGTCTGGGTGCTGGGCCGCGTCTGATGGCCTGGTCGGTGGTGTCTGGGTGCTGGGCCGCGTCTGATGGCCTGGTCGGTGGTGTCTGGGTGCTGGGCCGCGTCTGATGGCCTGGTCGGTGGTGTCTGGGTGCTGGGCCGCGTCTGATGGCCTGGTCGGTGGTGTCTGGGTGCTGGGCCGCGTCTGATGGCCTGGTCGGTGGTGTCTGGGTGCTGGGCCGCGTCTGATGGCCTGGTCGGTGGTGTCTGGGTGCTGGGCCGCGTCTGATGGCCTGGTCCGTGGTGTCTGGGTGCTGGGCCGCGTCTGATGGCCTGGTCCGTGGTGTCTGGGTGCTGGGCCGCGTCTGATGGCCTGGTCGGTGGTGTCTGGGTGCTGGGCCGCGTCTGATGGCCTGGTCCGTGGTGTCTGGGTGCTGGGCCGCGTCTGATGGCCTGGTCGGTGGTGTCTGGGTGCTGGGCGGTGTCTGATGGCCTGGTCGGTGGTGTCTGGGTGCTGGGCGGTGTCTGTTGGCCTGGTCGGTGGTGTCTGGGTGCTGGGCGGTGTCTGTTGGCCTGGTCGGTGGTGTCTGGGTGCTGGGCGGTGTCTGTTGGCCTGGTCGGTGGTGTCTGATGGGTGGTGTCTGGGTGCTGGGCAGTGTCTGATGGGTGGTGTCTGGGTGCTGGGCAGTGTCTGATGGGTGGTGTCTGGGTGCTGGGCAGTGTCTGATGGGTGGTGTCTGGGTGCTGGGCAGTGTCTGATGGGTGGTGTCTGGGTGCTGGGCAGTGTCTGATGGGCGGTGTCTGGGTGCTGGGCAGTGTCTGATGGGCGGTGTCTGGGTGCTGGGCAGTGTCTGATGGGCGGTGTCTGGGTGCTGGGCAGTGTCTGTTGGCCTGGTCGGCGGTGTCTGGGTGCTGGGCAGTGTCTGATGGGCGGTGTCTGTTGGCCTGGTCGGCGGTGTCTGATGGCCTGGTCGGTGGTGTCTGATGGCCTGGTCGGTGGTGTCTGGGTGCTGGGCCGCGTCTGATGGCCTGGTCGGTGGTGTCTGGGTGCTGGGCCGCGTCTGATGGCCTGGTCGGTGGTGTCTGGGTGCTGGGCGGTGCCTGATGGCCTGGTCGGTGGTGTCTGGGTGCTGGGCGGTGCCTGATGGCCTGGTCGGTGGTGTCTGGGTGCTGGGCGGTGTCTGTTGGCCTGGTCGGTGGTGTCTGATGGGTGGTGTCTGGGTGCTGGGCAGTGTCTGGGTGCTGGGCAGTGTCTGGGTGCTGGGCAGTGTCTGGGTGCTGGGCAGTGTCTGATGGGTGGTGTCTGGGTGCTGGGCAGTGTCTGATGGGTGGTGTCTGGGTGCTGGGCAGTGTCTGATGGGTGGTGTCTGGGTGCTGGGCAGTGTCTCATGGGTGGTGTCTGGGTGCTGGGCAGTGTCTCATGGGTGGTGTCTGGGTGCTGGGCAGTGTCTGATGGCCTGGCCGGTGGTGTCTGGGTGCTGGGCAGTGTCTGATGGCCTGGTCGGTGGTGTCTGGGTGCTGGGCAGTGTCTGTTGGCCTGGTCGGTGGTGTCTGGGTGCTGGGCAGTGTCTGATGGCCTGGTCGGTAGTGTCTGATGGCCTGGTCGGTGGTGTCTGGGTGCTGGGCAGTGTCTGATGGGTGGTGTCTGGGTGCTGGGCAGTGTCTGATGGCCTGATGGGTGGTGTCTGGGTGCTGGGCAGTGTCTGATGGCCTGGTCGGTGGTGTCTGGGTGCTGGGCCGCGTCTGATGGCCTGGTCGGTGGTGTCTGGGTGCTGGGCCGCGTCTGATGGCCTGGTCGGTGGTGTCTGGGTGCTGGGCCGCGTCTGATGGCCTGGTCGGTGGTGTCTGGGTGCTGGGCCGCGTCTGATGGCCTGGTCGGTGGTGTCTGGGTGCTGGGCCGCGTCTGATGGCCTGGTCGGTGGTGTCTGGGTGCTGGGCCGCGTCTGATGGCCTGGTCGGTGGTGTCTGGGTGCTGGGCCGCGTCTGATGGCCTGGTCGGTGGTGTCTGGGTGCTGGGCCGCGTCTGATGGCCTGGTCGGTGGTGTCTGGGTGCTGGGCCGCGTCTGATGGCCTGGTCGGTGGTGTCTGGGTGCTGGGCCGCGTCTGATGGCCTGGTCGGTGGTGTCTGGGTGCTGGGCCGCGTCTGATGGCCTGGTCGGTGGTGTCTGGGTGCTGGGCCGCGTCTGATGGCCTGGTCGGTGGTGTCTGGGTGCTGGGCCGCGTCTGATGGCCTGGTCGGTGGTGTCTGGGTGCTGGGCCGCGTCTGATGGCCTGGTCGGTGGTGTCTGGGTGCTGGGCCGTGTCTGATGGCCTGGTCGGTGGTGTCTGGGTGCTGATTTCGGCTCTGGTGGCAGCTTCTCATGCTCTGGTATATGGCGATCCTGGTCCTCCTCACTGATCTCCTGATTTGGATCTCGTCTTTCTTCTCTCAGTACCTGGTCAGCGTGCCTCTGAAGATGTTCCGTCTCTGGGCGTTCATGGGGATGATGTCGCAGGTTTGTATGAGTCGTCTTGCCCTGTTCTCCGCTGTCATCTCTAGCTCTGAGCTCGCCTTCTTTTCGGCAGATCCCTTTGGCCTGGTTTGTAGGTCGGTTTCTCCGAGGGAATTATGGCAACGCAGCGGTGTGGATCTCGCTGATCATAGGGCAGCCTGTAGCGGTTCTCATGTATGTACACGACTACTACATTTTAAACTATGGAATTGGAGCGTGACAGTCATTGAGATGATGGAGCCATGGACTGGAGCTCCCGGCATCTTCACTCTGATCAGTACTATATCGATCCGCTGGTAATTAATGAAGAAAAGACGCCTCCTCGTCCCACTAGTTCCTCTGTCCGAGCTCCTTTCATCCTACATTTTGCTGCTCATCCTAGAAAATCCGTCCACAACCTCTATAGTTTCCTGTCCGTTGTTCCTTCCCATGTGAGGCAATAATCCGTCCCTCCCCATCGTCATTGCTTTATGGGGCGCAGTCCCTGCCCGTTCTCCTTACTCGCTCCTTGATTTTGCACTTGTTTGTATGCTGTACGGTACAATCTGATGGTCGGAGAGATGTGCACTATCGTGCTGCATCACCTCTGCTGCGTCTCGGGTGGGTGACTGACATGTGCCTGTCTGTCATGATGCAGGGTCCCTACGGTGGTGACCCTCTATGGATGTCTCTGCAAGTTGATGACCTGGTGGATGGCGCAGAGGTGACGACAGCGCTGCGGCCGGTTTTCAAGGGTGTGTCTGGCCAAGTGTCTTCTGGCCTTGGGAGAAGCTTCGGCTTCACCAGATTAAAGTGAATCAAGTTTTGCAAATGGTGAAATTAAAGTTGTTGGTTTTCATCCTCTGGTGAGATTCATTTATCCATCGTTTGTCTCCTGTGAAAATCCCGGGCACTCCGAGCTCGGGCCGCGGCCGGTGCCCCCTGGACATAGATCACTACGTGGTTCAATGCAGAGTGACGTTTGTTATACAGACGCTAAAACGCGGTGATAGAAAATAAACTCCTGATCTACACCAAACGGAGGTGGTCCGTCCTCAGAGACCTCCGCACAGGAGTGATTATTGTGAACTCTGCTGTTTGGCTGCAGAGACTGGGGAAATGGGTGTACGGGGGTCCCAATGAGCCAGCACATATCCCAGCATTCACTGCTAGACTCGAATCGTCGTGGAAGTGTGACCCTCTCTGCACAGCACAGGGCGACCCTTCCCTCCCACGTGAGAACGAGACACATGAAGCGGCAAGATCAAATTTATTACAAAAACATCTGCGATTCTGAGTCTCTCAGCCCAAAACGTTTCATAATTTAGAAGTCGATGAAAAGTGGGAACTGCTCAACGTAGAAAACACTAAATCCTGGGAGAAGAAGAGCCGGTGCCAATCACTGCTGCAAGACAAGAGAAGGAAGATCAGTGCAAAGGAGGGGAGTGAGGGGTGGGGAAAGCAAGGCGGAGGAAGAGCCGGCGCCAATCACTGCTGCAAGACAAGAGAAGGAAGATCAGTGCAAAGGAGGGGAGTGAGGGGTGGGGAAAGCAAGGCGGAGGAAGAGCCAGCGCCAATCACTGCTGCAAGACAAGAGAAGGAAGATCAGTGCAAAGGAGGGGAGTGAGGGGTGGGAAAAGCAAGGCGGAGGAAGAGCCGGCGCCAATCACTGCTGCAAGACAAGAGAAGGAAGATCAGTGCAAAGGAGGGGAGTGAGGGGTGGGGAAAGCAAGGCGGAGGAAGAGCCGGCGCCAATCACTGCTGCAAGACAAGAGAAGGAAGATCAGTGCAAAGGAGGGGAGTGAGGGGTGGGGAAAGCAAGGCGGAGGAAGAGCCAGCGCCAATCACTGCTGCAAGACAAGAGAAGGAAGATCAGTGCAAAGGAGGGGAGTGAGGGGTGGGAAAAGCAAGGCGGAGGAAGAGCCGGCGCCAATCACTGCTGCAAGACAAGAGAAGGAAGATCAGTGCAAAGGAGGGGAGTGAGGGGTGGGGAAAGCAAGGCGGAGGAAGAGCCGGCGCCAATCACTGCTGCAAGACAAGAGAAGGAAGATCAGTGCAAAGGAGGGGAGTGAGGGGTGGGGAAAGCAAGGCGGAGGAAGAGCCAGCGCCAATCACTGCTGCAAGACAAGAGAAGGAAGATCAGTGCAAAGGAGGGGAGTGAGGGGTGGGGAAAGCAAGGCGGAGGGGCCCCGCGGAGGAAGAGCCAGCGCCAATCACTGCTGCAAGACAAGAGAAGGAAGATCAGTGCAAAGGAGGGGAGTGAGGGGTGGGGAAAGCAAGGCAGAGGGGCATGCGGAGGAAGAGCCAGCGCCAATCACTGCTGCAACACAAGAGAAGGAAAATCAGTGCAAAGGAGGGGAGTGAGGGGTGGGGAAAGCAAGGCGGAGGAAGAGCCAGCGCCAATCACTGCTGCAAGACAAGAGAAGGAAGATCAGTGCAAAGGAGGGGAGTGAGGGGTGGGGAAAGCAAGGCGGAGGGGCCTGCGGAGGAAGAGCCAGCGCCAATCACTGCTGCAACACAAGAGAAGGAAGATCAGTGCAAAGGAGGGGAGTGAGGGGTGGGGAAAGCAAGGCGGAGGGGCCCCGCGGAGGAAGAGCCAGCGCCAATCACTGCTGCAAGACAAGAGAAGGAAGATCAGTGCAAAGGAGGGGAGTGAGGGGTGGGGAAAGCAAGGCGGAGGGGCCCCGCGGAGGAAGAGCCAGCGCCAATCACTGCTGCAAGACAAGAGAAGGAAGATCAGTGCAAAGGAGGGGAGTGAGGGGTGGGGAAAGCAAGGCAGAGGGGCATGCGGAGGAAGAGCCAGCGCCAATCACTGCTGCAACACAAGAGAAGGAAGATCAGTGCAAAGGAGGGGAGTGAGGGGTGGGGAAAGCAAGCGCCAATCACTGCTGCAACACGAGAAGGAAGATCAGTGCAAAGGAGGGGAGTGAGGGGTGGGGAAAGCAAGGCGGAGGGGCCCCGCCATGGAAGAGCCAGCGCCAATCACTGCTGCAAGACAAGAGAAGGAAGATCAGTGCAAAGGAGGGGAGTGAGGGGTGGGGAAAGCAAGGCGGAGGGGCCTGCGGAGGAAGAGACGGCGCCAATCTCTGCTGCAAGGCAAGAGGACGATCAGGGCAAAGGAGGGGAGTGAGGGGTGGGGAAAGCAAGGCTGGGGCGGAGGAAGAGCCGGCGCCAATCACTGCTACGAGAAGGACGATCAGGGCAAAGGAGGGGAGTGAGGAGTGGGGAAAGCAAGGCTGGGGCGGAGGGGCCTGCGGGGGAAGAGCCGGCACTAGTGTTGAGTGAGTATGTTCTGTCTCGGGCTGAGTTCCGAGTATTTACAGCTGCTCGCTGATAAGGTTAAATCGCTCCCGTGTGCATGATTTGCAACTGTCTGACAGCTTTATTACATGTGAGGAATGTGTAAGAAATAGACATTCTTCACATGTAATAAAGCTGTCAAACAGTTGCAAATCATGCACACGGGAGTGATTCAACCATATCACCGAGCAGCTGTAAGTAGTCAGAGCTCGGCCCGAGCATACTCTCCGAAAGGGTTAATAGAACATACTCGCTCAACACTAGCCGGCACCAATCACTGCTGCAAGACCAGAGAAGGACGATCGGTGCAAATGAGGGATTGGGGTGGGGAAAGCAAGGCTGGGGAGGAGGGCAGGGCCAGGCACGCGGGAGAGTGGCTGCAAGGAAGAGGCCGGATGGGTGAGAGAGGGGCAGAAATACGAGTCTGGGTGCACTTACTTTCGCCTTGTTCTGTACGGGTAGGTACAGCTTGAACTCTGCAGGCAGTTCATCTTCAGAATACAGACGATCTGAGAAATAAACTCGTCGAATTCTGCAGTTTGCATGAATCTAAAACAAGAAGAAAAAGTGTCCCTGAGGTAGGGTGTCATCAGAAGGGGCGGTCGGGCGTGGGCCACTGGGGTGACCAGATGCAAGGTGGAGAATAGGGGGAGAGGATCAGAATCGAACCTGTACTCTGAGGGTCTCGATATAATTTGTGCCGTACGCCCTGCGGGTGAAGTCTGAGAGGTTAAACTGAATCTGGTTCCAGCCGTCGTCTAGTCTCATGGGCATGGTGCAGATGAACGGCTTCACCCGCGTGGTGCTCTGGTAGTTACTAGCACGAAACCTCCGCCGCACGTTCTTATCATCCAGCACCTGCATAAGACAAGACAGCCATAATACCCTGCAGGGGCCGCAGCACCCCCAACTGTCACCCTGAGGTGGGCGGAGACAGCTCCACATAACATGTCGCCCCACGTCAGCACGGACAGTACACTGGCGGCTCACCTGCACTTCAAAGGTGAAATATTTCTTGAGGTTCTTGATGATCATGACCAGGAAGGGCAGCTTGATGCCCAGGGTTTTCTTGGGGTCTGCCGGGCACGTTATGTATGTGGTGCTAAAAAAGGAAGATTGGAGCTTATCATATACAACATCTGGGGTACACCCTGGCATCAGGACACACGGACACCCCCAAACTGGAGAACCTCAGAAACCTTAAATCAGAGAACCAAGAGATGGAGAAACAAGGCCGCCTGAGACCAGGGACTGAAAATCCTCCCGATCTCCTCCAGTGACCCGTAGCAGCCCCCCAAAACCCACCACTCCTCCCATGACCCTCCAGACCCCAATCTGTGTGATGTGTAGAGCAGCACCTCCTGGGCGCCAGGCTGCAGACACTCACCTGACGTTGGTTCCCTCCACCTCCAGCACCAGAGACTGGATGTCGTTGTCCGTTATCCTCTTGATGTGACCGTTCCGCACCTACAGAAGAGGCGGAGTCAGGGGGAGGGTCTTACATGGACACACCCTCTGCTCAAAGACTACAAAGGACACTAGGCAATGCCGGCGTATCTATAGGGGTCATATACATCATTACACGGGGGGGACCACACTGTACATCTATAGGGGTCATATACATCATTACACGGGGGGGACCACACTGTACATCTATAGGGGTCATATACATCATTACACGGGGGAGACCACACTGCACATCTATAGGGGTCATATACATCATTACACGGGGGAGACCACACTGCACATCTATAGGGGTCATATACATCATTACACGGGGGAGACCACACTGCACATCTATAGGGGTCATATACATCATTACACGGGGGAGACCACACTGCACATCTATAGGGGTCATATACATCATTAAACGGGGAGACCACACTGCACATCTATAGGGGTCATATACATCATTACACGGGGGAGACCACACTGCACATCCATAGGGGTCATATACATCATTACACGGGGGAGACCACACTGCACATCTATAGGGGTCATATACATCATTACACGGGGGAGACCACACTGCACATCTATAGGGGTCATATACATCATTACACGGGGGAGACCACACTGCACATCTATAGGGGTCATATACATCATTACACGGGGGAGACCACACTGCACATCTATAGGGGTCATATACATCATTAAACGGGGAGACCACACTGCACATCTATAGGGGTCATATACATCATTACACGGGGGAGACCACACTGCACATCCATAGGGGTCATATACATCATTACACGGGGGAGACCACACTGCACATCCATAGGGGTCATATACATCATTACACGGGGGAGACCACACTGCACATCTATAGGGGTCATATACATCATTACACGGGGGAGACCACACTGCACATCTATAGGGGTCATATACATCATTACACGGGGGAGACCACACTGCACATCTATAGGGGTCATATATATCATTACACGGGGGAGACCACACTGCACATCTATAGGGGTCATATACATCATTAAACGGGGAGACCACATTGCACATCCATAGGGGTCATATACATCATTACGCGGGGGAGACCACACTGCACATCCATAGGGGTCATATACATCATTACGCGGGGGAGACCACACTGCACATCTATAGGAGTCATATACATCATTACGCGGGGGAGACCACACTGCACATCTATAGGAGTCATATACATCATTACGCGGGGGAGACCACACTGCACATCTATAGGAGTCATATACATCATTACGCGGGGGAGACCACACTGCACATCTATAGGAGTCATATACATCATTACACGGGGGAGACCACACTGCACATCTATAGGAGTCATATACATCATTACGCGGGGGAGACCACACTGCACATCTATAGGAGTCATATACATCATTACACGGGGGAGACCACACTGTACATCTATAGGGGTCATATACATCATTACACGGGGGGGACCACACTGTACATCTATAGGGGTCATATACATCATTACGCGGGGGAGACCACACTGCACATCTATAGGAGTCATATACATCATTACGCGGGGGAGACCACACTGCACATCTATAGGAGTCATATACATCATTACACGGGGGGGACCACACTGTACATCTATAGGGGTCATATACATCATTACACGGGGGGGACCACACTGTACATCTATAGGGGTCATATACATCATTACACGGGGGGGACCACACTGTACATCTATAGGGGTCATATACATCATTACACGGGGGAGACCACACTGCACATCTATAGGGGTCATATACATCATTACACGGGGGGGACCACACTACATCTATAGGGGTCATATACATCATTACACGGGGAGACCACACTGCACATCTATAGGGGTCATATACATCATTACACGGGGGGGACCACACCGTACATCTATAGGGGTCATATACATCGTTACACGGGGGAGACCACACCGCACATCTATAGGGGTCATATACATCGTTACACGGGGGAGACCACACCGCACATCTATAGGGGTCATATACATCGTTACGCGGGGGAGACCACACCGCACATCTATAGGGGTCATATACATCATTACGCGGGGGAGACCACACCGCACATCTATAGGGGTCATATACATCATTACGCGGGGGAGACCACACCGCACATCTATAGGGGTCATATACATCATTACGCGGGGGAGACCACACCGCACATCTATAGGGGTCATATACATCATTACGCGGGGGAGACCACACCGCACATCTATAGGGGTCATATACATCATTACGCGGGGGAGACCTCACCGCACATCTATAGGGGTCATATACATCTATAGGGGTCATATACATCATTACAAGGGGGAGACCGCACTGCACATCTA
This sequence comes from Phyllobates terribilis, assembly GCF_046119375.1. Taxonomy (NCBI): domain Eukaryota; kingdom Metazoa; phylum Chordata; class Amphibia; order Anura; family Dendrobatidae; genus Phyllobates; species Phyllobates terribilis. The sequence goes on along the minus strand of NW_027362764.1, from coordinate 810,247,312 downwards.
TAGGGGTCATATACATCATTAGGTGGGGGAGACCTCACTGCACATCTATAGGGGTCATATACATCATTACACGGGAGGAGAGCACACTGCACATCTATAGGGGTCATATACATCATTAGGTGGGGGAGACCTCACTGCACATCTATAGGGGTCATATACATCATTACACGGGGGAGACCTCACTGCACATCTATAGGGGTCATATACATCATTACACGGGGGAGACCACACTGCACATCTATAGGGGTCATATACATCATTACACGGGGGAGACCACACTGCACATCTATAGGGGTCATATACATCATAACAAGGGGGAGGCCACACTGCACATCTATAGGGGTCATATACATCATTACACGGGGGAGGCCACACTGCACATCTATAGGGGTCATATACATCATTACACGGGGGAGACCACACTGCACATCTATAGGGGTCATATACATCATTACACGGGAGGAGAGCACACTGCACATCTATAGGGGTCATATACATCATTACACGGGGGAGACCACACTGCACATCTATAGGGGTCATATACATCATTACACGGGGTAGACCTCACTGCACATCTATAGGGGTCATATACATCATTACGCGGGGGAGACCACACTGCACATCTATAGGGGTCATATACATCATTACACGGGGAGACCACACTGTACATCTATAGGGGTCATATACATCATTAAACGGGGAGACCACATTGAACATCTATAGGGGTCATATACATCATTACGCGGGGGAGACTACACTGCACATCCATAGGGGTCATATACATCATTACGCGGGGGAGACCACACTGCACATCTATAGGGGTCATATACATCATTACGCGGGGAGACCACACTGCACATCTATAGGAGTCATATACATCATTACGCGGGGGAGACCACACTGCACATCTATAGGAGTCATATACATCATTACGCGGGGGGGACCACACTGCACATCTATAGGAGTCATATACATCATTACGCGGGGGGGACCACACTGCACATCTATAGGAGTCATATACATCATTACGCGGGGGAGACCACACTGCACATCTATAGGAGTCATATACATCATTACGCGGGGGAGACCACACTGCACATCTATAGGAGTCATATACATCATTACACGGGGGGGACCACACTGTACATCTATAGGGGTCATATACATCATTACACGGGGGGGACCACACTGTACATCTATAGGGGTCATATACATCATTACACGGGGGAGACCACACTGCACATCTATAGGGGTCATATACATCATTACACGGGGGAGGCCACACTGCACATCTATAGGGGTCATATACATCATTACACGGGGGAGACCACACTGCACATCTATAGGGGTCATATACATCATTACATGGGAGGAGAGCACACTGCACATCTATAGGGGTCATATACATCATTACACGGGGGAGACCACACTGCACATCTATAGGGGTCATATACATCATTACACGGGGTAGACCTCACTGCACATCTATAGGGGTCATATACATCATTACGCGGGGGAGACCACACTGCACATCTATAGGGGTCATATACATCATTACACGGGGAGACCACACTGTACATCTATAGGGGTCATATACATCATTACACGGGGAGACCACACTGCACATCTATAGGGGTCATATACATCATTACGCGGGGGAGACCTCACTGCACATCTATAGGGGTCAGATACATCATTACGCGGGGGAGACCTCACTGCACATCTATAGGGGTCAGATACATCATTACGCGGGGGAGACCTCACTGCACATCTATAGGGGTCATATACATCATTACACGGGGGAGACCACACTGCACATCTATAGGGGTCAGATACATCATTACGCGGGGGAGACCTCACTGCACATCTATAGGGGTCATATACATCATTACACGGGGAGACCACACTGCACATCTACAGGGGTCATACACATCATTACACGGGGGAGACCACACTGCACATCTACAGGGGTCATATACATCATTACAAGGGGGAGACCACACTGCACATCTATAGGGGTCATATACATCATTACAAGGGGGAGACCACACTGCACATCTATAGGGGTCATATACATCATTACAAGGGGGAGACCACACTGCACATCTATAGGGGTCATATACATCATTAGAAGGGGGAGGCCACACTGCACATCTATAGGGGTCATATACATCATTACAAGGGGGAGACCACATCTATAGGGGTCATATACATCATTACAAGGGGGAGACCACACTGCACATCTATAGGGGTCATATACATCATTACACGGGGGAGACCACACTGCACATCTATAGGGGTCATATACATCATTACGCGGGGGAGACCACACTGTACATCTATAGGGGTCATATACATCATTACGCGGTGGAGACCACACTGTACATCTATAGGGGTCATATACATCATTACACGGGGGAGACCACACTGCACATCTATAGGGGTCATATACATCATTACACGGGGGGACCACACTGCACATCTATAGGGGTCATATACATCATTACACGGGAGGAGACCACACTGCACATCTATAGGGGGTCATATACATCGTTACAAGAGGGAGACCACACTGCACGTCTATAGGGGTTATATACACCGTTACACGGGGGAGGCCACACTGCACATCTATAGGGGTCATATACATCATTACACGGGGGAGACCACACTGCACGTCTATAGGGGTCATATACATCATTACACGGTGGAGACCACACTGCACGTCTATAGGGGTTATATACATCATTCCACGCAGAGGGATCTATTCTATAGAGCCATTCCACGCAGAGGGATCTATTCTATAGAGCCATTCCACGCAGAGGGATCTATTCTATAGAGCCATTCCACGCAGAGGGATCTATTCTATAGAGCCATTCCGCGCAGAGGGATCTATTCTATAGTCATTACGCGCAGAGGGATCTATTCTATAGAGTCATTACGCGCAGAGGGATCTATTCTATAGAGTCATTACGCGCAGAGGGATCTATTCTATAGTCATTACGCGCAGAGGGATCTATTCTATAGTCATTACGCGCAGAGGGATCTATTCTATAGAGTCATTACGCGCAGAGGGATCTATTCTATAGAGTCATTACGCGCAGAGGGATCTATTCTATAGAGTCATTACGCGCAGAGGGATCTATTCTATAGAGTCATTACGCGCAGAGGGATCTATTCTATAGAGTCATTACGCGCAGAGGGATCTATTCTATAGAGTCATTACGCGCAGAGGGATCTATTCTATAGAGTCATTACGCGCAGAGGGATCTATTCTATAGAGTCATTACGCACAGAGGGATCTATTCTATAGAGTCATTACGCGCAGAGCGATCTATTCTATAGAGTCATTACGCGCAGAGCGATCTATTCTATAGAGTCATTACGCGCAGAGCGATCTATTCTATAGAGTCATTACGCGCAGAGCGTTCTATTCTATAGAGTCATTACGCGCAGAGCGATCTATTCTATAGAGTCATTACGCGCAGTGGGATCTATTATATAGAGTCATTACACGCAGAGCGGTCTATTATATAGAGTCATTACACGCAGAGGGGTCTATTATATAGAGTCATTACACGCAGAGGGATCTATTCTATAGTCATTACACACAGAGGGATCTATTCTATAGTCATTACACACAGAGGGATCTATTCTATAGAGTCATTACACACAGAGGGATCTATTCTATAGTCATTACACACAGAGGGATCTATTATATAGAGTCATTAGCACGCGCCGGACTCTCTGGAGGGGGGGGGGGGAGCACGCGCCGGAATCTCTGGAGGGGGGGGGGGGGGGGTAGAGCACGCGCCGGACTCTCTGGAGGGGGGGGGGGTAGAGCACGCGCCGGACTCTCTGGAGGGGGGGGGGGGTAGAGCACGCGCCGGACTCTCTGGAGGGGGGGGGGGGGTAGAGCACGCGCCGGACTCTCTGGAGGGGGGGAGAGCACGCGCCGGACTCTCTGGAGGGGGGGAGAGCACGCGCCGGACTCTCTGGAGGGGGGGAGAGCACGCGCCGGACTCTCTGGAGGGGGGAGAGCACGCGCCGGACTCTCTGGAGGGGGGGAGAGCACGCGCCGGACTCTCTGGAGGGGGGGAGAGCACGCGCCGGACTCTCTGGAGGAGGGGAGAGCACGCGCCGGACTCTCTGGAGGAGGGGAGAGCACGCGCCGGACTCTCTGGAGGGGGGGAGAGCACGCGCCAGACTCTCTGGAGGGGGGGGGGGAGAGCACGCGCCAGACTCTCTGGAGGGGGGGGGGAGGAGAGCACGCGCCAGACTCTCTGGAGGGGGGGAGAGCACGCGCCAGACTCTCTGGAGGGGGGAGAGCACGCGCCAGACTCTCTGGAGGGGGGGGGGGGAGAGCACGCGCCAGACTCTCTGGAGGGGGGGGGAGGAGAGCACGCGCCAGACTCTCTGGAGGGGGGGGAGCACGCGCCGGACTCTCTGGAGGGGGGGAGAGCACGCGCCGGACTCTCTGGAGGGGGGAGAGCACGCGCCGGACTCTCTGGAGGGGGGGAGAGCACGCGCCGGACTCTCTGGAGGGGGGAGAGCACGCGCCGGACTCTCTGGAGGGGGGGAGAGCACGCGCCAGACTCTCTGGAGGGGGGGAGAGCACGCGCCAGACTCTCTGGAGGGGGGGGGGGGAGAGCACGCGCCAGACTCTCTGGAGGGGGGGGGAGGAGAGCACGCGCCAGACTCTCTGGAGGGGGGGGAGCACGCGCCGGACTCTCTGGAGGGGGGGAGAGCACGCGCCGGACTCTCTGGAGGGGGGGAGAGCACGCGCCGGACTCTCTGGAGGGGGGGAGAGCACGCGCCGGACTCTCTGGAGGGGGGGAGAGCACGCGCCGGACTCTCTGGAGGGGGGGAGAGCACGCGCCGGACTCTCTGGAGGGGGGAGAGCACGCGCTGGACTCTCTGGAGGGGGGGAGAGCACGCGCCGGACTCTCTGGAGGGGGGGAGAGCACGCGCCGGACTCTCTGGAGGGGGGGAGAGCACGCGCCGGACTCTCTGGAGGGGGGGAGAGCACGCGCCGGACTCTCTGGAGGGGGGGAGAGCACGCGCCGGACTCTCTGGAGGGGGGGAGAGCACGCGCCGGACTCTCTGGAGGGGGGGAGAGCACGCGCCGGACTCTCTGGAGGGGGGAGAGCACGCGCCGGACTCTCTGGAGGGGGGGAGAGCACGCGCCGGACTCTCTGGAGGGGGGGAGAGCACGCGCCGGACTCTCTGGAGGGGGGGAGAGCACGCGCCGGACTCTCTGGAGGGGGGGAGAGCACGCGCCGGACTCTCTGGAGGGGGGGAGAGCACGCGCCGGACTCTCTGGAGGGGGGGAGAGCACGCGCCGGACTCTCTGGAGGGGGGGGGGGGAGAGCACGCGCCAGACTCTCTGGAGGGGGGGGGGAAGAGCACGCGCCAGACTCTCTGGAGGGGGGGAGAGCACGCGCCGGACTCTCTGGAGGGGGGGAGAGCACGCGCCGGACTCTCTGGAGGGGGGGAGAGCACGCGCCGGACTCTCTGGAGGGGGGGGGGGGGAGAGCAGGCGCCGGACTCTCTGGAGGGGGGGGAGGGCACGCGCCGGACTCTCTGGAGGGGGGGAGAGCACGCGCCGGACTCTCTGGAGGGGGGGAGAGCACGCGCCGGACTCTCTGGAGGGGGGGGAGAGCACGCGCCGGACTCTCTGGAGGGGGGAACGCACCGGACTCTCTGGGGGGGGAACGCACCGGACTCTCCTGTCACCAGGGGGCGCAGGCTCACCTTCTTGTCCCAGATCTGCAGGGGCTTGCTGCCGATGCTGTACAGGATGGACAGGAAGCCGGACTGGAAGGTGTTCTTGAACATGGTGCTGCCTCCGCTCTGCGCCTTCTCCTCCGCAGCAGCCGCGTTGCTATAACGTCACTAGGCCGCGGTTGCCGGGGTGACGCCTCCTCCGTCCCTTCCAGTAGCCATGACAGCAGGCCCCGCCCACCGCCGCGCTTGTGTTTATTAGTACACAGTTCCGTCTCTTGGAGACCCGCCTGAGTCAGCTGACCGGAAAAGGCGGGGCCAAGAATGTGAACGGCCGCCATGTTTGTTGCTGGCAGCTCCTGAGCTTGAGGAGGCGGAGGACGGAAAAGAAGGAGCAAGAGTGGCCGGTCATTACTGAGCCCGCAGTGCTAGTGTCTGCAGAGCGACCGACACCGAGGAACGAAGCCGGACCGAAGGGACCGACACCGCGTTACGAAGCCGGACCGGAGGGACCGACACCGAGAAACGAAGCCGGACCGGAGGAACGGACGCCGAGGAACGAAGCCGGACCGGAGGGACCGACACCGCGGAACGAAGCCGGACCGGAGGGACCGACACCGCGGAACGAAGCCGGACCGGAGGGACCGACACCGAGGAACGAAGCCGGACCGAAGGGACCGACACCGAGGAACGAAGCCGGACCCGAGGGACCGACGCCGAGGAACGAAGCCGGACCCGAGGGACCGACGCCGAGGAATGAAGCCGGACCGGAGGGACCGACACTGAGGAACGAAGCCGGACCGGAGGGACCGACACCGAGGAACGAAGCCGGACCGAAGGGACCGACACCGCGGGACGAAGCCGGACCGGAGGGACCGACACCGAGGAACGAAGCCGGACCGAAGGGACCGACACCGAGGAACGAAGCCGGACCCGAGGGACCGACGCCGAGGAACGAAGCCGGACCGGAGGGACCGACACTGAGGAACGAAGCCGGACCGGAGGGACCGACACCGAGGAACGAAGCCGGACCGAAGGGACCGACACCGCGGAACGAAGCCGGACCGGAGGGACCGACACCGAGGAACGAAGCCGGACCGAAGGGACCGACACCGAGGAACGAAGCCGGACCCGAGGGACCGACGCCGAGGAACGAAGCCGGACCCGAGGGACCGACGCCGAGGAACGAAGCCGGACCCGAGGGACCGACGCCGAGGAACGAAGCCGGACCCGAGGGTCCGACGCCGAGGAACGAAGGCGGACCCGAGGAACGAAGCCGGACCCGAGGGACCGAAGCCGGACCGACGCCGAGGAAGGAAGCCGGACATGAGGGTCCGACGCCGAGGAAGGAAGCCGGACCCGAGGGACCGATGCCGAGGAACGAAGCCGGACCCGAGGGACCGACACCGAGGAACGAAGCCGGACCCGAGGGACCGACGCCGAGGAACGAAGCCGGGACCGACGCCGAGGAACGAAGCCTGACCCGAGGGACCGACGCCGAGGAACGAAGCCGGACCCGAGGAACCGACGCCGAGGAACGAAGCCGGGACCGACGCCGAGGAACGAAGCCGGACCTGAGGGACCGACGCCGAGGAACGAAGCCGGACCCGAGGGACCGACGCCGAGGAACGAAGCCGGACCCGAGGGTCCGACGCCGAGGAACGAAGCCGGACCCGAGGGACCGACGCCGAGGAACGAAGCCGGACCCGAGGGACCGACGCCGAGGAACGAAGCCGGACCCGAGGGACCGACGCCGAGGAACGAAGCCGGACCCGAGGGACCGACGCCGGGGAACGAAGCCGGGACCGACGCCGAGGAACGAAGCCGGACCCGAGTGACCGATGCCGAGGAACGAAGCCGGAGCGGAGGGACCGACGCCGAGGAAGGAAGTCGGAGCGGAGGGACCGACGCCGAGGAAGGAAGCCGGAGCGGAGGGACCGACGCCGAGGAAGGAAGCCGGAGCGGAGGGACCGACACCGAGGGACGAAGCCGGACCGAAGGGACCGACACCGCGTTACGAAGCCGGACCGGAGGGACCGACACCGAGAAACGAAGCCGGACCGGAGGAACGGACGCCGAGGAACGAAGCCGGACCGAAGGGACCGACACCGCGGAACGAAGCCGGACCGGAGGGACCGACACCGAGGAACGAAGCCGGACCGAAGGGACCGACACCGAGGAACGAAGCCGGACCCGAGGGACCGACGCCGAGGAACGAAGCCGGACCGGAGGGACCGACACTGAGGAACGAAGCCGGACCAGAGGGACCGACACCGAGAAACGAAGCCGGACCGGAGGAACGGACGCCGAGGAACGAAGCCGGACCCGAGGGACCGACGCCGAGGAACGAAGCCGGACCGGAGGGACCGACACCGAGGAACGAAGCCGGACCGAAGGGACCGACACCGCGGAACGAAGCCGGACCGGAGGGACCGACACCGAGGAACGAAGCCGGACCGAAGGGACCGACACCGAGGAACGAAGCCGGACCCGAGGGACCGACGCCGAGGAACGAAGCTGGACCGGAGGGACCGACACTGAGGAACGAAGCCGGACCGGAGGGACCGACACCGAGAAACGAAGCCGGACCGGAGGAACGGACGCCGAGGAACGAAGCCGGACCCGAGGGACCGACGCCGAGGAACGAAGCCGGACCCGAGGGACCGACGCCGAGGAACGAAGCCGGACCGGAGGGACCGACACTGAGGAACGAAGCCGGACCGGAGGGACCGACACCGAGGAACGAAGCCGGACCGAAGGGACCGACACCGAGGAACGAAGCCGGACCCGAGGGACCGACGCCGAGGAACGAAGCCGGACCCGAGGGACCGACGCCGAGGAACGAAGTCGGACCCGAGGGACCGACGCCGAGGAACGAAGCCGGACCCGAGGGACCGACGCCGAGGAACGAAGCCGGACCCGAGGGACCGACGCCAAGGAACGAAGCCGGACCCGAGGGACCGACGCCGAGGAACGAAGCCGGACCCGAGGAACGAAGCCGGACCCGAGGGACCGAAGCCGGACCGACGCCGAGGAAGGAAGCCGGACATGAGGGTCCGACGCCGAGGAAGGAAGCCGGACATGAGGGACCGACGCCGAGGAAGGAAGCCGGACCCGAGGGACCGACGCCGAGGAACGAAGCCGGACCCGAGGGACCGACACCGAGGAACGAAGCCGGACCCGAGGGACCGACGCCGAGGAACGAAGCCGGGACCGACGCCGAGGAACGAAGCCGGACCCGAGGGACCGACGCCGAGGAACGAAGCCGGACCCGAGGCACCGACGCCGAGGAACGAAGCCGGGACCGACGCCGAGGAACGAAGCCGGACCCGAGGGACCGACGCCGAGGAACGAAGCCGGACCCGAGGGACCGACGCCGAGGAACGAAGCCGGACCCGAGGGTCCGACGCCGAGGAACGAAGCCGGACCCGAGGGACCGACGCCGAGGAACGAAGCCGGACCCGAGGGACCGACGCCGAGGAACGAAGCCGGACCCGAGGGACCGACGCCGAGGAACGAAGCCGGACCCGAGGGACCGACGCCGGGGAACGAAGCCGGACCCGAGGGACCGACGCCGGGGAACGAAGCCGGGTCCGACGCCGAGGAACGAAGCCGGACCCGAGGGACCGATGCCGAGGAACGAAGCCGGGGGTCCGACGCCGAGGAAGGAAGCCGGAGCGGAGGGACCGACGCCGAGGAAGGAAGCCGGAGCGGAGGGACCGACGCCGAGGAAGGAAGCCGGAGCGGAGGGACCGACGCCGAGGAAGGAAGCCGGAGCGGAGGGACCGACGCTGAGGAAGAAAGCCGGAACCGAGGGACCGACGCCGAGGAAGAAAGCCGGACCCGAGGGACCGACGCCGAGGAAGGAAGCCGGACCCGAGGGACCGACGCCGAGGAAGGAAGCCGGACCCGAGGGACCGACGCCGAGGAAGGAAGCCGGACCCGAGGGACCGACGCCGAGGAAGGAAGCCGGACCCGAGGGACCGACGCCGAGGAAGGAAGCCGGACCCGAGGGACCGACGCCGAGGAACGAAGCCGGGACCGACGCCGAGGAACAAAGGCCGGACCCGAGGGACCGACGCCGAGGAACGAAGCCGGACCCGAGGGACCGACGCCGAGGAACGAAGCCGGGACCGACGCCGAGGAACGAAGCCGGACCCGAGGGACCGACGCCGAGGAACGAAGCCGGACCCGAGGGACCGACGCCGAGGAACGAAGCCGGACCCGAGGGACCGACGCCGAGGAACGAAGCCGGACCCGAGGGACCGACGCCGAGGAACGAAGCCGGACCCGAGGGACCGACGCCGAGGAACGAAGCCGGACCCGAGGGACCGACGCCGAGGAACGAAGCCGGACCCGAGGGACCGACGCCGAGGAACGAAGCCGGACCCGAGGGACCGACGCCGAGGAACGAAGCCGGGACCGACGCCGAGGAACAAAGCCGGACCCGAGGGACCGACGCCGAGGAGCGAAGCCGGACCCGAGGGACCGAAGCCGGACCCGAGGGACCGACGCCGAGGAACAAAGCCAGACCCGAGGGACCGACGCCGAGGAACGAAGCCGGACCTGGAGGGACCGAATCCGGACCGACACCGAGGAAGGAAGCCGGACCGACACCGAGGAAGGAAGCCGGACCGACACCGAGGAAGGAAGCCGGAGCGGAGGGACCGACACCGAGGAAGGAAGCCGGACCGACACCGAGGAAGGAAGCCGGAGCGGAGGGACCGACACCGAGGAAGGAAGCCGGACCGACACCGAGGAAGGAAGCCGGAGCGGAGGGACCGACACCGAGGAAGGAAGCCGGAGCGGAGGGACCGACACCGAGGAAGGAAGCCGGAGCGGAGGGACCGACACCGAGGAAGGAAGCCGGAGCGGAGGGACCGACACCGAGGAAGGAAGCCGGAGCGGAGGGACCGACACCGAGGGACGAAGCCAGACCGGAGGGGTCGACACCGAGGGACGAAGCCGCAGCGGAGTGCCCCAACGCCGGGGAACAAAACCGGACTGGAGGGACCGACACCGAGGAACGATGCCGTACAGGAGCTACTGAAACTGAGGAACGAATCCGGACCGGATGGACCGACCCCGAGGAACGAACCTGCAGCGGAGCGCCCCGACATCGGGGAACGAAACCGGACCGGAGCGAGCGAAACCGGACCGGAAGGACCGACACCGAGGAACGAAACCGGACCGTAGGGACCGACACCGAGGAACAAAGCCGCCGCGGAGCGCCCTAACACCGAGGAACGAAACCGGACCGGAGGGACCGACACCGAGGAACGAAGCCGGACCGGAGGGACCGACACCGAGGAACGAAGCCCGACCAGAGGGACCGACACCGAGGAACGATGCCGTACAGGAGCTACTGAAACTGAGGAACGAATCCGGACCGGATGGACCGACCCCGAGGAACGAACCTGCAGCGGAGCGCCCCGACATCGGGGAACGAAACCGGACCGGAGCGAGCGAAACCGGACCGGAAGGACCGACACCGAGGAACGAAACCGGACCGTAGGGACCGACACCGAGGAACAAAGCCGCCGCGGAGCGCCCTAACACCGAGGAACGAAACCGGACCGGAGGGACCGACACCGAGGAACGAAGCCGGACCGGAGGGACCGACACCGAGGAACGAAGCCCGACCAGAGGGACCGACACCGAGGAACGAAGCCGCAGCGGAGCGCCCCGACACCGGGGAACGAAATCGGAGCGGAGCGACCCGAAACCGGAGCGAAGCGATACGTAAAGCAAGAGCTCGTCAGTTGTGAGCGACGAAAAAAGACCGGAATCCACTGATCGGAGCAGCCAACAATATAAGAAAATGTTCGAACCCTCTAATGCTCCGTACACTACACAGGGGGCGCTGCAGGGACTTTTCTGATGTTTTCTCCCCCTGCTGAGTCCAGACCAGAGCCATAATGATCAGAGGGGGGTAAAGGCAGATACCGGAGGGGGGCGTGTAAGGACAGAGACCTCCCTCTTAAGGGTGGAGACCGGAGGGGGAAGGGGGTGTAAGGGCGGAGACCGGAGGGAGAAGTGAGGTAAGGGCGGAGACGAGAGGAGGAAGTGAGGTAAGGGCGGAGACCGGAAGGGGGAAGGGCAGAGACCGGAGGGGGAGGTGGGTATGGGCTGACACCGGAGGGGGGGTTAGAGTGTTGGTGACCGGAAATCGTTGCTAATTTTCGTATTGAAGAGAAATCCTGACTTGGCTTCAGCGCGTCCTGCATTGTGAGACGCGTAAGACAACAGACAGCATTGTGGGTATTTCTATTTTTGTAGTACTGGTTCTGCTGTTACTGGTTCTGCTGTTGGTGCTGACTCTGGTGCTGGCAATGTAGCCTCACCCTTAGTGTGATCTATACAATTGTTTTTTCTTACCTGTAATCGAGTCTCACAGTTCCTGCTGGTGGTGCCGGTTCTGCTGTTGGTGGTGCTGGTACTGGTTCTGCTGGCAATGGCGCCTCACCTCCAGTGAATCGCTTTACACTGGTGTTTTTTTGCTGACATGTAATGGTGGAGTCTCGCACAGTTCCTGCTGGTGGTGCTCATGGTGCTGGTTCTGCTGCTGGTGGTGCTCATGGTGCTGGTTCTGCTGTTGGTGGTGCTCATGGTGCTGGTTCTGCTGCTGGTGGTGCTCATGGTGCTGGTTCTGCTGTTGGTGGTGCTCATCATGCTGGTTCTGCTGCTGGTGGTGCTCATCATGCTGGTTCTGCTGCTGGTGGTGCTCATCATGCTGGTTCTGCTGCTGGTGGTGCTCATGGTGCTGGTTCAGCTGCTGGTGGTGCTCATGGTGCTGGTTCTGCTCATGGTGCTGGTTCTGCTGTTGGTGGTGCTCATGGTGCTGGTTCTGCTCATGGTGGTGCTCATGGTGCTGATTCAGCTGCTGGTGGTGCTCATGGTGCTGGTTCTGCTGCTGGTTCTGCTCATGGTGCTGGTTCTGCTGCTGGTGGTGCTCATGGTGCTGGTTCTGCTGCTTGTGGTGCTCATGGTGCTGGTTCTGCTGCTTGTGGTGCTCATTGTGCTGGTTCTGCTGCTTGTGGTGCTCATTGTGCTGGTTCTGCTGCTTGTGGTGCTCATGGTGCTAGTTCTGCTGTTGGTGGTGCTCATGGTGCTGGTTCTGCTGCTGGTGGTGCTCATGGTGCTGGTTCTGCTGTTGGTGGTGCTCATGGTGCTGGTTCTGCTGTTGATGGTGCTGGTTCTACTGTTGGTGGTGCTCATCATGCTGGTTCTGCTGCTGGTGGTGCTCATGGTGCTGGTTCAGCTGCTGGTGGTGCTCATGGTGCTGGTTCTGCTCATGGTGCTGGTTCTGCTGTTGGTGGTGCTCATGGTGCTGGTTCTGCTCATGGTGGTGCTCATGGTGCTGGTTCTGCTGTTGGTGGTGCTCATGGTGCTGGTTCTGCTGTTGGTGGTGCTCATGGTGCTGATTCAGCTGCTTGTGGTGCTCATGGTGCTGGTTCTGCTGCTGGTGGTGCTCATGGTGCTTGTTCTGCTGTTGGTGGTGCTCATGGTGCTGGTTCTGCTGTTGGTGGTGCTCATGGTGCTGGTTCTGCTGTTGGTGGTGCTCATGGTGCTGGTTCTGCTGTTGGTGGTGCTCATGGTGCTTGTTCTGCTGTTGGTGCTCATGGTGCTGGTTCTGCTGCTGGTGGTGCTCATGGTGCTGGTTCTGCTGTTGGTGCTCATGGTGCTGGTTCTGCTGTTGGTGGTGCTCATGGTGCTGGTTCTGCTGCTGGCTGGTGGTGCTCATGGTGCTGGTTCTGCTGCTGGCTGGTGGTGCTCATGGTGCTGGTTCTGCTGCTGGTGGTGCTCATGGTGCTGGTTCTGCTGCTGGTGGTGCTCATGGTGCTGGTTCTGCTGCTGGTGGTGCTCATGGTGCTGGTTCTGCTGTTGGTGGTGCTCATGGTGCTGGTTCTGCTGCTGGTGGTGCTCATGGTGCTGGTTCTGCTGCTGGTGGTGCTCATGGTGCTGGTTCTGCTGTTGGTGGTGCTCATGGTGCTGGTTCTGCTGTTGGTGGTGCTCATGGTGCTGGTTCTGCTGCTGGTGGTGCTCATGGTGCTGGTTCTGCTGCTGGTGGTGCTCATGGTGCTGGTTCTGCTGTTGGTGATGCTCATGGTGCTGGTTCTGCTGCTGGTGGTGCTCATGGTGCTGGTTCTGCTGCTGGTGGTGCTCATGGTGCTGGTTCTGCTCATGGTGCTGGTTCTGCTGTTGGTGGTGCTCATGGTGCTGGTTCTGCTCATGGTGGTGCTCATGGTGCTGATTCAGCTGCTGGTGGTGCTCATGGTGCTGGTTCTGCTGTTGGTGATGCTCATGGTGCTGGTTCTGCTGCTGGTGGTGCTCATGGTGCTGGTTCTGCTGCTGGTGGTGCTCATGGTGCTGGTTCTGCTGTTGGTGGTGCTCATGGTGCTGGTTCTGCTGTTGGTGGTGCTCATGGTGCTGGTTCTGCTGCTGGTGGTGCTCATGGTGCTGGTTCTGTTGTTGGTGGTGCTCATGGTGCTGGTTCTGCTGTTGGTGGTGCTCATGGTGCTGGTTCTGCTGTTGGTGGTGCTCATGGTGCTGGTTCTGCTGTTGGTGGTGCTCATGGTGCTTGTTCTGCTGTTGGTGGTGCTCATGGTGCTTGTTCTGCTGTTGGTGGTGCTCATGGTGCTGGTTCTGCTGTTGGTGGTGCTCATGGTGCTGGTTCTGCTGTTGGTGGTGCTCATGGTGCTTGTTCTGTTGGTAGTGCTCATGGTGCTGGTTCTGCTGTTGGTGGTGCTCATGGTGCTGGTTCTGCTGTTGGTGGTGCTTGTTCTGCTGTTGGTGGTCCTCATGGTGCTTGTTCTGCTGTTGGTGGTGCTCATGGTGCTGGTTCTGCTGTTGGTGTTGCTCATGGTGCTGGTTCTGCTGTTGGTGGTGCTCATGGTGCTTGTTCTGCTGTTGGTGGTGCTCATGGTGCTGGTTCTGCTGCTGGCTGGTGGTGCTCATGGTGCTGGTTCTGCTGTTGGTGGTGCTCATGGTGCTGGTTCTGCTGTTGGTGGTGCTCATGGTGCTGGTTCTGCTGCTGGCTGGTGGTTCTCATGGTGCTGGTTCTGCTGTTGGTGGTGCTCATGGTGCTGGTTCTGCTGCTGGTGGTGCTCATGGTGCTTGTTCTGCTGTTGGTAGTGCTCATGGTGCTGGTTCTGCTGTTGGTGGTGCTCATGGTGCTGGTTCTGCTGTTGGTGGTGCTCATGGTGCTTGTTCTGCTGTTGGTGGTCCTCATGGTGCTGGTTCTGCTGTTGGTGGTGCTCATGGTGCTGGTTCTGCTGCTGGTGGTGCTCATGGTGCTTGTTCTGCTGTTGGTAGTGCTCATGGTGCTGGTTCTGCTGTTGGTGGTGCTCATGGTGCTGGTTCTGCTGTTGGTGGTGCTCATGGTGCTTGTTCTGCTGTTGGTGGTGCTCATGGTGCTGGTTCTGCTGTTGGTGGTGCTCATGGTGCTGGTTCTGCTGTTGGTGGTGCTCATGGTGCTTGTTCTGCTGTTGGTGGTCCTCATGGTGCTTGTTCTGCTGTTGGTGGTGCTCATGGTGCTGGTTCTGCTGTTGGTGGTGCTCATGGTGCTGGTTCTGCTGTTGGTGGTGCTCATGGTGCTTGTTCTGCTGTTGGTGGTGCTCATGGTGCTTGTTCTGCTGTTGGTGGTGCTCATGGTGCTGGTTCTGCTGCTGTTGGTGGTGCTCATGGTGCTGGTTCTGCTGTTGGTGGTGCTCATGGTGCTGGTTCTGCTGTTGGTGGTGCTCATGGTGCTGGTTCTGCTGCTGGCTGGTGGTTCTCATGGTGCTGGTTCTGCTGTTGGTGGTGCTCATGGTGCTGGTTCTGCTTTTGGTGGTGCTCATGGTGCTGGTTCTGCTGCTGGCTGGTGGTGCTCATGGTGCTGGTTCTGCTGTTGGTGGTGCTCATGGTGCTGGTTCTGCTTTTGGTGGTTCTCATGGTGCTGGTTCTGCTGTTGGTGGTTCTCATGGTGCTGGTTCTGCTGTTGGTGGTGCTCATGGTGCTGGTTCTGCTGCTGGTGGTGCTCATGGTGCTGGTTCTGCTTTTGGTGGTGCTCATGGTGCTGGTTCTGCTGTTGGTGGTTCTCATGGTGCTGGTTCTGCTGTTGGTGGTGCTCATGGTGCTGGTTCTGCTGCTGGTGGTGCTCGTGCCGCCTGTATCACGGATTCCTCCAGATTAAAGACAGAAATGTATTCTCTGACGCTTTTTGCTTTCAAAGACAAAATAGCTTGAAAAGTCCCATAAGGGAGACCCGACTGTCCGGTGCTGCCTGGACCAGCTGCTTCTGGCTCCAGTCCAGGTGACTGAAGGGAAACATGGAGAAGACCTGTCAATCACCGGGCAGAGGTGGGCAGCAGGAATCCAGGGACGGGACCCCTTTAATTTTTGCATACTTGTTTTACTACTGACCTTTAGGAGCCTTCTGCGCCTCCTGCCAGCGTTTGGCTCATTTTCCTTTGTGTGTATTTACTTCAAAACATTGTTTTTTATTGTTACATAATATTTTTTGAGAGGGGGGGGGAATAAAAAAATACAAAACTAGGATCCCGCCTTGCGCTGTGCTTTACTGCTGTTCACACAACAATGCTGCTTCCTCTGCTGCCTCCTCCTTCCCTGCATCCACCGCTCTGACAAAAATGACATTAAAGTTGTCAATGAGGATATATAGATGCACGCACGCGCATAACATACAAGAGCGTTGAGCGCTCAGCCGCCCTGATCTCGGCCTCCCGCTATATAGATGCACGCACGCGCATAACCTACAAGAGCGTTGAGCGCTCAGCCGCCCTGATCTCGGCCTTCTCCCGCTATATAGATGCACGCACGCGCATAACATACAAGAGCGTTGAGCGCTCAGCCGCCCTGATCTCGGCCTTCTCCCGCTATATAGATGCACGCACGCGCATAACATACAAGAGCGTTGAGCGCTCAGCCGCCCTGATCTCGGCCTTCTCCCGCTATATAGATGCACGCACGCGCATAACATACAAGAGCGTTGAGCGCTCAGCCGCCCTGATCTCGGCCTTCTCCCGCTATATAGATGCACGTGCATAACATACAAGAGCGTTGAGCGCTCAGCCGCCCTGACCTCGGCCTTCTCCCGCTATACAGATGCATGCACGCGCATTACATACAAGAGCGTTGAGCGCTCAGCCGCCCTGATCTCGGCCTTCTCCCGCTATATAGATGCACGCACGCGCATAACATACAAGAGCGTTGAGCGCTCAGCCGCCCTGATCTCGGCCTTCTCCCGCTATATAGATGCACGCACGCGCATAACATACAAGAGCGTTGAGCGCTCAGCCGCCCTGACCTCGGCCTTCTCCCGCTATATAGAGGCACGCACGCGCATAACATACAAGAGCGTTGAGCGCTCAGCCGCCCTGATCTCGGCCTTCTCCCGCTATATAGATGCACGCACGCGCATAACATACAAGAGCGTTGAGCGCTCAGCCGCCCTGATCTCGGCCTTCTCCCGCCCTGATCTCGGCCTTCTCCCGCCCTGATCTCGGCCTTCTTCCGCCCTGATCTCGGCCTTCTCCCGCCCTGATCTCGGCCTTCTCCCGCCCTGATCTCGGCCTTCTCCCGCCCTGATCTCGGCCTTCTCCCGCCCTGATCTCTGCCTTCTCCCGCCCTGATCTCTCCCTTCTCCCGCCCTGATCTCGGCCTTCTCCCGCCCTGATCTCGGCCTTCTCCCGCTATATAGACGCACGCACGCGCATAACATACAAGAGCGTTGAGTGCTCAGCCGCCCTGATCTCGGCCTTCTCCCGCTATATAGATGCACGCGCATAACATACAAGAGCGTTGAGCGCTCAGCCGCCCTGATCTCGGCCTTCTCCCGCTATATAGATGCACGCGCATAACATACAAGAGCGTTGAGCGCTCAGCCGCCCTGATCTCGGCCTTCTCCCGCTATATAGATGCACGCGCATAACATACAAGAGCGTTGAGCACTCAGCCGCCCTGATCTCGGCCTTCTCCCGCTATATAGATGCACGCACGCGCATAACATACAAGAGCGTTGAGCGCTCAGCCGCCCTGATCTCGGCCTTCTCCCGCTATATAGATGCATGCACGCGCATAACATACAAGAGCGTTGAGCGCTCAGCCGCCCTGATCTCGGCCTTCTCCCGCTATATAGACGCACGCACATAACATACAAGAGCGTTGAGCGCTCAGCCGCCCTGATCTCGGCCTTCTCCCGCTATATAGATGCATGCACGCGCATAACATACAAGAGCGTTGAGCGCTCAGCCGCCCTGATCTCGGCCTTCTCCCGCTATATAGACGCACGCACATAACATACAAGAGCGTTGAGCGCTCAGCCGCCCTGATCTCGGCCTTCTCCCGCTATATAGATGCACGCACGCGCATAACATACAAGAGCGTTGAGCGCTCAGCCGCCCTGATCTCGGTCTTCTCCCGCTATATAGATGTATGCACGCGCATAACCTACAGGAGCGTTGAGCGCTCAGCCGCCCTGATCTCGGCCTTCTCCCGCTATATAGATGCACGCACGCGCATAACATACAAGAGCGTTGAGCGCTCAGCCGCCCTGATCTCGGCCTTCTCCCGCTATATAGATGCACGCACGCGCATAACATACAAGAGCGTTGAGCGCTCAGCCGCCCTGATCTCGGCCTTCTCCCGCTATATAGATGCACGCACGCGCATAACATACAAGAGCGTTGAGCGCTCAGCCGCCCTGATCTCGGCCTTCTCCCGCTATATAGATGCACGCACGCGCATAACATACAAGAGCGTTGAGCGCTCAGCCGCCCTGATCTCGGCCTTCTCCCGCTATATAGATGCACGCACGCGCATAACATACAAGAGCGTTGAGCGCTCAGCCGCCCTGACCTCGGCCTTCTCCCGCTATATAGATGCACGCGCATAACATACAAGAGCGTTGAGCGCTCAGCCGCCCTGACCTCGGCCTTCTCCCGCTATATAGATGCACGCGCATAACATACAAGAGCGTTGAGCGCTCAGCCGCCCTGACCTCGGCCTTCTCCCGCTATATAGATGCACGCACGCGCATAACCTACAAGAGCGTTGAGCGCTCAGCCGCCCTGACCTCGGCCTTCTCCCGCTATATAGATGCACGCGCATAACATACAAGAGCGTTGAGCGCTCAGCCGCCCTGATCTCGGCCTTCTCCCGCTATATAGATGCACGCACGCGCATAACATACAAGAGCGTTGAGCGCTCAGCCGCCCTGACCTCGGCCTTCTCCCGCTATATAGATGCACGCGCATAACATACAAGAGCGTTGAGCGCTCAGCCGCCCTGACCTCGGCCTTCTCCCGCTATATAGATGCACGCACATAACATACAAGAGCGTTGAGCGCTCAGCCGCCCTGATCTCGGCCTCCCGCTATATAGATGCACGCACGCACATAACATACAAGAGCGTTGAGCGCTCAGCCGCCCTGATCTCGGCCTTCTCCCGCTATATAGATGCACGCACGCGCATAACATACAAGAGCGTTGAGCGCTCAGCCGCCCTGATCTCGGCCTTCTCCCGCTATATAGATGCATGCACGCGCATAACATACAAGAGCGTTGAGCGCTCAGCCGCCCTGATCTCGGCCTTCTCCCGCTATATAGAGGCACGCACGCGCATAACATACAAGAGCGTTGAGCGCTCAGCCGCCCTGATCTCGGCCTTCTCCCGCTATATAGATGCACGCACGCGCATAACATACAAGAGCGTTGAGCGCTCAGCCGCCCTGATCTCGGCCTTCTCCCGCCCTGATCTCGGCCTTCTCCCGCCCTGATCTCGGCCTTCTTCCGCCCTGATCTCGGCCTTCTCCCGCCCTGATCTCGGCCTTCTCCCGCCCTGATCTCGGCCTTCTCCCGCCCTGATCTCGGCCTTCTCCCGCCCTGATCTCGGCCTTCTTCCGCCTTAATCTCTGCCTTCTCCCGCCCTGATCTCTGCCTTCTCCCGCCCTGATCTCGGCCTTCTCCCGCCCTGATATCGGCCTTCTCCCGCTATATAGATGCATGCACGCGCATAACATACAAGAGCGTTGAGTGCTCAGCCGCCCTGATCTCGGCCTTCTCCCGCTATATAGATGCACGCACGCACATAACATACAAGAGCGTTGAGCGCTCAGCCGCCCTGATCTCGGCCTTCTCCCGCTATATAGATGCACGCGCATAACATACAAGAGCGTTGAGCGCTCAGCCGCCCTGATCTCGGCCTTCTCCCGCTATATAGATGCACGCGCATAACATACAAGAGCGTTGAGCGCTCAGCCGCCCTGATCTCGGCCTTCTCCCGCTATATAGAGGCACGCACGCGCATAACATACAAGAGCGTTGAGCGCTCAGCCGCCCTGATCTCGGCCTTCTCCCGCTATATAGATGCATGCACGCGCATAACATACAAGAGCGTTGAGCGCTCAGCCGCCCTGATCTCGGCCTTCTCCCGCTATATAGAGGCACGCACGCGCATAACATACAAGAGCGTTGAGCGCTCAGCCGCCCTGATCTCGGCCTTCTCCCGCTATATAGATGCACGCACGCGCATAACATACAAGAGCGTTGAGCGCTCAGCCGCCCTGATCTCGGCCTTCTCCCGCCCTGATCTCGGCCTTCTCCCGCCCTGATCTCGGCCTTCTTCCGCCCTGATCTCGGCCTTCTCCCGCCCTGATCTCGGCCTTCTCCCGCCCTGATCTCGGCCTTCTCCCGCCCTGATCTCGGCCTTCTCCCGCCCTGATCTCGGCCTTCTTCCGCCTTAATCTCTGCCTTCTCCCGCCCTGATCTCTGCCTTCTCCCGCCCTGATCTCTCCCTTCTCCCGCCCTGATCTCGGCCTTCTCCCGCCCTGATATCGGCCTTCTCCCGCTATATAGATGCATGCACGCGCATAACATACAAGAGCGTTGAGTGCTCAGCCGCCCTGATCTCGGCCTTCTCCCGCTATATAGATGCACGCACGCACATAACATACAAGAGCGTTGAGCGCTCAGCCGCCCTGATCTCGGCCTTCTCCCGCTATATAGATGCACGCGCATAACATACAAGAGCGTTGAGCGCTCAGCCGCCCTGATCTCGGCCTTCTCCCGCTATATAGATGCACGCGCATAACATACAAGAGCGTTGAGCACTCAGCCGCCCTGATCTCGGCCTTCTCCCGCTATATAGATGCACGCGCATAACATACAAGAGCGTTGAGCGCTCAGCCGCCCTGATCTCGGCCTTCTCCCGCTATATAGACGCACGCACATAACATACAAGAGCGTTGAGCGCTCAGCCGCCCTGATCTCGGCCTTCTCCCGCTATATAGATGCACGCACGCGCATAACATACAAGAGCGTTGAGCGCTCAGCCGCCCTGATCTCGGTCTTCTCCCGCTATATAGATGTATGCACGCGCATAACCTACAGGAGCGTTGAGCGCTCAGCCGCCCTGATCTCGGCCTTCTCCCGCTATATAGATGCACGCACGCGCATAACATACAAGAGCGTTGAGCGCTCAGCCGCCCTGATCTCGGCCTTCTCCCGCTATATAGATGCACGCGCATAACATACAAGAGCGTTGAGTGCTCAGCCGCCCTGATCTCGGCCTTCTCCCGCTATATAGATGCATGCACGCGCATAACATACAAGAGCGTTGAGCGCTCAGCCGCCCTGATCTCGGCCTTCTCCCGCTATATAGATGCACGCGCATAACATACAAGAGCGTTGAGCGCTCAGCCGCCCTGATCTCGGCCTTCTCCCGCTATATAGACGCACGCACATAACATACAAGAGCGTTGAGCGCTCAGCCGCCCTGATCTCGGCCTTCTCCCGCTATATAGATGCACGCACGCGCATAACATACAAGAGCGTTGAGCGCTCAGCCGCCCTGATCTCGGTCTTCTCCCGCTATATAGATGTATGCACGCGCATAACCTACAGGAGCGTTGAGCGCTCAGCCACCCTGATCTCGGCCTTCTCCCGCTATATAGATGCACGCACGCGCATAACATACAAGAGCGTTGAGCGCTCAGCCGCCCTGATCTCGGCCTTCTCCCGCTATATAGATGCACGCACGCGCATAACATACAAGAGCGTTGAGCGCTCAGCCGCCCTGACCTCGGCCTTCTCCCGCTATATAGATGCACGCGCATAACATACAAGAGCGTTGAGCGCTCAGCCGCCCTGATCTCGGCCTTCTCCCGCTATATAGATGCACGCGCATAACATACAAGAGCGTTGAGCGCTCAGCCGCCCTGACCTCGGCCTTCTCCCGCTATATAGATGCACGCACGCGCATAACCTACAAGAGCGTTGAGCGCTCAGCCGCCCTGATCTCGGCCTTCTCCCGCTATATAGATGCACGCACGCGCATAACATACAAGAGCGTTGAGCGCTCAGCCGCCCTGACCTCGGCCTTCTCCCGCTATATAGATGCACGCGCATAACATACAAGAGCGTTGAGCGCTCAGCCGCCCTGATCTCGGCCTTCTCCCGCTATATAGATGCACGCGCATAACATACAAGAGCGTTGAGCGCTCAGCCGCCCTGACCTCGGCCTTCTCCCGCTATATAGATGCACGCACGCGCATAACATACAAGAGCGTTGAGCACTCAGCCGCCCTGACCTCGGCCTTCTCCCGCTATATAGATGCACGCGCATAACATACAAGAGCGTTGAGCGCTCAGCCGCCCTGACCTCGGCCTTCTCCCGCTATATAGATGCACGCACGCGCATAACATACAAGAGCGTTGAGCGCTCAGCCGCCCTGATCTCGGCCTTCTCCCGCTATATAGATGCACGCGCATAACATACAAGAGCGTTGAGCGCTCAGCCGCCCTGACCTCGGCCTTCTCCCGCTATATAGATGCACGCACGCGCATAACATACAAGAGCGTTGAGCACTCAGCCGCCCTGATCTCGGCCTTCTCCCGCTATATAGATGCACGCGCATAACATACAAGAGCGTTGAGCGCTCAGCCGCCCTGACCTCGGCCTTCTCCCGCTATATAGATGCACGCACATAACATACAAGAGCGTTGAGCGCTC
This sequence comes from Phyllobates terribilis, assembly GCF_046119375.1. Classification (NCBI taxonomy): domain Eukaryota; kingdom Metazoa; phylum Chordata; class Amphibia; order Anura; family Dendrobatidae; genus Phyllobates; species Phyllobates terribilis. The sequence continues at coordinate 810,224,580 of NW_027362764.1, read as the reverse complement.
AGCCGCCCTGATCTCGGCCTCCCGCTATATAGATGCACGCACGCACATAACATACAAGAGCGTTGAGCGCTCAGCCGCCCTGATCTCGGCCTTCTCCCGCTATATAGATGCATGCACGCGCATAACATACAAGAGCGTTGAGCGCTCAGCCGCCCTGATCTCGGCCTTCTCCCGCTATATAGATGCACGCACGCGCATAACATACAAGAGCGTTGAGCGCTCAGCCGCCCTGATCTCGGCCTTCTCCCGCCCTGATCTCGGCCTTCTCCCGCCCTGATCTCGGCCTTCTTCCGCCCTGATCTCGGCCTTCTCCCGCCCTGATCTCGGCCTTCTCCCGCCCTGATCTCTGCCTTCTCCCGCCCTGATCTCGGCCTTCTTCCGCCTTAATCTCGGCCTTCTCCCGCCCTGATCTCTGCCTTCTCCCGCCCTGATCTCTCCCTTCTCCCGCCCTGATCTCGGCCTTCTCCCACCCTGATCTCGGCCTTCTCCCGCTATATAGATGCATGCACGCGCATAACATACAAGAGCGTTGAGTGCTCAGCCGCCCTGATCTCGGCCTTCTCCCGCTATATAGATGCACGCGCATAACATACAAGAGCGTTGAGCGCTCAGCCGCCCTGATCTCGGCCTTCTCCCGCTATATAGATGCACGCACATAACATACAAGAGCATTGAGCGCTCAGCCGCCCTGATCTCGGCCTTCTCCCGCTATATAGATGCACGCGCATAACATACAAGAGCGTTGAGCGCTCAGCCGCCCTGATCTCGGCCTTCTCCCGCTATATAGATGCACGCACATAACATACAAGAGCGTTGAGCGCTCAGCCGCCCTGATCTCGGCCTTCTCCCGCTATATAGATGCACGCACATAACATACAAGAGCGTTGAGCGCTCAGCCGCCCTGATCTCGGCCTTCTCCCGCTATATAGATGCACGCACGCGCATAACATAAAAGAGCGTTGAGCGCTCAGCCGCCCTGATCTCGGCCTTCTCCCGCTATATAGATGCACGCACGCGCATAACATAAAAGAGCGTTGAGCGCTCAGCCGCCCTGATCTCGGCCTTCTCCCGCTATATAGATGCACGCACGCACATAACCTACAGGAGCGTTGAGCGCTCAGCCGCCCTGATCTCGGCCTTCTCCCGCTATATAGATGCACGCACGCGCATAACATACAAGAGCGTTGAGCGCTCAGCCGCCCTGATCTCGGCCTTCTCCCGCTATATAGATGCACGCGCATAACATACAAGAGCGTTGAGCGCTCAGCCGCCCTGATCTCGGCCTTCTCCCGCTATATAGATGCACGAACGCGCATAACCTACAAGAGCGTTGAGCACTCAGCCGCCCGGATCTCGGCCTTCTCCCGCTATATAGATGCACGCACGCGCATAACATACAAGAGCGTTGAGCGCTCAGCCGCCCTGATCTCGGCCTTCTCCCGTTATATAGATGCACGCACATAACATACAAGAGCGTTGAGCGCTCAGCCGCCCTGATCTCGGCCTTCTCCCGCTATATAGATGCACGCGCATAACATACAAGAGCGTTGAGCGCTCAGCCGCCCTGATCTCGGCCTTCTCCCGCTATATAGATGCACGCACGCGCATAACATACAAGAGCGTTGAGCGCTCAGCCGCCCTGATCTCGGCCTTCTCCCGCTATATAGATGCACGCACGCGCATAACATACAAGAGCGTTGAGCGCTCAGCCGCCCTGATCTCGGCCTTCTCCCGCTATATAGATGCACGCACGCGCATAACCTACAAGAGCGTTGAGCGCTCAGCCGCCCTGATCTCGGCCTTCTCCCGCTATATAGATGCACGCACGCGCATAACATACAAGAGCGTTGAGCACTCAGCCGCCCTGATCTCGGCCTTCTCCCGCTATATAGATGCATGCACGCGCATAACATACAAGAGCGTTGAGCGCTCAGCCGCCCTGATCTCGGCCTTCTCCCGCTATATAGATGCACGCACGCGCATAACATACAAGAGCGTTGAGCACTCAGCCGCCCTGATCTCGGCCTTCTCCTGCTATATAGATGCACGCACGCGCATAACATACAAGAGCGTTGAGCACTCAGCCGCCCTGATCTCGGCCTTCTCCCGCTATATAGATGCACGCACGCGCATAACATACAAGAGCGTTGAGCACTCAGCCGCCCTGATCTCGGCCTTCTCCCGCTATATAGATGCATGCACGCGCATAACATACAAGAGCGTTGAGCGCTCAGCCGCCCTGATCTCGGCCTTCTCCCGCTATATAGATGCACGCACGCGCATAACATACAAGAGCGTTGAGCGCTCAGCTGCCCTGATCTCGGCCTTCTCCCGCTATATAGATGCACGCGCATAACCTACAGGAGCGTTGAGCGCTCAGCCGCCCTGATCTCGGCCTTCTCCCGCTATATAGATGCACGCACGCGCATAACCTACAAGAGCGTTGAGCGCTCAGCCGCCCTGATCTCGGCCTTCTCCCGCTATATAGATGCACGCACGCGCATAACATACAAGAGCGTTGAGCGCTCAGCTGCCCTGATCTCGGCCTTCTCCCGCTATATAGATGCACGCGCATAACCTACAGGAGCGTTGAGCGCTCAGCCGCCCTGATCTCGGCCTTCTCCCGCTATATAGATGCACGCGCATAACCTACAAGAGCGTTGAGCGCTCAGCCGCCCTGATCTCGGCCTTCTCCCGCTATATAGATGCACGCGCATAACCTACAAGAGCGTTGAGCGCTCAGCTGCCCTGATCTCGGCCTTCTCCCGCTATATAGATGCACGCACGCGCATAACCTACAAGAGCGTTAAGCGCTCAGCCGCCCTGATCTCGGCCTTCTCCCGCTATATAGATGCACGCACGCGCATAACATACAAGAGCGTTGAGCGCTCAGCCGCCCTGATCTCGGCCTTCTCTCGCTATATAGATGCACGCGCATAACATACAAGAGCGTTGAGCGCTCAGCCGCCCTGATCTCGGCCTTCTCTCGCTATATAGATGCACGCGCATAACATGAAGGAGTGTTGAGCGCTCAACCGACCTGATCTCGGCCTTCTCCCGCTATATAGACGCACGCACATAACATACAAGAGCGTTGAGCGCTCAGCCGCCCTGATCTCGGCTTTCTCTCGCTATATAGATGCACGCGCATAACCTACAAGAGCGTTGAGCGCTCAGCCGCCCTGATCTCGGCCTTCTCCCGCTATATAGATGCACGAACGCGCATAACCTACAAGAGCGTTGAGCGCTCAGCCGCCCTGATCTCGGCCTTCTCCCGCTATATAGATGCACGCACGCACATAACCTACAAGAGCGTTGAGCGCTCAGCCGCCCTGATCTCGGCCTTCTCCCGCTATATAGATGCACGCGCATAACATACAAGAGCGTTGAGCGCTCAGCCGCCCTGATCTCGGCCTTCTCCCGCTATATAGATGCACGAACGCGCATAACATACAAGAGCGTTGAGCGCTCAGCCGCCCTGATCTCGGCCTTCTCCCGCTATATAGATGCACGCGCATAACCTACAAGAGCGTTGAGCGCTCAGCCGCCCTGATCTCGGCCTTCTCTCGCTATATAGATGCACGCACACGCATAACCTACAAGAGCGTTGAGCGCTCAGCCGCCCTGATCTCGGCCTTCTCCCGCTATATAGACGCACGCACGCGCATAACATAAAAGAGCGTTGAGCGCTCAGCCGCCCCGATCTCGGCCTTCTCCCGCTATATAGATGCACGCACGCGCATAACATACAAGAGCGTTGAGCGCTCAGCCGCCCTGATCTCGGCCTTCTCCCGCTATATAGATGCACGCACGCGCATAACATACAAGAGCGTTGAGCGCTCAGCCGCCCTGATCTCGGCCTTCTCCCGCTATATAGATGCACGCACGCGCATAACATACAAGAGCGTTGAGCACTCAGCCGCCCCGATCTCGGCCTTCTCCCGCTATATAGATGCACGCACGCGCATAACATACAAGAGCGTTGAGCGCTCAGCCGCCCTGATCTCGGCCTTCTCCCGCTATATAGATGCACGCACGCGCATAACATACAAGAGCGTTGAGCGCTCAGCCGCCCCGATCTCGGCCTTCTCCCGCTATATAGATGCACGCACGCGCATAACCTACAAGAGCGTTGAGCACTCAGCCGCCCTGATCTCGGCCTTCTCCCGCTATATAGATGCACGCACGCGCATAACATACAAGAGCGTTGAGCGCTCAGCCGCCCTGATCTCGGCCTTCTCCCGCTATATAGATGCACGCACGCGCATAACATACAAGAGCGTTGAGCACTCAGCCGCCCTGATCTCGGCCTTCTCCCGCTATATAGATGCACGCGCATAACATACAAGAGCGTTGAGCGCTCAGCCGCCCTGATCTCGGCCTTCTCCCGCTATATAGATGCACGCGCATAACATACAAGAGCGTTGAGCGCTCAGCCGCCCTGATCTCGGCCTTCTCCCGCTATATAGACGCACGCACGCGCATAACATAAAAGAGCGTTGAGCGCTCAGCCGCCCTGATCTCGGCCTTCTCCCGCTATATAGATGCACGCGCATAACATACAAGAGCGTTGAGCGCTCAGCCGCCCCGATCTCGGCCTTCTCCCGCTATATAGATGCACGCACGCGCATAACATACAAGAGCGTTGAGCGCTCAGCCGCCCTGATCTCGGCCTTCTCCCGCTATATAGATGCACGCGCATAACATACAAGAGCGTTGAGCGCTCAGCCGCCCTGATCTCGGCCTTCTCCCGCTATATAGACGCACGCACGCGCATAACATAAAAGAGCGTTGAGCGCTCAGCCGCCCTGATCTCGGCCTTCTCCCGCTATATAGATGCACGCGCATAACATACAAGAGCGTTGAGCGCTCAGCCGCCCCGATCTCGGCCTTCTCCCGCTATATAGATGCACGCACGCGCATAACATACAAGAGCGTTGAGCGCTCAGCCGCCCTGATCTCGGCCTTCTCCCGCTATATAGATGCACGCGCATAACATACAAGAGCGTTGAGCGCTCAGCCGCCCTGATCTCGGCCTTCTCCCGCTATATAGATGCACGCACGCGCATAACATACAATAGCGTTGAGCTCTCAGCCGCCCTGATCTCGGCCTTCTCCCGCTATATAGATGCACGCACGCGCATAACATACAAGAGCGTTGAGCGCTCAGCCGCCCTGATCTCGGCCTTCTCCCGCTATATAGATGCACGCACGCGCATAACATACAAGAGCGTTGAGCGCTCAGCCGCCCTGATCTCGGCCTTCTCCTGCTATATAGATGCACGCACGCACATAACATACAAGAGCGTTGAGCGCTCAGCCGCCCTGATCTCGGCCTTCTCCTGCTATATAGATGCACGCACGCGCATAACCTACAAGAGCGTTGAGCGCTCAGCCGCCCTGATCTCGGCCTTCTCCCGCTATATAGATGCACGCACGCACATAACATACAAGAGCGTTGAGCACTTAGCCGTCCTGATCTCGGCCTTCTCTCGCTCTGATCTCGGCCTTCTCCCGCCCTGATCTCGGCCTTCTTCCGCCCTGATCTCGGCCTTCTTCCGCCCTGATCTTGGCCTTCTCCCGCCCTGATCTCGGCCTTCTCCCGCCCTGATCTCGGCCTTCTCCCGCCCTGATCTCGGCCTTCTCCCGCTATATAGATGCATGCACGCGCATAACATACAAGAGCGTTGAGCGCTCAGCCGCCCTGATCTCGGCCTTCTCCCGCTATATAGATGCACGCACATAACATACAAGAGCGTTGAGCGCTCAGCCGCCCTGATCTCAGCCTTCTCCCGCTATATAGATGCACGCGCATAACCTACAAGAGCGTTGAGCGCTCAGCCGCCCTGATCTCGGCCTTCTCCCGCTATATAGATGCACGCACGCGCATAACCTACAAGAGCGTTGAGCGCTCAGCCGCCCTGATCTCGGCCTTCTCCCGCTATATAGATGCACGCACGCGCATAACCTACAAGAGCGTTGAGCGCTCAGCCGCCCTGATCTCGGCCTTCTCCCGCTATATAGATGCACGCACGCGCATAACCTACAGGAGCGTTGAGCGCTCAGCCGCCCTGATCTCGGCCTTCTCCCGCTATATAGATGCACGCGCATAACATACAAGAGCGTTGAGCGCTCAGCCGCCCTGATCTCGGCCTTCTCTCGCTATATAGACGCACGCACATAACATACAAGAGCGTTGAGCGCTCAGCCGCCCTGATCTCGGCCTTCTCCCGCTATATAGACGCACGCACGCGCATAACATACAAGACCGTTGAGCGCTCAGCTGCCCTGATCTCGGCCTTCTCCCGCTATATAGATGCACGCACATAACATACAAGAGCGTTGAGCGCTCAGCCGCCCTGATCTCGGCCTTCTCCCGCTATATAGATGCACGCACGCGCATAACATACAAGAGCGTTGAGCGCTCAGCCGCCCTGATCTCGGCCTTCTCCCGCTATATAGATGCACGCACGCACATAACATACAAGAGCGTTGAGCGCTCAGCCGCCCTGATCTCGGCCTTCTCCCGCTATATAGATGCACGCACGCGCATAACATACAAGAGCGTTGAGCACTCAGCCGCCCTGATCTCGGCCTTCTCTCGCTATATAGATGCACGCACATAACATACAAGAGCGTTGAGCGCTCAGCCGCCCTGATCTCGGCCTTCTCCCGCTATATAGATGCACGAACGCGCATAACATACAAGAGCGTTGAGCGCTCAGCCGCCCTGATCTCGTCCTTCTCCCGCTATATAGATGCACGCGCATAACATAAAAGAGCGTTGAGCGCTCAGCCGCCCTGATCTCGGCCTTCTCCCGCTATATAGATGCACGCACGCGCATAACCTACAAGAGCGTTGAGCGCTCAGCCGCCCTGATCTCGGCCTTCTCCCGCTATATAGATGCACGCACGCGCATAACATACAAGAGCGTTGAGCGCTCAGCCGCCCTGATCTCGGCCTTCTCCCGCTATATAGATGCACGCACGCGCATAACATACAAGAGCGTTGAGCGCTCAGCCGCCCTGATCTCGGCCTTCTCCCGCTATATAGATGCACGCACGCGCATAACCTACAAGAGCGTTGAGCGCTCAGCCGCCCTGATCTCGGCCTTCTCCCGCTATATAGATGCACGCACGCGCATAACATACAAGAGCGTTGAGCGCTCAGCCGCCCTGATCTCGGCCTTCTCCCGCTATATAGATGCATGCGCATAACATACAAGAGCGTTGAGCGCTCAGCCGCCCTGATCTCGGCCTTCTCCCGCTATATAGATGCACGCGCATAACCTACAAGAGCGTTGAGCGCTCAGCCGCCCTGATCTCGGCCTTCTCCCGCTATATAGATGCACGCACGCGCATAACATACAAGAGCGTTGAGCGCTCAGCTGCCCTGATCTCGGCCTTCTCCCGCTATATAGATGCACGCGCATAACCTACAGGAGCGTTGAGCGCTCAGCCGCCCTGATCTCGGCCTTCTCCCGCTATATAGATGCACGCACGCGCATAACCTACAAGAGCGTTGAGCGCTCAGCCGCCCTGATCTCGGCCTTCTCCCGCTATATAGATGCACGCGCATAACCTACAAGAGCGTTGAGCGCTCAGCTGCCCTGATCTCGGCCTTCTCCCGCTATATAGATGCACGCACGCGCATAACCTACAAGAGCGTTAAGCGCTCAGCCGCCCTGATCTCGGCCTTCTCCCGCTATATAGATGCACGCGCATAACATACAAGAGCGTTGAGCGCTCAGCCGCCCTGATCTCGGCCTTCTCTCGCTATATAGATGCACGCGCATAACATAAAGGAGTGTTGAGCGCTCAACCGACCTGATCTCGGCCTTCTCCCGCTATATAGACGCACGCACATAACATACAAGAGCGTTGAGCGCTCAGCCGCCCTGATCTCGGCTTTCTCTCGCTATATAGATGCACGCGCATAACCTACAAGAGCGTTGAGCGCTCAGCCGCCCTGATCTCGGCCTTCTCCCGCTATATAGATGCACGAACGCGCATAACCTACAAGAGCGTTGAGCGCTCAGCCGCCCTGATCTCGGCCTTCTCCCGCTATATAGATGCACGCACACGCATAACCTACAAGAGCGTTGAGCGCTCAGCCGCCCTGATCTCGGCCTTCTCCCGCTATATAGACGCACGCACGCGCATAACATAAAAGAGCGTTGAGCGCTCAGCCGCCCTGATCTCGGCCTTCTCCCGCTATATAGATGCACGCACGCGCATAACATACAAGAGCGTTGAGCGCTCAGCCGCCCCGATCTCGGCCTTCTCCCGCTATATAGATGCACGCACGCGCATAACATACAAGAGCGTTGAGCGCTCAGCCGCCCTGATCTCGGCCTTCTCCCGCTATATAGATGCACGCGCATAACATACAAGAGCGTTGAGCGCTCAGCCGCCCTGATCTCGGCCTTCTCCCGCTATATAGATGCACGCACGCGCATAACATACAATAGCGTTGAGCGCTCAGCCGCCCTGATCTCGGCCTTCTCCCGCTATATAGATGCACGCACGCGCATAACCTACAAGAGCGTTGAGCGCTCAGCCGCCCTGATCTCGGCCTTCTCCCGCTATATAGATGCACGCACATAACATACAAGAGCGTTGAGCGCTCAGCCGCCCTGATCTCGGCCTTCTCCTGCTATATAGATGCACGCACATAACATACAAGAGCGTTGAGCGCTCAGCCGCCCTGATCTCGGCCTTCTCCCGCTATATAGATGCACGCGCATAACATACAAGAGCGTTGAGCTCTCAGCCGCCCTGATCTCGGCCTTCTCCCGCTATATAGATGCACGCACGCGCATAACATACAAGAGCGTTGAGCGCTCAGCCGCCCTGATCTCGGCCTTCTCCCGCTATATAGATGCACGCACGCGCATAACATACAAGAGCGTTGAGCGCTCAGCCGCCCTGATCTCGGCCTTCTCCTGCTATATAGATGCACGCGCATAACCTACAAGAGCGTTGAGCGCTCAGCCGCCCTGATCTCGGCCTTCTCCCGCTATATAGATGCACGCACGCGCATAACATACAAGAGCGTTGAGCACTTAGCCGTCCTGATCTCGGCCTTCTCTCGCTCTGATCTCGGCCTTCTCCCGCCCTGATCTCGGCCTTCTTCCGCCCTGATCTTGGCCTTCTCCCGCCCTGATCTCGGCCTTCTCCCGCTATATAGATGCATGCACGCGCATAACATACAAGAGCGTTGAGCGCTCAGCCGCCCTGATCTCGGCCTTCTCCCGCTATATAGATGCACGCACATAACATACAAGAGCGTTGAGCGCTCAGCCGCCCTGATCTCAGCCTTCTCCCGCTATATAGATGCACGCGCATAACCTACAAGAGCGTTGAGCGCTCAGCCGCCCTGATCTCGGCCTTCTCCCGCTATATAGATGCACGCACGCGCATAACCTACAAGAGCGTTGAGCGCTCAGCCGCCCTGATCTCGGCCTTCTCCCGCTATATAGATGCACGCACGCGCATAACCTACAAGAGCGTTGAGCGCTCAGCCGCCCTGATCTCGGCCTTCTCCCGCTATATAGATGCACGCGCATAACATACAAGAGCGTTGAGCGCTCAGCCGCCCTGATCTCGGCCTTCTCTCGCTATATAGACGCACGCACATAACATACAAGAGCGTTGAGCGCTCAGCCGCCCTCATCTCGGCCTTCTCCCGCTATATAGACGCACGCACGCGCATAACATACAAGACCGTTGAGCGCTCAGCTGCCCTGATCTCGGCCTTCTCCCGCTATATAGATGCACGCACATAACATACAAGAGCGTTGAGCACTCAGCCGCCCTGATGTCTGCCTTCTCCCGCTATATAGACGCACGCACGCGCATAACATACAAGAGCGTTGAGCGCTCAGCCGCCCTGATCTCGGCCTACTCCCGCTATATAGATGCACGCACATAACATACAAGAGCGTTGAGCGCTCAGCCGCCCTGATCTCGGCCTTCTCCCGCTATATAGATGCACGCACGCACATAACATACAAGAGCGTTGAGCGCTCAGCCGCCCTGATCTCGGCCTTCTCCCGCTATATAGACGCACGCACGCGCATAACATACAAGAGCGTTGAGCACTCAGCCGCCCTGATCTCGGCCTTCTCTCGCTATATAGATGCACGCACATAACATACAAGAGCGTTGAGCGCTCAGCCGCCCTGATCTCGGCCTTCTCCCGCTATATAGATGCACGCACATAACATACAAGAGCGTTGAGCGCTCAGCCGCCCTGATCTCGGCCTTCTCCCGCTATATAGATGCACGCACATAACATACAAGAGCGTTGAGCGCTCAGCCGCCCTGATCTCGGCCTTCTCCCGCTATATAGATGCACGAACGCGCATAACCTACAAGAGCGTTGAGCGCTCAGCCGCCCTGATCTCGTCCTTCTCCCGCTATATAGATGCACGCGCATAACATAAAAGAGCGTTGAGCGCTCAGCCGCCCTGATCTCGGCCTTCTCCCGCTATATAGATGCACGCGCATAACATACAAGAGCGTTGAGTTCTCAGCCGCCCTGATCTCGGCCTTCTCCCGCTATATAGATGCACGCACGCACATAACCTACAAGAGCGTTGAGCGCTCAGCCGCCCTGATCTCGTCCTTCTCCCGCTATATAGATGCACGCGCATAACATACAAGAGCGTTGAGCGCTCAGCCGCCCTGATCTCGGCCTTCTCCCGCTATATAGATGCACGCACATAACATACAAGAGCGTTGAGCGCTCAGCCGCCCTGATCTCGGCCTTCTCCCGCTATATAGATGCACGCACGCGCATAACCTACAAGAGCGTTGAGCGCTCAGCCGCCCTGATCTCGGCCTTCTCCCGCTATATAGATGCACGCACGCGCATAACATACAAGAGCGTTGAGCGCTCAGCCGCCCTGATCTCGGCCTTCTCCCGCTATATAGATGCACGCACGCGCATAACATAAAAGAGCGTTGAGCGCTCAGCCGCCCTGATCTCGGCCTTCTCCCGCTATATAGATGCACGCACGCGCATAACATACAAGAGCGTTGAGCGCTCAGCCGCCCTGATCTCGGCCTTCTCCCGCTATATAGATGCACGCACGCGCATAACATACAAGAGCGTTGAGCGCTCAGCCGCCCTGATCTCGGCCTTCTCCCGCTATATAGATGCACGCACGCGCATAACCTACAAGAGCGTTGAGCGCTCAGCCGCCCTGATCTCGGCCTTCTCCCGCTATATAGATGCACGAACGCGCATAACCTACAAGAGCGTTGAGCGCTCAGCCGCCCTGATCTCGTCCTTCTCCCGCTATATAGATGCACGCACGCGCATAACATACAAGAGCGTTGAGCGCTCAGCCGCCCTGATCTCGGCCTTCTCCCGCTATATAGATGAACGCACGCGCATAACCTACAAGAGCGTTGAGCACTCAGCCGCCCTGATCTCGGCCTTCTCCTGCTATATAGATGCACGCACGCACATAACATACAAGAGCGTTGAGCGCTCAGCCGCCCTGATCTCGGCCTTCTCCCGCTATATAGATGCACGCACGCACATAACATACAAGAGCGTTGAGCGCTCAGCCGCCCTGATCTCGGCCTTCTCCTGCTATATAGATGCACGCACGCGCATAACCTACAAGAGCGTTGAGCGCTCAGCCGCCCTGATCTCGGCCTTCTCCCGCTATATAGATGCACGCACGCGCATAACATACAAGAGCGTTGAGCACTTAGCCGTCCTGATCTCGGCCTTCTTCCGCCTTGATCTTGGCCTTCTCCCGCCCTGATCTCGGCCTTCTCCCGCCCTGATCTCGGCCTTCTCCCGCCCTGATCTCGGCCTTCTCCCTCCCTGATCTCGACCTTCTCCCGCCCTGATCTCGACCTTCTCCCGCCCTGATCTCGGCCTTCAGCCGCCCTGATCTCGGCCTTCTCCCGCCCTGATCTCGGCCTTCAGCCGCCCTGATCTCGGCCTTCTTCCGCCTTGTTTTCGGCCTTCTTCCGCCCTGATCTCGGCCTTCTCCCGCCCTGATCTCGGCCTTCTCCCGCCCTGATCTCGGACTTCTCCCGCCCTGATCTCGGCCTTCTCCTGCCCTGATCTCGGCCTTCTCCCGCCCTGATCTCGGCCTTCTCCCGCTATATAGATGCACGCACGCGCATAACATACAAGAGCGTTGAGCGCTCAGCCGCCCTGATCTCGGCCTTCTCCCGCTATATAGATGCACGCACGCGCATAACATACAAGAGCGTTGAGCACTCAGCCGCCCTGATCTCGGCCTTCTCCCGCTATATAGATGCACGCACATAACATACAAGAGCGTTGAGCGCTCAGCCGCCCTGATCTCGGCCTTCTCCCGCCCTGATCTCGGCCTTCTCCCGCCCTGATCTCGGCCTTCTCCCGCCCTGATCTCGGCCTTCTCCCGCTATATAGATGCACGCACGCGCATAACATACAAGAGCGTTGAGCGCTCAGCCGCCCTGATCTCGGCCTTCTCCCGCCCTGATCTCGGCCTTCTCCCGCCCTGATCTCGGCCTTCTCCCGCCCTGATCTCGGCCTTCTCCCGCTATATAGATGCACGCACGCGCATAACATACAAGAGCGTTGAGCGCTCAGCCGCCCTGATCTCGGCCTTCTCCCGCTATATAGATGCACGCACATAACATACAAGAGCGTTGAGCGCTCAGCCGCCCTGATCTCGGCCTTCTCCCACTATATAGATGCACGCACATAACATACAAGAGCGTTGAGCTCTCAGCCTCCCTGATCTCGGCCTTCTCCCGCTATATAGATGCACGCGCATAACCTACAGGAGCGTTGAGCGCTCAGCCGCCCTGATCTCGGCCTTCTCCCGCTATATAGATGCACGCACGCGCATAACATACAAGAGCGTTGAGCGCTCAGCCGCCCTGATCTCGGCCTTCTCCCGCTATATAGATGCACGCGCATAACATACAAGAGCGTTGAGCGCTCAGCCGCCCTGATCTCGGCCTTCTCCCGCTATATAGATGCATGCACGCGCATAACATAAAAGAGCGTTGAGCGCTCAGCCGCCCTGATCTCGGCCTCCCGCTATATAGATGCACGCACATAACATACAATAGCGTTGAGCGCTCAGCCGCCCTGATCTCGGCCTTCTCCCGCTATATAGATGCACGCACGCGCATAACATACAAGAGCGTTGAGCTCTCAGCTGCCCTGATCTCGGCCTTCTCCCGCTATATAGATGCACGCACGCGCATAACATACAAGAGCGTTGAGCACTTAGCCGCCCTGATCTCGGCCTTCTTCCGCCTTGATCTCGGCCTTCTCCCGCTCTGATCTCAGCCTTCTCCCGCCCTGATCTCGGCCTTCTTCCGCCCTGATCTCGGCCTTCTCCCGCCCTGATCTCGGCCTTCTCCCGCCCTCATCTCGACCTTCTCCCGCGCTGATCTCGGCCTTCAGCCGCCCTGATCTCGGCCTTCTCCCGCCCTGATCTCGGCCTTCTTCCGCCTTGTTTTCGGCCTTCTTCCGCCCTGATCTCGGCCTTCTCCCGCCCTGATCTCGGCCTTCTCCCGCCCTGATCTCGGACTTCTCCCGCCCTGATCTCGGCCTTCTCCCGCCCTGATCTCGGCCTTCTCCCGCCCTGATCTCGGCCTTCTCCCGCTATATAGATGCACGCACGCACATAACATACAAGAGCGTTGAGCACTTAGCCGCCCTGATCTCGGCCTTCTTCCGCCCTGATCTCGGCCTTCAGCCACCCTGATCTCGGCCTTCTTCCGCCTTGATCTCGGCCTTCTTCTGCCCTGATCTCGGCCTTCTCACGCCCTGATCTCTGCCTTCAGCCGCCCTGATCTCGGCCTTCTTCCGTCTTGATCTCGGCCTTCTCCCGCCCTGATCTCGGCCTTCTTCCGCCCTGATCTCGGCCTTCTCCCGCCCTGATCTCTGCTTTCTCCCGCCCTGATCTCTGCCTTCTCCCGCCCTGATCTCGGCCTTCAGCCGCCCTGATCTCGGCCTTCTCCCGCCCTGATCTCGGCCTTCTTCCGCCCTGATCTCGGCCTTCAGCCGCCCTGATCTCGGCCTTCAGCCGCCCTGATCTCGGCCTTCTTCCGCCTTGATCTCGGCCTTCTTCCGCCCTGATCCCGGCCTTCTCCCACCCTGATCTCGGCCTTCAGCCGCCCTGATCTCGGCCTTCAGCCGCCCTGATCTCGGCCTTCAGCCGCCCTGATCTCGGCCTTCTCCCGCCCTGATCTCGGCCTTCTTTCGCCCTGATCCCGGCGTTCTCCCGCCCTGATCTCGGCCTTCTTCCGCCTTGTTTTCGGCCTTCTTCCGCCCTGATCTCGGCCTTCTCCCGCCCTGATCTCGGCCTTCTTCCGCCCTGATCTCGGCCTTCAGCCGCCCTGATCTCGGCCTTCAGCCGCCCTGATCTCGGCCTTCTTCCGCCTTGATCTCGGCCTTCTTCCGCCCTGATCCCGGCCTTCTCCCACCCTGATCTCGGCCTTCAGCCGCCCTGATCTCGGCCTTCAGCCGCCCTGATCTCGGCCTTCAGCCGCCCTGATCTCGGCCTTCTCCCGCCCTGATCTCGGCCTTCTTCCGCCCTGATCCCGGCCTTCTCCCGCCCTGATCTCGGCCTTCTCCCGCCCTGATCTCGGCCTTCTCCCGCCCTGATCTCGGCCTTCTCCCGCCCTGATTTCGGCCTTCTCCCGCCCTGATCTCGGCCTTCTCCCGCCCTGATCTCGGCCTTCTCCCGCCCTGATCTCGGCCTTCTCCCGCCCTGATCTCGGCCTTCAGCCGCCCTGATCTCGGCCTTCTTCCGCCTTGATCTCGGCCTTCTTCCGCCCTGATCCCGGCCTTCTCCCGCCCTGATCTCAGCCTTCTCCCGCCCTGATCTCGGCCTTCTCCCGCCCTGATCTCGGCCTTCAGCCGCCCTGATCTCGGCCTTCTTCCGCCTTGATCTCGGCCTTCTTCCGCCCTGATCTCGGCCTTCAGCCGCCCTGATCTCAGCCTTCTCCCGCCCTGATCTCGGCCTTCTCCCGCCCTGATCTCGGCCTTCAGCCGCCCTGATCTCGGCCTTCAGCCGCCCTGATCTCGGCCTTCTCCCGCCTTGATCTCGGCCTTCTCCCGCCCTGATCTCGGCCTTCTCCCGCCCTGATCTTGGCCTTCTCCCGCCCTTCAGCCGTCCTGATCTCGGCCTTCTTCCGCCTTGATCTCGGCCTTCTTCCGCCCTGATCCCGGCCTTCTCCCGCCCTGATCTCGGCCTTCTCCCGCCCTGATCTCGGCCTTCTCCCGCCCTGATCTCGGCCTTCAGCCGCCCTGATCTCGGCCTTCTTCCGCCTTGATCTCGGCCTTCTTCCGCCCTGATCTCGGCCTTCAGCCGCCCTGATCTCAGCCTTCTCCCGCCCTGATCTCGGCCTTCTCCCGCCCTGATCTCGGCCTTCAGCCGCCCTGATCTCGGCCTTCAGCCGCCCTGATCTCGGCCTTCAGCCGCCCTGATCTCGGCCTTCTCCCGCCCTGATCTCGGCCTTCTCCCGCCCTGATCTCGGCCTTCTCCCGCCCTGATCTCGGCCTTCTCCCGCCCTGATCTCGGCCTTCAGCCTCCCTGATCTCGGCCTTCTCCCGCCCTGATCTCGGCCTTCTCCCGCCCTGATCTCGGCCTTCTCCCGCCCTGATCTCGGCCTTCTCCCGCCCGTGTCACCACTGAGCGTTTCTGCTCCATTCTATCATTTTCACAGTCTGCTAAATTTGGTAAAATCTGCAAAGGAAGAAATCACCAAAAATGATATCACAATGTATAAAACTAAAATACTTTATTATGACACATTAAAATAAATAGTTTTAAATACATCATGAGGTCAAGCATGAAGATAGAAGAAAGAATGGGGCAGGATGACACCACACAATATATAGGAATCACAAATGCTACAGAGGAGCCGTCCTGCACTACTGGAAAGGATATATCATTGTAACCGAGAGACTATGCCAAAAATACAGTGACATCTTATCTCCAAGCAAAAACTTCAGATGTTTTGCATGTGAGTATATATAGCGTTGTCCATAATTCAGGAGATTAACCCCTTTACCCCCGAGGGTGGTCTGCACGTTAATGATTGGCCAATTTTTACAATTCTGACCACTGTCCCTTTATGAGGTAATAACTCTGGAGCTTCACCGGATCCCCCCGATTCTGAGACTGTTTTTCGTGACATCTTGTTCTTCATGATTGTGGTAACATTTCTTCAATATCACTTGCGTTTATTTGTGAAAAAAAAAGGAAATTTGGTGAAAATTTTGCAATTTTCAAACTTTGAATTTTTATGCCCATAAATCTGAGAGATATGTAACACAAAATAGTTACTAAATCACATTTCCCACATCTCTACTTTACATCAGAACCATTTTGGAACCAAAATTTTTGGCTATAAGGGTTAAAAGTTGACCATCGATTTCTCATTTTTACAACAAAATTTTTTAAGGGACCACATCGCATTTGAAGTGACTTTGAGGGGTCTTTATTACAGACAATACCCAAAAGTGACACCATTCTAAAAACTGCACCCCTCAAGGTGCTCAAAACCACATTCAAGAAGATTATTAACCCTTCAGGTGCTTCACAGGAATTTTTGGAATGTGGAAGAAAAAATGAACATTTATTTTTTTTTTTTCACAAAAATTTTACTTTAGACCCCAATTTTTTTTATTTTCGAAAGGGTATCATTAAAAATGAACCCCAAAATTTGTTGTGCAATTCCTCCTAAGCACGCCGATACCCCATATGTGGGAGCAAACCACTGTTTGGGCGCACAGAAGAGAAGGAGTGCCACTTGACTTTTTGTTCTTCACAGACGTTTATAACATTGAACCGTAATAATTTTCACATTTTTCCCACAAAAAAGTTTTTCAGCCCCCAATTTTGCATGTTCACAAGGGTAACAGGAGAAATTGCGCCATGCAACTTGTTGTGCAATTTCTCCTGAGTAAGCAAATACCCCATATGTGGGGGAAAACCACTGTTTGGGTGCACGGCAGGGCTCAGAACAGAACGCAAAATTGTCTGGAATCAAGAGCGGACGCCATGTTGCGTTTGGGGAGCCCCTGACTCGCCTGAACAGTGGAAACCCCCCAGAAGTGACTCCATTTTGGAAACTAGACCCCCACAAGGATTTTATCAAGGGGTATAGTGAACATTTTGAAACCAGAGGTACGACACAGAATTTGATAACATTAGGTCATCATATTGAATGAGTTGTCATTAGTCTTGAGCGCAAGTGCTCACTACTTGAGTTTTTCTCGGGTGCTCGGGTATGCACCAAGTATCGCGGGTGCTGGAGTGACATGCTCGAGTCCCCACCCGCATTTTTCACGGTTATTAGACACCCCAAAAAAACATGCGGGGATTGCTCGTGTATGGCAGCCAATCCCCGCCATTTTTTTTTTTTTTGCTGTATAACAGCTGCAAAACATATGGGGCAGAGACTCGAGCATGTCACTCCAGCACCCGCGATACTTGGTGCATACCCGAGCACCCGATGCAAACTCAAGTAGTGAGAACTTGCGCTCAACACTATTCACCATATTGTCGTAATTTTTTTTCTTTATATTTGTAAAAACCCAAACACAACCCTAACCCCAATCCTAATACAACCCTACCCCAACCCTAACCCTAGAGTTTATTTTTCACGCCGTTCCTCGTGCGGTATAAGTGATTAGACGGCTTTATTCTTCGGGTCGGTGCGATTACAGCGATGCCAGATTCATATCGGGTTTTTATGATTGACAGCTGTCACACACTAAAAGGCGTTTTTTTTTTGTTTTTTTTTGCAAAGACTAGTTTTTACATCGCCATATTTTGAGAGCTATAATTTTTCCATACTTTGGCCGACAGAGTCATGTGACGGCTTGTTTTTTTGCGGGACAGGTTGATGTTTTTATTGGTGCCATTTTCGGCCACGTGACATTTGTTGATCGTTTTCTATTCTGATTTTTGGGAGGCAGAATAAATAAAAAACAACAATTCCGGATTTTTTTTTGATTTTTTTTATGCTGTTCTGCGTGTGGTAAAATTGATAAGGCAGCGTTATTCTTCGGGTCAGTACGTTTACAGCGGTACCACATTTATATAGTTTTATATTTTGACGCATTTACACAAAAACGATTTTATAGAAAAAAGAATTATTTTTGCATCGCTTTATTCTGAGAGCTATAACTTTTTATTTTTCGGCTGATGGAGCTGTATGGCGGCTTGTTTTTTGCGGGACGAGATGATATTTTCAGCGGTAACATTTTTATTTGCATTCTTCTCTTTGATCGCGTTTTATTCCATTTTTTGTTTGGTGGTATGATGATAAAGCATCGTTTTTGCTTCGTTTTTTTATTTTTCTTTTTCCGTGTTCACTAAAGGGGTTAACTAGTGGGACAGTTTTATAGGTCAGGTCGTTCCGGGCGCGGTGATACCAAATATGTGTACTTTTATTGTTTTGTTTTGTTTTTTCTTTCATAATAAAATATTATTGGTACAATATATTTTTATTTTTTGGGGGATTCTTTTTTTCTTTTTTATATTTTTACATTTTTTTTTCCACTTTTACACTTTGTCCCACTATGGGACTTTCGCTTTTTGCAGCAGCTCCCTATGTCATGCAGTCTGTCAGCGCTGCACAGCACAGGGAGAAGTTACTTTGGTTGTGGACTGCGCATGACCAAAGTAACTTCCTGCTGTCTGGTGACCCGGATGTTGTCATGGCAACATTGGGTCGTCATGCCAACATCCGGGAGCCGCCGCGGGACGCCGGAGAGGAGGTAAGTATCAGCGATTACTTCAATCGCAGCATTGCGGGGGTTAATGTGCCAGCAGAGGCGCGGGACCGCTCCTGGCACACAGCACCGGGTGTCAGCTGTGACAATCCGCTGACACCCGGGGGCGATCGCACCGCTTATGTGCGGGCGCAATCGCAGCGCACGTAATAGTACGTAGCTGGCCCTATAGACCCAGGGCACAGCTACGTACTATTACTGACAAGGTTGGAAAGGGGTTAAAGTGACAAGTGCTCCCATAGGTTGATAAGGTGAGTATAAAAAAGAGCAAATAAGCAACTTCAAAATGCGAAATCATTGCTTACCCATATGGGAGGAAAAGGGGTGATCACCTGTCTGTACCCCGATGCGCGTTTCGCCTGCTGCTTTTGAGGGGTGCTCCTCTTCTGCCCCTGGTAGAAGCAGCAGGCGAAACGTATATCCGTATAGTATGTGAATCCATGTCCCGAGATGTTTCCCCCACGCTGGAGGCCGCGCACATTATATTTGTGACCCTGAAGCACGGACTGACAGTCCTCATCAGCTTCCCTGATGAACCCCAATGATACCGCAGGGGAAACGTGTCAGGACATGGATTCGCATACTACAGGCATGGATGCTTACCATATACCCTATCCTTGATGTTTGATGTATATGGGCATCGTCCTCCTTGAATATTAATTTATTCATCATCTCAGGATTACAGTGTTTTTTTTCTTTTTGTACATATGTATTGCTGTGTCAAGTTGGTTTATTCACAAGTATTCAGAATTTGGGTATTGTCCACACACAGATACACAATGGGGGAAATAAGTATATGACCCCTTGGTGTTTTTGTAAGTTTGCCCACTGACAAACACATGAACAGTCTATAATTTTAAGGGTAGGTTAATTTTAACATTGAGAGATAGAATATCCAAAGAAAATCACATTGTATAAATTAGATAATTTTTTTGCATTCTGCAGTGAGAAATAAGTATTTGATCCCCTACAAACCATTATGAGTTCTGGCTCCTACAGACCAGTTAGACGCTCCTAATCAACTCCTTACCTGCATTAGACAGCTGTCTTACATAGTCACCTGTATAAAAGACTCCTGTCCACAGACTCAATTAATCAGTCAGACTCTGACCTCTACAACATGGGCAAGACCAAAGAGCTTTCTAAGGATGTCAGGGACAAGATCCTAGACCTGCACAAAGCTGGAATGGGCGACAAAACCATAAGTAAGACGCTGGGCGAGAAGGAGACAACTGATGGTGAGAAAATGGAAGAAATACAAAATGACTGTCAATCGACATGGATCTGGGGCACCATGCAAAATCTCACCTCGTGGGGTATCCTTGATCATGAGGAAGGTGAGAGATCAGCCTAAAACTACACGGGGGGAACTTGTTAATGATCTCAAGACAGCTGGGACCACAGTCACCAAGAAAACCATTGGTAACACATTACGCCTTAAAGGTTTAAAATCCTGCAGTGCCCGCAAGGTTCCCCTGCTCAAGAAGGCTCATGTGCAGGCCCGTCTGAAGTTTGTCAATGAACACCTGAATGATTCTGTGAGTTATTGGGAGAAAGTGCTGTGGTCAGATGAGACAAAAATTGAGCTCTTTGGCATTAACTCAACTCGCCGTGTTTGGAGGAAGAAGAAGGATGAGTACAACCCTAAGAACATCGTCCCAACCATGAGGCATGGTGGGGGAAACATTATACTTTGGGGGTGCTTTTCTGCAAAGGGGACTTGACGACTGCACCATACTGCAGGGAAGATGAATGGGGTCATGTATCGCGAGATTTTGGCCAACAACCTCCTTCCCTCAGTAAGAGCATTGAAGATGGGTCGTGGCTGGGTCTTCCAGCAAGACAATGACCCAAAACATACAGCCAAGGCAACAAAGGAGTGGCTCAAAAAGAAGCACAGTAAGGTCATGGAGTGGCCTAGCCAGACTCTAGACCTTAATCCCATAGAAAACTTATGGAGGGAGTTGAAGCTCCAAGTTGCCAAGTGACAGCCTCAAAATCTGAATGATTTAGAGATGATCTGCAAAGAGGAGTGGACCAAAACTCCTCCTGACATGTGCGCAAACCTCATCATCAACTACAAACAACGTCTGACTGCTGTGCTGCCAACAAGGATTTTGCCACCAAGTATTAAGTGTTTTTTTTGCCAGAGGGATCAAATACTTATTTCTCACTGCAAAATGCAAATACATTTATCTAATTTATACAATGTGATTTTCTTGATTTTTATTTATTTTTTTTTTTTTTGGATATTCTATCTCTCAATGTTAAAATTAACCTACCCTTAAAATTATAGACTGTTCATGTCTTTGTCAGTGGGCAAACTTACAAAAACAGCAAGGGATCAAATACTTATATTCCCCACTGTATATATAACACTGAATAACAAGGTTTTTGTCTTTTGAATGAATTTGTGTGTTCTATATAGAATTTGTGGTCCCGATTTCAGAGGTAAAATCAGAATTTCTGTATCCTGAAAGCTTTTTGAGATGACGGTGTGAAGAATATTCTAGAATAATCACATGTGCCCTGGTTGTCAGGTCTCCAGGCATTGTGTAATCCGACTCTCTTAAATTCCTTTGCAGACAGCAAAGGGGGGTGAGAAATCCTCCTCCCCTGGCAGCTGTGAGCTGAGCTGACAGGCAGGCTCCCTGCCGAGATCCTCTCTTTGTTCTCAACATGTACTATGTTGTGTAAGGTACTATACTTCAATGCCGAGCTGTGGAAGAACTATATGTCCCAGCTGTTCACAAAGTGGATTTTTTAGCTCAGAGAAAGATAGCGAATGCCATACTGCATCCTAGCCCACTCTAGCGTGTAGGGACGAGGAGATACATGTCCTAGCCTTTTGGAACCTCCTACAACTGCTGTATTTGATACCCAGACGTAGCAGGGGCACATCCGGGTCCATTGACACCAGAACCAGTTCCCTGGGACGATCCAGTAAGGAGGTATGGGCCACGTTGGTTCTGGGAGTTTCTTAGCCAGGAAGGAACAGGAGGTACAGACTTGGGCTGAATAGGGGGCAGGTAGTGGGAGTTCCCAGAGAGTTGGAAGGTCTGTGTAGCAAAAGCCTATTGTCTTTTCCCTGGGGAAGCTCGTGACATGCAGATGTGAGGGACTAGTCCAGCAACCAAGCAGGGCTCACATTCTTCCCCATGTGGTCGCCCAAACCCGAGCCATGCTTTCCATCTAACCGGTAATTGACTTTAAGATCTGTTATGCTTGATGTACCATGCTTTTGTATTTGTAACTCTGACCACTGTATATATAACCCTAATGTGTTTATAGTAGATTGTTTAGTGCGCCCTTATGGCAATTAAATATATAATTTAATCTTGGGCTGGTCTTTAATCTCGAACCACGAACCTCACGTCTGTTGTTCGGTCCAACGACGTGCTACGGGGCTGGTTTCTAGCCTATGTCTGTTATATCAAATAGAAACTGGTGGTAGCTCTATCCAGGCCGACAAGGCTCTGCTTTACTGGAGTAGTGAAAGAGCCTCTCAGCCTGTGTGGGGCCATGTCAGCGTCTGAGTGGACCACCTTGTCCCACCCCTTGGTGCCTCTCTGTACTCGTGTGGACAGGAGGTGAAGGTGTAGAACTGTGCCGATCTGACCTTACGGGTCCTTGAGGGGATGCGGAACATCACGGTGCAAAGGGTAGATCAATATCACATGCTCCATCTGGTGTAGTTTGACGGCAGGTGGGTGGCGGGATTCTGCGGGGCCCCCTGGTGCCGTTTCTTCACTTTGATGGCTAGCGGTGTGGAATCGAGATAATAGTGTGTATGAGTGTTTAAAGCATACTCACAAATACTAAGGACTGCCAGTAGTAGCTTTTGCTGCTGGGGTCCAAAGATCAGCTCAGCACTAGACAGAGTGCAAATACTGTAAGGTATGTGGGAGCATCAGGTTGCAGTTCGGTGTCAGTGACTGTTGCGTGCAAGGATGGCCAATGGCACCAGGCGCAGAACCAATGAGATGTCCAATGCTCCAGATGGGAGGGAGGAGGTGGAAGTCGATGTTGCTCCAGAAGGAGGGGAGTCCCGCCCAGGCACCCCAAGGAGAGAGTCGCTAGCGGTTGGCCTCGCAGGGGACCGCCCACCATCTGATCTTCAACCCAGGCAGGCCAGCTTGGATGACCTTGTGCAAGCTGCCCTGGTCAGTCTCATGGCTGGAGACGAGGCCACCTATGAGACCTTCACAGCTGCAGCGGAACATCGTGAGGCAACAGCCGCAGCAGAACATCAGCGGGAGCGTGAGCACCAGGAAAATATGCTTTGGCTCCAGCTTTGGCTGCCTTTCCCAGGCAGTCCCAAGTCCCCTGACATCCGCATCCCGAAGCTACGGGCGGAGGACTTCCCCCTGCTGGACAAAGGAGGGGACTTGGACACTTTCTTGCTGGCATTTGAAAAAACCTGCTGTCAGTACCATCTGCCTGAGGACCAGTGGGTCCAGTTCTTAACCCCTCGCCTTAGGGGTAAGGCCCTGGAAATCTTTGGGTACCTGCCCAGTGAGACCAACCTGAGCTATGAGGACATCAAGCAGGCTCTGGTCCGGCAGTACAACCTGACTCCTGAGACGTACCGGAGGAAGCTCCGGAGTCTGCAGCAGGGTTCTGCAGACAGCTGGGTCGATCACTTGCGGGTCCTACTGAGAGCCGTTGACCAATGGACCGCAGAATTGGAGCTCACCACCGTCCAGCAGCTGAAGGAGCTCATCACAACTGAGCAGTTTCTGTGGAACTGCCCGGAGGATCTCCAACAGTACCTCCGGGACTGGAAGCCAAAGGGGGCCTGTGCAACAGCGACACTTGCAGATGAGTATTCCAACAACAGGTCTCCAGAGGCCAGGAAACTTGCCGGCTGGAGAGGGAGTAAGTCGAAGGCGGTGCCTGCTGTCCCTGCCCCCCAAGTGGGCACTTACCCATGCTTCCCTCTCCACGCCAGTAAGGGAACCCAGACTGTGTCATCTTTGCCGACAGTCGGGCCACTTCAAAGCCATGTGTCCCCAGCGCTATGAGAGCCCGTCCCAGAGACCTGCCACTGTTTTGTGTGTGTCTGGGTGGTGGTGGTGGGAGGTCCCTTGACAACCTGCAAACTGTCACCACAGGCCAGAGCCGTGGGACTTCGAGACACCGGCGCTGAAATGACTCTGGTGCAGCCTGAACTGTTGTCGTCCCAGGATTTGATACCTGGAAAACTCTCGCCATCTCTGGGATTGGAGGCGTCGAGCTGGCGCTGCCCGTCGCCAAGGTGTATTTGGACTGGGGCGCCGGAAGGGGAGTGCAGGAGGTGGGGGTAACCCCGATCATTCCCGCGAGTGTTTTACTTGGGAGGAACTTGGGGCAGTTAGTGTCCCACTATGTGGCCACTGAACCCCCAAGGTCTGATTCCCCTGACAACATCATGTCCACCCCTATTGATTCCAATGTTATTAACATGCCTACTGATGGGGATGTGGGGGTGGGTGATGTACTGTGTTTCCTCTCCCCTAGTGGGGGAGGGGATTGATCAAGTTGACTGTAATAAAACCTTAGAGAGTGCAGCCAGCCGGCCGGCTGGAGCAGTTCGTGAGGGTGTCACCAAGGTGACCAACGGGGCAAACAGCTGAGGAGGAGGAGCATGCCATGGAGGGCGGGGCAGTCCCAGGAGCGGTAGGGCTCCCAGGTAAGGCCACATGGCAGGGTTCCACCACAATCGGGATGTCAGAGGGCCAGAGTAGTCCGTTTAGACCGGACGCTTAGTCACAAGTAGAGAAGTGAGCGCTACCCGCGGATACAGCGGCCGTGGCCGCTGTGAAGTGCAGTGATGGTACCCGGGCCCCTCGGGAGCCCGACGGCCTGCTTCTGACCAAATGGCTGCTGGGTCAGACGGAGGCCAGGAGACAGGTCCCGGAGAACTGACAGAAGACGTGGCAGTTTTGTCTATTCTGGCCACGTCTAGTCAGGGGTTTCAGGCGGCATTAGAGACTGACGACAGCCTGAAAGCTCTTAAGGAGTAGGCGGCACAGCCTCCCTCGGACTCAGACCTCGAGCGGGTGGTCTGGGACCAAGGACAGCTGTACCGGGTAACGGTCCAGCGAGGTTCACCGGAGATGTGGCCCAGGGACTAGTGGTACCCTATCCGTTCAGGGCTGAGTTGTTGTGGATGGCGCAGGAAATTCCGATGGCCAGACATCTAGGGGTCCATAAGACCAAGGCCAGATTAGCCCAGCATTTTTACGGGCCGAGGATGGGGGCCGAGGTGGCTGCCTACTGCCTGTCGTGTGACACCTGTCAGAGGGTAGGGAAGGCAGGGCGGCGCCCCAAAGCCCTGCTGGTAACTCTGCCCATCATTGAAGAGCCTTTCAGAAGGGTGGCTGTGGATTCGATTGGCCCGGTGTCCACTCCCAGCAGCTCCGGGAAACACTTCATACTGACGGTAGTAGACTATGCCACCCGGTAACCGGAAGCGGTAGCCTTGTCGTCCATTCAGGCCAACAAGGTGGCCACCGCCTTACTGGAGATTTTCTCCCAAGTGGGTTTTCCCCAGGAAATGCTCACCGACCGGGGGACCCAGTTCATGTTGCAGCTGATGCAGTCTCTCTGTAAGCAAATGCAGGTGCAACATCTGGTGACCAGCCCATACCACCCACAGACCAATGGCCTGTGCGAACGGTTCAATGCACCCTGAAGCAGATGCTTAAGATGTTGGTCGACTCCCATGGGCGCGACTGGGAGCGGTACCTCCGACACCTATTTGCCTACAGGGAGGTTCCACAGGCTCAAAGGGGGAGAACAGACGTGAAAAGTACTATATATTGCTAATGTGTTAATGCAGCTACTTGAAAAAATTTTTGTCACAGCAAATTTTCAATTTTTCCACCTAACTTGTTTGAAAAATGTTATTGCAGTGTAAATATGTAATATACTGTACATGTACAGTTGTGCTCAAAAGTTTAGATATCCCGGTAGAATTTTTCCTTTCTTGGCCTTGTTTCAGAGAATATGAATGATAACAAAAAAAAACTTTTTCTCCACTCATGGTTATTGGTTGGGTGAAGCCATTTATTGTCAAACTACTGTGTTTTCTCTTTTTAAATCTTAATGACAACCAAAAACATCCAAATGACCCTGAGCAAAAGTTCACATACCCTTGTGATTTTGGCCTGATAACATGCACAGAATTTGACACAAATGGGTTTGAATGGCTGCTAAAGGTAACATCCTCACCTGTGACGTGTTTGCTTGTAATCAGTGTGTGTGCATATAAGCTGAGTGAGTTTCTGGGATCCAGACAGACTCTTGCATCCAGTCACTGACGTTTCTGGAATGTGAGTCATGGGGAAAGCAAAAGAATTGTCAATGGATCTACGGGAAAAGGTAGTTGACCTGTATAACACAGGAAAGGGATTCCAAAAAATATCCAAGGAATTGATAATGCCAGTCAGCAGTGTTCAGACTGATTAACAAATGGAAAATCAGGGGCTCTGTAAAAAGCAGACCATGGTCAGGTAGACCAACAAAACTTTCGACCACAACTGCCAGGAAAATTGTTCGGGATGCAAAGAAAAACCCACAAATAACATCAGCTGAAATTCAGGACTCTCTGAAAACTAGTGGTGTGGCTGTTTCAGGATGCACAATAAGGAGGCACTTGAGGAAAAATGGGCTGCATGGCAGAGATGACGGAGGTCGGAGGGGACAGTGGAGGGCGGAGGAGAGAGTTAAAAGTGTTGAATAACTGTTTGGGGTTGTAGGATACGGAAGATATGAGGGTTGTGAAGTAGTCCTGTTTAGCAGAGGTGAGTGCTGATTTGAATGTGAGTGTTGCTTGTTTGAATGCCGTGAAGTCATCTTGCCAATGTGTTTTCTTCCAACGCCGCTCCACAACCCTGGATGCTTGCTGAAGACGTTCAGTGAGGTTGTGCCAGGGTAGCCTGTTGACTTGTCGCGCTCTGCCATGCACAAGAGGGGCGATCGAGTCAATAGCTGATGCGAGAGTAGCATTGTAGAAAGCAGTGGTGCTGTCTGTCATGTAGTGAGAATATGGATGTCAGTGGTAGAATAAAGTCAGAGAGTGCGTGAATGTCTAGATGTGCAAGGTTTCTGCGGGGGTGTGCTAGTTGCTGGACATGGGTGACAGGTGAGGAGTAGTGTTGAGCGAGTATGTTCTATTAACCCTTTCGCCGAGTATGCTCGGGCCGAGCTCCGAGTATTTCCAGCTGCTCGGTGACAAGGTTGAATCTCTCCCGTGTACATGATTTGCAACTGTTTGACAGCTTTATTACATGTGAGGAAACAGTTGCAAATCGTGCACATGGGAGCGATTCAACCATATCACCGAGCAGCTGTAAATACTCTGAGCTCGGCCCGAGCATACTCGGACAGAACATACTCGCTCAACCCTAGTGAGGAGGACCGGGATGAGAACGTGAGTAGATGGTGGTCAGATAGGGTAGGGGGAGGTTGTGAAGTTAGATAGGGTGCAGAGTCGGGTGAAGATAAGGTCTAGTGTGAGTCCGTCTATGTGGGTGGCTGAAGAGGACCATCTGAGAAATTAAAGAATCTCATCCACAACTACCACAAAAGACTTCAAGCTGTCATTGATGTTAGAGGGGGCAATACACGGTATTAAGAACTGGGGTATGTGAACTTCTGATCAGGGTCATTTGGATGTTTTTGGTTGTCATTAAGATTTAAAAAGAGAAAACACAGTAGTTTGACAATAAATGGCTTCACCCAACCAATAACCATGAGGGGAGAAAAAGGTTTTTTTGTTATTATTCATATTCTCTGAAACAAGGACAAGAAAGGAAAAATTCTTGTGCTGCAAGAGAAGTCCCGGGCACCTCATATATGTTGCACTTCTTGCTCTGCCAATCTAAGACTCTGGATAACGGGATCGCGATCTTCAATGCCGTTTGCAGTCCCAATGATAAGGAGGGAGAAGAGGGATCACATTAGTGATTGTTACTTCTGTATTACAAATGTGTCTGGGTTTTTAGCGAAGACTAAGAAATTCATAGACTATCCTAACCTTCCATCAGCCATGCGACCAGTACCTCATGATCATAGTCTCCCAATTCCAACGCCACCCGAAGTACAGATGCTCGATGAAGATGACGACGAAACATTAGAGGTGTTGGTAGAAAAGGAGACTTCTGATGATCCAGACTCCGAACCATCAACATCCAGGGAGCCACATCTTCGATGTCAAGCTGTTCTGAATGACTTGGTGAGGATTTTGAATTTATCAAAGAGCCAGGAAGAATTACTGGGATTAAGGCTGCAAGGATCGAATCTGTTGTCACCAGGGACGAAAATTTCTGTATTCCGTAGTGGTGAAGAAGATCTTACAAAATTCTTCAGTCAGGGTGATGATTAAGCTTTTTGCCATAACATTACAGGTTTTTTTTAGTGCACTTGGATGTGAATGTCATAGATAATAAATAAATAACAATAAAAATTTTCTGTCTCCCTCTGGAATCCCTCTCACTCACCCCCCCCCTCCCCTATCTTACTCGCAAGAAGAGCTTGCAATCTACGGAGCTATCTCTATGCAAATCGCAGCACACACAAGAGGTGGCAAACTCAATTATCCAGGCCAATTACCATACAAATGTAGCTCATAGTAGCAGAGACCTGTGATAAATAGACACCTCAACATAGGGGCCAGAGATTGAAAGAAAGAGGAAACCGCTTATTAAGCCTCCAAGGAAATTTACCTCAACCCACACAATAGCCAGGACATTGCCATTTGCATATGGGTTCAATCTGCAGTCTCGCAGGCACAGACATGAAATATCGGAAATTCTATAATTCCAATCGTGATGGGACACATTTTTAGCTGCAGGGTTAGCTAAGGAACAATATACATATTTTTTCCACATCTGAAAGCCCTGCCTGTGAGCTATAATACAAAACTACCAAAATAACGGACAGCAACCATGTCATGTCTGGTCTCTATAGAAAGGTAAATTCGCAATAAAATATAGGGCATCACTTGCTAACTTCTGCGATCAACCAGTGAGAAGTTATCACAGAAATGAGAGATTTTAATAAAACCATGAAGGGCGGACACCAGCCCACGTGAGGTCATCACAGGGGAGTGTGTGGGCAGGGCCCCCCCTTCGGCATAAAAGATCCAACTGAAGATGGGTCTGTACTCATGCCGGGAGATACATATTTTGTAAGCACGGGTCCCGTTCGATAACGGCCCATTGGAGCGCCTCCCCTCCAGCTAAACTGAATTGTCTCTGCGATCTGTCTAGTTAGTTTCTTCCGTTAATCCCTTTTTATTTTGTGCAACTGTATATATTCTGTATTGTATTGCCCCCCATTGTAAAATCTTTGTATATTTTTCCTAAACACTGCCTCCCTTTTGGATTAAATATAAAATGTAATAGCTCTGTTTCTTCTGTTTTGTAATCGTTCCTCCACCGAAGCCATAGACGCTACCAGAAATCAGACATCCAGTCAGGCCTGTCTTGTATTTGAATATTTAAAACTGATCGGTGGTGGCAGCGAATAATCTTAATTAGGTGATCTTGAGCTGGCAGTGATCGTACAGGGGCATATACACATTCCATGCGTTGGAATTCGGAGGTGTGTACGCCATACACTCACTGCTCACTTGCCGATAGCTACGTAGTGAGTAATCGGGATCGTGTGGGTGCATGAATCCCTGACAGCGAACATGACCCAACAGAATGGCGACTGTTTATTGACTTGTCCATCAGAAGTCTTAAGGCAGTTTTATTACACAATGGCAATATATATCCTTCTATACCAGTCGGATATGCTGTGCATATTAAACAGACTTATGAAAACATGAAGTTACTGCAATTACAACTGGAATATATGGGGAGATTTGAAGGTAGTAGCAATTCTCCTTGGAATTCTGCTTGGCTATACCAAGTACTGCTGCTTTCTTTGTGAATGGGACAGTCGTGCGAGAGATCAACACTTTGCCAGAAAGGACTGGCTGTTGTACTCACGCCCGGACTGACTGACGTGAGCGTGGTTTGTGATCCCACTGGGCCACGAACCGAAAAGTACCTGGAGGGGCGTGACTAGGGGCCTCGCCAGATCCAAACACACGGTGGCTTAATCAACTCCGTGGTCCAACGAGGGACATGGGAGGTGGCCCAGGTGCTACTCCAGGTCAGACCCCGGTCACAGCTGTTGACCCACACCGGGGAATGCAGGCACGGCTGGTATGCAGACAGGTGGGTACTGGCAGGCACGGCCGGTATGCAGACAGGTGGGTACTGGCAGGCACGGCCGGTATGCAGACAGGCGGGTACTGGCAGGCACGGCCGGTATGCAGACAGGCGGGTACTGGCAGGCACGGCCGGTATGCAGACAGGCGGGTACTGGCAGGCACGAACGGTATGTAGACAGGCGGGTACTGGCAGGTAGGAACGCAGGCTGGATAGGGACCAGTACAGACTGGGATACAGGAACAGAGCCGCAGCTGCGGTGAACAAGCAGCGCAGAACCGCAGGCGCGGAGGACAAGCGTAGCAGAGCAGAGTGAAACCGCAGGTGTGGAGGACAAGCAGAGCAGAGAGAAACCGCAGGTGCGGAGGACAAGCAGAGCAGAGCGAAACCGCAGGTGCGGAGGACAATCAGAGCAGAGCGAAACCGCAGGTGCGGAGGACAAGCTGAGCAGAGCAAAACCACAGGTACGGAGGACAAGCAGAGCAGAGCGAAACCACAGGTGCGGAGGACAAGCAGAGCAGAGCGAAACCGCAGGTGCGGAGGACAAGTAAAGCAGAGCGAAACCGCAGGTGCGGAGGACAAGCAGAGCGAAACCACAGGTGCGGAGGACAAGCAGAGCGAAACCGCAGGTGCCGAGGACAACCAAGGCAGAACAGAGCTCAGCATAACCGCAGAGCAGAAGGTGCAGGCAGACAGGACAGGGCTCTGTTCACATGGAACAGACTGGGAAACACAGGAAGATAGCTAGAACACAAGAGGTAGAAACGGAGGCAGGGAAACGGGACAAGCAGAACTGGATACACACAAGGTACTTGCAATGAAGTAACAAGTGGACACAAAACTCACAAACAGAAGTACAGAGACAACGAGTTGGAGTTAGGTGCAGGTTCAGACACTGCAGGAAAAGGAAAGGATCAGACATGAAGACAAACAGGTAATGGGCTAGGACACCGTTCAGACAGGAACTGAACCTGGAACAAGATACAGGAACGAGCCTAGGAACTCAGCCCCCAGGGTGGCGGAAACAGACTAGAAGTCACAGATACAGGTAACGGGCCTGGGTATACAGCCCCCAGGGTGGCGGAAACAGACGAGATACAGGACAGGACCTGGCAACTCAGTTGCACAGAACACACTGAAAGAAGGTGTTGCTCAGGCACCTCCTATTAGGTGGAGGGGGTTTAAGCATCCAGTGACTCACAGCAATAGGCTGGGGATGCATTAGGAGTGCGCACACTAACTTTAAGAATCAGGCAGTAACCACGCCGCCGCCCTAAGCAATCAGACAAGAGACATGCACACAGCAGGTACTGGAGCAAATTGTGCAGCCTGGACTGATAGGTAAGTTGGCGGTCTTGCATGGTGGGAGATGGTAAGCCATGCCAGCACGCCGCCGGGGATGTTACAGTGCCCCCTCTTCTTCAAGCCTGCAAGGATTTTCTGCAGAGAATTTGGAGGCCGATCCTTCTCTTCAAGAAGATTACCTCTTCTGTCCACTAGAGGGAACGAAGCTGGTCTCACCATCTTGGTGACTAGGATGGTTCCTCCCATCGAGCCATCCTCAGCAACAGATGAAGTGGGTGAAGTACCAGGAACAGGACATAGGGAAGTATCTCTCAATTTGTTAATATCGGGTAGCACCCCAAAGGATTCAAGGGATAACTGGAGATTCTCCACCGGGTTGGAGGGGTGCAGAGACTCGGGGGTAACCACCGCCTTGACATATACTTTGCCAAGCTTACTGGATGAAGTGGGTGAAGTACCAGGTACAGGGTGTAGGAAAGTCTCTCTCCATTTTATCAGGTAGCACCCCGGAGGATTCAGGAGACAACTGGAGGTCCTCCGCCTGGTTGTAGGGGTGCAGAGACTTGGAGGTAGCCACCGCCTTGATGGACTTATTGCCAGATTTATTAGAGATGGAGGAACCTTGCTTTGGGACCAACTTCAGTCTGGTTTCTGAGATGACACATCTGCGAGGTGGGGCGGTACTTGAAGCCAGATCATTGGTACAATCGTCGAGACTGTGTGGGGACAATATCCTCCGCTTCCCTTCCTTCGGAGACTTGAGCGCACAGCGAGTCAGCGACTAGCAGATCTGGTGAAGAAGAAGAAGAAGACACTGCTGACTGTCCTGAAGATATGGGGACTGGACACCCCTTGTACCTCAGCAGTCCCCCAGGAAACACCATGCAGGATCTCCAGACCTGAGCGGGCACTAGATCTCTCGGCTCTGGACGACCTGTGGGTAAACCAGACAGCACCTGGAATGTGAACTTCTTCATGTGTAATGCTCCAATCTGGAGCTTAATTTGTACAGACATATTTTGACTGTTTCTGAGTAGGGCTCGTCCTTCCGCTGACAATGCCCAAACCGGATCCTGGAGTTGTCGGACGGGAATCAGACACCGACTCTTCAAGGCTATACGCCCGAAACTTCCGGTTAATCCGAGGCCTTCACTTGCCATGGAGACAGTCATGGTCATCTGTGGAGAGGAAACACCAACGCCAAGGGCAGCCTCTCCTACAGGCCTAATGTCTTGGGATTCTCCAACCTTTACTGGACAAAGACCGTCAGGGTGTCCCAAAATACCGCAGCGGGACCGCAATCCGATTTTGTGACTGAGTTCCGGCCTCTGCTTTGCCTGACGAACATGGTCATCCTTCATGGATTCTGTGCGGGTAGCTGCCTCAACAGGCTGGGGAACAGGAGGTCTTTGGGAGGACAGAACCTGGTGTGACGGTTTACCTCTACGCCTTGCACATCTGGACTGTCTCTTGAGGTTGGGAAGAGAAGTATTCAGTGGAGCATTGTCATCCTGTGTGAATTCTGTGTGGGCGGCAGTCTCTTCAAGCTGGAGAGCTGGTGGGCTACCTACACGCATCACCCATCGGGACTGCTCCAGGATATTGGGAAGGGAAGCTTTAGCAGAAGCCTCAGGGTTAGGATCAAAGACCATTAGAAAGGCCACCAGGAAGGCCTGCAGGTCAGAGACGATAGGATCCCATTCTTCCGATAGGGGGGTGATCCAATTCAAGGCATCACCCGCTAGGTAGGACATCATGAAAGCTTCTTTAACCCAATCAGTGGGAAAATAGTGAGCATAGAATTTGAAATGCAGCATACATTGCTCCACAAACGCACAGCTTTGTTTTGGATCCCCATAGTACCGTGGTGGATCCGCAGGAACGAGTGCTGATAGCTCCATTTGGGCTGGTGCGTAAACCGCCTGGACCTCAGCTTGAGAAAAATTTTTTCCTTGGTGCACGTATTCGCCAGACAAGAATTCAAATGTCTCTGAGAGCGAAGGGCCGTGGGGCTCAACGGGGACCATGGCCTGGGCAAACTGTTACGCTCGCTCCCGGACTGACTGGCGTGAGCGTGGTTAGTGATACCACTGGACCATGAACCGAGGAATGCCTGGAGGGGCGTGACTAAGTATCAACCCGGTCTGACCAAGGTCGCACGGCGGCTCAGTCGACTCCGTGAACCAGGGAGGAACCGAGCAGAGGGACCAGGTGCTACTCCAGGTCAGACCCCGGTCACAGCTGTTGACCCACACCGGAGAATGCAAGAACAGGCAGGTTAGACTGGCATATAGACAGGTGGGTACTGGCAGGCACAGCTGGTATGCAGACAGGTAGGTATTGGCAGGCATGGCTGGTATGCAGATAGGTGGGCACTGGCAGGCATGGCTGGCATGCAGACAGGTGGGCACTGGCAGGCACGGCTGGCATGCAGACAGGCAGGTACTGGCAGGTAGGAACGCAAGCAGGATATGGACCAGTACAGACTGGGATGCAGGAACGGAGACGCAGAGCAGAGCAAAACCCGCAGGTGCGGTAGACAAGCAGAGCAGAGCAAAACCCGCAGGTGCTTTAGACAAGCAGAGCAGAGCAAAACCCGCAGGTGCGGTAGACAAGCAGAGCAGAGCAAAACCCGCAGGTGCGGTAGACAAGCAGAGCAGAGCAAAACCCGCAGGTGCGGTAGACAAGCAGAGCAAAACCCGCAGGTGTGGTAAACAAGCAGAGCAGAGCAAAACCCGCAGGTGCGGTGAGCAAGCAGAGCAGAGCGAAACCGCAGGTGCGGTGAACAAGCAGAGCAGAGCGAAACCGCAGGTGCGGTGAACAAGCAGAGCAGAGCGAAACCACCGGTGGTGAACAAGCAGAGCGGAACAGAGCGAAACCGCCAGTGCGGTGGACAAGCAGAGCGGAGCGAAACCGGAGGTGCGGTGAACAAGCAGAGCAGAGCAAAACCGCAGGTGCGGTGAACAAGAAGAGCAGAGTGAAACCGCAGGTGCAGTGAACAAGCAGAGCAGAGCGAAACCGCAGGTGCGGTGAACAAGCAGAGCAGAGCAAAACCGCCGGTGCGGTGAACAAGCAGAGCGGAGCAGAGCAAAACCGCCGGTGCGGTGGAGAAGCAGAGCGGAGCGAAACCGCAGGTGCGGTGAACAAGCAGAGCAGAGCAAAACCGCAGGTGCGGTGAACAAGAAGAGCAGAGCGAAACCGCAGGTGCGGTGAACAAGCAGAGCGAAACCGCAGGTGCGGTGAACAAGCAGAGCATAGCAAAACCGCAGGTGCGGTGAACAAGAAGAGCAGAGCGAAACCGCAGGTGCGGTGAACAAGCAGAGCAGAGCGAAACCGCAGGTGCGGTGAACAAGCAGAGCATAGCAAAACCGCAGGTGCGGTGAACAAGCAGAACCAGATACACACAAGGTACTTACAATGAAGTAGCCAGTGTACCCAAAACTCACAAACAGAAGTTCAGAAACAACGAGTTAGAGTTTGGTGCAGTTTCAGACACTGCAGGAAAAAGGAAGGTTCGGACATAGAGACAAACAGGTAACGGGCTAGGACGCAGTTCAGACAGGAACTGAACCAGGAACAAGATACAGGAACGAGCCTGGGAACTCAGCCTCCAGGGAGGCGGAAACAGACTAGAAGTCACAGATACAGGTAACAGGCCTGGGTACACAGCCCCCAGGGGCAGAACAGACAAGATACAGGACAGGACCTGGCAGCTCAGTTGCAAGGAACACACTGAAGAAAAGTGTTGCTCATGCACCCCCTACTGGGTGGAGAGGCTTTAAGTATCCAGTGACTCACAGCAATAGGCTGGGGAGGCATTAGGAGTGCTCACACAGTATCTATAAGAATCAGGCAGTAACCGCGCCGCCGCCCTAAGCAATCAGACCAGAGACACAGCAGGTACTGGAGCAAAGTGTGCAGCCTGGATTGATAGGTAAGATGGCGGTCTTGCATGATGGGAGGTGGTAAGCCATGCCAGCACGCCACCAGGGATGTTACATAATGTCACTGGTGATCACTGTATTACCTGTACACTGACACTATATACAGGGCTCCAGTGTATAACATCACTGGTGGTAATAACAGTGTTTTTAGTATTGTGGTTTGTATTCATGATCAGTATTGTAGTATTTGGTCACCATGTGGTGGTAATATTTAATCTGGTCATGATGTGGTGGTATTTGTTCCTTGTATGTGGTATTATTCGGTCACTATGTGGTGGTAATATGTGGTCTGGTCATGGTGTGGCGGTATTTGTTCCTTCTATGTGGTAATATTCATTCACTATGTGGTGGTAATATGCAGTCTAGTAATGGTGTGGCAGTATTTGTTCCTTGTATGTGGTATTATTCGGTCACTATGTGGTGGTAATATGTGGTCTGGTCATGGTGTGGCGGTATTTGTTCCTTGTATGTGGAATTATTCAGTCACTATGTGGTGGTAATATGCAGTCTAGTAATGGTGTGGCAGTATTTGTTCCTTGTATGTGGTATTATTCGGTCACTATGTGGTGGTAATATGTGATCTAGTCACGGTGTGGCGGCATTTGTTCCTTGTATGTGGTATTATTGGTGTTAGTATAGTGGATTGTGTTGTGTATTGCGGTCATTTGTTCTCGCTGATATTAACTAGGAGAAGATTTTTTCCATTAGGCCACAGCCCGACTATCAGTATTCGGTCAGTATTATTTCTCAGGAGAGGGAGCCAAAACCAGGAGTGGGTGATAAATGCAGAATTGGTTACTTGTTTCTATTATTGTTTCTCTGATAGTTCCTCACCTGGTTTTGGCCCCCACTTCTGTAGCAGCCTTATACTGAAGCTACAGAAGCAGGGACTTGGGGGAACTATATGTAGATGGGTAAGGAATTGGCTTAATGATAGGAAACAAAGGGTCGTCATAAATGGTACATTGTCTAAATGGGATATAGTCAGCAGTGGGGGCCGCAGGGATCTGTACCGGGAGCAGTGGGGGCCGCAGGGATCTGTACCGGGAGCAGTGGGGGCCGCAGGGATCTGTACCGGGAGCAGTGGGGGCCGCATGGATCTGTACCGGGAGCAGTGGGGGCCGCAGGGATCTGTACCGGGAGCAGCGGGGGCCGCAGGGATCTGTACCGGGAGCAGTGGGGACCGCAGGGATCTGTACCGGGAGCAGTGGGGGCCGCAGGGATCTGTACTGGGAGCAGTGGGGGCCGCAGGGATCTGTACCGGTGTCAGGGTTAAAAAAGAATATATTTTCTCTACTTTTATACGCTTTGCTTATGTACTAACCACCATTTTGTGTCTTATAACAATAAGCTTTCCTTGCTACGTGTTACTTAGATCGAAATTTGTGCTAAGATGGCGCCGGTATCAGCCAGCACCTGTTTCAGAGAAATGAAACTGAATCATCAACTGACGGTTGTCTGCCCAGAGACTGAGTTAAGGAGACGTGGACCAATCAGGAGTGGCTGGATACTAGACATTTATGGCTTACCCCGCCCCGAACAACCCCTTTCCCCTCCCCATTATGTAGTGTATTTAAGTTTGTGCATGCGGAAATAAAGGCGGAACATTGCTGAGATCGTGGCTTGCCAGTAGCCTTCTGAGCATGCTCTGAGTTTGAACCAGCTTGTTGTCTGACTCATTCTTTGAATGGTTGACCCATGCTCATAGCCTTAATTTGGAGTGACTGGAGGACGAGTGGAATGTCGCTACGACCCCGACAAATGTCGCCCAACGTGGGGCGTGGCTAGCGGTACGCCGCCCTCCCGGACCCATATTGCTGACTTCCCTGGTGGTGACCGCGGCGGCTGAATTTGAGGCCTGATCAACCTCCATCGAACACGGTAAGTCGAGATGTACTTTATATGTCTCACTTGCCTGTGTGTCAGCCGCAGCGGTTCCTGTGGGGTTGTCAGGTTGGATCTGGGTGGGTGACCGGTCGAGTGGTGAGACCTCAGGCGTCCCGCGCCACGTCTCGTACCAGCAACTGTGAGACCGAGTGACGTCGCATGCCTGCGCGTGCTCGTGTGAACACCACCTCCTCCTCCCCCGATCACTGTTCTTTTCTTAGATAGCTGCCTCCCGTGACTGATAGTCGATTCCAAGCCATCCCTAGATTGTAGTGTAAGGAAGAAAGAATCTGTGACGAATTGAGGAGTGCTCTTCGTCTACCACAGAGACTGCTGTAAAGTCAAGGTTAGGAAAGGAGATAGATTGAGGTGTCTCTCTATCTCACCAGTGTATTGAGGAGTGCTTTACGCTGACGGGTGGTGACCTGTAATCAGGGTGCCGTGGTGAGTCGCACTGTAAAGTCGCCATTCAAGGTTAGGGAAGGGGATAGATTGAGGTGTCTCTCTATCTCACCAGTGTATTGAGGTGTGCTCTACACTGACCGGTGGCGACCTGTGGACTGCACCAGTGATCTGAGTCGCGACAGATCATTGCATTCTATAAGAAAATGTTGCGTATGTTCAAATCTGAAAGACCTGGCAAGTTGCCGGATGGTGCAGTGGGAGTTATCCAGCTACTAGAGTCACGGGAAGGCAAGGAGGCTGTTAAGAATGTTAGGAATCTGTATTAAATGATAAGACTACCCAGTACGGGTAGACTTCAGCCCTCAGTGTAAAAGGAATACGTTACAAAAAAAAATAAATAAATAAGGGGAAGTTGAGTGATGAAGGACTTCTGCACCAGGCTCAGACACATCTTAGAGTAGCAAGTGATTTATAGGTTGAGGGCTGGAAAAAAGTAGATGGTGCAGGGGGAACAGAGAATGCCGAGCCTTTGTTCGGATACATGAAAGCTGCAGAATGTGACTTGTTATGTGACCCTAAATTGGCCGTAACCCCGTTGATGCCTGTTACTACACCGAGCCCTCAGCCACCACCCTATAATGGCGCCGACGCTAAATCATCGGAAGGATGGACGTGTCGTATGTGCTGAGAGCAGAACCCGCCCTGGGCGAAGTTCTGCTGTGTCTGTTGGGCGGGCCGCCCATGGCACGATGCCCAGCCTGCCCCCAAGAACAATCCCACTCCCACTCCAACTCTTCCCCCCTCCTCCCTCCAACGGCCATCTTACTACACCTTGTACTTGTTGTGGGAGGCCCGAAAAACCCCAATCCGGCCTATATCCATTACTAGATCCGTCCGGTGCTTATTACCAGCCGCCACCACGGGTGGAAAAGCCCGCAGTCCCAGAGCACCCATCTTAAACTAATGTGATACCCTCTGCTCCAGTCCACGATGCTGAGGCGCTCCCTCTGTTCCCCATGGGGGTCGCCCATAACTCTGGGGATATCCTCCTCAACTCCCCAGAATTTCAGGCCAGACTGCTCTCGCTCCGCCAACATACTGTTACTCAAGACGATACGGAGCCAGATGAGGGATGGGCTCAAGATACTCCAGCGCCCCCCCCTTTACCCCATACGTCTCCTATGGCATCCTCCACCCCACATTCATTGCCCATACTCCGGCCCTTGCTCCAAGCAACTGCTGAAAGAGCACCACCCCCCAGCCCCTCAGAAGTCTGGGACCCCTGCCGCTCCCGGAATCTAGTAGACCCATCAGGACGCCCTGTCACTCTGTCAATAGGCTATGGTGACATCCTTACACATCGGGTGGGGGCCATAGTCAACCCTGCAAACACCCGTATGAGCCATGCTGGAGGATTGGCTCGTAAAATTGCCCTTGCTGCTGGTTCCACTCTGGCTGCAAAATGCCAGGCTCACTTAGCCGAAAACGGAGAGCTTTCAAAAGGCCATGGATTCCACAAAAGCAGGATCCCTTAGTACGTATGAATCCGGCCTAGAATACATGAAACAGTTAAAAGCCTGGGCTCAGGATCGCTTGTCAGATCAAGCTGGGTCTGTACAAGATGTTCAACAAGACCCTGATGAATCTGTGGAAAGATATGCTGCAAGACTCAGCATGCATTTTGAGGATCTCGGATACAGTCCTCACGTCAAGACGCAGGCCGCCCTGTTGGTTCAGGCCCTAGTAGATGGCCTACAAGACGCTCTCAGAGATGACGTTCTGAGGGTACGCCCCGAGATTCGTTCTTCTTCTTTTAACGACGCGGTGGACATTGTCAAAGCTTTCCAAAAAGCCATGCTAAAAATGGAAAAGGATACTAAGCCAAAGAAGAAAGCCGCTCTTGCCATGGTATATCAAGCTCAAGAAAGCTACCCACCCCCTGGCAACCAACATGGAATCAAGTGGGCAATGGTTAAAGGCACAGGTGATGATACTCCTCCCACATATAGAAAACAAGACAGAAGAAATGACAAGGGGCCACCTAGAGACAATCTCGTGATTCTGAAGGACGCATACTGTGTTGGGAATGTGGTAGCCCTAATCACAGCCTCAGAGACTGTCCAACCCGCAGACAGTACCATGACCGCTCGTTTCATGACGGTCCACACAACCATGGACCTTCCCGTGAACCATCTCACCCACGCCAATGACGGCCCGGTCAACCAGTGTCCACTTTCCCGGCTACGCACCCCACGGCCGCCTGTGGGACTGTCACTTTACAGGTGGACCATCAACCATTGAAGTTCTTGGTGGACACTGGGGCGGCCACATCTGTCATTTCTTCCACACAGCTCCCTCCCTCGGTATCCCTATCACCGGATACCCTCACCTGTGTTGGGGTGGAAGGCCAACATATTTCCTCTCCACTCACAGTCCCTGTGTCTGCAGGACCATTCACTGGAGTACTCACAAGATTCTTGGTCTCAGAAACTTGCCCCGTTAATTTGTTGGGAGCCGATCTCTTAGAGCGGATGAAGGCAACTATTACCTTTGGAAACCATGGCATGGAGCTTCTTCTGCGAGATCCTCATTCCGAAAAAGGGACTGAAGACCGCTGCGTTCTCAAAGCCTTCCCTCTCATGATGATGACCATACAACCTCACACTCTTCTTGAAACCTCACAGTTCCCTCACTCTCTGTGGTCCAGCGGGCCAGAGGACGTTGGCCTCCTGCAGGTTCCCCCGGTCCAAGTACACCTCAAGCCTGGACACAGGTACCCACGGTTGTCACAATACCCCCTCAAGGCGGCACAAGAACAAAGCTTGGGTACCCAGATCGCTTCCCTCCTGGAGTCAGGAGTCCTTGTCAGGTGTGTATCTCCATGCAATACACCCCTCTTTCCTGTAAAAAAGAAAACCGCTCCGGGAGAGCCTCCAAGATACCGGTTGGTTCAGGATCTCAGAGCCGTCAATGCAGCTACCATTTTAGAAACTCCAGTGGTACCCAACCCAAACACCCTCTTGTCTCAGGTGCCTCCAACGGCCACCTTGTTTACGGTGTTAGATCTGGCCAACGCCTTCTTCAGTATACCCTTGCATGAAGATTCGTGGTTTCTTTTTGCCTTTACCTTTCAAGGAGCACAGCTTACATGGACCAGGACTCCACAAGGAGCCCAGAACTCTCCTAACCAATTCATTCATTCTATGAAGTCTATTCTGAAGCCATGGGTTCAAGAGAACCCTCAGGTCACTCTTCTACAATATGTGGATGATCTTTTACTCTGCGGCACTGAAGAAAATTTGTCAGAGATGTCAGCATCCCTTCTCTGGTTTCTTCACTCAGCTAACTGTAAAGTCTCGAAAGGCAAAGTCCAATGGTGTCTGCCCAAGGTCATTTTCCTCGGACATTGTATATCACAAGGTGCTAGACATCTGACTGAAGAAAGAAAACAAGCCATCATGGATATCACCTTCCCAACCACCTACTCCGCTATGCAGACTTTCCTTGGTCTCATCACTTACTGCAGGCAATGGATCCCGGATGCCTCAAAGCTTATGCAACCCCTGTATGACTGTCTTAAGGACGAAGGCTCCGTCTGGTTTCATGCTGAAGATCCACGTGTCTCTCACCAACGCAGACTATGTTTTGACCGCCTTAAACAGGCTGTTGTCTCTGCCCCGGCCTTGGGCTTACCAGACTATACTCAGCCATTTCACATCTTTGTCTCTGAATCGGAAGGTCATGCCTCTGGAGTTCTAGCACAACGCAATGATCATAAGTATCGGCCTTTAGGCTACTACTCAGCCCGCCTGGACCCTGTCGCCCGAACTGCCCCCACGTTCCTTAAGGCGGTCCACGCTGCTCACATCCTCCTTGACAAGTCAGCTGATATCGTCCTTGGACATGATCTAGTTATACAGGCTGGCCGTGATCTCTCGGCTGTTCTGCAACAAACCTCTCCGAAACATCTAACCAACCAAAGACACTGCGGCTGCAGTGTTCCCTATTGTTGCCCTCCAATATAACATTTACCAGATGTCTGACTATCAACCCTGCCACTTTGCTTCCACCGTCTAGGGGGGAAGACGAACAGGGTGAAGGTCCATTGGTGGAACCTCAAGATCCTCATGATTGTATAAAAATTTTGCAGGAAGAGACTTCTGCTCCAGAGAATATGGTGGCACATCCGCTCGCACACCCTGCCTTACACCTATGGACTGATGGATCCCGTTTTGCAGACCCTCAAGGGAAGTTCCACACGGGATATGCTGTCACAACAGACCTAACAGTCCTCAAGGCTGAAGCTCTACCACCATACATGTCTGCACAAGAAGCTGAACTTGCAGCTCTCACAGAAGCCTGCCACCTGGCAGCTGGAACAACGGCAAACATATATACCGATTCTAGGTATGGACATGGAATTTGCAATGATTTTGGACTCTTGCGGAAGTCTAGAGGATTCATCACAGCTGCAGGTACACCAGTGAAACATGCCTCATGGATTAAGGCCCTAATGAAGGCCCTGGAATTACCCATTCAGGTTGCTGTTATCAATGTCAAGGCTCGTGGAAGACTAGATTCCAGGGAAGCCAGGGGCAACCACCTAGCTGACCAAGCAGCCAAGACTGCAGCAGTGGAGAATGTGTCATCAAAGTGGCAGGAAAAGGAAGAAGAGATGGGGGAGACCCTGCAAACAGTAGCTGTGGCGCTCACTAGAGCAAGAGCCAAAGAACAGCCGGCGGAAGACCATACAAGTCCAGCGGAGACACGAGTGGAATCCAGGGGGGTCAGGATGCCTGAAGAAAAATTGTGTGAAGAACAAAGGAAGACCCCCACTGAAGAAGTCAAGCAATGGAAAGCGGCGGGAGCCGTGCTGGCAGGTCGCAAAGATTTAAAGGTCGACTCAACTCTTTATCAAGTGGACGGAAAACCTTGCTTGCCCAGGCGCATGTACTCAGCCGTGGCAGCATGGGCTCACGGGCCTACACATAGAGGAAAGAATCAAGCCTTGGCATGTATCAAGAAACTGTACTTTGCACCCGGAATCTCTTCCACCGTGACTGCATACTCAAAATCCTGCTCTGTCTGCGCTACCTGCAACCCAACGTGTACGGCACGGGTCCCTCTCCAACACCTGGCTAAACCAGACTACCCTTGGCAGAGAATACAAGTCGACCATATCCAAATGCCTAAAGCAGGAAAATATGAGTATGTTTTGGTAGCCGTGGATATGTTCTCAGCCTGGCCCGAGGCCTACCCGGTTGTCAACATGACTGCTAAAGTCACAGCCAAGAAACTGATCACTGAAATTGCCTGCAGATTTGGAGTTCCCCAAGTCATAGAATCGGATCAAGGACCAGCTTTCACAGCAAATATCTACGAAGAACTCTGGAACATGTTGGGAACAGATTTGGGCCTCCACACTCCATACCATCCTGCCAGTTCAGGCAAAGTGGAAAGGATGAATTCCACACTCAAGACCCAGCTCTTGAAAATGACCCAAGATCATCCCCTCCCCTGGCCCGACCTACTCCCCATAGTATTGTATCATATCAGACACACCCCACAAGCTAAACATGGGCTAACTCCCTATGAAATTTTGTTTGGGACCCCACCTAAAATAGGAGAAATTAGGCCCCAAGAGTTGTCTGAAACACATGATAGAGTAGTAAAATTTGTGATTGCTCTGTCTAAAGAATTGACTAACACCCGCTCTACAGTATCTGCTTCTCTCCCAGAATCCACAGGTGATGCGGTACATGATTTCACCCCAGGCGACCTGGTGTACGTAAAGAAGTTTGTCCGGAAAGACTGTCTCCAACCCAGATTTGAGGGCCCCTACACTGTGATCCTGACTACTCCTACAGCTCTGAAGCTTGAGGGCAAGAGCACCTGGATTCACGCCTCCCACTGCAAGAGAGACAGAACGAGCCTATAAAAGATGACTACCTTCTTCTATATCCTTTCCATATGCTTACTGTCTGTCCCAGGGTGGACAGCTACCACATTCTGGGTAGATACTCACGCAAAAATCCAGACGTATCGATTTGATTACTGTGACATAGTGGATTGCGCAGGAATGACATGGTATGCTGCATAGTCCCCTCATACAGGAAAGCTATAAACAATGCTGTTCCAACCCCCCATGACAGAGTCCAATTGAGAGATTTAGTTTA
Organism: Phyllobates terribilis; assembly: GCF_046119375.1. Taxonomy (NCBI): domain Eukaryota; kingdom Metazoa; phylum Chordata; class Amphibia; order Anura; family Dendrobatidae; genus Phyllobates; species Phyllobates terribilis. Next base: position 810,180,872 of record NW_027362764.1, on the reverse strand, counting down.
GGGTCAGTTGGGAGAACTCCATGTGTTATTTAGGGTAGGGCTCAATTGTTTGGGGGCGTCCCATAAGGGGGCAGCTTCTAAGATGATTGGGTGAAGAAATCCACCTCCCCTCTCCCCACACATGGACAGTCTCAAAGGCCCCGAAGCAAAGGAAAGCTTAGTGTTTAGGGGGGAATGTCAGGGTAAAAAAGAATATATATTTTCTCTACTTTTATACTTTTATACGCTTTGCTTATGTACTAACCACCATTTTGTGTCTTATAACAATAAGCTTTCCTTGCTACGTGTTACTTAGATCGAAATTTATGTTAAGATGGCGCCGGTATCAGCCAACATCTATTTCAGAGAAATGAAACTGAATCATCAACTGACTGTTGTCTGCCCAGAGACTGAGTTAAGGAGACGTGGACCAATCAGGAGTGGCCGGATACTAGACATTTATGGCTTACCCCGCCCCGAACAACCCCTTTCCCCTCCCCATTATGTAGTGTATTTAGGTTTGTGCATGCGGAAATAAAGGGGGAACATTGCTGAGATCGTGGCTTGCCAGTAGCCTTCTGAGCATGCTCTGAGCTTGAACCAGCTTGTTGTCTGACTCATTCTTTGAATGGTTGACCCATGCTCATAGCCTTAATTTGGAGTGACTGGAGGACGAGTGGAATGTCGCTACGACCCCGACACCAGAAGCAGTGGGGACCGCAGGGATCTGTACCGGGAGCAGTGGGGGCCGCAGGGATCTGTACTGGGAGCAGTGGGGACCGCAGGGATCTGTACTGGGAGCAGTGGGGGCCGCAGGGATCTGTACCGGGAGCAGTGGGGACCGCAGGGATCTGTACCGGGAGCAGTGGGGGCCGCAGGGATCTGTACGGGGAGCAGTGGGGGCTGCAGGGATCTGTACTGGGAGCAGTGGGGGCCGCAGGGATCTGTACTGGGAGCAGTGGGGACAGCAGGGATCTGTACTGGGAGCAGTGGGGGCCGCAGGGATCTGTACCGGGAGCAGTGGGGGCCGCAGGGATCTGTACCGGGAGCAGTGGGGGCCGCAGGGATCTGTACCGGGAGCAGTGGGGACCGCAGGGATCTGTACTGGGAGCAGTGGGGACCACAGGGATCTGTACTGGGAGCAGTGGGGACCGCAGGGATCTGTACCGGGAGCAGTGGGGACCGCAGGGATCTGTACCGGGAGCAGTGGGGGCCGCAGGGATCTGTACCGGGAGCAGTGGGGACCGCAGGGATCTGTACTGGGAGCAGTGGGGACCACAGGGATCTGTACTGGGAGCAGTGGGGACCGCAGGGATCTGTACCGGGAGCAGTGGGGACCGCAGGGATCTGTACCGGGAGCAGTGGGGACCGCAGGGATCTGTACCGGGAGCAGTGGGGGCCGCAGGGATCTGTACCGGGAGCAGTGGGGACCACAGGGATCTGTACTGGGAGCAGTGGGGACCACAGGGATCTGTACTGGGAGCAGTGGGGACCGCAGGGATCTGTACCGGGAGCAGTGGGGGCCGCAGGGATCTGTATCGGGAGCAGTGGGGACCGCAGGGATCTGTACCGGGAGCAGTGGGGGCCGCAGGGATCTGTGCTAGGAGCAGTGGGGACCACAGGGATCTGTACCGGGAGCAGTGGGGGCCGCAGGGATCTGTGCTAGGAGCAGTGGGGACCGCAGGGATCTGTACTGGGAGCAGTGGGGGCCGCAGGGATCTGTACGGGGAGCAGTGGGGGCCGCAGGGATCTGTACTGGGAGCAGTGGGGGCCGCAGGGATCTGTACTGGGAGCAGTGGGGACCACAGGGATCTGTACCGGGAGCAGTGGGGACCACAGGGATCTGTACTGGGAGCAGTGGGGGCCGCAGGGATCTGTGCTAGGACTGATTCTCTTTAACCTCTTTATTAATGACCTTGTGGAAGGGATTGTGAGTAAAGTCTCAGTCTTTGCTGACGATACCAAACTATGTCGGATATTAGAATCTGATCCTGACATTACGATATTACAGAACGATCTGGATGAGAGACTGAATGGGAAACACTCGGCAGATGAGGTTAATGTAGATAAATGTAGAGTAATGCACCGAGGACGGAGGAATCCTATGGCTGCATATACATTAGATGGGAGTATACTCGGGACTACAGAGCAGGAGGAGGCCGAGCTCAATGTCAGGCAGCTGCCGCAAAAGCAAAGACGATTTTAGGGTGTATCAAAAGAGAAATAAAATCTTGTGATCCCAACGTATTGTTACCCCTTTATAAATCACTGGTGAGGCCACATCTAGACTATGGGATCCAGTTTTGGGCTCCACATTAAAAAAAAAAAAAAAAAGATATTCAGAAGTTAGAGTCAGTTCAAAGGTGGGCAACTAGAATATTAGAAGGGTTGGAGGCCTCTCCTATATTACACGGGATGGAGGCCTCTCCTATATTACACGGGATGGAGGCCTCTCCTATATTACACGGGATGGAGGCCTCTCCTATATTACACAGGATGGAGGCCTCTCCTATATTACACAGGATGGAGGCCTCTCCTATATTACACGGGATGGAGGCCTCTCCTATATTACAAGGGATGGAGGCCTCTCCTATATTACACGGGATGGAGACCTCTCCTATATTACACGGGATGGAGGCCTCTCCTATATTACACAGGATGGAGGCCTCTCCTATATTACACGGGATGGAGGCCTCTCCTATATTACATGGGATGGAGGCCTCTCCTACATTACACGGGATGGAGGCCTCTCCTACATTAAACGGGATGGAGGCCTCTCCTATATTACACGGGATGGAGGCCTCTCCTACATTAAACGGGATGGAGGCCTCTCCTATATTACACGGGATGGAGGCCTCTACTACATTACACGGGATGGAGGCCTCATATGATGAGAGGTTGAAAAAGTTGAGCTTATTTAGCTTAGAAAAACGACACATCTGCTGGCAGAAATTTTGTAAGTTTCAGTTCACACAGGCTAGCAACCTGAGTGACACATACCTCCCCTCGTATATCACACCAGTGACTATGTCAAGTATTCCCCCCCTCTGCCCCAAGCCGGGGGTTTGGGCACCTTCTGATACCAGACAGTGAATTCTAGACAGGGCATCAGCGTTCCCGTGTAACTTCCCGGGCCTATGCTCTACGGGAAAGTTAAAGTCCTGAAGACCTAGGAACCATCTAGTTACCCTGGCAATTTTACCCCTCTTTTCCCTCAACCATATCAACAAGGCATGGTCTGACATCAGCTTAAACATCCAGCCTAGTAGGTAATATCTTAGAGTATCTACGGCCCACTTTATGGCTAAACACTCTTTTTCTACTATTGTGTAGTTCTTCTCACACGACGAAAGCTTCCAGCTCAGATAAATGGGGACGAACATCTTATTCTCTATCTCTTGAGAGAGTACAGCTCCTAGACCAACATCTGAAGCGTCTGTCTGGACCACAAACTCTTTCTTAAAGTCTGGTGCGATCAGGACCGGCTGCTTACACAGTGCTAGCTTCAAATGTTGAAACGCGGCCTCTGTTTCTTCTGTCCACTTTACCATGGTTGATCTGGTGCCTTTTAGGAGATCCGTAAGTGGCGCGGCCATCATGGCAAAATTTGGGATAAACCTCTGGAATCATCCCACCATTCCCAGTAACGCTCTTACTTGCTTCTTGGAGAGAGGTTGTGGCCAGGTCTGGATTACCTCCACTTTATTAACTTGCAGCTTTATTTCGCCTCTCCCAACAACATAGCCCAAGTACTTGGCCTCCTCTTTTCCGATGGCACATTTTCTTGAATTTATAGTAAATCCCACCTTCCTTAGAGCATCCAGAATGGCCTGTAGTTGAGGTAGATGACTAGCCCAGTCTGGGCTAAATATTACAATGTCATCAAGGTAGGCTGCGGCACACTTCTTACAGTGCCTACAAGTAGTATTCAACCCCCTGCAGATTTAGCTGGTTGACACATGCGGAATTAACTTGGCATTGTGACATTTGTACTGTAGATCAGCCTGGAAGTGGGAAATGCACTGCAGCAAATTTTATTTTTTTATTTTTTATTTTTTTAAAACGTTAAAAGTTAATTCAGTGTGTCATTTATTATTCAACCCCTCAAACCACAAGAATTCTGTTTGGTCCCCCTAAAGTATTAAGAAGTAGTTCAGGCACCAAGAATAATGAGCTTCACATGTGTGGATTAAAGATCTCTTTTGCCAGCCTTTTCTGACTATTTAAGACCCTCCCCAAACTTGTGAACAGCACTCAGACATGGTCAACATGGGAAAGACAAAGGAGCATTCCAAGGCCATCAGAGACAAGATCGTGGAGGGTCACAAGGCTGGCAAGGGGTACAAAAACCTTTCCAAGGAGTTGGGCCTACCTGTCTCCACTGTTGGGAGCATCATCCGTAAGTGGAAGGCTTATGGAACTACTGTTAGCCTTCCACGGCCTGGACAGCCTTTGAAAGTGTCCTCCCGTGCCGAGGCCAGGCTTGTCCGAAGAGTCAAGGCTAACCCAAGGACAACAAGGAAGGAGCTCCGGGAAGATCTCATGGCAGTGGGGATATTGGTTTCAGTCAATACCATAAGTAACGTACTCCACCGCAATGGTCTCCGTTCCAGACGAGCCTGTATGGTACCTTTACTTTCAAAGCGTTATGTCAAGGCTCGTCTACAGTTTGCTCATGATCACTTGGAGGACTCTGAGACAGACTGGTTCAAGGTTCTATGGTCTGATGAGACCAAGATCAAGATCTTTGGTGCCAACCACACACGTGACGTTTGGAGACTGGATGGCACTGCATACGACCCCAAGAATACCATCCCTACAGTCAAGCATGGTGGTGGCAGCATCATGCTGTGGGGCTGTTTCTCAGCCAAGGGGCCTGGCCATCTGGTCCGCATCCATGGGAAGATGGATAGCACGGCCTACCTGGAGATTTTGGCCAAGAACCTCCGCTCCTCCATCAAGGATCTTAAGATGGGTCGTAATTTAATCTTCCAACAAGACAACGACCCAAAGCACACAGCCAAGAAAACCAAGGCCTGGTTCAAGAGGGAAAAAGTCAAGGTGTTGGAGTGGCCTAGTCAGTCTCCTGACCTTAACCCAATTGAAAACTTGTGGAAGGAGCTCAAGAATAAAGTCCACATGAGACACCCAAAGAACCTAGATAACTTGGAGAAGATCTGCATGGAGGAGTGGGCCAAGATAACTCCACAGACCTTTGCCGGCCTGATCAGGTCTTATAAAAGACGATTATTATCTGTAATTGCAAACAAGGGTTATTCCACAAAATATTAAACATAGGGGTTGAATAATAATTGACCCACACTTTTATGTTTAAAATTTAATAAAATTCAACTGAGCAACATAACTTTTTGGTTTGTAAGATTTATGCTTCTGTTCATAAAACCTACTCTCGTTTGCAGTTTGAAGGCTCTAACTTATTTGCATCTTATCAAACCAGCTAAATCTGCAGGGGGTTGAATACTACTTCTAGGCACTGTATATGGGGATAGGATCCGATCCATAGCCCTCTGGAAGGTGGCTGGGGCCCCCTGTAGTCTGAACGGCATCCGAGTATATTGAAAGCACCCATCAGGTGTCGAGAAAGCCGTCTTCTCCTTGGCAATCTGGGACATAGGGATCTGCCAATAGCCCTTCGTCAGGTCAGAATGGTGATATATCTCGCCGGTCCAAGCCTCTCGAGTTTGTCGACGCGGGGCATTGGGTACGCGTCACACTTGGACACCTCATTCAGTCCGCGGTAGTCATTAGAAAACCTCTACTCTCCATTGGCTTTTGGCACAAGGACAATTGTACTCGACCGCCCACTCTTTGACTCCTCTATCACCCCGAGGTCTAACATCCTCTTCACCTCGGCCGAGATCACCTCCCGGCGTGCTTCCGGAATCCGGTACGGCTTCAGATTCACTCTTACATGTGGCTCTGTTAGCACGTCATGCTCTACCATCTGAGTATGCCCAGGCAACTCTGAGAATAGCTCCCGATTCTGCTGTAGTTCTCAAAACTGTTGCTTCTGGGCCAGCGATAGAGTCCCTGCTATAGTGACCTCTTCCACCTTGCCTTCGGAAGCGGCTCCCAGGCAAGGAGTTTCCACAGGTTCCCGGTCCCGCCACGGCTTGAGCAAGTTCACATGGTATACTTGGTGCAGCTTTCTTCGGCCAGGCTGGTGGACTTTGTAATTAACTTCACTGACTTTCTCCACCACCTCGTATGGAGCTTGCCATTTGGCCAGGAACTTGCTCTCAACTGTGGGGATTAGCACTAACACAAGTTCCCCGGCTGATACTGCCTCAACCTCGCCAATCGGTTATAGACCCTCGTCTGGCTTTCCCTGCATCTGGAGGAGATGCGCCTTCACGATCTACATCACTTTTGCTATTCTTTCCTGCAACTGGGTGACATGTTCAATGATGCTCCGGTGTGGCGTAACCTCGGCTTCCCAGGAGCCCTCGCGGATGTCATTCATACAGCAGCTCAAATGGAGAAAAGCCGGTAGAGGCTTGTGGAACCTCCCTTACTGAGAAAAGCAGGAATGGCAGCAGGTAGTCCCAGTCACATCCATCCTTCTCTACGGCTTTCTTGAGCATCGCTTTCAGGATCTTATTAAAGCTTTCTACTAAACCTTTTGTCTGCGGCTGGTAAACAGAGGTTCACAGCTGGGTAATCTGGAGGACCTAGCACAGCTCCTTCATTACCTTGCTCATGAACGGGTCCCTTGATCCGTTAGCATTTCCTTCGGCAGACCGGCCCTGGAAAATGTATGGACCAGTTCCCTGGCTATGCATTTGCTCGAAAAGTTCCTTAGCAGTACCGCTTCTGGATACCGCGTCGGTCTGGTGCTGGATTCAAAGTGGGTCCATGACCTTCTGTGGTCTCCCATTTCAGTCCAGCCAGGGCTGATGCTACCCAGCATCGCTGTCAGCCCCAACGCCTAGCTGGTCCACGAGCACTGTTTGTCTCCCAGGTAGTTGTGCCTAGCAATGTTAAGCCTGGGTTGCAGAGGGAGATAGGGCTTGTGGAATCTAAGTCCAGGATTTGCCGCACTGAGCATGTTCGTAACCTAGCGGATCATGATTGGTGGGTTGGCACCCACCTGACCCGGTGACCTGGCACCGCCTGATTGGTCCACGGGTAACGTCACCAATGGCGCGTCGGTGGGCAGGGCTTAGTCTTTAAAAGGCCCGTCCACAAACATGGCGACGCGCTCAGATCAGAGAGCATGATGCTGTGGTGTGCACGCTTAACTCTTGGGCTCCTCAAAGAGCCATAGCTTTTTGTAGGCAGGTTAGCTCCATAGAGGCAGGCTAGAAAAAGTAGGCAGGTAGCTTCGCCTTGCAGACTGGCTCTGACCAGGGGGTTCGCCTTACACCCCGAGCCGTCTGCAGTAGCCATTCTCCCACCACCGCCTGTGAGCCATATAGAGCGGGTCTGCTCAGTCCAGTAGCACGCCGGCTCAGTGCACGAATACCCGGTGGGAATCACACCCGCACGCTAGCGCCAACTCCTATAGAGTAGCGCCTGTATCGAAGACAGGGCTACTGCTTTTCCCACGGTCACACGTCTCCCTGCGGTTCTTGGAGATTGTGCGAACCGTCTTACCCTTCCATGTGCATTAACACGAAGGGCTAAGATAGTTTGTAGGTACGTCGCCAGTCGCTCTTCCTCCGTGCAGTTAACGGAGATAGAGCGTACCGCTTTACCTGGTCCGGTGTGCTGTTAACACGGATGGGTTATCAGTTTAGTTGGTTTCTTCCCTTTCCACCCGGGAAGTCTTCGGCAGCAGTCCTCCAGGCTGCATCGCGGACCCGGGGTCGGTTGAGTTCCATTTAAATAAAGTTGTCTGCAACCGCCCTCCTAACACCCACATAGTCCTCCATAATAATAATTAATAATTTTTATTTATATAGCGCCAACATATTCCGCAGCACTTTACAATTAAGTGGGGACATGTGCAAACAATAAATTCAATACAAGGTGAGACAGTTTAACAGTTACATCAGGAGTGAGGTCCCTGCTCGCTGCTTACAATCTACATGGAAATGGGGGGACACAATAGGTGGAAAGTGCTTGTTATTTCAGGTCTGGCAATTATAATAAGTCGGGATTATCATATAAAGCTGTATGATCCGGTCATCAGCCTGTATGTTAAAGTGCAATACTCAATTACCGAGTGCAGTTATCGAGTGCATGGAGGGTGTAGAAACAGATGAACAGTAGGGGGCAGATTCTGAATAGTATTTAGGAGGGAACAGGGGAAGGTTAGTTTACTGAGTAGTTGAGGTGGTAGGCTTGTTTAAAGAGATGGGTTTTTAAAGCGCGCTTGAAGACATCGGGGCTAGGCATCAATCGGATCGTCTGGGGTAGAGCATTCCAGAGAACTGGTGCAGCACGAGAGAAGTCTTGGAGACGGAGGTGTGAGGTTCGGATTATGGGGGATGTTAGCCTTAGGTCATTTGTGGAACGGAGGGCACGTGTAGGACGATAGACTGAGATGAGAGAGGAGATATAAGGTGGTGCAGAACTGTAGAGAGCTTTGTGGGTGAGAGCAATGAGTTTATATTGGACCCTGTAGTGAATGGGTAACCAGTGTAATGACTGGCACAAGGTGGAGGCATCGGTGAAGCGGCTGGACATAAATACGACCCTGGCTGCCGTATTCAGGACAGATTGGAGAGGGGAAATTTTGGTAAGAGGGAGACCGATCAGAAGAGAGTTGCAGTAGTCCAGACGAGAGTGAATAAGAGCGACAGTAAGAGTTTTAGCAGTTTCCAAAGTGAGAAAAGGTCGGATTCTGGAGATGTTTTTAAGATGCAGGTGACAAGAGCGAGTGAGTGATCGGATATAGGGAGTAAAGGAAAGGTTAGTGTCGAATATGACCCCAAGGCAGCGGGCGTGCTGCTTGGGAGTTATGGTTGACCCCTCCAAGGTAATTTCGATATTAGGTAGAGTTAGGTTACTAGAGGGGGGAAACACAAGAAGTTCAGTTTTGGAGAGATTCAATTTGAGATAGAGGGAGGACATGATGCTAGACACAGCAGATAAACAATCCTTGGTATTTTGTATTAGGGTAGGGGTGATGTCAGGGGAAGAAGTGTATAGTTGGGTGTCGTCAGCATAGAGATGATACTGGAACCCAAATCTGCTGATTGTTTGTCCAATAGGGGCAGTGTATAGAGAGAAGAGGAGGGGGCCTAGGACTGAGCCCTGAGGAACCCCGATAGTAAGGGGACGAGGAGAGGAAGAGGAGCCGGCAAAAGATACAGTGAAGGAGCGGTCAGAGAGGTAGGAGGAGAACCAGGAGAGAACGGTTTCCTTGAGGCCTATAGAGCGGAGCATAGTGAGGAGGAGCTGGTGATCCACAGTGTCAGATGCTGCAGAGAGATCCAGGAGAATCAGCAGGGAGCAGTGACCTTTGGATTTGGCTGTTAGTAGATCGTTAGAGACTTTAGTGAGGGCAGTTTCAGTGGAGTGTAAGGAGTGGAAACCAGATTGTAGAGGGTCAAGGAGAGAGTTATCTGAGAGATAGCGGATTAGACGGGAGTGGACCAAGCGTTCCAGGAGTTTAGAGATGAAGGGAAGATTAGAGACAGGTCTGTAGTTAGCAGCGCAGTTCTGGTCCAGGGATGGCTTTTTAAGTAAAGGGGTTATGATGGCATGTTTAACTGAGGAGGGAAAGATACCTGACGAAAGAGAGAGGTTAAATATTTTAGTCAGGTGAGTGGTGACCACCGGTGAGAGGGACTGCAGGAGATGTGAAGGAATGGGGTCACTGTTGCAGGTTGTAGGCCGAGAAGAAGCGAGGAGCTGGGTAACTTCTTCTTCTGTGACAGGCTCAAAGATGGCTAGTGAGCTTGAAGTGCGGTAGGGAAGGGGATCCAGGCGCTGAGGAGATTGGGCTGAGATGTCCTGATGGATGTGGTTGATTTTTTCCAAGAAATAAGTGGCCAGATCCTCACTGCTGAGGTTGGTGGTGGGGGCCTGTGCTTTAGGTTTCAGGAGGGAGTTTAAGGTTTCGAAAAGTCGTTTTGGGTTGTTGGACATTGAAGTGATGAGGGTGGTGAAGTAGGATTGTTTGGCCAGATGAAGGGCAGAGTTATAGGTTTTGAGCATGAATTGATAGTGGATGAAGTCCTCTGCTAAAAGAGATTTTCTCCACTGACGCTCAGCACACCTCGAGCAACGTTGAAGAAAGCGTGTTTGCATACAGTATAATGGGCCCCACATAGTCCTCCATACAGTATAATGGGCCCCACATAGTCCTCCATACAGTATAATGGCCCCACATAGTCCTCCATACAGTATAATGGGCAGAACATAGTCCTCCATACGGTATAATGGGCAGAACATAGTCCTCCATTCGGTATGATGGGCACCACATAGTCCTCCATACGGTATGATGGGCCCCACATAGTCCTCCATACGGTATGATGGGCCCCACATAGTCCTCCATACGGTATAATGGCCCCACATAGTCCTCCATACGGTATAATGGGCCCCACATAGTCCTCCATACGGTATAATGGGCCCCACATAGTCCTCCATACGGTATAATGGGCCCCACATAGTCCTCCATATGGTATAATGGGCCCCACATAGTCCTCCATACGGTATAATGGGCCCCACATAGTCCTCCATACGGTATAATGGGCCCCAGATAGTCCTCCATACAGTATAATGGCCCCACATAGTCCTCCATACAGTATAATGGTCCCACATAGTCCTCCATATAGTATAATGGTCCCACATAGTCCTCCATACAGTATAATGGCCCCACATAGTCCTCCATACAGTATTATGGGCACCACATAGTCCTCTATACAGTATTATGGGCCCCATATAATGCTTCATACAGAATACTGGCCCCCATAAAATGCTTCATACAGAATATTAGCCCCCATAAAATGCTCCATACAGAATACTGGCCCCCATAAAATGCACCATACAGAATACTGCCTGGCCCCCTTATAATGCTCCATGAAATCTGGGCCTCATATAATTCTCCATGAAGGCTGGGTCCCATGTAATGCTCCATGCAGGCTGGGTCCATTATAATGCCCCATGTCGGCTGGGCCCCATGCCTTCTGGGCCCCATAAAATGGCTCGTGCCTCCTGGGCCCTATATAATGCCCATGCCTCCTGGGCCCCATATAATGGCCCATGCCTCCATACATAAAAAAAAATACTCACTTCACCTGCTGCCGCTGCTCTGCTTCGGACTCCTCAGCATTGCCATCTTCCCTCTCTCTGCTGCACTGCGACTGCTCAGCAGAGGGTGTGGTGGAAAGACGTCATCGCACCCTCTGACCTGAATCACAGTCAGGAGATGCGGAGGCACGGGGAAAGGTAAGTATTGTGCCGGCTGGGGTCCTGAGCAAGCGGGGGGCCCATAGTGCGCCGGGGTGCCCGATGGCGAGTGGGCCCCCCCGCCTGCTCAGGGCCTCGGCACTTGCCTGGGTGCTGATGTCGGGATTGGGTGCATGGGGTATACGGTGCAGGCGACTGCTATGGGGCCTTCCCCGGCTCACCGACCCCATAGCAGTCGCGTGGCCTGCCGCCAGTGACGGCATGCCACTACCCGGGGGTCATCTTTTGCATTGCCTGTCTGCCTTCTGGACATGTGAGTCATCAGTTGGCCTTGGGGGTGGGGCGGTTGTTCTGCCCTGGATGGCGTCCGCCAGAAGCTGTATCTGCTGTTGCTGCTCCTTTTGGTGCTGCTGCGCCTTTTGCTGCAACTGGATCTGTTGTAGTAACAGTTTGGTCGTCTCATGTTGAGCTTGCTGCTGCTGCAGGATCTACTGCTGCTGTAGCTCCCGGTGTTGCTGCTGCTGGCTCTGGACTAAATGCTTAATAAGCTCCTCCTTGTTGCCGGACATCTCTGGCTGGCTGACGGCCTTCACCCAAGACATCCACCGTTTTCTATGGCAGGTACACTTGTTCCTGGAATCTTGCCAGCATTCTCGCACCAACTGTGGTAAAGCAACTTGCTCAGGTCTCCAGAGGCGGACACACTGTTCGGGATAAACTTCCTGCAGGTTTATTAAGCTGCATAAACTCCAGAAGCGTCCCATAAGAATAAACAGTCTCTCTCGGGATTAACGGAAAACAAAAGATAAAGTATAACAGAGTCCTTTAGCCAGCAAGGCTCTGCCCGCTCCAGGTAGCACAGTGAAGTCTCAACAACACCAGTCCTCCGGTGTTGCTCTCTGGCTTCAGCCCAACACAGCCTGGAACTTCACTCTCCAGACCACACACTCCAGAGAGGAAAAATATTGACCGAGCATTTAAACCTTGCTCAGCCACTCCCTGAGGGGGGTAGTGTGAATGGTCTCCCACCCTCTTTGCCATTTACAAAAAATCGCACCCTTTAAGTGAGTTAACCCCCCAGCATATAACATGCTGGCAGAAATGTTATAGGTTTCAGTTCACACAGGAGACCTGAGTGACACATACCTCCCCTCATATATCACTCCATTGACTCTGTCACGCTTGTTTTAACCAAAGAATCCTTTAATGCAAATTACAGTAATTGTACATCCCAGTTATAGAGGTGCACAGTAGATGTGCAGGAGCCGCCTGTGTTTTACATATAACACTCCACTATAACAGTGTCAGGGAGATATTGAGGAATATTGAAAGTCTGACATAGATATTGGCCATTTCTCTCAGGCCTTTTCTTCACCCCCTCCCTTAACCATATTTTGAGAGCTGTCTCCATAAAAATATATAGTATCTTCCTGCAAATTATCACCCACAGCCAAAAGGCCTTACACAAACAAATGCCAGCAAAGAGGTGTCACCAAACTTCATTTAGATGCGAGCCTCTTGTCCCTGGCACATGCAGGGGGGCAATTACTGGCAGGATTGCACTAATTTGCTTGTAACTGGGAGAGTTGCTTTTCCGAGCTTAACAAAGAAATCTCCAGACAATCCGACTACGAAACGAAATATGAAATATTGTAAGTTCCATGTGTCTGACAAAAATGGGACCCATATTTCTAGTGACAGAAACAGCCCAGGAATGTATCCATAGTTTTCCATGGCTGTAAGCAGAATCGGGAAGCTGTAGCACAAAAACACCAGAATAGCAGACTGCAGCTATGTGACGTGTGGTCTCTAAATGAAGGTAAAATCATAACTGGAAAAATGGCGTAGTTTGCAAGCTTCTGCGATCAACGAGCGGTGAGTTATTGTAGAAGTTAGTGTTTTTAATAAACATGTACAGGCTGGAGACCAGCCCACATGATGTCACCACAAGGGGCGTGTGGACAGATCATCCATTAGGTATAAGGGAATCTATGGAGAAGACAGGAGCACTCATTGCCAGGGGGGAATAAGAACTATAAGCAACGGGTCCTGAAAAATTCATGATGGGCACCTATATACTCGGTTTTTAAATTTATTTTTGTTTTCTTATTTTATCTATGTCTAATGTTACGTCTTCTGATATCTTTAGTATGCTCGATCTCTACTGGCTGTCATCCTACTGCTGCACCCATCTATCTCCGTCTGAAGATTTGATATCTTATTAAGCTCCAGAATAATTGCTATGTAATTTCTGAGGAAACTGCATCATTATGGATCTCCTATCAAGAATCGTATCTATCTTTATTCGTCTATATTTATTATTGAATATTATTTCCTGCTATGGCTATATGTGCATATCTATCGTACTGTATAGATTTATTGTTTTTCTATTAGTCCACTATTATTAGCAGGATATATTGATAACGAATTGTCGAACTTATATGGGGGTCTATATATTGTTATGATGTACGAGATTTATGTCATTAATGTTGTATAATATATCAACAATTACTGCTGGTCTATTATCCTTTAAGAAGTCTTGTTATATCCCTTTCTTCCCTCTATTCATCTTGAGTTGTCCTCATTGTTGGCGCGGGACTGGCCACCCCCCGTCCTCATTGACGCCACTTACGGGAATAGCTTATTTGGCTCTGCAGCTCTTTCATCCATCCGGACTTCCCCTCTTCTTATGTGGACGCGCTCTCTCCCGTGCACTGCGGTGCCCTAGTGGCGTCGCGGCCTGTGCGTCGTTGCCCGGGTGATGGGGGGGATGACGTTGTTCCTCCTCCTCATCCCCGGGCTGCACACCGGGCAGCGCCGTCACGGGGGGCGTGGCATCGCGGGAGTCTGCGCGCCGATTGGTGCTTTACACATCTCACTCACATAAATAGGACCCATTACTAAGTATAACCACGCCTCCTGACGAAGCTGAGGCGAAACGCGCGTCGAGGCATCAGACAGGCTTTTTGCCAGTCCGCAGCCACTATGACTCAAGGTATTTATGCTGACCTCACTGGGTAGTCTCTTTAGGGTCTGCTTGGATATGCCTGGTCAACCGTTATTATAGATCCCCGGTCTCTTATTGTGACCGTAGGTACTTACACCACGACTAAACGAGCAGACTATATCACCAGGTGATCACTTGATATTCATTGACACATGGTGTTATGAGCCCCATTATGGAGCATTAATTTTGTATAATTATCTTATTGCTCATTCTGTGATCTCTACCCACAGCTTGACTTTTATTGTGATCACTTTACTTAATATTATTACATCATCAGTGAACTATCATTTATTTATGTCTGGGGACTGTTTTTATAGCCCTGTTGTTGTCTATTGGGACTATTATATCTTGCTCTCCTTACTGCTCTAGCTACTTTCTCCCCATTACCTACTATGTAATGTTTATATAGCATAATAATTTCTGAATAAAATTATATTTTATTTATATCTCCGATGTGTCCTGGGTATCCATTTCTATCTCTTTTTGGGTATATTTTTACTTATATAGTGACCTCGTGATACCTAGTAGACGTTAGTGTGGTTTTGTTATAAAATTTAATAGATCTGTTTCTTTTGTTCTGTAATTGTTCCCTTCCCCAAAGCCATATACACTACAAAAACGCAGGCGTCCGGCCAGACCTGTATTATATTTCAAACTCGGCCGGTGGTGGCAGCGAATAATAATAATTGGGCTATCGTGAAGCTGACAGTGACAGTACGGAGGGCGTAAACATGGATTCCAGGCTTTGGAACCCAGAGGTGAGACGCCATACTCTCACTGGACGCTTGCCGATATCCACTTAGAGAGTAGTCTGGATTGCGTGCTCGCGACTCCGGACGAAATACGGACAGCGTGACGGTACGGTGAGATATTGTGTGATCTTCCTGGTGTTGTCACTGTCTGGAATCCCTGACAAACAGGGATAATGGCTAACAGGTATTTGCATATAGCTGTAAGGTGGGCCCCTAGGATCAATTCCTCCTGTGGACACCAGACACCCCAGTTCGACCCTGCACCTAAGGAAAAACCATCATTAAGGATTTGAGACAAAATACAGTACAGACCAAAAGTTTGGACACACCTTCTCATTTAAAGATTTTTCTGTATTTTCATGACGATGAAAATTGTACATTCACACTGAAGGCATCAAAAGTATGAATTAACACATGTGGAATTATATACTTAACAAAAAAATGTGAAACAACTGAAAATATGTCTTATATTCTAGGTTCTTCACAGTAGCCACCTTTTGCTTTGATGACTGTTTTGCACATTCTTGGCATTCTCTTGATGAGCTTCAAGAGGTAGTCACCGGAAATGGTCTTCCAACAATCTTGAAGGAGTTCCCAGAGATGCTTAGCACTTGTTAGCCCTTTTGCCTTCACTCTGTGGTCCAGCTCACCCCAAACCATCTCGATTGGGTTCAGGTCTGGTGACTGTGGAGGCCAGGTCATCTGGTGTAGCCCCCCATCACTCTCCTCCTTGGTCAAATAGCCCTTACACAGCCTGGAGGTCTGTTTGAGGTCATTGTCCTGTTGAAAAATAAATGATGGTCCAACTAAACGCAAACCGGATGGAATAGCTGCAAGATGCTGTGGTAGCCATGTTGGTTCAGTATGCCTTCAATTTTGAATAAATCCCCAACAGTGTCACCAGCAAAGCCCCCCCACACCATCACACCTCCTCCTCCATGCTTCACGGTGGGAACCAGGCATGTAGAGTCCATCCGTTCACATTTTCTGCGTCGCACAAAGACACGGTGGTTGGAACCAAAGACCTCAAATTTGGACTCATCAGACCAAAGTAGGAAAACGAGAGGGTTCATCGTGTTCTTAAACGTCAGAAAAAAAGTGCCTTCTAGGGTATGTGCCCATGATGCAGATTTGAAGCAGAAATTTCCTGAGCGTTTTTGTCTCTCCTTGCCAGAATAAACGCATGCTTTTTTTTTAAGCGTTTTTGAGCATCAATGAATGATTTTTGGAGCTAAATAAAGTTGTTTGGACATTGCTTAAGCCCTTGGATTACCATAAGAACTGGGGTGAGTATATTGGTTCATTTAAATTATTAAATAATGAGTCTGTTGTATTTCAAATAAAGTGTTTACACGGTGTGTGTTTCTTTACTTTGTTTGGTCATGAAAAGGTCTGATTGACACCTTAACATCTCCAAACAAAAGAGCTGGGTGTCAGCTAGTACAATTCACCCAATCTCCATTAGCATTTCTATTCACATAATTTATGCGACTGCAGTGAGCTGTTATTTTTTAGCCTAGGAATGTGCCACTAGGCAAACATTTTCCCTGGCCATAATTAACATCTCACAGCTGGTTCGTTAGCCCCTACGTCCCCCCTCCCTGATAAGCACTCAGCAGCGCTTTGGACATAACATATTTATGTTGCTTCCAAAACGCAGAGTTATAATACCGCACTTTTGTTGTTGGTAAATGTTAATCCACCACATATAATAACATTTCAATCGGTCAAAATCAGCTGCGGAGACTAGCGTGTCCGCTACAGAAGTTGACATGCTGCGGGTGAGTTTGGGTACATGGCCACTGTCAGGAGCCGCTGCAGGTTTGCTGCTGCGTGTTTATACAGCGTCAAACCCGCAGTGTCCAGATGTTACAGCATAGTGTATGGGATCTCTAGATATCCCATGTCCACTATGCGTGCATCTGAGGCAGCGAATCACCCGTGGACACTGACATGCGGTGTGTCTTTCAGGATCGCAGCATGTCAAATTCTCTTGTGGAGTCGCTAGTGTCCGCTACAGAAATTTGACCACTAGAAAGTATAGAATGCGGTAAATCCGCATGGTTCAGTGAACACGTGGATTTACCTGCATTCAATAGAATGCAACGTTTTGGACGCAGAAAAAATTTGCGTTCAAATCGATGCTACGTCTGAATTATTGGCACAAAGCCTAAAAAAAAAAATGGCATGGGCTCCCACGTCATTTTTATAACCAGCAGAGGGAAAGCCGACCGCTGGGGGCTGATATTAGTAGCTGTGGAACGGGCCATTAGCCAACAATGTTCCCTGGCTATTAATATCAGCCCACAGCTGTTTGTTTAGCATTTACTGGCTAGATTACAGGTGGACCCCGGAAAAAAATTGACGTGGGGTCCCCCTACAAAATCTAGCCAGAAAAGGCTAAACTAGACAGCTGCGGGCTATTAAAAGCCATGGAAGGGGCCATGAATACTAGCCCACTTTGCGACTATTCATATCAACCCTCAGCAGTCCCAGAAATGGCGCATCCATAAGATGCGCTAAATCTGGCACTTAGCCTCGCTCTTCCATGCTGCCCTGTAGCAGTGGCAGGGGGTAATAGGGTTGGGGTTCACGTCAGCCTTGTATTAGCGGCTGACGTGAAGCCCAAGTTAGTAATGGAAAGAGTCTATAAGACTAACCACATAGAAAAATGGTCGGCGCATTTTCAATAAAAGACACGGCCAGAATAAAGAATTTTAATGAAATAAAATAGACATGGTTCTACAATTTTTTTTATTACCCGCCTCCGCAAAGCCCTCGATCTCCTGAAAAAAATGTAAAAACAAAAAACCATATCCCTCACTTGTCCGTGGTCAACGACGCAGTCCACGATCACGACTGTCCCACGACGATCCGGATCATTTCTACAGCTGTGACATCAGCAATCACTGATGTCACAGTTGTAGAATACAGCACTGTATACTGACCTGGTGTAAAATCACCCCCAGTCAGAATACAGTGCTGCAGGGGGTCACTGCAGTTCATCAGCTGAAGATAAGCTGATGAGCTCCGGTGAGCTAGAGAGCGTGGTAAAATTCTTGTGAATCTTCCCACGCTCAGCATCAGCTGATCGGTCATGAGACCGATCAGTTGATTACCAGCTTCAACAATCAGCTGATGGTCACGTGACCATCAACTGAATGTTGCGGCAATAATCACCTGATCGGTGATGTCACTGATCACCGGATGGTCACGTGACCATCAGGTGATCAATGACGTCACCGCAGGTCCTGGAAGCACACCCGCAGTGTGCAGCGATCCGCCGACGGAACAGCATCGCCCAGGAGGACATCGGGGGCCACCGGCGAGGTGAGTATGAAGGTTTATTCTTTTAATTTTACTTTTTGATTCTTTTTTTACACTGCCGCTGGCACACGAGCTGGGAGAAGCAGGCGGCTGCACCTTCCATGCACGCTGCTCCCGCTGTTGTTATCAGCCAGAGCAGCGGTCGAATGAGAGGAGTAGCAGCCTCCTCTCCCGACCCCGGTACTAGCCGCAGTGCGATTCCGGCAGGATTTTGCGCCTATTGTTTTACATTCAAATGCAGCAAATCTGCATTTATAGATATTATTAGTGTTGAGTGAGCACTAAAATGTTCGGGTGCTGGAAGCTCTGGCCGAGCTCGCCGTGATACTCAGGTGCTCGACCCGAGCAACGAGCCCAATGTTAGTCTATGGGAGATCCGAGCATTTTTGCGGCGGCACCCCCGCAGTCTTTTAAAAGCCTAACAAGTGCCCAAAACGATAGTGATAGTGCTCAAATGACATGGGGACAGCATGGGGATCGCCCCAGGAAGCATTTCTGACCCCCAGGTCACTGCTGTCAACAACGTGGTCAGAGATATTAAGCCACTTTTACGGGCTCACAATAAAACGTTCAAAAACGAAAGTGAAACTGCTTTCCTATGAAATATGTTAAGGAACATCCTTTCCAGGGAAAAGACTTGTGTATAAGGTAAAATAAATAACCAAAAACAAAAATACTCCTCCACACCTTCGGCTATGTTCACAAGTAGCATTTTTTTATGCGTTTTTGCACTTTTGTATTGCTTTCAATCGTGACAAATGCATTCACTGGGAAATGTCATTTTAACATTTTACAACCTTATCTGGGCATGTGCTGTGTGACACATGCATACAGTGCTGAAAAGACATGGGAACAGCATGGGGAAGACCCCTGGAAGCATCTCTGACACCCAGGTCACTGCCTAAAAGTGTGTCCATCAGAAGTCATCCTTGCCGCATCAGAAGATGCAGACTTGCAACTATCCCCTTGCAAGTCCTCGTCCCAGGGAAGTGTTCAATTGTACCTCCCCCATTCCTTGCAATGCAAGCGCAAATATGCAGCCAACCACCCACCCACCCGCAGGCTGCAATACTATACTGATAGCTTGCACTTGAAATGGGGCCTTTTATTTTGGATGAGGCCAAAGCTGGCCACTACCTCATGGCTGCGTCGGCGGCGAGGTCTCGATTCTCAGTTCCCAGCCGCCACTATTTGTCCCGGGAACCTTCCCCACACTTTTCTTAGCCTGGCCTGCTTTAGGGCAGCATTGGACGAGCCCACCAGACACTCCTCCGGTGGGCCCTGGCTTCTCCATCAGAGGAGTGGAGTGTGCCAAGGTGCGGAGCATGATGATGATGATAGAAGTTAGCATCTGCTTTGCTTTCTTGGAATGCAAGCGTAAGTGTGCAGCCTGCCACCCACCCACCCCCAGGCTGCAATGCCATACTGCTAGCTTGCACTTGAAATGGGGCCTTTTAGTTTGGAGGAGGTCAAAGCTGGCCACTACCTCATGGCTGCTTCGGCAGAGAGGTATCCATACTCAGTCCCCAGCCGCACGGAGGCCGGGTGTCCATGCTCGGTCCCCAGCCGCCAGGGGGCAGCTGGGTGTCCATACTCGGTCCCCAGCCACCCCGCGGCCGGGTGTCCACACACGGTCCCCAGCCACCTGGGGGCGGCCGGGTGTCCATAAACGGTCCCCAGCCGCCCCTATTTCTCCTGTCACCTTCCCACACACTTTTCTTAGCCTGCCTGCTTTAGGGCAGCATTGGAGGAGCCCACCAGACAAGCAGACTCCTCCGGTGGGCCCTGGCTTCTCCATCAGGGGAGTTGAGAGTGCCAAGGTGAGGAGCATGATGATGATGATGATAGAAGTTAGCATCTGCTTTGTTTTCTTTTAATGCAAGCGTAAGTGTGCAGCCTGCCACCCACCCACCCCCAGGCTGCAATGCCATACTGCTAGCTTGCACTTGAAATGGAGCCTTTTAGTTTGGAGGAGGTCGAAGCTGGCCACTACCTCATGGCTGCTTCGGCAGCGAGGTATCCATACTCAGTCCCCAGCCGCCCGGCGGCCCGATGTCCATGCTCGGTCCCCAGCCGTCAGGGGGCGGCCGGGTGTCCATACTCGGTCCCCAGCCGCCCCACGGCCGGGTGTCCACACACGGTCCCCAGCCGCCTGTGGGCGGCCGGGTGTCCATAAACTATCCCCAGCCGCCCCTATTTCTACTGTCACCTTCCCACACACTTTTCTTAGCCTGGCCTGCTTTAGGGCAGCATTGGAGGAGCCCACCAGAGAACCAGACTCCTCCGGTGGGCCCTGGCTTCTCCATCAGGGGAGTTGAGAGTGCCAAGGTGAGGAGCATGATGAGGATGATAGAAGTTAGCATCTGCTTTATTTTCTTGGAATGCAAGCGCATGTATGTAGTAGCGGCTAGGCCTGAGGTGGTCAGCGTTTTGGCGCATATCCTACCTCCTCCGAGGATTGCTGGATGTTTTCCTGCTACTATCCCAGTTCTATGACTCCCGTTAAAACAAAGCTTCAGATGATAAATGATGGATGAGGTGGAGGCAAAGGAGAAAGAGCAGGAGGAACAGGGACCATTCACATCAATATCAGGCCAGTCAACCACATATGTCTTGTAGGATATGTTTCTGTAACAAAAGGAGCGGTTCGGCTACACAGTTATAGGGCATACAGTGAGTGCAATGCCTACCAAAAATTTCAAGGCACTCCAATGCCCCTTGGAAGTGACATGGAGTTCAGAGGGCCTTAACTAAACTGTTCTTTTTCTATTTATAGCAACTGGGTCTCCTGTACACTGTTGGCCTAAGCAGTGAATGGAAGGCTTTCCAAAAATTATGAGGAACTGCAATGCCCCTTGAAACAGACGTGGATTACAGCGTACTAAAAACCTTCTACCCATTATTGGGGAGTGTGTCTCCCTTAGTTTTCGCCTTTGCATTGAAAAGCAAAAGCTGACTAAAATTAGGAGGAAATGCAATGCCCGTTGGAAGAGTCGTGGAGATTAGAGGTAATTAAAAACAACACTTCAATGCCCCTTGGAAGAGCTGTGGAGTTCAGAGTGGTTTAAGAAGATGGTTTTAATGCCCCTTGGAAAAGTGGTGGAGGTGACAGTAACTTAACAAGACGGTTTTAATGCCCCTCGAAAGAGACGTGGAGGTCCCAGTAGCTTAACAAGACGGTTTTAATGCCCCTTGGAAAAGTGGTGGAGGTCACAGTAGCTTAACAAGACGCTTTTAATGCCCCTTGGAAAAGTAGTGGAGGTCGCAGTAGCTTAACAAGACGGTTTTAATGCCCCTTGGAAAAGTGGTGGAGGTCACAGTAGCTTAACAAGACGGTTTTAATGCCCCTCGAAAGAGACATGGAGGTCACAGTAGCTTAACAAGACGGTTTTAATGCCCCTCGGAAGAGACGTGGAGGTCACAGTAGCTTAACAAGACTGTTTTAATGCCCCTCGGAAGAGACGTGGAGGTCCCAGTAGCTTAACAAAACGCTTTTAATGCCCCTTGCAAAAGTGGTGGAGGTCGCAGTAGCTTAAACAAGACGGTTTTAATGCCCCTTGGAAAAGTGGTGGAGGTCACATAGTTACATAGTTTATAAGGCCGAAAAAAGACAAGCGTCCATCCAGTTCAGCCTATTTCTTGTGCACTGCAGCTATTCCGCAGCGTTGATTCAGGGGAAGGCAAAAAAAACCCATGCGGTATAGGCCAATTTACATCATTGAGGAAAAATTAACTTCCCGACTCCAATCTGGCAGTCAGATTAAATCCCTGGATTAATTAACTATCACTAAGCATAAGATGTAATTTTATTGTTCTCCAGAAAGGCGTCCAGGCCTCTCTTGAACTCATTAAGTGAGTTGGACATCACCACTTCCTCTCCCAGAGAGTTCCAGAGTCTCACGGCTCTGACCGTAAAGAATCCCCTTCTATGCTGGTGCAGGAACCTCCTTTCCTCCAGACGCATAGTGTGCCCCCTCGTCTTTGTCACCATCCTTGGTATAAACAGGTCATGGGAGAGATCTCTGTACTGCCCCCTGATGTATTTATACATGTTTATGAGGTCTCCCCTAAGCCTTCTCTTTTCCAACGTAAATAGGCCTAATTTTGACAACCTCTCTGGGTATTCTAGTCCCTCCATTCCCTTTATTACCTTAGTCGCCCTCCTTTGTACCCTCTCTAGCTCCAATGTCTTTCCTGAGCACCGGAGCACAGAACTGTGCACAATATTCTAAGTGCGGCCTTACCAGCGCTTTATACAGAGGAAGAACAATGTTCTCATCATATGCCCCTATTCCTCTTCTGATGCATGCCATGACTCTATTTGCCTTCGCAGCTGCTGCCTGACACTGGGCACTCCAATTTAATTTGCTGTTAACCAAGACGCCCAGGTCCTTCTCCATGTCAGATTTCCCCAACGGTTTCCCATTTAATATGTATGGGTGACTGCTGTTTTTCTTTCCCATGTGCATGACCTTACATTTATCGGCATTGAACCCCATTTGCCATTTTTTGGCCCAACTCCCCAATTTATCTAAATCCTCCTGTAGCTGTGCCCTGTCCTCATCTGTATTAACTACTTTACAAAGTTTAGTATCATCTGCAAATATTGCTATTTTACTATGCAACCCTTCCACTAGATCATTAATAAATATATTAAATAATATAGGGCCCAAGACAGACCCTTGAGGCACCCCGCTAGTAACCCTGACACCCCCTGAGCTTACTCCATTGATAACCACCCTCTGCTTTCTATCACTCAGCCAGCTATTTACCCACTTGCACACATTATCCCCCAGACCAAGCATTCTCATTTTATATACCAACCTTTTGTGTGGCACGGTATCAAACGCTTTGGAGAAGTCAAGGTCTACAACATCCACTGACTCTCCCCGGTCCAGCTGTGAGCTCACCTCCTCGTAGAAGGCCATCAGGAGCGATCCCTCATGAATCCATGCTGATATGGAGCTAGACAGTTATTATCATTAAGATATTCTACAATAGCATCTCTAAGAAATCCTTCAAACAATTTACCCACAACAGACGTTAAGCTGACTGCTCTATAGTTCCCAGGGTCACTTTTAGACCCCTTTTTGAATATTGGTACCACATTTGCTTGGCGCCAGTCTAGTGGGACAGTCCCTGTCCATAAAGAGTGCTTGAATATAAGATACAGCGGCCTGTCTATCACATTACTTAATTCTTTTAGTACCCGGGGGTGTATGCCATCTGGGCCTGGTGACTTGTCTATTTTGATACTATTTAGGCGTTTCTGAACTTCCTCCTGGGTTAGGTGGGTGATATTTAGCGGAGGGTTTACTTTATCACTCTGCATTTCCTCCGATAAATTGTTTTCTTTTGTGAAAACAGTGGAGAAGAAGCTATTGAGTAGGTTCGCTTTACCCTGATCGCCCTCTAGGATTTTACCCAGGTTATTTTTCAATGGGCCAACTCCATCAGTTTTAATCCTTTTACTGTTTATATAGTTAAAGAACAGTTTGGGATTCGTTTTACTTTCCTTGGCAATTAGTCTCTCTGTCTCCTCTTTTGCTATTCTTATTTGTTTCTTACAGATTTTGTTTTTTTCCCTATAAGATATTAGCGCTTCCTTGCTGCCTTCTTGTTTAAGTTTAGCGAAAGCCCTTTTTTTGTTTTTCATTGCCCTCTTGACTTCCTTATTTAGCCACATTGGCTTCCTCCTATTCCTAGCCCTTTTATTCCCATAAGGTATGTACCTTCTACAGTGACTATGTAGGACTGTTTTGAAAATTTCCCATTTTCTATCCGTGCTCCTATTACTGAAGATACTATCCCAGTCTATAAGGTGAAGGGCATCTCTTAGCTGAAGTTCAGTGTTTTTGTGACTCCCTGGGCATCCTACTGAAGCACATGTGGAATTGTATCATGTTGTGGTCACTATTTCCCAGGTGCCCCCCGACCTGCACCTCAGTTATTCTGTCTGGCCTGTTAGTTAATATTAAGTCTAAAAGGGCCGTCCCTCACAGAAGCTTAACAAGACGTTTTTAATGTCCCTCGAAAGAGACATGGAGGTCACAGTAGCTTAACAAGACAGTTTTAATGCCCCTCGGAAGAGACGTGGAGGTCACAGTAGCTTAACAAGATGGTTTTAATGCCCCTCGGAAGAGACGTGGAGGTCACAGTAGCTTAACAAGACTGTTTTAATGCCCCTCGGAAGAGACGTGGAGGTCCCAGTAGCTTAACAAGATGGTTTTAATGCCCCTTGGAAAAGTGGTAGGGGTCGCAGTAGCTTAACAAGACGGTTTTAATGCCCCTTACAAGAGCCATACAGTACAGCATCTTAAAAATATTATTCCCATTATTGGGGAGTGGGTCTTCCACAGTCTTTGCCTATGCCTTCCAAGCAAAAGCTGACAAAAATAAGGACGGAGGAACTTTCAATAATGGCAACACGGACCACGGTCACCCTGGTGGTATAGTGGTGGTGGAGGCTGAGGATAAGAACATAAAATAGCTGAAATGAGAAAGCGTATACCCATGTGTGGGTGTGAAGCGGTGCATGTGAATACACCTCCCGAAATAACACAGTGGATTTGACTTTGTTACTCTGCTGTCATTTGGTGGTGATGAGAAGTCTGGCCCAATCCAGCCCTTGTTCATTTTGATAAAGGTCAGCTTGTCAGCATTGTCAGTTGACAGGCGAGTGCGCTTATCAGTTATAATTCCCCCAGCGGCACTAAAAACACGCTCCGATAACACGCTAGCGGCAGGGCAGGCCAGGGCCTCCAAGGCGTACAGAGCGAGTTCATTCCAAGTGTCCAGCTTGGATATCCAATAATTAAAAGGCACAGAGGAATCACGGAGGACACTGGTACGGTCGGCAAGGTACTCCCTCACCATCTTTTGAAACGTTCCACTCCTTGTGAGAGTACCCCGCGCCTCAGGGCCTGTAAGCTGGGCGGGTGTCAGAAAACTGTCCCAGAACGTTGACAGTGTTCCCCTGCCTCTGCTGGATTGGAGTTGCGTCTCTCTCGCATGTATGCCTTGGTTGGGCAACGAACTGTGACCTCTGCCGCTAGCGTGTTCAGATGGGAATTTTTTTAACAGTTCTGCAGCAAGGGCCTTTTGGTACTGCCTCATTTTTGTAGACCCCTCCACCTCAGGAATAAGAGAGTGAAAGTTCTCCTTGTAGCGGGGGTCTAAATGTGTCACCAACCAGTAATGACTGTCACCCA
This sequence comes from Phyllobates terribilis, assembly GCF_046119375.1. Taxonomy (NCBI): domain Eukaryota; kingdom Metazoa; phylum Chordata; class Amphibia; order Anura; family Dendrobatidae; genus Phyllobates; species Phyllobates terribilis. The sequence goes on along the minus strand of NW_027362764.1, from coordinate 810,155,274 downwards.
ACATTTTGACAACGCGAGGGTCACGGTTAAGGCAGCGTAACATAAAGTCAGCCATGCGTGCCAGACTGGTAACGGGCAAGACTTTCGTGTCCTCACCCAGATGACGACTGACCATGCTCTCCTCCTCCTCCCCCCTGTCCTCAGGCCACCCACGCTGAACCGACGGTATGACAGTTGTACAGGTACTACCGTCTACAGCGCATGATACAAGCTCCTGTTCTTCCTCCTCCTCCTCTCCCTCATTGTCCCCCAATGCACGTTGGGATGAGATGAGGCTGGGCTGTGTGTAATCGAGCGCTACGGCTTCTTGATCCATCTCATCATACTCTGGCTGCAATGCCTCCTCTTTAATTCTCTGCAGAGTGTGCTGCAAAAGACAGACGAGTGGAATGCTGATGCTAATGATGGCGTCATCGCCACTCACCATCTTGGTGGACTCCTCAAAGTTTGTCAAGATGGTACATATGTCAGACATCCAGGTCCACTCCTGAGGTCTTATGTGTGGAGTCTGACCTGAATATCGACGGCCTTGTTGCAGCTGGTACTCCACAAATGCTCTCTTCTGCTCACAAATCCTTTGCAACATGTGGAGGGTAGAGTTCCAAAGTGTGGGGACATCACACACCAGTCGGTGTGACGGAAGCTGCAAACGCTGCTGCAACACAGCAAGGGCGGCGGAAGCTGTAGCCGACTTGTGAAAATGAGCTGACAGGCAGCGTACTTTGACGAGCAGATCTGGCAACTCGGGGTACGATTTAAGAAACCGCTGAACCACGAGGTTAAGCACATGAGTCAGGCATGGTACGTGTGTGATCTCGCCTCGCCTCAGAGCCGCCACCAGGTTACGGCCATTGTCACACACGACCATGCCTGGATGTAGGTTCAGCGGTCTCAGCCACAGATCTGCCTGCTCTTTCACAGCTGTCCACAACTCACAAGCAGTGTGAGGTTTATCACCTAAGCTTATGAGTTTCAGCACAGCCTGTTGCCGCTTGGCCAAGGCAGTCTGCAATGCTTCCAGCTTGTAACTGATGTGTGATATCTGAGATGGAGGCTGAACATGAGGAGGAGGATGATGCGCAGGAGCTGTACACTGTGGGGGCAACTCTGACTGACATAGGGCCCACAATCCTCGGTGTGGGGAGGATGTGTTCCGTCCAAAGGTCCGACTGGGTCCCGGCTTCCACTATGTTTACCCAGTGTGCCGTCAGGGAGATGTACCATCCCTGGCCACAAGCACTTGTCCACGTGTCCGTTGTCAGGTGGACTCTCCCAGTAACTGCGTTGTTGAGGGAACGGCAGATGTTTTGGGACACGTGATTGTGTAGTGCAGGGATGGCACATCGGGCAAAATAGTGTCGGCTGGGGACCGAGGGATGGCCACCGCCATAAGGTTGCAGAAGGATTCCGTCTCCACCAGCCTAAAAGGCAGCATTTCCAACGCAAGCAGTCGTGAAATGTGCGAATTTAGGACTGTGGCCTGTGGGGCGTTAGCTGCGAATTTCCGATTTCGTTCAAAGGTCTGGGATATGGACAATTGAACTCTGCGGTGGGACGTGGTTTCTTGAGAAACTGCCATAACAAGTGAAGACTGAGAGGAGGGGGCATCTTTACATGCAGTATGGACAGGGGATTGCCTTGCACACACAACAGGGGGTTCTATTGCACGCACAACAGCGGAAGAAGCAGTGGTGACACCCGCTGACACTGGTCGTGGACCCTGGGGTTCGCCCCACAAAGTCTGGTGCTTTGCTGCCATGTGTCTGATCATGCTGGTGGTGGTCAGGCTGGTAGTTTTGTCACCCCTGCTGATGCTGGCATGGCAGGTGGTACAAATGGCCTTTTTGGGGTTATCAGCAGAGTCTTTAAAAAAATTCCAGACTCTGGAAGATCTACAGGTTGTACTGGCAATGTCCCTCATGTTGGTGTTACGAGACTCACGGCTACTAAGACTTGACCGTGTGGAAGACAGACCGGAGGTGGTGGTGCCCAGGTAACTGGAAGTATTATCTGCTATCCAATTAATAACCTGTTCACACTGATCAGTTCTCAATACTGGTGTTGTTCTGTGCTTCCCTAGTAATTCGGTCAAGAAGTGGGAGCGAGAAGATGTGGCTGTTGGTTGTGGCACATTTTCACCTTGGCCACGGCCCCGTCCTCTGCACGAACCATCACCAGAACGTCCACTTCCACGTCCCTTGCCACGCGCCTTGCCCATTGTAAATGAAGTAAAATAGCTTACACTCGCACTATCAATGGAAAAAGGGTAATAAAGAGTAGATTAGAACCGTGGAAGAGGAAAACCACAGTTCTATTTCTCTGGCCTACACCCGACGCTTTTAAACAATCTGAACAATCAGGAGACACTATTTCTGTTTTTCTTTACGGAAAAAATAATAAAAGCAGGATAATAGAGATTTTTTACAGTGGAACAGCAAAACCACAGTTATAATTTACTGGGGTATACCAGACTTTTTTAAATAGATATATTTGCGGCTGAACAGTGAGCGACACACTCAAACTGCTTTTTTTTTAGATACAAATGGCCCAAAATGGATAATACAGAGATTTGACCCGTGGAACTGCAAAACCACACTGGGATCTCGGGCCTACACAAGACTATTTTCAACAGATATATTTGTGTCTGAACTGTCACAGACACACTTTTTTTTTTTTCGGGGGGGGGGACGGGACGGGACACACCAAAAGGTTAATAAGACGGGTATTTGTACAGTGTGAAGGAGGAAAAAAAAAAGAGGATTTACATGAAAAAAAAAGGATTTTTCCTGGCCCCGGAGACCTGGGGATAAGTCTAGCAATTTGAGCAGCGGTAGCACACAGGACTGTAATGCAGCGTTTGCTGGTATAACCACTGTGTCTCCTATACAGCCTGCCTGCCTGCCTGCCTGGTATCTGGGATGGATATTAGTCCTGAGAAGGACTGTTTGTTTGATCTGGCAGCCTTTACAGACCCTACACTAACTATTTTGCAGTTTATATCTCTCCCTAAATCAGCAGCGCTGTCCCTACACTGTCTAATCCGGAGCGACTGTGTCCAAGATGGCGGCGCCCGGTTTTAAATACTCGAGGTGACGCTGTGCGGCCAGCCAATCACTGTAATGCCCACAACCAACATGGCTGCAGCATTACAGTGACTGGCTGGCAATCCCTGCATGTTCATTGGCTCTGTAAAGAGCGCCAAACATGCAGGGCGGAGACCCGAGCTTCCGCCCGAGTAACCCGGAAATGCTCGGTGCTCGCCGAACATCCCGAGTACCGAGCAGTGTCGAGCATGTTCGCTCAACACTAGATATTATACATGCGGGTTTGCTGCGATTCAATGCAAATCAATAGGCGCGATTTTGTAGTGAAATCGCACCTAAATTGGTTGTGCTGCAGTTTGTGCCGCAATGATAATCCGCAGCGGAAATTTCTGCGTCATGTGCACAGCACACGCGGATTATCATTGGGGGACATGGCAGGCCTCTTACCAAGCGGTTTTAATGCATTTCTGTGGCGATTTAAACGCTGCGTAAACGCATTGAAACCGCATCGTGTGCACTCAGCCTTAACGGTGAGCAACCTGATAAACTTGTTCACATCCCTCAAAGTTTGAAAAAGATCCAAGTGAGGACCTGGAGCAAAATGTAAGACTTTAATTTGCATAGGAGATAAGATTGTTGGAGCGAGGACTAGGACACTTGATTGTTTAATGAAAACGTCTCCTCCTCCTGGCTCGCATCCGGGGAGCGTCTCCAAGATTATTCTTCTGCCTCTCCTCGTTCTGCGTCTTTTGAACCATGTAAAAAATGTCCATGCCGGATGTCCGAACCAGAAAAAGATGTGTCTGTATCATGGTCGGAGGAAGAAAAAGACAGATTTATGTTGTTTAGGCTCAGTGCGTTTTTTTGATTAAATCCCGTTTAAGTATGGATTCATGATAAAAGCTATTTGGATTTTTTTGCAGTTTTCCAGGCATACACCTTGTCCGATTTGTAATCCATCTTGTCCCTGGTAAACTTGGATTTTTTTTGTTTTAATGATAAAATCCCCCAGGGAATTAAGGTGGTCTTGTGTTCTTTTGATGGATTTATCATAATCAGTAATATCCTTGAATTTCAGCAAGTCCGAATTTACTTTATCAATTTGTGTCTTTAAATCCTGTAACCTCGATTCCTCGTGGGAAATTATAAGCTCCATCAATTTAAAAGAGTATTGTGATGGTATACAATTCCATTTAGTGGAAAAATCCTCAGAGTAGATATAAGCAGGAATTTTCTTTAATCGGAGGCCACGGGGAATCATCTACTTTTCAAGGTACTTTTTGAGGGTGTTATGGTCCCACCTGGGTCCTGGTTGGACAATTTCTCCAGCTGTTTATTCAGGGAGTTCATGAATATCATCGGATTCATTGAACACCTTAGCAAATTTTGCATAACGGGAGTCCATAGCAACATTAATTATGAATCGTCTTGCTTGACAAAAAATGGAAAATCATTAATCACGAATATCCCCCCCCCCCCAAAAAAGAAGAACATTTTGGTTTGAAAAGACACCCCTAGCAATTCTGGAGCGCGTCACAAAGCAGTGCAGTCCATGCAACAGTGAATAACCAGACACCTCAGAAAAGAGCAAAAAAATCACATGTGAACTGCAAGTATGGATGAAGCGCCTATTCTTTACATCTCAAATGTTTTATTTTTCAAGCCTTCGATCATCTTCTTCATAACAATTTTTTTAAGTTCAATTTCCAATATTTTTTGCAGGTTGTGAAGACCTGGGGTCTTCCGTGGGCGTAATACTACTCAGAAAACACAGGCTGAGGGTAAAACAGTGCGGCAATACTTTATGGAACCACAAAGCGGACAATAAACACATAGAATAGTCCCAGCAAATACCCAAGATGGTGGAACATTACACAGTCTCACCCTTACTTCTCCGCCCGCCTGGGATAGAACAGCTGCGACTTTGGGACTGCCAGGGCCAACTACCTCAACCAGTTGCCCCCCGCTTCTGGCAGGCCCCCACAGAGAGGAGGTAGCGGCAAACTTAGGAAGCTAGCAGTTCATCGGGGTACAATGCCAGGAGACCCGAGGGTCCCACCCTGTCCTCTCCGAAAGTTTTCATGGGGCCAGACTACCGGCTGTTCCCAATCTGGCTTCTCCAAATGTCTCCATGGGTTCCAGGCGACTAGAGGGTCCCACCAGGCAACCCCAAACAACATATCCATGGGGCCAGGTGACTTCATCATCCCTCGTCTCCAAAAATGTATCCATGGGCTCTCTGATGGTCAATGGAGCAGATCCGTATCTTTCCAGTCAGGGCCATATACCCTTAGGCTGGAATCATGTAGAATCCAAATCTGTGTCTCTTTGGTTAAAGCAATGCTTCCAAGCTGATGGTCTCAGAGTCTATCTGATCTTTTGCTTCTCCTTGCAAAGTCTCATTCAATTATCTTTGCAGCAGAAAAGAAAAACCCTTTTTATATTTACATATGTGGCTAAGGTCATCAGTCACAGGTTGGGGGGAAAGGGCAGCACGCAGGTCTCATTGTTTGAGCATTTAATGAATTAGCGTAGTTTGTCCTCCTGTCTTGTGAGTCAACAAGCCACAGGGTCCACACAAAGGTTAATCAACATATTTAGCAAACATTCATTGTTTACAGAACCAATGGGAGACAACAATCAGGGTTAGGATTCATGCCATACCGAGTTTAACATTGCTAGACATACATGTTCCTCACAAAAGCCTTGATGAATGAGAGTGCAGTTATAAGTAACAGGTTGATCACTCGAGGCTACAATATTTCTAGTGTTAAATCTGCCTTGAATAAAATTTCAAGAAAACACCAATACCATCTATTGTACAATAATAATAATATCACTCCCACTGCTAGTGACCAATTTCCTATTACTTTTTCCACAGCGTCCAGCCCTCAATTCAATGATAATAAAAGAATAATTTTAAAATATCTGCCTGTTACCAAGAGTAACTCCTAAAGCTGTACAGAAGCTTTTCCAAAATATTGATGTAAATTGAACACCTCGATCAGAAATGACATTGTCACGAATTCCATGCCGGCTGAATATCTCTCTGACCATTAGTTCTGCGGTTTGTTCAGTGGTAGGAATCCCTTTAGTTGGAATAAAATGGGCCATCTCTGTGAGCCGATCCACCACAACAAGGATAAGTTATTTATTTAGATGGAGGTAGGTCCACGATAAAATCCATTGAGATTGATCACCAAGGCCTGGATGGAACTGGAAGAGGTTGAAGGAGTCCTAAAGGAGAAGAAACATTTTTTTTTCATCCCTCCCACAATTAGGCCACCAAAACGAATGGAGCAGAAGTTCTTCAGTTTTCAAGATTCCAGGGTGTCCTACAAGTTTGGAATAACGGACAAGTTTGAGGACTTCAAAGTCGGGCAGATTCAGGCACATATACTTGATGCTTCTGTATCCAAAACCCCTCCTTAAAAGAAAGATCAACATCTTTGGAAGGATGGTTAAGAAAAAAGTCAGTATGGTATCTATCTTTAATTTTTGTAAAAAAATTCTTTAGTGTCCAGTATTCCCAAAAACATTTTTGGACGAAGAATGGTATAGTCAGTGTTAGACCTCTCCTGAGGTTCAGTAGATATTCTGGACAGAGCGTCAGCCTTGCCGTTTCTTGAACCAGGCCAATAAGAAATTACGAAATTAAACCTGGAAGAAAAATAAGGCCCAGCGTCCTTGCCTTGGTCTTGCAGACAACCTCTTAGCTGTACTTATGAATTCTACATTTTTGTGGTCAGTTCGGACAGTCACCAGATGATTGGCCCCTTCCAAAAGATGTCTCCATTCAGAGAAGGCGACTTTAATAGCTAAAAGTTCTTTACTTCCAATGTCGTAGTTCTTTTCTGCAGATGACATGGTATGAGAAAGGAATGAACATAGATGAAACTTCATGTCGTCTCCAGCACGCTGTGATAAAATGGCTTCCACCGCAGAGTCCGAGTCGTCTACTTCTACCAGAAACGGAAGTTCAGGATTTGGATGGACTAGTAATGGTGCAGAAGTGAAAAAAGTCTTTAGTTTGTCAAAGGCCTCTTGTGCCTCTGAAGACCAGAAAAATACTTTGGTTTTCTTTGTGAGTGAAGTAATGGGCAGAATGATTTTTTGATAAGTCTTTAATGAATTTTGTCATATAAATATTAAGGATCTCTCTCTCCCCCTGAAACCCCTCACCCCATCTCCTCCATACTGGTTGTCAGAGTAGCAGAGCTGACAATCTATGGAGCTGTCTGTATGCAAACTAGCACACATAGGAAAAGTGACTAAGAGGCAAATGCTAGTATAAAGAGAGGTGGCAGACCCAATTAACATGCGAGTGTATTTTCCAGTGGCACAGACCTGTGATAAATCTACATTTAGGTGAGAAGCATGTACTCATGGCTTCAAAAGATTTCTCTCTCACCCCCCGGGGCCTCCCCCTTTTGCTGATCAGCAATCTTTCATCTGGCCGGCACCAACGCAAAATATGGAATATATAAAGTTCTATACCTCTGACAATAATGGGACCCATATTTTTAGTGGCAGGGTCAGCTGAGGCACAATATGCATAATTTTCCGTAGCGGGGAGCGGTAATGCAAAAGTACAAAATAACAGACCACAGCTATGTCATGTGTTGTCTCTAAAGAAAGGCAAATTCATAATGGAAAATATGGTATCACTTTCAAGCTTCTGCGATCAACCAGCAGGAAGTTATTGCAGAAGCCAGATATTTGTAATAAAAATATGAAGGCTGGAGCCCAACCCACATTATGTCATCACAGGGGGTGTGTGGGCAGGTTCCCCCCTTCGACATAAAAGACCCAGCTGAAGGTGAATTAGTTGCTCGTTGCTGGGAGCAATAGATTCTATAAGCAAGGGGTCACGTTCGCTGAACGGGCATTGAGTGCCTCCTCTCAAGCTAAATTGAATCGTCTCTGCGATCGGTCTAGTAAGTTCTTCTTTAACCCCATTTTATCTGTGTAACTGTATACTCTGTACTGTATTGTCTCCTTTTCTAAATCTTTTATAAACTCTGCCTCCCTTTCGGATTAAATATAAAATGTAATAGTTCTGTTTCTTTTGTTCTGAAATCGTTCCCTCCCCTGAAAGCCATACGCTACCAGAGAGCAGGCATCTGATCAGGCCTGTATTGTATTTTAAAAGCTGGCCAGTGGTGACAGCGAATAATATAAATTGGGCTATCGTGAAGCTGGCAGTGACCATACGGGGGCGTATACACATATTCCATGCGTTGGAATCCGAAGGTGTGTACGCCATGCGCTCACTGATCGCTTGCCGATAGCTACTTAGTGAGTAATCGGGATCGTGCGTGTGTCGAATCCATGACAAATCCCGATAGAGTGACGGCAGCGGTGGGATATTGTGTGATCTCCCCGGTGTCGTTCCTGACAAATCTTCTATAGAAATTTGCAAATCCTATAAAGCGTTAGACATCTTTTAAATTTCTTGGGGTTAGCCAGTCAACTACTGCTCTGATTTTACTGGGATCCATGCTCAGACCTTCTGAGGAGATGATATATCCCAAAAATTGAGTCCTGGTTTGTTCAAACTCACATTTTTATAGTTTGATATAGAAATGATTCTCCAGGATTAACTGGACATGCCTGCGATGCTCCTCCATGGTATCTGAAAACATAAGAAAGTCATCGAGAAACAACAAATCGATCCAAGAAATCTCGAAAAACATCATTAATGAAGTGCTGAAAGGTGGCAGGGGCGCTGCTGAGGCCGAAAGGCATAAATAAGTATTCAAAATGTCCATATCTAGTTCTAAAAGAGGTTTTCCACCCATCTCCAGGGCGAATTCGTATGATAAGTCCATCTTAGATCGAGCTTGATAAAAATCTTGGCAAAACGTAGTCTCTCCAGTAACTCAGGAATTAAGGGGAGTGGGTAGCAATTTTTAATGGTAATATTATTTAATTCTGTGTAATCAATGCATTGTCGCCGGGTTGAGTCCTTTTTTTCTACAAAAAACATGGGTTCTCCAGCTGGCGAAGAAGAAGGTTGAATGAAGCCTTTCTCTAAGTTTTCATCTATTTACTCTTAGTTCCTTCAACTCTGGTTCAGAGAGATTGTAAACTCGCCCAAACGGAATGGCGGCCCCGGGAAGTGATTCAATGGGACAGAGGTAAGAACGGTGAGGAGGCCGCTGGTCGGCTTTCTTCTTACTGCAGACCTGACTGAGCTGCTGGTGCTGAGGAGGTCGATTATCAGAATTCTGATGACAGATTTCAGATAATTGAATTTGTTTATTGAGGCTAAATGCCCACGATGCAGAAATGCTGCGGATTTTTCCAGCTTCTCCCTGGCAGGAAAAACGCGTGCGGATTGTGCGTGCGGATTGTGCGTGCGGGTTGTGCGTGCGGTTTGTGCGTGCGGATTGTGCGTGCGGGTTGTGCGTGCGGGTTGTGCGTGCGGGTTGTGCGTGCGGGTTGTGCGTGCGGGTTGTGCGTGCGGATAGTGCGTGCGGATAGTGCGTGCGGATAGTGCGTGCGGGTTGTGCGTGCGGATAGTGCGTGCGGATAGTGCGTGCGGATAGTGCGTGCGGGTTGTGCGTGCGGATAGTGCGTGCGGATAGTGCGTGCGGATAGTGCGTGCGGATAGTGCGTGCGGATAGTGCGTGCGGATAGTGCGTGCGGATAGTGCGTGCGGGTTGTGCGTGCGGATTGTGCGTGCGGATTGTGCGTGCGGATTGTGCGTGCGGATTGTGCGTGCGGGTTGTGCGTGCGGGTTGTGCGTGCGGATAGTGCGTGCGGATAGTGCGTGCGGGTTGTGCGTGCGGATTGTGCGTGCGGATTGTGCGTGCGGATTGTGCGTGCGGATTGTGCGTGCGGATAGTGCGTGCGGATAGTGCGTGCGGATAGTGCGTGCGGATAGTGCGTGCGGGTTGTGCGTGCGGGTTGTGCGTGCGGATTGTGCGTGCGGATAGTGCGTGCGGGTTGTGCGTGCGGATAGTGCGTGCGGGTTGTGCGTGCGGATTGTGCGTGCGGATTGTGCGTGCGGATTGTGCGTGCGGATTGTGCGTGCGGATTGTGCGTGCGGATTGCGCGTGCGGATTGCGCGTGCGGTTTGTACATGTGGATTGCGCGTGCGGATTGCGCGTGCGGGTTGCGCGTGCGGGTTGCGCGTGCGGGTTGCGCGTGCGGATTGCGCGTGCGGATTGCGCGTGCGGATTGTGCGTGCGGATTGTGCGTGCGGATTGCGCGTGCGGATTGCGCGTGCGGTTTGTACATGTGGATTGCGCGTGCGGATTGCGCGTGCGGATTGCGCGTGCGGGTTGCGCGTGCGGGTTGCGCGTGCGGATTGCGCGTGCGGATTGCGCGTGCGGGTTGCGCGTGCGGGTTGTGCGTGCGGATAGTGCGTGTGGATTGTGCGTGCGGATTGTACGTGCGGATTGTGCGTGCGGATTGTACGTGCGGATTGTGCGTGCGGATTGTGCGTGCGGATTGTGCGTGCGGATTGTGCGTGTGGATTGTGCGTGCGGGTTGTGCGTGCGGATTGTGCGTGCGGTTTGTACATGTGGATTGTGCGTGCGGATTGTGCGTGCGGATTGCGCGTGCGGTTTGTACATGTGGATTGTGCGTGCGGATTGTGTGTGCGGATTGTGCATGCGGATTATACATGTGGATTGTACATGCGTTTTTCCCGCCAGGTAGAAGCGTTTGTCAAGTGTTTTTGCAGCATTTCCGCATGCGGGTTATCAAGCGGTTTTATCATCACTTGGAAAGTGCTTGACAACTTGTTCACACTATATAAATCCATGCAGCCGGCATATATAGTGTGACCAAGTAATAGTTAAAAAAAAAAAGAAGAATAATGGTAAAAAATAAAGATTATACTCACCTTCCGATGTCCTCCCGGTGTTTTCTCCCCTCCGTCTGGTCTGCTGTATGGGTCGCAGTGTTGTGAAGGACCTGCGGTGAAATCATTGAGTCATGTGTCAGGTCACATGACTCAATGACGTCATGGCAGGTCCTTCACAACACTGCGACCCATACAGCAGACCAGACGGAGGGGAGAAAACACCGGGAGGACATCGGAAGGTGAGTATAATCTTTATTTTTTATTTTATTCTTTTTTTTTACAGTTTCTATGGTCCCGGGGTCTGGATGAGTCTCCTGTCCTCCAGATCCGGGTACCATCCGCACATTGAACCGTGTGATATCCACTTGTGCAGATGCAGTGATGCGGATATTATGCGATCCAATGCAAGTCAATGGCGGCGATTACGCTGCGTGTCCACAAAATTAATGGACATGCTGCGCATCTTTCCGCAATGATAATCTGCAGCGGAAATTTCCGCAGCATGTGCACAGCACAGCGGATTATCGTTGGGGAACATGGGGCGCGGATTACCAAGCGGTTAAGTGTTTTCACTGCGGAAATTCCGAGGCAAAAACGCTTGAAAAGCACATAGTGGGCACACAGCCTTACAGGTAAATTATCACGGCAATTGTTCTTACAGTACTCAGAAGGAAAGGTCCTCGATGCCCAGTTGCTGGAAGGGTTATGGGTTGAGAACCAGGGAATTCCTACAATAACTGAAAATTTTGGAGAGGAAATGAGATGAAAACAGACGGCTTCATGATGACTAGGCTTGATACAGATTTACAGTTCAATTGTTTCGTGAGTAACGGGTTCAGAAGATAAAGGCGATCCATCCGCAGTTTCCATATCGCTCGGCCTGGATTTAGTCCTACCTGCAATGTTATTATCAAGTGTGAATTGTAAGTCCATGAAATCCCCTCCTGCTGCGGAATCTAACATGGCAGAGAATTGCATTTTTTGGCTCCCGATTATGACCTGTAAAGGAACGACAAAGTGAGACGATGGTGATTGCTCTCTGCCTTTATCTTATATCACAGATGAGATGGTCTGCATTACAGATGAGATGGTCTGCATTACAGATGAGATGGTCTGCGTGACGGGATCTAGCTGTTCAGAAAGGTCTGAATTGTTGCAGTTTTGGCATTGGTGAAGGCTACAGTCCTTTTATTAGGACAGTTCATGGCAAAATGTCCAGAGCCCCCACAATAGAGGCATACATTTTCTGTACGTCGCCCCTCCTTCTCTACTGCAGAAAGAGGATTTCGGATGACATCAGTTTGCAGAAGTTCAGGCACACTTTCCACGTTCTGTTGTTTTTTTTTAATGCTGATTGAGTAAAGGAGTAGTTACAGTTGTTTCCAAATACTCACAGTCTTTCCTTTCTTCGTTCAGTGAGTCTCTGATCAATAGGAATGCACAACTGAATAAAGTCCTCTAAATTATCAGGGGTCTCGACCCTTGGACGTTCGTCCTCTATTAGCTCTGATAATCCTCGTTGAAATTGACTCCTCTGGGCAGCTAAACCCCATGTGGTGTCTGCCGCCCAGAGTCAGAATCCTGAGGTGTATTCAGCTCCAGAGCGCCGCCCTTGACGTAGATTATGCAACTTGATTTCAGCGGTAGCACAACGATTCGGGTCATCAAACACTCGATCCATAGATGTGATGAAGGAAACTAAGTCATTTAGGAGGCCACAATTCTTTTCCACATAAGGTGAGGCCCAGACCTTTTTCCTGTGATTGGTAAATGGAGAAGGTTGCATCTGGAAGTAGATATGACACCATGGTAATAGTGACGATCCCCGCTGAACTTTGCGGGCTGTGACATGCGTTCGCTTCATTCCAGGCCTGAGTTGCGCAAATCCAGAAGTTGCCATCTGCAGCTCAATTTATTTTTGCTGACCCAACACCCGTGTTTGTAACTTAGAAAATGTTTCTTGGTATGTAGTAGCAAAATTTTGAAGTTCAGAAATTTGTTGTCTCATGGTGGCTGCAACCGAATCCATATGGGTTGGAGTAGTGATATTGCGACCGCTAGGAGCAGCACCGGTCGGTAGCATAGTCAGGGAAGCCAGGAATCGGTACACAGGAACAGCAGTATTGTCTTTGTAGGAAACAGCAGAAGGAAGAGCTTGACTAGAGGCTGGGAGCTCAATAATCTCGCAAGGAGGAGGTGCCAGGCCAGGTTTAAATAGGGTGTGCAATCAGGAACGCACAGGATTAAGCCAATCAGAAGAAAGCTGCTCAGTAACAACATAGGTACTAGAAACTAGTTAGCCTGGAACTGTCCAGCAAGCAGAATAGCTCAGAGGGAAGAGCCCCCCGAAGAAGCGAGGGTGAAACGCGCATAGGGGCGCGGGGACTTCTACTCAGCAGTGGGCTGGAGTAAGTACATAGCCTTACTATTTATTTATTCATATGGTAATGGAGACATTGGATCCTTATTTAGGAACACTAGGACAGAGGCACTAGACACTTTATAGATAACAATGAACCATTACTATAGGCTGATACTGTATATTGTACTCTCCTAACCGTCTGAGTCGTTGTCCTCCTTGAGTAGCACCTTGTGGCTGGAACCTTTTTAAAACTATATATTTTTCTCAATAAAGATTATTATATATTTTCTCAAAACTCTGGTCATTTTGGGTTCTTTAGACCCTGGTTTGGTATAGACTAGAATCTAGTTAGCCTGGAACTGTCCAGCAAGCAGAATAGCTCAGAGGGAAGAGCTGCCGCCTGGTGTACAAGAGCTGCTGGGTTTGAGTCCTGACACAAGGATTCATATTTGGATATCTCCTGAAAAAGTCCTGACTTCTTAGTTTAGCGACAAAGCTACTCCTAAACAGAGATCATTTTTGCACCGCACCTTGTGAAGACGCCACGGCTTCTTTTGTTCACACTGCCTGTGTATAATCACCATCAAGGCATCTGCCCTCAAAAAGGGATAATTTTTGGACCATTTATACATTTTAAGTTGCCTATTAAGTCTCGATACTGCAATGTGTTGTTATACAGGCTGTAATTCATCACCAGTTGCCATGGGTTTTTCACTATCCAGATAAGTTGTGGTCATTTGTATATTAGTAAGTCTTTGCTTAAAGCTCACAAGGGGCTCAATACAGTCCTAGGAGACCCTCCAAGTGTTATGTATCTATCTTCAGGGCTACTGAAATACCTGCAAAATTTTCCAAACATAGCAATTTAAAAAAAAATGTATTCGAAGCCGGAGAGATTGAATAAGAAAAGATTCAATCATCTCTGTCGTCAAAGAATCACAGGGAAATTTAACGGGGCCGTCTAGGAATGTGTTTTCTTGTGGTGGTCCCAGGTGGGATCTTTGCCTTCTCCTATATCTCTGTAGTCTCCTTTGAGCCTCTTTGATCTCTCAGTGCTTCCAGTTACCCCAATGTGCTGCCGAAACCAGTGATTTTTAACCAAGACTAAATAGGAAATGTCACAAGGTCATAAGTGGCCAGTTTTTGTTCTTACTCCCTTCGTTCCGGGTATGCCGTTCTTGTTTTTTTTTTTTTTAAAAAAAATTCGCCATTTGGGTCCATACTCATCATTTGGTGCTAATTTTTATGGTCTTAGCCAAGGAAATAATGCACAGTAGCCTAAGGACACGCCCCCGGCAAATCCTATGAGCCACGCCCACTTGTAAAGACCTGTTACATTACTGGCGTAGTAATGCTGGAAACCAGTGGCTGAACAAGCATGCGCAGGAACAGCAAGCGGTAGTAGAATTTCTTGGAGTTTAGCAAAGAAGTTGTAGGAAACAATCCGTATATAGGCGAGAACAGTCTGGGCAGGGCCGCCATCAGGGCATTACTGCCCTTACTGCTGTATGGGGCCTAGTGAACAGCAGTAAAGAGCAGGGGCCCCCCTCTTGTTCTTCTGCTCACCGAGCCCCGGGGTATTGCGTGCTGGCATACTGCCACCACCGTATATCTCGCCGCAGTGAGCTTCTGCCTTGGAGCTCTCACGCGAGCAGCTCCAAAGCAGTCCCTCCGCCTCTGAAGCACTGGAGTTGGCACGTACGCGATGACGTCATCGCATACCCGCCGGCATCCAGCGCCGGGATGCCAGTCCGGAAGTGGAGCTGCAGGGATCCTATGAGCGGTAAGTATTAAAAACTTTTTTTTAATAGAATAATTAAATGAACTGGGACTAGGCAGAGCATATGGTGACCTGGTACTGGGGAGTGGGCAGAGTATATGGTGACCTGGGACTGGGCAGAGTATATGGTGACCTGGAACTGGGCAGACCATATGGTGACCTGGGACTGGGCAGAGTATATGGTGACCTGGGACTGGGCAAAGCATATGGTGACCTGGAACTGGGCAAAGCATATGGTGACCTGGAACTGGGCAGAGCATATGGTGACCTGGGACTGGGCAGAGCATATGGTGACCTGGGACTGGGGAGTGGACAGAGCATACGGTGACCTGGGACTGGGCAGAGCATACGGTGACCTGGGACTGGGCAGAGCATACGGTGACCTGGGACTGGGCAGAGCATACGGTGACCTGGGACTGGGCAGAGCATACGGTGACCTGGGACTGGGCAGAGCATACGGTGACCTGGGACTGAGGAGTGGGCAGAGCATAGGGTGACCTGGGACTGGAGAGAGCTTATGGTGACCTGGGACTGGGCAGAGCATATGATGAACTGGGACTGGGGAGTAGGCAGAGCATATGGTGACCTGGGACTGGGCAAAGCATATGGTGACCTGGGACTGGGCAGAGCATATGGTGACCTGGGTTGAGCATATGAGGACTGGGATTGAGGAGTCGGCAGAGCATATGGTGACCTGGGCAGAGCATATGGTGACCGGGAACTGGGCAGAGCATATGGTGACCTGGGACTGGGTAGAGCATATGGTGACCTGGGACTGAGTAGAGCATATGAAGACCTGGGTAAGGGGATTGGACAGAGCATATGGTGACCTGGGACTGGGCAGAGCATACGGTGACCTGGGACTGGGCAGAGCATACAGTGACCTGGGACTGGGGAGTGGGCAGAGCATATGAGGACTGGGACTGAGGAGTGGGCAGAGCATACGGTGACCTGGGACTGGGGAGAGCTTATGGTGACCTGGGACTGGGCAGAGCATATGATGAACTGGGACTGGGCAGAGCATATGATGAACTGGAAGTGGGGGTTGGGGAGAACAAATAATAAACGGGGTGGGAGAGCAAATGAATTGGGAGAGCAAATAATGTAATGAGGGAGGGAAGAGCAAATAATGATGAATTGGGGGTGTGGGAGAGTAAATGATGATGCAGTAGGGGTGGGAGAGAGAGAGGACATGACAAAATGAATTGGGGCGGAGGAGTGCATGAAAATATAATGAATTGGGAGAGGTGGCGTTGAGGATGATGGAGTGTGACTGGTAATGAGCTGGGAGAAAGTACAGGTGCTAATTAATGTATATATTGGGTGGGGAAGAGGCTATTTACAGTTAGTGGGGGCATAGTGGTGGATTACAATTTATATTTGGAATGTGGGTTGCATAATAGCTAATTATATATTAATGGTGGGTGCACGTCTGTATTCAGCTGTGTAGTGTAGAAGTTGGGGAATGTGCTCTATATAACTGTTATTTTATGCAGAGACGAGTCCTGGCTGGAAGAAGTGATGGCGGTCTGCGCTGGATGAAGGACTTCACCTAGAGACGTCACCGGTGAGTCAGTGTGTTATCTGTACGCTGACACTATACATTGTATACTATGCACAGAACTCCTGTGTATAATGGCACTAATGGTAATATTAGTATTGCTTTTTTTATTAATAATCAGTATTGTTTTATTCGGTCACTTTGTGGTGGTAATATGTGGTCTGGTCATGGTGTGGCGGTATTTGTTCCTTGTATGTGGTATTATTCTGTCACTATGTGATGGTAATATGTGGTCTGATCATGGTGTGGCGGTATTTGTTCCTTGTATGTGGTATTATTCGGTCACTATGTGGTGGTAATATGTGTTCTGATCATGGTGTGGCGGTATTTATCTCTTGTATGTGATATTATTGGTTATTTTAAAACATTTATGTGACTCACTCCCATGAAAAAATATATATATATATATATATATACCTAAAAAGAGTACTGGATATTTTAAGAAATGTTTATTAGGTTAGAGTAGAGTATGGCCCGGTCAGAAGAGTCTCCTTGTCGTGGTGGCGGCTTAAAAAATCTATTGGCCAAAACAAAAGCTGCAGGCTATGTATGTGATATGGTGTTTGATGGGAACTGGTAATGTGTGATTGATGAGGACGTGGTGCAGAAGTGGAGTTTTTCCAAGAGTGGGGGGTAGGACTGTGGAAGGTTTGAGGCGTGGAGGTGGAGATGGGGTGGAGGCGGAGTCTCAAGGGGGACCGAAAATTTTGCCAGTATGGGGCCCTGAAATTCTTGGTGGCAGCCCTGAGTCTGGGTAAGAATGTTCAGAACTGGAGACTGGAACAAGGCTAACAGCTAGACACAATACTCAAGCAATGAGTGAGAGATCCATGTGGCTTTAAGTAGGCCCAAACAGGAAACAAGATGGATCCCACAGGTTCAGAATCTACCATCTTAGTAAGGGACAATTGCAAAACACAACGGCAGCCTACAGTGGTAAGGAGTGGGATTGCATCACAATTATTAAGGTGAACAGTAGCAGCCACTAGTGGTCAAACTCTAAAAGGACAACAGGAATTCTGACAAGACCATAAAAAGTAGCGCTAAATAAAAAAAGCCCTTATGTCTGGAAATGGCAGCCTCCTTGCAGGAGCAGCCTCCTTGCAGCGGCAGCCTCCTTGCAGCGGCAGCCTCCTTGCAGCGGCCTATATTGGGAGACAAGCCTTCCCAGCAGATCCGGCTCCTGATGATCAGTTGTTACACGGATACAATGCGGCTGCTCCGTAGTTGGGTAATAGAGGGGAACGATTCAAGGTCACCCGTCCCGATTACTTCAGGAGAATCCGCAGTGGCATGTACAAGGGAGAAGTCGACGATTACAAATGTCATCATGGAAAGTTCTTCTGTCCTGGGACTCCCCAGCTCCTTGGGGGTCAGAGAACATAATTCTCGCTCTACTCCACCTTTCTGGGGTATGGGGCTCACGTCTACGTTTCTCAAGCACTACAGGACAGGCAGGAACAAGCGGCGCCCCCAATCCTGTTCTTCCCATACAGCAGGCAGCGTAGTTCACCCGTCAAGTGTCCGTCTTGCTGAGGCCGGGGAGGATCCTGCGCCTTCAGCTCCTTTTCAGGGTCCTCTGACATGGTACTCCTGCTGCTCTTCTGAGTATCTTGCTCAGAACTGGACCACAGACAAGCATGGGTACTCATGGGACAATGTGCACTGGGACGTACCAGGGGGACGACACACAGATCAGACATGATCCCCAATATCTGTTTATTTACAAGGAATAAATAGACCATTCTCTCTCAACTGGAGCCAACGAGTATAAAAACATCAGAAGACATGTAAAAGCGAACGCACCGAAGAGTCACACAGAGACTGGGACCCCACCGGGGCAGAGAGTTCGGTGGCCTCACAAATGCCCTGACAGGACTGGATGTCTACCCCCATGCAGCATGTGATCCCCTCAGTCCTGTCCTCTAGTCATGGACGTGACCCTCTCCTGCAGCCCTAAACCCTCACAAATAGCAGCAGAGAACGTGTTGGGGGAGTGGAGGCTCCACAGATGGGTCCTAAAGTGTCAGACATTTCTGTGTATGTCTTCCCCAACAATAAGAAACACTAGAAGATGAAAAGACCAGAGAGGACGCCCCATACACAGGAGGACGACCCGGACGGTTGAGTGTCTGGTGGAGAATGCCATGTCCTGCTCTGACCGGTGGTGGAGGGGACATCATGGAGGTGCACAGTCGTCTCCTCTGGGACCATGGAAGGGACATCATGGAGTTGCACAGTCGTCTCCTCTGGGACCATGGAGAGGACATCATGGAGGTGCACAATCTTCTCCTCTGGGACCATGGTGGGGACATCATGGAGGTGCACGGTCTTCTCCTCTGGGACCATGGTGGGGACATCATGGAGGTGCACGGTCTTCTCCTCTGGTACCATGGTGGGGACATCATGGAGGTGCACGGTCTTCTCCTCTGGTACCATGGTGGGGACATCATGGAGGTGTACGGTCTTCTCCTCTGGGACCATGGAGGGGACATCATGGAGGTGCACGGTCTTCTCCTCCGGAACCATGGGGGGGGACATCATGGAGGTGCACGGTCTTCTCCTCTGGGACCATGGTGGGGACATCATGGAGGTGCACGGTCTTCTCCTCTGGGACCATGGTGGGGACATCATGGAGGTGCACGGTCTTCTCCTCTGGTACCATGGTGGGGACATCATGGAGGTGCACGGTCTTCTCCTCTGGTACCATGGTGGGGACATCATGGAGGTGTACGGTCTTCTCCTCTGGGACCATGGAGGGGACATCATGGAGGTGCACGGTCTTCTCCTCCGGAACCATGGGGGGGACATCATGGAGGTGCAGTCGTCTCCTCTGGGACCATGGAGGGGACATCATGGAGGTGCACAGTCGTCTCCTCCAGGACCATGGGGGGGACATCATGGAGGTGCACAGTCGTCTCCTCCAGGACCATGGAGGGAACATCATGGAGGGGCACAGTCGTCTCCTCTGGGACATCATGGAGGGGACATCATGGAGGGGCACGGTCTTTCAGCCCACATTCTTCCTTGCTTGGTCCCTGGTCGTCACGTCAGTCTCTTGATGAAGAGCTTACTCTGCCGGCTGACGATCAGCGAGTCCCCACCCCAGGCCTGCAGCAATTCCGCTTTGTCGGTTTTGGAAAGGCTGTGGGAGCAGAGCTGCAGCTCCTGGAGGAGGGAGGACAGTTCGACCAGGGAGCGGACTTTAAAGGGGCCACGGATACTGCAACCTGAAAAACAGAAGCACTGGTCAGTACCCAACATTGCTCCCAGCTGCAAAAAGAGTGGGTGTCGCCCCCTACTGGTACCTGCATGAATGGTACAGCAGCCTCCAGCACCTCTCTGCTCTGACATCAGCGGTCTCCATCAGTCCCCAGACCTGAGAGCTGCACAGACAAGTGCTATGAAGGTTGTCACCAACACTTGGGGACGGAAACCTGGGAGAAGCCGGGATTCTCTACACTTCTGGGAACCAGCAGAGGTCGGAGGTCAGGACGCAATGTGCGGACCAGAAGCGAGACCTCGAGGATGACCCCAAACAAGTGATGAGGATCCTCACTGCACTGTGGTGACTGACTCCACATGATGGCGCCATCTGTGATCCAGGACAGGTCCGCAGAACAAGCTCCATTAATACAACAGAAAAGGGGGTCCTTCAAGAGCAGGGTGAGCCCAGGCGCCCCCTTAATATAAACCTCATGGTATCAGTGGTCTGCCAAATAAACACTAACCAGGTTCCCGGTATCCTCCCCAGATGAGAAGCTCACTGACAATAGTCTCCTGCGGGGGGCATATTCCCAGCCGCAGCCCCTCACTGACAGGCAGAGTATACTCCTGCGAGGGGCATATTCCCAGCCGCAGCTCCTCACTGACAGGCACAGTATTCTCCTGCGAGGGGCATATTCCCAGCCGCAGCCCCTCACTGACAGGCACAGCAGTCTCCTGCGGGGGGCATATTCCCAGCCGCAGCCCCTCACTGACAGGCACAGTAGTCTCCTGCGGGGGGCATATTCCCAGCCGCAGCCCCTCACTGACAGGCACAGCAGTCTCCTGCGGGGGGCATATTCCCAGCCGCAGCCCCTCACTAACAGGCACAGTAGTCTCCTGCGGGGGGCATATTCCCAGCCGCAGCCCCTCACTGACAGGCAGAGTATTCTCCTGCGGGGGGCATATTACCAGCCGCAGACCCTCACTGACAGGCACAGCAGTCTCCTGCGGGGGGCATATTCCCAGCCGCAGCCCCTCACTGACAGGCAGAGTAGTCTCCTGCGGGGGGCATATTCCCAGCCGCAGCCCCTCACTGACAGGCACAGTAGTCCCCTGCGGGGGGCATATTCCCAGCCGCAGCCCCTCACTGACAGGCACAGCAGTCTCCTGCGGGGGGCATATTCCCAGCCGCAGCCCCTCACTGACATGCACAGTATTCTCCTGCGGGGGGCATATTCCCAGCCGCAGCCCCTCACTGACAGGCACAGTATTCTCCTGCGGGGGACATATTCCCAGCCGCAGCCCCTCACTGACATGCACAGTATTCTCCTGCGGGGGGCATATTCCTAGCCGCAGCCCCTCACTGACAAGCACAGTAGTCTCCTGCGGGGGGCATATTCCCAGCCGCAGCCCCTCACTGACAGGCACAGTAGTCTCCTGCGGGGGGCATATTCCCAGCCGCAGCCCCTCACTGACAGGCAGAGTTGTCTCCTGCGGGGGGCATATTCCCAGCCGCAGCCCCTCACTGACAGGCACAGTAGTCTCCTGCGGGGGGCATATTCCCAGCCGCAGCCCCTCACTGACAGGCACAGTAGTCTCCTGCGGGGGGCATATTCCCAGCCGCAGCCCCTCACTGACAGGCACAGCAGTCTCCTGCGGGGGGCATATTCCCAGCCGCAGCCCCTCACTGACAGGCACAGTAGTCCCCTGCGGGGGCATATTCCCAGCCGCAGCCCCTCACTGACAGGCACAGCAGTCTCCTGCGGGGGGCATATTCCCAGCCGCAGCCCCTCACTGACAGGCACAGCAGTCTCCTGCGGGGGGCATATTCCCAGCCGCAGCCCCTCACTGACATGCACAGTATTCTCCTGCGGGGGGCATATTCCCAGCCGCAGCCCCTCACTGACAGGCACAGTATTCTCCTGCGGGGGACATATTCCCAGCCGCAGCCCCTCACTGACATGCACAGTATTCTCCTGCGGGGGGCATATTCCTAGCCGCAGCCCCTCACTGACAAGCACAGTAGTCTCCTGCGGGGGGCATATTCCCAGCCGCAGCCCCTCACTGACAGGCACAGTAGTCTCCTGCGGGGGGCATATTCCCAGCCGCAGCCCCTCACTGACAGGCAGAGTTGTCTCCTGCGGGGGGCATATTCCCAGCCGCAGCCCCTCACTGACAGGCACAGTATTCTCCTGCGGGGGGCATATTCCTAGCCGCAGCCCCTCACTGACAAGCACAGTATTCTCCTGCGGGGGGCATATTCCCAGCCGCAGCCCCTCACTGACAGGCACAGTAGTCTCCTGCGGGGGGCAAATTCCCAGCCGCAGCCCCTCACTGACAGGCAGAGTAGTCTCCTGCGGGGGGCATATTCCCAGCCGCAGCCCCTCACTGACAGGCACAGTAGTCTCCTGCGGGGGGCATATTCCCAGCCGCAGCCCCTCACTGACAGGCACAGTAGTCTCCTGCGGGGGGCATATTCCCAGCCGCAGCCCCTCACTGACAGGCAGAGTAGTCTCCTGCGGGGGGCATATTCCCAGCCGCAGCCCCTCACTGACAGGCACAGTATTCTCCTGCGGGGGGCATATTCCCAGCCGCAGCCCCTCACTGACAAGCACAGTATTCTCCTGCGAGGGGCATATTCCCAGCCGCAGCCCCTCACTGACAGGCACAGCAGTCTCCTGCGGGGGGCATATTCCCAGCCGCAGCCCCTCACTGACAGGCACAGTATTCTCCTGCGGGGGGCATATTCCTAGCCGCAGCCCCTCACTGACAAGCACAGTATTCTCCTGCGAGGGGCATATTCCCAGCCGCAGCCCCTCACTGACAAGCACAGTAGTCTCCTGCGAGGGGCATATTCCCAGCCGCAGCCCCTCACTGACAAGCACAGTAGTCTCCTGCGGGGGGCATATTCCCAGCAGCAGCCCCTCACTGACAGGCAGAGTAGTCCCCTGCGGGGGGCATATTCCCAGCCGCAGCCCCTCACTGACAGGCACAGTATTCTCCTGCGGGGGGCATATTTCCAGCAGCAGCCCCTCACTGACAGGCACAGTAGTCTCCTGCGGGGGGCATATTCCCAGCCGCAGAACCTCACTGACAGGCACAGTATTCTCCTGCGGGGGGCATATTCCCAGCCGCAGCCCCTCACTGACAGGCAGAGTAGTCTCCTGCGGGGGGCATATTCCCAGCCGCAGCCCTTCACTGACAGGCACAGTAGTCTCCTGCGGGGGGCATATTCCCAGCCGCAGCCCCTCACTGACAGGCACAGTATTCTCCTGCGGGGGACATATTCCCAGCCGCAGCCCCTCACTGACAGGCACAGTAGTCTCCTGCGGGGGGCATATTACCGGCCGCAGCCCCTCACTGACAAGCACAGTATTCTCCTGCGGGGGGCATATTCCCAGCCGCAGCCCCTCACTGACAGGCAGAGTAGTCTCCGGCGGGGGGCATATTCCCAGCCGCAGCCCCTCACTGACAAGCACAGTAGTCTCCTGCGGGGGGCATATTCCCAGCCGCAGCCCCTCACTGACAGGCACAGCAGTCTCCTGCGGGGGGCATATTACCGGCCGCAGCCCCTCACTGACAAGCACAGTAGTCTCCTGCGGGGTGCATATTCCCAGCCGCAGCCCCTCACTGACAGGCACAGCAGTCTCCTGCGGGGGGCATATTCCCAGCCGCAGCCCCTCACTGACAAGCACAGTAGTCTCCTGCGGGGTGCATATTCCCAGCCGCAGCCCCTCACTGACAAGCACAGTAGTCTCCTGCGGGGGGCATATTCCCAGCCGCAGCCCCTCACTGACAAGCACAGTAGTCTCCTGCGGGGGGCATATTCCCAGCCGCAGCCCCTCACTGACAGGCACAGTAGTCTCCTGCGGGGGGCATATTCCCAGCCGCAGCCCCTCACTGACAGGCACAGTAGTCTCCTTCGAGGGGCATATTCCCAGCCGCAGCCCCTCACTGACAGGCACAACAGTCTCCTGCGGGGGGCATATTCCCAGCAGCAGCCCCTCACTGACAGGCAGAGTAGTCTCCTGCGGGGGGCATATTCCCAGCCGCAGCCCCTCACTGACAGGCACAGTATTCTCCTGCGGGGGGCATATTCCCAGCCGCAGCCCCTCACTGACAGGCAGAGTATTCTCCTGCGAGGGGCATATTCCCAGCCGCAGCCCCTCACTGACAAGCACAGTAGTCTCCTGCGGGGGGCATATTCCCAGCCGCAGCCCCTCACTGACAGGCAGAGTAGTCTCCTGCGGGGGGCATATTCCCAGCCGCAGCCCCTCACTGACAAGCACAGTAGTCTCCTGCGGGGGGCATATTACCGGCCGCAGCCCCTCACTAACAGGCACAGTATTCTCCTGCGGGGGGCATATTCCCAGCCGCAGCCCCTCACTGACAGGCACAGTATTCTCCTGCGGGGGACATATTCCCAGCCGCAGCCCCTCACTGACAGGCAGAGTAGTCTCCTGCGGGGGGCATATTCCCAGCCGCAGCCCCTCACTGACAAGCACAGTAGTCTCCTGGGGGGGCATATTACTGGCCGCAGCCCCTCACTGACAGGCACAGTAGTCTCCTGCGGGGGGCATATTACTGGCCGCAGCCCCTCACTGACAGGCCCAGCAGTCTCCTGCGGGGGGCATATTCCCAGCCGCAGCCCCTCACTGACAGGCACAGCAGTCTCCTGCGGGGGGCATATTCCCAGCCGCAGCCCCTCACTGACAGGCACAGTATTCTCCTGCGGGGGGCATATTCCCAGCCGCAGCCCCTCACTGACAGGCAGAGTAGTCTCCTGCGGGGGGCATATTCCCAGCCGCAGCCCCTCACTAACAGGCACAGTTTTCTCCTGTGGGGGGCATATTCCCAGCCGCAGCCCCTCACTGACAGGCACAGTAGTCTCCTGCGGGGGGCATATTCCCAGCTGCAGCCCCTCACTGACAGGCACAGCAGTCTCCTGCGGGGGCATATTCCCAGCCGCAGCCCCTCACTGACAGGCAGAGTAGTCTCCTGCGGGGGGCATATTCCCAGCCGCAGCCCCTCACTGACAGGCACAGCAGTCTCCTGCGGGGGGCATATTCCCAGCCGCAGCCCCTCACTGACAGGCAGAGTAGTCTCCTGCGGGGGGCATATTCCCAGCCGCAGCCCCTCACTGACAGGCACAGTATTCTCCTGCGGGGGGCATATTCCCAGCCGCAGCCCCTCACTGACAGGCACAGTATTCTCCTGCGAGGGGCATATTCCCAGCCGCAGCCCCTCACTGACAGGCACAGTATTCTCCTGCGGGGGGCATATTCCCAGCCGCAGCCCCTCACTGACAGGCAGAGTAGTCTCCTGCGGGGGGCATATTCCCAGCCGCAGCCCCTCACTAACAGGCACAGTTTTCTCCTGTGGGGGGCATATTCCCAGCCGCAGCCCCTCACTGACAGGCACAGTAGTCTCCTGCGGGGGGCATATTTCCAGCCGCAGCCCCTCACTGACAGGCACAGTTTTCTCCCGTGGGGGGCATATTCCCAGCCGCAGCCCCTCACTGACAGGCACAGTAGTCTCCCGCGGGGGGCATATTACCGGCCGCAGCCCCTCACTGACAAGCACAGTAGTCTACAGCGGGGGGCATATTCCCAGCCGCAGCCCCTCACTGACAGGCAGAGTAGTCTCCTGCGGAGGGCATATTCCCAGCCGCAGCCCCTCACTGACAAGCACAGTAGTCTCCTGCGGGGGGCATATTACCGGCCGCAGCCCCTCACTGACAGGCACAGTATTCTCCTGCGGGGGGCATATTCCCAGCCGCAGCCCCTCACTGACAGGCACAGTAGTCTCCTGCGGGGGGCATATTCCCAGCCGCAGCCCCTCACTGACAGGCAGAGTAGTCTCCTGCGGGGGGCATATTCCCAGCCGCAGCCCCTCACTGACAGGCACAGTATTCTCCTGCGGGGGACATATTCCCAGCCGCAGCCCCTCACTGACAGGCACAATAGTCTCCTGCGGGGGGCATATTACCGGCCGCAGCCCCTCACTGACAAGCACAGTAGTCTCCTGCGGGGGGCATATTCCCAGCCGCAGCCCCTCACTGACAAGCACAGTAGTCTCCTGCGGGGTGCATATTACCGGCCGCAGCCCCTCACTGACAAGCACAGTAGTCTCCTGCGGGGGGCATATTCCCAGCCGCAGCCCCTCACTGACAGGCACAGTATTCTCCTGCGGGGGGCATATTCCCAGCCGCAGCCCCTCACTGACAGGCAGAGTAGTCTCCTGCGGGGGGCATATTCCCAGCTGCAGCCCCTCACTGACAGGCACAGCAGTCTCCTGCGGGGGCATATTCCCGGCCGTAGCCCCTCACTGACAGGCAGAGTAGTCTCCTGCGGGGGGCATATTCCCAGCCGCAGCCCCTCACTGACAGGCAGAGTAGTCTCCGGCGGGGGGCATATTCCCAGCCGCAGCCCCTCACTGACAAGCACAGTAGTCTCCTGCGGGGGGCATATTCCCAGCCGCAGCCCCTCACTGACAGGCACAGCAGTCTCCTGCGGGGGGCATATTACCGGCCGCAGCCCCTCACTGACAAGCACAGTAGTCTCCTGCGGGGTGCATATTCCCAGCCGCAGCCCCTCACTGACAGGCACAGCAGTCTCCTGCGGGGGGCATATTCCCAGCCGCAGCCCCTCACTGACAAGCACAGTAGTCTCCTGCGGGGTGCATATTCCCAGCCGCAGCCCCTCACTGACAAGCACAGTAGTCTCCTGCGGGGGGCATATTCCCAGCCGCAGCCCCTCACTGACAAGCACAGTAGTCTCCTGCGGGGGGCATATTCCCAGCCGCAGCCCCTCACTGACAGGCACAGTAGTCTCCTGCGGGGGGCATATTCCCAGCCGCAGCCCCTCACTGACAGGCACAGTAGTCTCCTTCGAGGGGCATATTCCCAGCCGCAGCCCCTCACTGACAGGCATAGTAGTCTCCTGCGGGGGGCATATTCCCAGCCGCAGCCCCTCACTGACAGGCACAGCAGTCTCCTGCGGGGGGCATATTCCCAGCAGCAGCCCCTCACTGACAGGCAGAGTAGTCTCCTGCGGGGGGCATATTCCCAGCCGCAGCCCCTCACTGACAGGCACAGTATTCTGCGGGGGGCATATTCCCAGCCGCAGCCCCTCACTGACAGGCACAGTATTCTCCTGCGGGGGGCATATTCCCAGCCGCAGCCCCTCACTGACAGGCACAGTATTCTCCTGCGGGGGGCATATTCCCAGCCGCAGCCCCTCACTGACAGGCACAGTATTCTCCTGCGGGGGACATATTCCCAGCCGCAGCCCCTCACTGACAGGCAGAGTAGTCTCCTGCGGGGGGCATATTCCCAGCCGCAGCCCCTCACTGACAAGCACAGTAGTCTCCTGGGGGGGCATATTACTGGCCGCAGCCCCTCACTGACAGGCACAGTAGTCTCCTGCGGGGGGTATATTACCGGCCGCAGCCCCTCACTGACGGGCACAGCCGTCTCCTGCGGGGGCATATTACTGGCCGCAGCCCCTCACTGACAGGCCCAGCAGTCTCCTGCGGGGGGCATATTCCCAGCCGCAGCCCCTCACTGACAGGCACAGCAGTCTCCTGCGGGGGCATATTCCCAGCCGCAGCCCCTCACTGACAGGCACAGTATTCTGCGGGGGGCATATTCCCAGCCGCAGCCCCTCACTGACAGGCAGAGTAGTCTCCTGCGGGGGGCATATTCCCAGCCGCAGCCCCTCACTAACAGGCACAGTTTTCTCCTGTGGGGGGCATATTCCCAGCCGCAGCCCCTCACTGACAGGCTCAGTAGTCTCCTGCGGGGGGCATATTCCCAGCTGCAGCCCCTCACTGACAGGCACAGCAGTCTCCTGCGGGGGCATATTCCCAGCCGCAGCCCCTCACTGACAGGCAGAGTAGTCTCCTGCGGGGGGCATATTCCCAGCCGCAGCCCCTCACTGACAGGCACAGCAGTCTCCTGCGGGGGGCATATTCCCAGCCGCAGCCCCTCACTGACAGGCAGAGTAGTCTCCTGCGGGGGGCATATTCCCAGCCGCAGCCCCTCACTGACAGGCACAGTATTCTCCTGCGGGGGGCATATTCCCAGCCGCAGCCCCTCACTGACAGGCACAGTATTCTCCTGCGAGGGGCATATTCCCAGCCGCAGCCCCTCACTGACAGGCACAGTATTCTCCTGCGGGGGGCATATTCCCAGCCGCAGCCCCTCACTGACAGGCAGAGTAGTCTCCTGCGGGGGGCATATTCCCAGCCGCAGCCCCTCACTAACAGGCACAGTTTTCTCCTGTGGGGGGCATATTCCCAGCCGCAGCCCCTCACTGACAGGCACAGTAGTCTCCTGCGGGGGGCATATTTCCAGCCGCAGCCCCTCACTGACAGGCACAGTTTTCTCCCGTGGGGGGCATATTCCCAGCCGCAGTCCCTCACTGACAGGCACAGTAGTCTCCCGCGGGGGGCATATTACCGGCCGCAGCCCCTCACTGACAAGCACAGTAGTCTACAGCGGGGGGCATATTCCCAGCCGCAGCCCCTCACTGACAGGCAGAGTAGTCTCCTGCGGAGGGCATATTCCCAGCCGCAGCCCCTCACTGACAAGCACAGTAGTCTCCTGCGGGGGGCATATTACCGGCCGCAGCCCCTCACTGACAGGCACAGTATTCTCCTGCGGGGGGCATATTCCCAGCCGCAGCCCCTCACTGACAGGCACAGTAGTCTCCTGCGGGGGGCATATTCCCAGCCGCAGCCCCTCACTGACAGGCAGAGTAGTCTCCTGCGGGGGGCATATTCCCAGCCGCAGCCCCTCACTGACAGGCACAGTATTCTCCTGCGGGGGACATATTCCCAGCCGCAGCCCCTCACTGACAGGCACAGTAGTCTCCTGCGGGGGGCATATTACCGGCCGCAGCCCCTCACTGACAAGCACAGTAGTCTCCTGCGGGGGGCATATTCCCAGCCGCAGCCCCTCACTGACAAGCACAGTAGTCTCCTGCGGGGTGCATATTACCGGCCGCAGCCCCTCACTGACAAGCACAGTAGTCTCCTGCGGGGGGCATATTCCCAGCCGCAGCCCCTCACTGACAGGCACAGTATTCTCCTGCGGGGGGCATATTCCCAGCCGCAGCCCCTCACTGACAGGCAGAGTAGTCTCCTGCGGGGGGCATATTCCCAGCTGCAGCCCCTCACTGACAGGCACAGCAGTCTCCTGCGGGGGCATATTCCCGGCCGTAGCCCCTCACTGACAGGCAGAGTAGTCTCCTGCGGGGGGCATATTCCCAGCCGCAGCCCCTCACTGACAGGCACAGCAGTCTCCTGCGGGGTGCATATTACCGGCCGCAGCCCCTCACTGACAGGCAGAGTAGTCTCCTGCGGGGGCATATTACTGGCCGCAGCCCCTCACTGACAGGCACAGCAGTCTCCTGCGGGGGCATATTACTGGCCGCAGCCCCTCACTGACAGGCACAGCAGTCTCCTGCGGGGGGGCATATTACCGGCCGCAGCCCCTCACTGACAGGCACAGCAGTCTCCTGCGGGGGCATATTCCCAGCCGCAGCTCCTCACTGACAGGCACAGCAGTCTCCTGCGGGGGGCATATTACCGGCCGCAGCCCCTCACTGACAGGCACAGTAGTCCCCTGCGGGGGGCATATTCCCAGGCGCAGCCCCTCACTGACAGGCACAGTAGTCCCCTGCGGGGGGCATATTCCCAGCCGCAGCCCCTCACTGACAGGCAGAGTAGTCTCCTGCGGGGGGCATATTCCCAGCCGCAGCCCCTCACTGACAGGCACAGTATTCTCCTGCGGGGGGCATATTCCCAGCCGCAGCCCCTCATTGACAGGCACAGTATTCTCCTGCGGGGGGCATATTCCCAGCCGCAGCCCCTCACTCACAAGCACAGTAGTCTCCTGCGGGGGGCATATTCCTAGCCGCAGCCCCTCACTGACAGGTACAGTAGTCTTCTGCGGGGGGCATATTCCCAGCCGCAGCCCCTCACTGACAGGCAGAGTAGTCTCCTGCGGGGGGCATATTCCCAGCCGCAGCCCCTCACTGACAGGCACAGCAGTCTCCTGCGGGGGCATATTCCCAGCCGCAGCCCCTCACTGACAGGCAGAGTAGTCTCCTGCGGGGGGCATATTCCCAGCCGCATCCCCTCACTGACAGGCAGAGTAGTCTCCTGCGGGGGGGCATATTCCCAGCCGCAGCCCCTCACTGACAGGCACAGCAGTCTCCTGCGGGGGGCATATTCCCAGCAGCAGCCCCTCACTGACAGGCAGAGTAGTCTCCTGCGGGGGGCATATTCCCAGCCGCAGCCCCTCACTGACAGGCACAGTATTCTCCTGCGAGGGGCATATTCCCAGCCGCAGCCCCTCACTGACAGGCACAGTATTCTCCTGCGGGGGGCATATTCCCAGCCGCAGCCCCTCACTGACAGGCAGAGTAGTCTCCTGCGGGGGGCATATTCCCAGCCGCAGCCCCTCACTGACAGGCACAGTATTCTCCTGCGGGGGGCATATTACCGGCCGCAGCCCCTCACTGACAGGCACAGTATTCTCCTGCGGGGGGCATATTCCCAGCCGCAGCCCCTCACTGACAAGGCACAGTAGTCTCCTGCGGGGGGCATATTCCCAGCCGCAGCCCCTCACTGACAGGCAGAGTAGTCTCCTGCGGGGGGCATATTACCGGCCGCAGCCCCTCACTGACAAGCACAGTAGTCTCCTGCGGGGGGCATATTCCTAGCCGCAGCCCCTCACTGACAAGCACAGTAGTCTCCTGCGGGGTGCATATTGCCGGCCGCAGCCCCTCACTGACAAGCACAGTAGTCTCCTGCGGGGGGCATATTCCCAGCCGCAGCCCCTCACTGACAGGCACAGTAGTCTCCTGCGGGGGGCATATTCCCAGCCGCAGCCCCTCACTGACAGGCACAGTAGTCTCCTGCGGGGGGCATATTCGCAGCCGCAGCCCCTCACTGACAGGCAGAGTAGTCTCCTGCGGGGGACATATTCCCGGCCGCAGCCCCTCACTGACAGGCACAGTAGTCTACTGCGGGGTGCATATTCCCAGCCGCAGCCCCTCACTGACAGGCAGAGTAGTCTCCTGCGGGGGGCATATTCCCAGCCGCAGCCCCTCACTGACAGGCACAGCAGTCTCCTGCGGGGGGCATATTCCCAGCCGCAGCCCCTCATTGACAGGCACAGTATTCTCCTGCGGGGGACATATTCCCAGCCGCAGCCCCTCACTGACAGGCACAGTAGTCTCCTGCGGGGGGCATATTACCGGCCGCAGCCCCTCACTGACAAGCACAGTAGTCTCCTGCGGGGGGCATATTCCCAGCCGCAGCCCCTCACTGACAGGCAGAGTAGTCTCCTGCGGGGGGCATATTCCCAGCCACAGCCCCTCACTGACAAGCACAGTAGTCTCCTGCGGGGGGCATATTCCCAGCCGCAGCCCCTCACTGACAAGGCACAGTAGTCTCCTGCGGGGGGCATATTCCCAGCCGCAGCCCCTCACTGACAGGCAGAGTAGTCTCCTGCGGGGGGCATATTACCGGCCGCAGCCCCTCACTGACAAGCACAGTAGTCTCCTGCGGGGGGCATATTCCCAGCCGCAGCCCCTCACTGACAAGCACAGTAGTCTCCTGCGGGGTGCATATTGCCGGCCGCAGCCCCTCACTGACAAGCACAGTAGTCTCCTGCGGGGGGCATATTCCCAGCCGCAGCCCCTCACTGACAAGCACAGTAGTCTCCTGCGGGGGGCATATTCCCAGCCGCAGCCCCTCACTGACAGGCACAGTAGTCTCCTGCGGGGGGCATATTCCCAGCCGCAGCCCCTCACTGACAGGCACAGTAGTCTCCTGCGGGGGGCATATTCGCAGCCGCAGCCCCTCACTGACAGGCAGAGTAGTCTCCTGCGGGGGACATATTCCCAGCCGCAGCCCCTCACTGACAGGCACAGTAGTCTCCTGCGGGGGGCATATTCCCAGCCGCAGCCCCTCACTGACAGGCACAGCAGTCTCCTGCGGGGGCATATTACTGGCCGCAGCCCCTCACTGACAGGCACAGTAGTCTCCTGCGGGGGGCATATTACCGGCCGCAGCCCCTCACTGACAGGCACAGCAGTCTCCTGCGGGGGCATATTACTGGCCGCAGCCCCTCACTGACAGGCACAGCAGTCTCCTGCAGGGGGCATATTCCCAGCCGCAGCCCCTCACTGACAGGCACAGCAGTCTCCTGCGGGGGCATATTCCCGGCCGTAGCCCCTCACTGACAGGCAGAGTAGTCTCCTGCGGGGGGCATATTCCCAGCCGCAGCCCCTCACTGACAGGCACAGCATTCTCCTGCGGGGGGCATATTACCGGCCGCAGCCCCTCACTGACAGGCAGAGGAGTCTCCTGCGGGGGCATATTACTGGCCGCAGCCCCTCACTGACAGGCACAGCAGTCTCCTGCGGGGGCATATTACTGGCCGCAGCCCCTCACTGACAGGCACAGCAGTCTCCTGCGGGGGAATATTACTGGCCGCAGCCCCTCACTGACAGGCACAGCAGTCTCCTGCGGGGGGCATATTACCGGCCGCAGCCCCTCACTGACAGGCACAGTAGTCCCCTGCGGGGGCATATTCCCAGCCGCAGCCCCTCACTGACAGGCACAGTATTCTCCTGCGGGGGGCATATTCCCAGCCGCAGCCCCTCACTGACAGGCAGAGTAGTCTCCTGCGGGGGGCATATTCCCAGCCACAGCCCCTCACTGACAGGCACAGTAGTCTCCTGCGGGGGGCATATTCCCAGCCGCAGCCCCTCACTGACAGTCACAGTATTCTCCTGCGGGGGGCATATTCCCAGCTGCAGCCCCTCACTGACAAGCACAGTAGTCTCCTGCGGGGGGCATATTCCTAGCCGCAGCCCCTCACTGACAGGTACAGTAGTCTCCTGCGGGGGGCATATTCCAAGCCGCAGCCCCTCACTGACAGGCACAGTATTCTCCTGCGGGGGGCATATTCCCAGCCGCAGCCCCTCACTGACAGTCACAGTAGTCTCCTGCGGGGGGCATATTCCTAGCCGCAGCCCCTCACTGACAGGTACAGTAGTCTCCTGCGGGGGGCATATTCCCAGCCGCAGCCCCTCACTGACAGGCACAGCAGTCTCCTGCGGGGGCATATTCCCAGCCGCAGTCCCTCACTGACAGGCAGAGTAGTCTCCTGCGGGGGGCATATTCCCAGCCACAGCCCCTCACTGACAAGCACAGTAGTCTCCTGCGGGGGGCATATTACCGGCCGCAGCCCCTCACTGACAGGCACAGTATTCTCCTGCGGGGGGCATATTCCCAGCCGTAGCCCCTCACTGACAAGGCACAGTAGTCTCCTGCGGGGGGCATATTCCCAGCCGCAGCCCCTCACTGACAGGTACAGTAGTCTCCTGCGGGGGGCATATTCCCAGCCGCAGCCCCTCACTGACAGGCACAGTATTCTCCTGCGGGGGGCATATTCCCAGCCGCAGCCCCTCACTGACAGTCACAGTAGTCTCCTGCGGGGGGCATATTCCTAGCCGCAGCCCCTCACTGACAGGTACAGTAGTCTCCTGCGGGGGGCATATTCCCAGCCGCAGCCCCTCACTGACAGGCACAGCAGTCTCCTGCGGGGGCATATTCCCAGCCGCAGTCCCTCACTGACAGGCACAGTAGTCTCCTGCGGGGGGCATATTACCGGCCGCAGCCCCTCACTGACAGGCACAGTAGTCTCCTGCGGGGGGCATATTCCCAGCTGCAGCCCATCACTGACAGGCACAGTAGTCCCCTGCGGGGGGCATATTCCCAGCCGCAGCCCCTCACTGACAGGCAGAGTAGTCTCCTGCGGGGGGCATATTCCCAGCCGCAGCCCCTCACTGACAGGCACAGTAGTCTCCTGCGGGGGGCATATTCCCAGCCGCAGCCCCTCACTGACAAGCACAGTAGTCTCCTGCGGGGGGCATATTCCCAGCCGCAGCCCCTCACTGACAAGCACAGCAGTCTCCTGCGGGGGGCATATTCCCGGCCGCAGCCCCTCACTGACAGGCAGAGTATTCTCCTGTGGGGGGCATATTCCCGGCCGCAGCCCCTCACTGACAGGCAGAGTAGTCTCCTGCGGGGGGCATATTCCCAGCCGCAGCCCCTCACTGACAGGCACAGTAGTGTCCTGCGGGGGGCATATTCCCAGCCGCAGCCCCTCACTGACAGGCACAGTATTCTCCTGCGGGGGGCATATTCCCAGCCGCAGCCCCTCACTGACAGGCACAGTATTCTCCTGCGGGGGGCATATTCCCGGCCGCAGCCGCTCACTGACAGGTACAGTAGTCTCCTGCGGGGGGCATATTCCCAGCCGCAGCCCCTCACTGACAAGCACAGTAGTCTCCTGCGGGGGGCATATTCCCAGCCCCAGCCACTCACTGACAGGCACAGTATTCTCCTGCGGGGGGCATATTCCCGGCCGCAGCCCTCACCTGTTAGGTTCAGTTCCTGCATCCCTCCGTTTCGCTCCCGGATCCCGTTCAGCAGACAGTGAAATCCTTGTGCTCCAATTTTCGGGTTTCCCGACAGATCGAGCGCGGTCAGAGAGGAGCAGACGGGGAGACATCTGCAGAGAGAGGGGGGGTCAGAGAGGAGCAGACAGGGAGACATCTGCAGAGAGAGGAGGTCAGAGAGGAGCAGACGGGGAGACATCTGCAGAGAGAGGGGGTCAGAGAGGAGCAGACGAGGAGACATCTGCAGAGAGAGCGCGGTCCGAGAGGAGCAGACGGGGAGACATCTGCAGAGAGAGGGGGTCAGAGAGGAGCAGACGAGGAGACATCTGCAGAGAGAGGGGGTCAGAGAGGAGCAGACAGGGAGACATCTGCAGAGAGAGGGGGTCAGAGAGGAGCAGACGGGGAGACATCTGCAGAGAGAGGGGGGTCAGAGAGGAGCAGACGGGGAGACATCTGCAGAGAGAGGGGGTCAGAGAGAAGCAGACGAGGAGACATCTGCAGAGAGAGCGCGGTCAGAGAGGAGCAGACGGGGAGACATCTGCAGAGAGAGCGCTGGTGTCACTACGTCCCACCTGACAGTCCCGGGACAGGTGACAGGAGACATCTGCAGAGAGAAGGGAGTCAGAGAGGAGCAGGCGGGGAGACATCTGCAGAGAGAGGGGGTCAGAGAGGAGCAGACGAGGAGACATCTGCAGAGAGCGCGGTCAGAGAGGAGCAGACAAGGAGACATCTGCAGAGAGCGCGGTCAGAGAGGAGCAGACGGGGAGACATCTGCAGAGAGAGGGGGTCAGAGGAGCAGACGAGGAGACATCTGCGGAGAGCGCAGTCAGAGAGGAGCAGACGGGGAGACATCTGCAGAGAGAGGGGGGTCAGAGAGGAGCAGACGGGGAGACATCTGCAGAGAGAGGGGGTCAGAGGGGAGCAGACGGGGAGACATCTGCAGAGAGAGGGGGTCAGAGGAGCAGACGGGGAGACATCTGCAGAGAGAGCGCGGTCAGAGAGGAGCAAACAGGGAGACATCTGCAGAGAAAGGGGAGTCAGAGAGGAGCAGACGGGGAGACATCTGCAGAGAGAGCGCGGTCAGAGAAGAGCAGACAAGGAGACATCTGCAGAGAAAGGGGGGTCAGAGAGGAGCAGACGGGGAGACATCAGCAGAGAGGGGGGTCAGAGAGGAGCAGACGGGGAGACATCTGCAGAGAGAGCGCGGTCAGAGAGTAGCAAACGGGGAGACATCTGCAGAGAGAAAGGGGTCAGAGAGGAGCAGACGGGGAGACATCTGCAGAGAGCGTGGTCAGAGAGGAACAAACGAGGAGACATCTGCAGAGAGAGCGCGGTCAGAGAGGAGCAGACGGGGAGACATCTGCAGAGAGAGCGCGGTCAGAGAGGAGCAGACGGGGAGACATCTGCAGAGAGAGGGGGTCAGAGAGGAGCAGACGGGGAGACATCTGCAGAGAGAGCGCGGTCAGAGAGGAGCAGACGGGGAGACATCTGCAGAGAGCGCGGTCAGAGAGGAGCAGACGGGGAGACATCTGCAGAGAGAGCGCTGGTGTCACTACGTCCCACCCGACAGTCCCAGGACAGGTGACTTACGTGGCCAGGTCTCGCACAAACTCATCATTCAGATGGTTACAAGAGAGCGTCAGGTGGGACAAGACGCAGCCATCCTGTGGGAAGAGAGCGAAGGGAGTCAGTGGAGGGCAGTGGTGGCACAGATCTCGGTGAGGGGAGCGGATCACGGCGGGGGGGGAGCAGATCACGGCTGGGGCGATAGCGGATCATTGTGGGGGGAGTGGATCACGGCGGGGGGCTCTGCTCACCTGGGAGAGGTATCTTATCAGTGGCTCCGTGATCAGAGTGTCAGCTGTGACCACCGCACTGAGCTCCAGGCGGGAGACTGTCTCATGTGGGAGGGTCTTCAGCACAAGCTCCACCCCCGTGGAATCCAGAGGATTGTGGGAAAGAGAGAGGGTCTTCAGATGTACCGCACCTGATGGACAACACAAGATGTGACAGAACAGCCGAAAGTCACCAGAGAAGGGACTGAGCAGCAGATGGAGACCCAGAGAGAGGAGGGGGATGGAGCTGCAGGACGGCTTTGTGCAGGGAGTCTCAGTGCCCACATCACACAGGTAAGAGCCTCCGACACTGCCCCGACCCAGACCCTCAAACCCACGGCGTTCATGCTGCGCCCCAATATACAACTCTGACAGGCCTGGAGTGGGGGTCCGCCGGTGTCGGAATCGAACCTCGGAAGGCGTCGGCCAGGAGGAGGCGGTACTGCTGCAGGAACTTGGCGGACAGCTGGCAGGCCTGCAGACGCAGGGAGCCGAGGACCGGGCAGTGGAGTAGCAGCGATGCCAGGGGCTGTGATAACCCATCGCCCAGCGGGTTCATGCTCAGGTCCAACTCCTCAAGGCTCTAGGAGAGCAGACAGGACATGGTTAATGAAGGGTCACCACCATCATTACCATCACCCACAATCTCACCTGCAGGGCATTGTAGTCCGGCGCGCCCGGAGTTGGCACCAGCCTCCTGATGCCCTCATGTGTCAGCCGGTTACAGGACAGGTCGAGGTGGGTGAGATGGGGCATCGTTCCCAGCATGGACAGCAGCTCCTCCACCTCAGCGTCTCCCAGGAGGTTCCCACAGAGATGCAGCTGGCGCAGAGAGCTCTGCAGCTTCAAGGCGCGGAGCAGCGGGCAGAGGTGCCGTCCTGCCAGGGACAGGTGGCAGAGAGACATGGACGATCCGGTGTCCTGCTGCTCCAGAGCCTTACGTACCAGACGATTCTCCTCTACAAGAAGAGCCGCAGATTAGAAGCTGCCGCCCCAGGCAGTGGGCATCTGCGGGGTGCAGGGTGCTGGCCTTACCTATGGCCAGGCTCTGA
Organism: Phyllobates terribilis; assembly: GCF_046119375.1. Taxonomy (NCBI): domain Eukaryota; kingdom Metazoa; phylum Chordata; class Amphibia; order Anura; family Dendrobatidae; genus Phyllobates; species Phyllobates terribilis. Next base: position 810,118,134 of record NW_027362764.1, on the reverse strand, counting down.
CAGGCCTTCTTATAGCGGTCAGTGAGAGGTGGCAGGTCCCAGGAGTGCACCTCAGCCACGACCTATGGAGACCAGGGTGAGAAGAACTGTCACCTACCAAGTCCTGGAGCCACCACTCATCTCCTCAGGACTGCTCTCCTCACCACTAGCCTCCTCATTGGCTCGCTCCCCTCCTCGTCACACTCCTCACAGCACTGCACCACTCTCCTCCTTCTCACCGCACTCCTTACCGCTCCCTTCCTCACCACACTGCTCACCGCTCCACTCCTCACTCACCTCCTCCTCACCACTCCTGTCCTCACAGCAAAGCACTCCTCACCACTCCCCTCTTCATCACGTCATACCGCATTCCTTACCGCGGTCCACCTCTTTGCACCGCACTCCTCACCACACCGCTACCCTCCTCTCCTTGTGACACTGCAGTCCTCATGGCTCACCTCTTCGTGGCACTGCACTCCTGACCGCTGCCCTCCTTGTCCCATCACACTCCTCACTGCTCCCCTCCTCATCATGCAGCACTCCTCACCACTCCCCTCCTCCTCACAGCAACGCACTTCCTCACCACTCCCCATCTCGTCACGTCGCACTCCTCACTGGTCCCCTCGTCACCACTGCCATACTCGTCACGTCACACTCCACACCACTTCCTTCCTCATCACGTCTCACCGCATTCCTTACCGTTGTCCTCCTCGTTGCACAGCACTACTCACCGTTCCCCTCATCATGGCACCACTTTCCTAACCTCTGGCCCGCTCATCACACCGCACTGCTCCCCTTCTTGTTGTACCGAACACCATCACTCTCCTCCTCATCACACCACACCGCTATCCTTATCATACTCAACTCCTCATCGCACAGCTCCCCTCTTCATCGCACCGCTCCCCTCCTCGTCTCAGCACCCTCCTCTTCGTCACACCGCTCCCCTCCCTGTCTCAGCACCCTCCTCCTCGTCGCACCGCTCACCTCGTCTCAGCACCCTCCTCATCGCACCGCTCCCCTCCTTGTCGCACCGCTCCCCTCCTCGTCTCAGCACCCTCCTCCTCGTCGCACCGCTCTGCTCCCTGTCTCAGCACCCTCCTCCTCGTCGCACCGCTCCCCTCGTCTCAGCACCCTCCTCTTCGTCGCACCGCTCCCCTCCTCGTCTCAGCACCCTCCTCGTCGCACCGCTCCCCTCGTCTCAACACCCTCCTCTTCGTCGCACCGCTCCCCTCCCTGTCTCAGCACCCCCCTCGTCGCACCGCTCCCCTCCTCGTCTCAGCACCCTCCGCTTCGTCGCACCGCTCCCCTCCTCGTCTCAGCACCCTCCTCGTCGCACCGCTCCCCTCCTCGTCTCAGCACCCTCCTCTTCGTCGCACCGCTCCCCTCCTCGTCTCAGCACCCTCCTCTTCGTCGCACCGCTCCCCTCCCTGTCTCAGCACCCCCCTCCTTGTCGCACCGCTCCCCTCCTCGTCTCAGCACCCTCCTCTTCGTCGCACCGCTCCCCTCCTCATCTCAGCACCCTCCTCGTCTCAGCACCCTCCTCTTCGTCGCACCGCTCCCCTCCCTGTCTCAGCACCCCCCTCCTTGTCGCACCGCTCCCCTCCTCGTCTCAGCACCCTCCTCTTCGTCGCACCGCTCCCCTCCTCGTCTCAGCACCCTCCTCGTCTCAGCACCCTCCTCGTCTCAGCACCCTCCTCGTCTCAGCACCCTCCTCGTCTCAGCACCCTCCTCGTCTCAGCACCCTCCTCTTCGTCGCACCGCTCCCCTCCTCGTCTCAGCACCCTCCTCGTCGCACCGCTTCCCTCCTCGTCTCAGCACCCTCCTCTTCGTCGCACCGCTCCCCTCCCTGTCTCAGCACCCCCCTCCTTGTCGCACCGCTCCCCTCCTCGTCTCAGCACCCTCCTCTTCGTCGCACCGCTCCCCTCCTCGTCTCAGCACCCTCCTCGTCTCAGCACCCTCCTCGTCTCAGCACCCTCCTCGTCTCAGCACCCTCCTCGTCTCAGCACCCTCCTCTTCGTCGCACCGCTCCCCTCCCTGTCTCAGCACCCCCCTCCTTGTCGCACCGCTCCCAACTACTCACCTCCTCATTGCTCTGCAGCACATGGAGGATGAGGTCCTGGGCGGCCAGCAGGGCCCCTTCCTTCTTCAGCGTCAGGCGGGGCAGCAGGCCACAGCTCTGGTAGTAGCGCTGCGAGGCCTGCTCCGCCAACCATGACACCTCCCGCGCGGCTCCATCACTGAGGGTTAGAATACATCGGTCACTCTTCCACCTCTGCTCGCAGTCAGTGAATGGAAACATGGCTCTATGCACTTACAACCTCCTTCACCCATTTCTGCTCACACAGCTGAGGGCTTGTTACAATGTAACAGTGCAGACAAACCTCTGTGAGGTGAACACTGAAGCATAGGCCCGGCTCCTGATAGCTTACCTACATGAAACACTGTAACGATCCTTCAGCTGTGTGAGCAAATCATTTTCCGTTCACTGATTGCAAGCAGAGATTGTGACAACTGAAGAAACACAAGTGATGAGGAGCTGTCAGACCCCGTATGTCCTACCTGTGAGGGACCGGGATGAGGAAGACGTCATCCTGAACTCGGACCCGCACCCTGATTGGTGGAGGCAAAGAGGGGCTCACCGTCACAGAGGGGGGCTAGGAAAAAACAAAAACATCCAGAGCTCGCCATCACCCAGGACCGGGCATGCTGGGGCCGCTGCCAGACGCCGGGGTCAGACGGGCGGCTGATAAGACCGTGCCCTACGGTGACCGGAAATCCTGAGAATCCTGGGAGTGACAAACACTCGAGTCCTGGACAATCGGGAACGATCAGCAGCGACCGACGGTGGTCAGTACGCAGCCAAATATTCGACAGCGGTGATGGTGTGGTGGTGCGGAATATCGGCGGGTGACGGTGTGGTGGTGCGGGATATCGGCGGGTGACGGTGTTGTGGTGCGGGATATCGGCGGGTGACGGTGTGGTGGTGCGGGATATCGGCGGGTGACGGTGTGGTGGTGCGGGATATCGGCGGGTGACGGTGTGGTGGTGCGGGATATCGGCGGGTGACGGTGTGGTGGTGCGGGATATCGGCGGGTGACGGTGTGGTGGTGCGGGATATCGGCGGGTGACGGTGTGGTGGTGCGGGATATCGGCGGGTGACGGTGTGGTGGTGCGGGATATCGGCGGGTGACGGTGTGGTGGTGCGGGATATCGGCGGGTGACGGTGTGGTGGTGCGGGATATCGGCGGGTGACGGTGTGGTGGTGCGGGATATCGGCGGGTGACGGTGTGGTGGTGCGGGATATCGGCGGGTGACGGTGTGGTGGTGCGGGATATCGGCGGGTGACTGGTGGTGCGGGATATCGGCGGGTGACTGGTGGTGCGGGATATCGGCGGGTGACTGGTGGTGCGGGATATCGGCGGGTGACGGTGTGGGATATCGGCGGGTGACGGTGTGGTATATCGGCAGGTGACTGTGTGGGATATCGGCAGGTGACTGTGTGGGATATCGGCAGGTGACTGTGTGGGATATCGGCAGGTGACTGTGTGGGATATCGGCGGGTGACTGTGTGGGATATCGGCGGGTGACTGTGTGGGATATCGGCGGGTGACTGTGTGGGATATCGGCGGGTGACTGTGTGGGATATCGGCGGGTGACTGTGTGGGATATCGGCGGGTGACGGTGTGGGATATCGGCGGGTGACGGTGTGGGATATCGGCGGGTGACGGTGTGGGATATCGGCGGGTGACGGTGTGGGATATCGGCGGGTGACGGTGTGGGATATCGGCGGGTGACGGTGTGGGATATCGGCAGGTGACGGTGTGGGATATCGGCGGGTGACGGTGTGGGATATCGGCAGGTGACGGTGTGGGATATCGGCAGGTAACAGCACGGTTCCTCATTAGGATTCAGGACCACAGCTCATCCCCAGTATACTTCGCACACTGTACTGCCCCCGTCCCGCGTGCACATGGTGACCCACCTGAGCAGAGCCCGGCAGAGCTCTGCCCCCGCTGTCCTCGGTTGTGTTGTGCAATCTTGTGTCATCCACAAGGCGGGGGATAGAGACATTTTGCCCGCAGCTCTTTGTGCGCCCCACCACAGCCCGGTCCACAATCTGAGTCAGCTTAGTCTGGCGGGAGCGTTTCTGGGCGAGGGTGTGCTGCCTTGGCTTATCCCTCCGGGGAACGGCGTCCTCCTCTTCACTGTACTTCTCAGTCTCCGGAGCCTCCACAGCATCTGGGGATCGGCGACTTCTCTTCCTGGAGCGCGAGTCCATCATTAAATCATCTTCTAGCCAATCATCTTCCAGGTATTGGTGGGAGGGGACCAGCGCCCCTGTCGGTGGCAGATCCTCGGGGGCGGGCTCGGGCGGGGCTAAGCTCTGGCTCAGGAGGCGGGACTTGGCACTGCCCAGGCCTTGCATGGCTTTCTGATAGGCTTCTATCCCGCCCTTGGAAAGATCAGACCCTGCGGTTTTCTCCGTGGTGATGTCTGAATCGGAGGACGGCCTTGGAGCTCCATGTCGTGGCCTCTTCTTCACCGGCCTCAGCGGGGTCAGCAGCGGCTCCTCTGTGGGCAGCGCCTCCAGGTGGTCGTGGGTGCTGGAGCGGAGCGGAGCAGAGTAATGTGCCGTTAAGTCCTCGTCTTCCTGGCCGAACGTTCCTGGGCTCCTGGACGCTCCGCGCTCCGGACGACTTCTCACATCAGCAGAGTTTTCCCACTGGCACCCAGAGGAGAGCGACGGGCTCCCGAAGAGCGGCTCCGACCGCTCCGCGTCAAACAGCGCGCTGTCCTGAAGCTCCGCTGCCGGCCGAGGAGTGGAGGAGACTACTGCGAGGACACAAGGAGACAGGTCACACGGGGCGGAGCGTGGTCGTACATACAGGTCACACGGGGCGGAGCACGACCATACATACAGGTCACAGCGCGACCATACATACAGGTCACACGGGGCGGAGCGCGACCATACATACAGGTCACACGGGGCGGAGCACGACCATACATACAGGTCACACGGGGCGGAGCACGACCCTACATACAGGTCACACGGGGCGGAGCGCGACCATACATACAGGTCACACGGGGCGGAGCGCGACCATACATACAGGTCACACGGGGCGGAGCACGACCATACATACAGGTCACAGCGCGACCCTACATACAGGTCACACGGGGCGGAGCGCGACCATACATACAGGTCACACGGGGCGGAGCACGACCATACATACAGGTCACAGCGCGACCCTACATACAGGTCACACGGGGCGGAGCCGACCATACATACAGGTCACACGGGGCGGAGCACGACCATACATACAGGTCACAGCGCGACCATACATACAGGTCACACGGGGCGGAGCGCGACCATACATACAGGTCACATGGGGAGGAGCGTGGCCATACATACAGGTCACACGGGGCGGAGTGCGACCATACATACAGGTCACACGGGGCGGAGTGCGACCATACATACAGGTCACACGGGGCGGAGCGCGACCATACATACAGGTCACACGGGGCGGAGCGCGGTCATACAGACAGGTCACACGGGGTGGAGCGCGGCCATATATAGAATAGTGGCGGCGGTGTGCGCACAGTCTCCACTGACAAACTGGCAGTAGAGGCGTCTGCTCAGCAGGGGCAGATTGTCCATCTACTGACAGGTTCCCCCCACCCGCCGATGTCTCTCACCCCGCCGCCCTCTCTCACGTCGCCCATCCAGAGCGTCTCGCAGCATCGGTCACCCCCGCCCCTGCGCGCGGCTCTCACCCCCGCCCCTGCAGATCTGAGGTTGTGGGTTGTAATAATCACATGGGCAGGTTAATAATGCAACAATATTTTATTGATCACATCCAAAGTTTTACAACAACTCCAGGTAAATGGAGAAAAAAAAAGTCCTCTCAGTCCTCAAGTTCCCACCCTGGGTTCAGTAGTTCCACTGCCTTTGTACCAGGTAGCACTCACCGTCTCCCAACTTTTGTTTGGCCCACAGATTTCGTATCTCCAGCCAGTATAGTCCGTAGCCACAGTCCACGCTCCTCCAGATGACAGATAAAATGATAAAAGCACAGGTATCCAGTAGCAATAGTCCTTAAAAAAGTTCATCAAATCCAGATGACAGATCCCACAACTGTAGTACGTTTATCCAGGCCAGCCGGCAACCGATCTCCAAACTTCACAGGCCATCCATCCATGGGCTCCAGAACCTCAGCCTAGATCCCATCCCTTCGACGTCATTCTACCAATCACTGACTAAACATGTGGCTTCTCTTTCTCCCTCCCTGGGATCAGTCCCCTGAATGGTCAGAAGTGTTCACACCCTCCCCCTTAAGCATTTGCTTGTAGCTGAAAAAATGAAGAATATTCCGGGAGCCCTTCAACTGGGACTGCATGCGAGACTCCCTGTGGTGACTGCTCCGGTGGGTCTACTATCCCCATCCACACAATGGGACTAGTGGCTGTTAGAACAATGGCTTGAGGCCCCCTGAGATAATAACGAGATTAATATAATGATTGCTTTCCTTGATTACCAATCTTGGGTCTGGCCTTATGTATGCTTATGGTCACTGAATCGAAGCAATGATTCCTTTGGCTGAACTGACAAGCAAACAAATCACTAATAAAACACAACAAGTAAATCACTAATAAAACACCATAATAAGATCGACGGAACCGGTGCTCAGTGCTGGATAAAGTCTGCATCCCTTAGAGCCGTGGACTCCACTCTACGTCCATTGGTCCAATAGTCTTTAGAACATGGCCAGCTCTTCAAACTCCTCTCTTACTTTTCCAGCCCGGACACGAATGTACGAGGTTTCACCTTCATGAGAACGAAAGTTTGTATCATCCACTTTCCTCAAAGCATATTCCATGCCGCTCTTGCGAATAAACTCCACAATCCCCATTCCACCCTGGTACACATCAGCATACTAGACATCTCCAGCTTCTCTCATATGATCTTTCAGATCCTGCCAACTCCCTGATGGGGGAAGACCTGAAATGAGGACTCTGTATTCAGCTCGCTGAGACAGGGGTCTGTTCCTCCCACGGAGTCCTCCATATCCTCCATCTGATCCCCGGTTTGACCTGGGAAACTCCACACGTACCCAACGAGAACTGAACTTGTATCCATTGCGTCCAACCCCAGAGTGCTGACCCCCAGCTAGGGAAAGGGTCACTTGGCGGCCTGGTAAATAGTGTTCTGGGCAGTCCAGGGTGATGGTACAGCTAGGGAAAGGGTCACTTGGTGGCCTGGTAAATAGTGTTCTGGGCTGTCCAGGGTGATGGTACAGCTAGGGAAAGGGTCACTTGGCGGCCTGGTAAATAGTGTTCTGGGCTGTCCAGGGTGATGGTACAGCTAGGGAAAGGGTCACTTGGCGGCCTGGTAAATAGTGTTCTGGGCAGTCCAGGGTGATGGTACAGCTAGGGAAAGGGTCACTTGGTGACCTGGTAAATAGTGTTCTGGGCTGTCCAGGGTGATGGTACAGCTAGGGAAAGGGTCACTTGGCGGCCTGGTAAATAGTGTTCTGGCCTGTCCAGGGTGATAGTACAGCTAGGGAAAGGGTCACTTGGCGGCCTGGTAAATAGTGTTCTGGGCTGTCCAGCGTGATGGTAGACCCAGTGTCCCGAAGTCCCTGGGCCTCCTCCCTGATGTAATTTACCTCCCCAGGTCACATTCCTTCATGGTAACAGTCATTGCATTTTGTGTATTACTCACCACTGGTGGGAGGATAGTCAGCATGTTGAGATTGCTCCGTTCCCTCTCGGCTGACGCAGTATGAACCGGTCCTTGGCATTGGGCTCCAACATTGGCCCAGTAGCACACCAATCCTGCTCCCAGATTGTTTCCCAACACAGCTACTGGTAGATGCCACACGACTCCTACATTCACCATTCCATGACTGTGACCCCAATCTGAACCATTCAGGCCCTCCGAATGTTCAGAATTTCTCCTCCAGGTACGTGGAGTAACATACGGCTGCCGGGGACAATACATTGGTCTGGTACTAAATGTTTTTTGATCAATGTGACTGAGGCTCTGGAGTCATGGAGCCCTGCAGCCTCCAAGCCCTCTACCCAGACCGGCTGCAGATGCTGGTTCATGGTCGCTGAGGTGTCCCATCTAGTCCAGGACACTTGTCCTTGTACCACATATGCCTCTTCTTCCGGTCGGGGTAGTGGGATCCTCTCCCCCTCAGTATTCCAGCTCCACTGCAGCACAGTGTTCACTGGCTGGGGACGCGGATGATGTGGACTAGAACGTTCTCGGCATTCCCTGGCAAAGTGTCCCATGTGCCCACAGTTATGGCAGCTTAACCCTCCTCGCCCCGAAGCGGGCCGTACTAGGGAAACCTCGCCCTCTTTTTAAAGTCTGAAATCCCAGCAGTTTCTCCTCTTGCCGGTCCAGGGGTCTCACTGTCCTCCCTGTAAGCTCCTGTTCCTGACCCGCTGGGTCCGTACTTCCATGTAGCCCTGGCAGATCATCAGCCAATCTTGCAGCCTCATCCAGGCTGAGTGGTTTTCTATCCGCCACCGATTCTTTTAAGTCACCTGGGAGCTTGGACATGAATATATCCATTACATGTTCTGCTTCCCGAGCCCCTAGTCCTTCTATCCACCGAGTGCATGCCGTACGTAGTGTGTTGGCAAACTCCCGATGTGTGCGTGCAGTGGGCTTGTCAGTCTCCCAAAACTTCCTCCGGTAGGTTTCCGGCGTGACGGCAGACCTCTCTAGTAATGCGCTGCGAATGGTAGAGTAACATCTCTGATCCCCAGAAGACAAGTTATTAAAAGCTTTTCCGGTCAGGTCAACGCTCAAGAATCTGGCCAGTCACTGACTGATACCTCATGCAGCAGGCAGAGGTTCTCAAATAACCGGAGATGTTCATCAATATCCAAGGTGTCCTCATGGAACTGTGGTTTATCCCGATACCTTAAAGAGGCAGGCCCCTCTCTCCTGTCATCTATGCTGGGGAGGGTGGAGGTACCTCTACATGCACACCCAGATATTTGCTTAACACTGCCGCCCGCTCTATCTCTGTGGCCCGCACTCCTAGCGTGTCCAGCATCCGCCTCAACTCAGTCGCTCGATCCTCCTCCTTCTTGAGCCTCTTGTAGATGGAGTCTGCCATCTCTTCTACCAAGTCACCTCTCAGTAACGTTCCCTGGTGTGCTGTCCAGAGATAGGTGATCCCACCGCTGCCACCACTTCAGAGGATCTGAGAATGTGGGCTTTTAATAATCACCTGGGCAGGTTAACGATGCAACAATATTTTATTCCTCACATCCAAGGTTTTACAACAACTCCAGGTAAATGGCCAAAATAGAGTTCTCTCAGTCCTCAAGTTCCCAAGCTGGGATCAGTAGTTCCACTGGCTTTGTATAAGGCCATACTCACTGTCTCCCAACTTTTGGTTGGCCCACAGATTTCGTATCTCCAGCCAGTACAGTCCGTAGCCACAGTCCACGATCCTCTAGATGACAGATAAAACGAAGGAAGCACAGGTATCCAGTAACAACAGTCCTTAAGAAAGTTCATCAAATCCAGATGAAAGATCCCACAACTATAGTACGTTTATCCAGCCCAGTCGGCAACCAATCTCAAAACTCCATAAGCCATCCATCCATGGGCCCCAGGACCTCAGCCTAGATCCTCTCTCATTGACATCAGTCCACCAATCACTGACTAAACATGTGGCTTCTCTTTAACCCTCTCTGAGAAGTGCTCACACCCTCCCCCTTAAGTATTTTTGCCTTTAGCTGAAAGAATGAAGAATATTCCAAGAGCCCTTCACCTGGGAGTGTATGTGAGACCCCCCTGTGGTGATGGTTCCGGTGGGTCTACTATCCCCATCCACACAATGGGACTAGTGGCTGTTAAAACAATGGGTTGAGGTTCCCTGAGATAACAAGATTAATAGAATGATTGCTTTCCTTGATTACCAATCTTGGGTCTGGCCTTATTTATGCATAAGATCCAGCCTGCACGTCTTCCTCTGCTTACTGTCACTGAATGGAAACATTGATTCCTAAAGGCTCAACTGACGAGAAAACAAATCACAGCAAGCAAATGTCTAATAGAACACAATAAGAAGATCGATGGAACCGGTGCTCCGTGCTAGAAAAAGTCTGCATCTATTAGAGCCGTGGACTCCACTCTACGTCCATTAGTCCTGTAGTCTTAGAACATGGCCGGCTAATCACACCGCCCATCCAGAGCGCTGTGCAACCTCTTCTCGGTCTCCTTACAGTCGAGCCCTCACCTCTCACCCGGCCCCTGCGCACAGCTCTCACCCCGCCCATCCACAGCGTACAGCCCCCATCTCTCACAATGACCCAGCACACCGATCTCACCCAGCCCATCCAGAGAATACAGCCCCAATCTCTCACAATGACCCCGCGCACAGCTCTCACCCCGCCCATCCACAGCGTACAGCCCCCATCTCTCACAATGACCCCACACACCGCTCTCACCCCGCCCATCCACACCGTACAGCCCCCATCTCTCACAATGACCCAGCACACCGATCTCACCCCGCCCATCCAGTGCGTACAGCCCCCATCTCTCACAATGACCCCGCGCACAGCTCTCACCCCGCCCATCCACAGCGTACAGCCCCCATCTCTCACAATGACCCCACACACCGCTCTCACCCCGCCCATCCACACCGTACAGCCCCCATCTCTCACAATGACCCAGCACACCGATCTCACCCCGCCCATCCAGTGCGTACAGCCCCCATCTCTCACAATGACCCCACGCACAGCTCTCACCCCGCCCATCCACAGCGTACAGCCCCCATCTCTCACAATGACCCCACACACCGCTCTCACCCCGCCCATCCACACCGTACAGCCCCCATCTCTCACAATGACCCCACGCACAGCTCTCACCCCGCCCATCCAGTGCGTACAGCCCCCATCTCTCACAAGACCCCGCGCACAGCTCTCACCCCGCCCATCCACACCGAACAGCCCCCATCTCTCACAATGACCCCGAGCACAGCTCTCACCCCGCCCATCCACACCGTACAGCCCCCATCTCTCACAAGACCCCGCGCACAGCTCTCACCCCGCCCATCCACACAGTACAGCCCCCATCTCTCACAATGACCCCGAGCACAGCTCTCACCCCGCCCATCCACAGCGTACAGCCCCCATCTCTCACAATGACCCCGCGCACAGCTCTCACCCCGCCCATCCACAGTGTACAGCCCCCATCTCTCACAATGACCCCGCGCACAGCTCTCACCCGCCCATCCACAGCGTACAGCCCCCATCTCTCACAATGACGCCGCGCACAGCTCTCACCCCGCCCATCCAGAGCGTACAGCCCCCATCTCTCACAATGACCCCGCGCACAGCTCTCACCCCGCCCATCCACAGCGTACAGCCCCCATCTCTCACAATGACCCCGCGCACAGCTCTCACCCCGCCCATCCACAGCGTACAGCCCCCATCTCTCACAATGACCCCGCGCACAGCTCTCACCCCGCCCATCCACAGCGTACAGCCCCCATCTCTCACAATGAACCCGCGCACAGCTCTCACCCCGCCCATCCACACCGTACAGCCCCCATCTCTCACAATGAACCCGCGCACAGCTCTCACCCCGCCCATCCACAGCGTACAGCCCCCATCTCTCACAATGACCCCGCGCACAGCTCTCACCCCGCCCATCCACAGCGTACAGCCCCCATCTCTCACAATGACCCCGCGCACAGCTCTCACCCCGCCCATCCACAGCGTACAGCCCCCATCTCTCACAATGACCCCGCGCACAGCTCTCACCTGCCCATCCAGAGCGTACAGCCCCCATCTCTCACAATGACCCCACGCACAGCTCTCACCCCGCCCATCCAGAGCGTACAGCCCCCATCTCTCACAATGACCCCGCGCACAGCTCTCACCCCGCCCATCCACACCGTACAGCCCCCATCTCTCACAATGACCCCGCGCACAGCTCTCACCCCGCCCATCCAGTGCGTACAGCCCCCATCTCTCACAATGACCCCGCGCACAGCTCTCACCCCGCCCATCCACAGCGTACAGCCCCCATCTCTCACAATGACCCCGCGCACAGCTCTCACCCCGCCCATCCACAGCGTACAGCCCCCATCTCTCACAATGACCCCGCGCACAGCTCTCACCCCGCTCATCCAGTGCGTACAGCCCCCATCTCTCACAATGACCCCGCGCACAGCTCTCACCCCGCCCATCCACAGCGTACAGCCCCCATCTCTCACAATGACCCCGCGCACAGCTCTCACCCCGCCCATCCACAGCGTACAGCCCCCATCTCTCACAATGACCCCGCGCACAGCTCTCACCCCGCCCATCCACAGCGTACAGCCCCATCTCTCACAATGACCCCGCGCACAGCTCTCACCCCGCCCATCCAGTGCGTACAGCCCCCATCTCTCACAATGACCCCGCGCACAGCTCTCACCCCGCCCATCCAGTGCGTACAGCCCCCATCTCTCACAATGAACCCGCGCACAGCTCTCACCCCGCCCATCCACAGCGTACAGCCCCCATCTCTCACAATGACCCTGCGCACAGCTCTCACCCCGCCCATCCAGTGCGTACAGCCCCCATCTCTCACAATGACCCCGCGCACAGCTCTCACCCCGCCCATCCACACCGTACAGCCCCCATCTCTCACAATGACCCCGCGCACAGCTCTCACCCCGCCCATCCACACCGTACAGCCCCCATCTCTCACAATGACCCCGCGCACAGCTCTTACCCCGCCCATCCACACCGTACAGCCCCCATCTCTCACAATGAACCCGCGCACAGCTCTCACCCCGCCCATCCACAGCGTACAGCCCCCATCTCTCACAATGACCCCGCGCACAGCTCTCACCCCGCCCATCCACACCGTACAGCCCCCATCTCTCACAATGACCCCGCGCACAGCTCTTACCCCGCCCATCCACACCGTACAGCCCCCATCTCTCACAATGAACCCGCGCACAGCTCTCACCCCGCCCATCCAGAGCGTACAGCCCCCATCTCTCACAATGACCCTGCGCACAGCTCTCACCCCGCCCATCCACAGCGTACAGCCCCCATCTCTCACAATGAACCCGCGCACAGCTCTCACCCCGCCCATCCAGTGCGTACAGCCCCCATCTCTCACAATGACCCCGCGCACAGCTCTCACCCCGCCCATCCACAGCGTACAGCCCCCATCTCTCACAATGACCCCGCGCACAGCTCTCACCCCGCCCATCCACACCGTACAGCCCCCATCTCTCACAATGACCCCGCGCACAGCTCTTACCCCGCCCATCCACACCGTACAGCCCCCATCTCTCACAATGAACCCGCGCACAGCTCTTACCCCGCCCATCCACACCGTACAGCCCCCATCTCTCACAATGACCCCGCGCACAGCTCTCACCCCGCCCATCCAGAGCGTACAGCCCCCATCTCTCACAATGACCCCGCGCACAGCTCTCACCCGCCCATCCACAGCGTACAGCCCCCATCTCTCACAATGACCCCGCGCACAGCTCTCACCCCGCCCATCCACAGCGTACAGCCCCCATCTCTCACAATGAACCCGTGCACAGCTCTCACCCCGCCCATCCAGTGCGTACAGCCCCCATCTCTCACAATGACCCCGCGCACAGCTCTCACCCCGCCCATCCAGAGCGTACAGCCCCCATCTCTCACAATGACCCCGCGCACAGCTCTCACTCGCCCATCCAGAGCGTCACGCAGCATCTTGTTGGTTTCTTTACAGTCCCTCACCCACCTCACACCCCGCCCCATCTCTCACCCAGCCCCCACCTCTCACCTCGTCCATCCAAAGCGTCACGCAGCATCTTCTCGGTCTCCTTACAGTCCCGCCACGTCTCGTGATCCAGGTGCTTTCTGTACATGTGGATCCATTCCTGCAGGCTGCTGAGAGGGGCTGCTCCCTGTGGGGGACAAAATAAAGATCAGCCTGACACTTCGAGAGTCTCCCCCATGAACGAAGGTCGGGGCACGCACCTTGGTGGTCTTCTGGGTGACAGATGCCCCTCTATTAATCAACAGTTGAGCGACATGGAAGTTCCCGCTGGACAGAGCATCATGGAGGGGTGTGATCCCTTCACATAACGGACCCCCAGGATCATTAATGTTGGCTCCTCTCTCTAACAGCAGCTGGACAACATCTGGGGACGACACAATAATCAGACAGATCAGACCTGGGAGGATGAATCGCCAAGAGGACGGGGCACGCAGCATGGTGAGGCGCCAGGTGGGCGGAAGGATGTGATGGGCAGATGTGAGTGCAGAGGACGCGTACTCCGGCCGGGGGTCTCACCTAGATGTCCGTGGTTGCAGGCTTCGTGAAGTGGGGTCCAGCCGCAGTAATCTCGGGGGTTCAGTGGGTGGCCCTGGAATACAGGATGCATGGGTAATACAATAATGCCCCCCCGGTCCACATGGCGTGACGGGTGGTCCTCACTCACCTTCTCCAGCAGGCTCTGCACCATCTTGGCATTCCCCTCAATACAGGCGCGATGCAGAACCGTCTCCCCCTTCTCGTTGCGGCGATTCCACTAATGGAGGACAGCGAGGATTATTGGGCTGAACATGGAGCACCTTACTGGTCCCAGGAGCTCGCACTCACTCACCCGGGAGGTCCTCCTCCGCCCTGGCACAAACTTCTCGTAGCCCTCCAGTTCGTCATCTGGAAGTCACAAGAGATGCAGTCAGAAGGTGAAGAGATGAAGGCACACAACGCCGTGCCGGTACCTACCGCTGAGGGACAGCTCCAGCTCGCTCTCCTGCAGGGGTTCGCTGTTCTCCATCTCTTCATCCTCACTGCTCTCCCCGATGTCACCGCTGCACAGTTCATTTAACTCCGCCTCTGTGTCCCCAACGTCAGGGTCCCCCCACTTCTGCTGTACAGCGAGGAGCTGTCGCAGAACTTTCCTCTGGAGCAAAGAAGAAATGATCGGCGTTATAGATGAGAGAGCCTGTATCCTGACCCCAGGGGACGCGGTACTGTGCCCCGGCCAGAGGCAAGCGAACAGCACCGGCCCACGTGGTGTGGCCGCCCGTCTGGAGCCTCTTGTAATGGTAGGCGGTGTGTTCCTGGGGTTGGACACCCCTCCCCCCCCAGGGGGTCATCAGGGATTTGGGAACTAGATGTCCCATCAGCACCAACACAAATGTGGTGGCGTCAGTCTGGCGGTGCGGATCACGTGGGGGCACAACATTATTGTGCGATTCTTCATTAATGGTGACAATGGCATCAGACCATAATGCCGTTAGAACGTACCCAGGCTTGTAGAGACAGGGCACGAAACGGGCGCTGCCTGCAGTGCTAGACTCTACGTACATTACTTTTTATGGATTTAGAATTAATAAAGAAGATTTAATCAGTGAGACGCCAGTTTCCTCCGGTCTCCTACTTGACTCTTTGAATGACAGAGCAAAAACCCGGAGCAACCATCTGTGGGTAACATTTAACCATACAGCTGAGTAAGAGATCTATTAATGTACTGCACCAAATTCAATGCATCAGACTCTACATACAAACATCTTCACCAATGATCTGACACTTACTACACAGATACAGAACCAACCTTACTACACAGATACAGAACCAACCTTACTACACAGATACAGAACCAACCTTGCCTTGCTACTGTGAGAGCAGGAGTTATTTTATTTATCCTGACTCCTTCTTAATTTTTCTATGCATTTCCTAGCTCACAGATTAGAGTCTACACTGTGTTCCAAATTATTATGCAAATAATATTTTCTCAGATTTTCCCACATTCCCTATATGAATTGCAGTCATTGTAATTTTCCAGTCAAATAACTATTCGAGTACAATTGAAAGGTTTTTGTATAAACTGCCGATGATAACAGGAGATTTATAAAAAAATAAAAAACTCAATCTGCACTCAAAATGCATGTTCCACATTATTCTGCACAGCAGAGTTTTCAACCTTTTCATTTTCATAAAGAACAAAAAAATGGTGATTTGTGAAATTCTAAGCATTAGCAGGTTATTACACACTGAAATCAAACAGTTTTCACCTCAAACCTTTATTCTAGGTGACGTAACATTTGCACATAGGACCCCTTGTTCGAAAGGAGCTTCTGAACTCTCTCGTCCATTGAATTTGTCAGGTTTTGGATGGTTTCTGCTTCAATTGTTTTGCATGAGGACAGAATACCCTCCCAGAGCTGTTGCTTAGATGTGAACTGCCTCCCGCCATCATAGACACTCCTTTTGATGATGCTCCAGAGGTTCTCAATGGGGTTGAGGTCAGGGGAGCATGGGGGCCACACCATAAGTTTGTCCCCTTTTATGCCCACAGCAGCCAGAGATGCAGATGTGTTATGTGCAGCATGAGACGGGGCATTATCATGCATGAAAATGATCTCGATGGTCCAGATGGATGGAGTGGAGGATGGCTGGTTGATGAACACCATGCAAACACGGCTACGGCGCCAACAAGGAGGAGGTGGAGTAATGTTTTGGGCTGGAATCATGGGGAGAGAGATTGTCGGCCCTTTTAGGATCCCTGAAGGGGTAAAGATGAACTCCATAATGTATGTGGAGTTTCTCAAACAGCACTTCCTTCCATGGTTCAAGAAGAAGAACCGTGTATTCCGCAGCAAGATCATTTTCATGCATGATAATGCCCCGTCTCATGCTGCACATAACACATCTGCATCTCTGGCTGATATGGGCATAAAAGTGGACAAACTTATGGTGTGGCCCCCATGCTCCCCTGACCTCTACCCCATTGAGAACCTCTGGAGCATCATCAAAAGGAGTGTCTATGATGGCGGGAGGCAGTTCACATCTAAGCAACAGCTCTGGGAGGGTATTCTGTCCTCATGCAAAACAATTGAAGCAGAAACCATCCAAAACCTGACAAATTCAATGGACGAGAGAGTTCAGAAGCTCCTTTCGAACAAGGGGTCCTATGTGCAAATGTAACATCACCTAGAATAAAGTTTTGAGCTGAAAACTGTTTGATTTCAGTGTGTAATAACCGGCTAATGCTTATAATTTCACAAATGACCATTTTTTTGTTCTTTATTAAAATGAAAAGGTTGAAACCTCTGCTGGGCATAATAATGTGGAACATGCATTTTCAGGGCATTTTGAGTATTTTATTTTTTTATAAATCTCCTGTTATCATCGGCAGATTATACAAAAACCTTTCAATTGTATCTAATAGTTATTGGACTGGAAAATTACAATGACTGCAATTCATATAGGGAATGTGGGAAAATCTGAGAAAATATTATTTGCAGAATAATTTGGAACACAGTGTATATAAGGGAGGGAGGGAATCTTAGGAATGTTTTTGTTTAGAGACTTAGAGATAATGGAGAAGTGAAACTTCTGGGGGGTAGTACAGCACCTAGACAGAAATGCAGGGTGTCAATAGTTTTAGCTTAGCTAATTAGATGTATGCATGCTAATGCCAGCACATATTTAGAGATAAGCTGAGCCAATTATATTGTTTTAAAGTACAAATACTAATAATCTATATAAACCTTGACAAGATGATGTAATAAGGTAGTTCTGCTTTGATACTGAAAGTGTCAGTGTGGTCCTCTCTCTTTGTCCATGTACTTGGATTTTACAATTTAATTTGGAGCAAACACAACGTCTCAGAACGTCCCAAAATACGGGGCGACAACAAAACCTAGCACCCGAACAGGGACCTCTTCAAAGGAACGCTTGATCCAAACAAGGTTTTGCTGGTGCCTGGACAGACGGACAAATTATAAAAGCTCCAGCAAGGTAAGCAGCTTTATTCTTACACTACCTGAATTTGTCTCTCTCTTGGCCTGGTGTGATTTTTTGGAAAAGTGGGTCCACAGATCACTCGATCTGTTCATATAAGTGGGTCCATTATTGTTAGACAAAGAACCCTGGTTAGACCTTGTGTACTGTGTTGAATTACTGTGCTGTATGAGGAGTGTGGATTTGGCATTTCGCTGGTCATCTATACGTGGGGTTGGATTGTAGTGATTAGCTTTGCACCTGGTGGAGCAGACGTTGGTTATTATCGGCAGCAGCCTCTTGTATTGCTAAGGAAACCCATATGGTTCCGGCTCCTAGACGTAGGGGCTGATGGTTTTCATCTGATTACATATAAGTCAGGCAAGGAGTGACAGAGTAGAAAGCCATAGTGAGTGTGGTGAGAGTCCCCGCTGGTTTGTCTCTCTAGTCTTGTATTCCAGTTTTTACAGAAACAGAAGATGGGTAATCTAATCTTACCACATAAAGAGCTTAATGTTGAAGTCAGTCTGAGAAAACCATCAGCTGACATTGGAGCGGTGACTAAGATGAAAGGGAACATTTTCTTATTGAATTTTTAAATAGCTTAAATCCATCAGGCATATCAAGCCATTGCCGTAGACTTAAAGTGGGCAGATTTATTATGTTGTTGAGAAATTTGAATACAAAACGAGAACTCTGCAATGGTGCACGATTAGTTGTAACATCATTGAATAGAAATGTTCTGGAGGTAGAGATTTTAACAGGATCAGCTGAAGGTGATGAGGCATACAGAGAGATTTCCACGCCATCTGGCCTGGGCAATTCACTTTTTGAATTGGCGAACGTCTCTGTAATCTTCTAAATCTTATTTTTGTTTTCCGGAATGCCATTTACTAATTTATTAATTATGACAACTTTGCTGTTTATCGTGTAAAAAGGCTGAAAGTGAATAGAGATGGGTAATTTGAGTTAGTTTTTATTATGTAAAGCACGCTTTTCTAGCTTCCGAAACCGATTTGCTTCGTAACTCGGGCTGCGGGTCAGTAATAAACAGATTGAGCGTGGTAGGACTCCTGCTGAATTTGCAAAAGAAAAAGAAGGAAAAAAAAAATTGTACAGAAAATGCATAGTTTTTGTTCAGTGTCTGGTTGTCAGGCTTGATGAAGTTTTCTGGAAAAAGGTGTTAAAGAAAAAGCAAGGTTGTTTCAATGATGCTGGCTTGTTAGATCAGGGTGAGATATGGTGGAAAACCTCTAAATCTGTAACTAGAGGCGAGTAAAAGGGAGAAAAACATGGTGATAAGTTTTTGTATGTTAAAGTATGTTAAAAAGATGGCGCTGATCCTCCTGCCGCTCACAGTTTGACTCTACCCCCGTACAATGTCCCTGAAGGATGGACATGCTGTGTATGCAGGAATTGTCAGATTGGGTGGAGACTTGTCGGGAATGTGGTGCCCCCGTCAGCAAATAGAAACTTATAAACCTTCTACTCCTAAAACAGGATTCTACTCTTTGCTGTTGCCTCACAATCCATTTGCATATTATAAGCCCCGAGACCCTGGTCAAGCCAGTGTGGCCCCTCTGATCAGTGCCCCAAGTGCTACTCCCCTACAATTCTCAGCCATGCCCCCAATGAATATTATGCCTGTACTGGATGGGACTAAAGCCCCTTCAGGCCCTGACCTCCAGCTCCTCCCCTGACACCACCCAAATGGATGCAGCAGTTATACGTCAACCTTTTGTTGGCATCCAAGACTCACTAGAACTCAGTCAGGGTGGGCAGCTCACCTCAACCCCCCACCCGCTGCTCGCCCGCAGCTCTCGCCCAGACTGCTACCACCAGCCCTTACACCCCAGTCTGGGGGACCCGATACTGTAGAGCCCCGGGAGGGCGTGTGGCGTCATGATGAGTAGAATGTCAGACCCTGAAATGTTTCCCATGCCATTTGTTAGAGAAAGTAGAGGAAATTAGAAAGGCTTTCTCCTGTTGTTGGTGGGATTTAGAGGACTTGGTGTCAGCAAAGGCAGGGGATACCTTCTACCCCCTTGTGGTGGGGGCAACAGGAGCCCCACCTGTGGATGATACTTCACAAGATTCGGGGAAGCAGTATGTGAGGAAAAACTCACCCAGTGGGATCAGGACAGGTTCGTTTCCCAGTCAGCCATCCTTCATGATATCCAACAGGATGCTACAGAGTCAGTAGAAAAATATTATACCCAGATCTGGCAGAACTTATGAAAATACTAATAGAGCAACCATTAAATGAGGCAACAATAAATAGATTAAAATATTACATTTTATTGTAATATTTGATAAAAAGAAATGTATTAAACTTAAGCATAAGATATCAATTGTAGCAATCAGGTCAAAGTATATCACTCTTCCCAAATAAAATAGAATTATAAAGACTTACAAGTGAATAGTGCTCATTTATACTGAAAAATGCTGCTGAGCAGGTAACGGTGCAAGTGCCGATATTAATGCTCAATCCTGATGCAATGTAGCAGCAAGTTTTTACAAGGAAAACCCCCATAAAATGTAACCTTTACTAATTTAGTTAAAATATTTCCCTTTCAGGACACACACGAAGTGCTGTGCACAGCAGAAGTCCACGCAGCATGCAATACAGGGCTGTGGAGTCGGAGCACATTTTGGTGGAGTTGGAGTTGGTATAAAATGAACCGACTCCTAATATATATAATAAATTGGGTGCAGTCGTTCAATGCAGTCTGTGGGGAATATTTGGGAAAGTTCTGAAATGTCCTATAAATGTCCATCCTATTCCTGATCTCAGGGTCCGGACTTTTATCTGAGATGAATCTGCGCACATGAGCCGTGTATGAGGGGGTCAGAGCCGTGGAAATTGAGGAGTCGGAGGTTTGGCTTACCGACGCCACAGCCCTGTACTTAACCCCTTTACGATGTGGTACGCAATAGTACGCACCATGTCGTAACCCCTGGTTCAGCGCGGGCTCCAGCACTGAGCCTGCTCTAAACCGAGCACGTCAGCTGATCTATATAGCTGACATGTGCCCGCAACAGCCGAGGGCACCCTCGGCTGGGGTAAAGTCACTTTTCCCTAAAGAGGGGATGGAAGCGCCGCATGCGCCACCTCAGCTGATCGCCATCTACGTTCCTATCACATTCAGCACTGGGGGATTTAAAGGGCAGGAGGACTGAATTAGGTTACTCCCTTTTTGAAAAAGCCAAGGTGAAATGGCGTTGCCGGGGTGGTAGCCGGGCTAGCTGCAGGCACCAACCATCACTACGTGACTTCACCTGACTATTAATGATTTACATTGATGGGGATTTTCCTTCCTTACCATCAATACTAAGACTTGTACGTGCTGCTACATTGCATCAGGATTGAGCATTAATATCGCCACTTGCACCGTTACCTGCTCAGCAGCATTTTTCAGTATAAATGAGTCCTATGCACTTGTAAGTCTTTATAATTCTATTTTATTTGGGAAGAGTGATATACTTTCACCTGATTGCTACAATTGATACCTTATGCTTAAGTTTAATACATTTCTTTGTATCAAATATTACAATAAAATGTAATATTTTAACCCATTTCTGCCTCATTTAATGGAGTTATCATGGTTGCCGTGTTCTCCGGTAGGTCCACAGAGGCTAATCATACTCCAGTGGCACCGTGTACTAACTTATGAGACCACCTCTGAAGTTCACACCCGTTTCCTGTCTCGCGCCTCTGTTGAAGGTTTAAAGCTGGTGATTAGGGAGTCACTAATAGAGTCCTGCCCGGAGTACCGCAACCAATGCCCTGAATAACAAACCCCGGTCCAGAGCCCCTCTTCTGTATCACCAGACCAGGTGAGGATGAAGAAACGTCAGGTGCTGGACACAGATGCTGCAGACCCCCCTCCTAGACTCGGAGCAGAGCATGATAACCCCCTCATCCCCCTTCTCCAGCAGGGGAGTCAGGGTCCCGCTAGGACTATGGCAGAGTCAGGACCTGCCTGTGTAAGGTCCCCGCACCCATTATCCCTATTTCTATGCGGGCGGTGACCCCTCGCCATTTCTCATGGACATTGGTGCAGCCAAATCAGTAGTGCACAGTAAAGAGTTAGATGCTGCCTCTCCAAGCAGCCCCCCCACTGTATAGGGGAGGAAGGACCATACACACCCCACTGACGCGCGCCACTACAGTATCCGTCCAGCCCAATCAGCCCTCCCTCAGCAGACTCCGGGTCAGCGACACCGCTCCGGTGAATCTCCTTGGTGCGGACCCCCTGCAGAACATACAGTATCTGGAGGATGGTACTGTGCGCCTCTCCGGGACCCTAAACAATGAGCTTTACCTACCGGCTGCCTGGGATTACAACCCTTGGTCCAGGTCTGTCACAGAGTGCTCCGAAGAGGAGACCGCACAGTTTCTGTCTGCTATACCAGGTGGTCTCTGGTCCAATGGGCCAGCAGGTGTAGGCCGCCAGCCTGTGCCCCCAGTTAGAGCTGACCTAAAGCCCCTTTGCCAAGGAAGCCACCGTACCCATTCAGTATGGCACAGGCAGATGCAAGAATAATAATATTTATTTCTATAGCGCCAACATATTCCGCAGCGCTTTACAATAAGCGGGGACATATACAGACAATAAATTCAATACAAGGTGAGACAGTGAACAGTTACATTAGGAGCGAGGGTCCGGCTGCTCGCTGCTTACAATCTACAAGGGAATGGGGGGACACAATAGGTGAGAAGTGCTTGTTATGTCAGGTGTAGCAATTATAATAAATAGGGATTATCATATAAAGTTGCAGGATCCGGTCATCAGTCAGTATGTATAAGTGCAATAATCAAGTATCGAGTGCAGTTATCGTGTGCACGGAGGGTGCGGAGACAGAGGAAGAGGAGGGAGCAGATTCTGAATAATATTTAGAAGGAGGGGTCAGGGGAAAGTTAGTTTACTGAGTAGTTGAGGTGGTAGGCTTGTTTAAAGAGATGGGTTTTTAGAGCGCGCTTGAAGACGTGGGAGCTAGACATCAGTCGGATCGTCTGGGGTAGAGCATTCCAGAGAACTGGCGCAGCACGAGAGAAGTCTTGGAGACGGAGGTGCGAGGTTCGGATTATGGGGGATGTTAGTCTTAGGTCATTTGTAGAACGGAGGGCACGTGTAGGGTGATAGACAGAGATGAGAGAGGAGATATAAGGTGGTGCAGAACTGTGGAGAGCTTTGTGGGTGAGAGCGATGAGTTTATATTGGACCCTGTAGCGAATGGGTAACCAGTGTAATGACTGGCACAAGGTGGAGGCATCGGTGAAGCGGCTGGACAGAAATACGACCCTGGCTGCCGCATTCAGAAGGGATTGGAGAGGAGAGAGTTTGGTAAGAGGGAGACCGATCAGTAGAGAGTTGCAGTAGTCCAGAAGAGAGTGAATAAGAGCGACAGGAAGAGTTTTAGCAGTTTCAAAAGTGAGAAAAGGTCGGATTCTGGAGATGTTTATAAGATACAGGTGACAAGAGCGAGTGAGTGATCGGATATGGGGGATAAAGGAAAGGTTAGTGTCGAATATGACCCCACGGCAGCGGCCATGCTGCTGGGAGCTATGGTTGAACCCTCCAATTTCGATGTTAGGTAGAGTTGGGTTAGTAGAGGGGAGAAGCAAAAGAAGTTCAGTTTTGGAGAGATTCAGTGTCAGATAGAGGGAGGACATGATGCTAGACACAGCGGACAGACAATGCTTGGTGTTTTGTATTAGGGTAGTTGTGATGTCAGGGGAAGTGTATAATTGGGTGTCGTCAGCATAGAGATGATACTGGAACCCAAATCTGCTGACTGTTTGTCCAATAGGGGCTGTGTATAGAGAGAAGAGGAGGGGGCCTAGGACTGAGCCCTGCGGACCCCGATAGTAAGGGGACGAGGAGAGGAAGAGGAGCCGGCAAAAGATACAGTGAAGGAGCGGTCAGAGAGGTAGGAGGAGAACCAGGAGAGAACGGTACAAAATTTAATAGTTCTGTTTCTTTTGTTCTGTAATTGTTCCCTCCCCCAAAGCCATATACGCTACCGGAACGCAGGCGTCCACCCAGGGTTGTATTATATTTCAAACTCAGCCGGTGGTGGCAGTGAATAATATTAATAATCGGGCTATCGTGAAGCTGACAGTGACCGTATGGGGGGCGTATACACATATTCCATGCGTTGGAATCCGGAGGTGTGATGCCATACTCTCACTGGTCGCTTGCAGATACCTCCGTAGTGAGTAGTGGGGACCGGGTGCTCGCGGATCCCTGACGAAATCCCGACAGAGTGACGGCACGGTGGGATATTGTGTGATCCTGCCGGTGTCGTCTCTGTGGAATCCCTGACAAATTGGTGGCAGCGGTGGGATATTACAGAACATCAGTGGCTGGATTGAGCAATCGTTCCTGTCACTGAAAACTTGCTCGGTTCTTGTGAGAATTCTGTGCAAAGTTTTAAGGAATCAGACTCCGTGTTTTAATATTTTTTATCTGGGACATTACTGTACATGTAGCAGTTGCATCCCCTCCCTTCTCTTGTTTTTCTTCCTATCTTTTATTTGGCAATGATGGCTACACATGGAGAGTCCTGGTATCACCAGCAGACGAAGGCCACTCTCATTGCCCTCTGTGAGCTGAGGCAGATTGACCCCACGGGCAAAACCAAGGCCCAACTGATTGCTGAACTGTTACAAGGTGCCGCAGAGCCCGTCCGACAGCAGAGCCCTGATGATGGGGCGGCCAGCCAAGGCCCGGATGGCGCTGCTGCAGGTGTCCCACCTGTGATTGTCAGCCAGACCTGCAGCCAGGGTAGTGTGGACCCCCACCTGCAGATGGCCCTGGAGCAGCTCGTCTACGATGATCGTGAAGGACGACTGCAGCTGATCCTGAAATTACGAGAGGCTGCTGAACGAAAGTGGCAAGATGAGCAGCGGTACCAGCTGGAGTTGGCCCGAATCCAGCTGCTGAAATCCGCCCCATCGAGCAGTGAGTCTAGCAGCACCAACGGCTTTTAGCCCCGTCCTGAGCATTTTCCTGTAATGGAAAAGGACGGAGACTTGGACATATTTCTACGAGGGTTTGAAAAAGCCTGCAGACAGTACCAGCTGCCTGAGGACCAGTGGGCCAAGTACTTAACTCCAGGGCTCAGAGAAAAAGCTCTGGAGGTGTTTGCTTCTCTCCCTCGAGAACAAAATGGAGACTATGAGGCCGTCAAGTAGGTCCTGATAAAAAAGTACCAGCTGACTCCGGAGGTTTACCGGAAAAAGTTCAGAGCCCTCCAACGTGGACCACATGACACCTACAGTGATGTGGTGGATGGGCTCAGAACCAACTTTGAGCAGTGGGTCTAGGGACTGTCAGTCACCACCTACGAGGACCTGAAGGATCTGATGGTGAAGGACCAGTTTCTTCATCTTTACCCTGTGGAGGTGAGACAGTTTGTGCTGGACCGGGAGCCAAAGAAAGCCACCACAGCAGCCCAGATCGTGGATGCCTATGAGGCCAACAACACACCAGAGTTGCGGAAGTCAGCCGCCGCCAGCTGGAAAGGGGGTAAGCCTACAACTGCCCCCAGTGTTCCAGCCAGCCGGCCCTCAGCAGGTCCTGTCCCATCTTCCAGCGCCTGGACTGCATTTGACTCCCGTAAGTGCTATACTTGTGACCAAACAGGTCACATCAGCCTTGTCTGCCCGGAGAGGCAGAAGATGGACCCCACACCTGAGGCCTCAGAGCAGCCATTCTTTTTGTGGGTGGGGCGGGTACAACCCGTTACTGTGGGCAACACAGTCACTGTTGGCCTTAAGGACACTGGCACAGAACGCACCCTGATCCGCCCTGAGTTTGTGTTACCAGAGGAACTCATTCCTGGGAAGACCCTGACTGTCACCGGGTTTGGGGGTGTCCGCCGTCCCATACCGATGGCCCGAGTTTTCCTGGACTGGGGTGTGGGGAGGGGATTAAGGGAAGTGGGGGTGTCGGAGAATCTCCCCACTAATGTGCTGATGGGAACTGATCTGGGACGGTTGGTTGCCCGATACATTCCTGACCTCCCAGATCTGATCTGTCATGTAATGCCGCTGTCAATAATGTCAATATAATGCATAATAAAAATGTGTTTTGTGGTAGAGGGGAACTCAGCCACCTCACCCCGCGGGGTCATGCTACGGAGGATCCCCTAAAATGAGCCAGCATAAGTGCTAGGGGCAAGGGGAGCAGGCACGGACACCAGGGAGCAGGTCGTCCCGTGCAGGTGACCCGTGTCACGCCAGATAGTGGCATGGTCAATGGTAGATGCCCCATGACTTGCACGGCTCCAGAGGTGATGTGGAAGGATGGGGAGAAACACGGGGATCATAGGGAAAGTGGTCCCGTGCCACCGAACAGTGTCACGACGGACTGTGACATGGCCGGTCATAGCTCCCCCCTAGTGAGCACGGCTCCCAAGGTAGGCCCCACAACCGGGCAAGGTAAGAGGAAGGTGTGTCCCCCTGTCGGTCAGGAATATGGGAGGAAGGTACCCATAGCCTGTCAGAGGTGTGGGGAAAAGGTATCCCGAACCTGTCAGGGTGATCGGAAAGCTGGATCCCCAGTCGGTCAGGGTGGTGGGCAAGTTGGGTCCATGGCTTGTCGGATCAGCAGGAAAGGTGGGCCAGGAGGTGGGCTTAAAGGGGTGATCTGTAAATCAGCCCCCTACGCCACCTCAAAGAGGGGGGGGTGTCAGGGAAATATTGAGAAATATTGAAAATATTCTCTTTCTTTCTTCGTTCCCCTGAAGCCCCTCTCACCCCTCCCTTATCCACCTTTGCCACAAGACAAGAGCTAGCAATCGACCACTTGTCAGTACAACAACTGTCTCCATGTAAATCTCAGCACAAAAAAAACAAAATGAACACACTTACGAGTAAGGCCCTGTAAACAAATGCTGGCAGAAGAGGTGCCACCAACCTACTTAAAATGCGAGTAGATTTCCCCTGGCAAAGGCAGGGGACAATTAGACGCAGGCGTGTGATAAATCTACAGATACCTGTTGAAATGTCATTCCCAGGACTTCAAAAAGAGTTTAACAAAAGTCTACAGGTCCTACGGAGCCAAAACGAAATATTGAATAACTAAAGTTTCATACATCCGATAATGATGGGACCTATATTTTTAGTGGCAGGGTCAGCCAAGGAGCAATATGTTTATTTTTCCATAGCCGTAAGCCCCTCCAGGGGGCTATGGCGCAAAAGTAACAAAATAGCAGGTCGCAACTACGCCATGAATGGTCTCTAAATGAAGGTAAAATCATAATAGAAAATATGGTATCACTTTTGGGCGTCTGGGATCAACCGACGATAAGTTATCCCAAAAAACAGGTATTTTAATAAAAACATGAAGGATGAAGCCCGAGCCCACATGATGTCACCACAGGGGTGTGTGGGCAGATCTCCTCTTAGGAATAAAAGAGCCAACTGAACAGTGATCCATATTCTTGCCGGGAGTATATATTTAGTGTAGCAACGAATCCTGCTCGATAACAGTCAAATCTGGAGCGTCTCCCCTCCACCTATGCTGATTCGTCCCTGCGAACTGTATAGAGTAAGTTTCTTCTTTAATCCTTATTATTTTGTGTAATTGCTTATGTATTGCATTGTTTCCTTTTGTAAAATCTTTTGTATATTTTTCCTAAACACTGCCTCCCTTTTGGATTAAATATAAAATTTGTTCTGTTTCTTTTGTCCTGTAATCGTTCCCATCCCCGAAGCCATAGGCTACCAGAACGAAGGCATCCGGCCAGGCCTGTATTATATTTCAAACTTGGCCGATGGTGGCAGCGAATAATATTAATAATCGGGCTATCGTGAAGCTGGCAGTGACCATACGGAGGGCGTAGACACATATTCCATGCATTGGAATCCAGAGGTGTAACGCCATACGCTCACTGGTCGTTTGCAGATACCTCCGTAGTGAGTAGTGGGGACCGTGTGCTCGCGGATCTCTGACGAAATCCTGACAGAGTGGCGGCACGGTGGGATGTTGTGTGATCTCCCCGGTGTCGTCTCTGTGGAATCCCTGACATGGATGATCCAGAAGAGGCATGGGAGAAGGTCATGAGGTCAGATGACACCAAAGTAGAACTTTTTGTAATCGATTTCACTCGCCGTATCTGGAGGGAAAAGAAGGATGAGTACAACCCCAAGAACAACGCCCCAACCGTGAAGCATTTTGGGGGGGAACATCATACTTTGGGAGTGTTTTTCTGCAAAGGGGACAGAATGATTGCACCATATTGAAGGGAGGATGGATGGGGTCATGTATCGTTAGATTTTGGCCAACATCCTCCTTCCCTCAGTAAGAACATTGTAGAGGAGTCGTTGCTGGGTCTTCCAGCACGCCAATGACCTGAAACACACAGCAAGGGCAACTAAGGAGTGGCTCCGTAAGAAGCATTTCAAAGGTCCTGGAGTGGCCTAGCTAGTCTCCAGATCTGAACCCAATAGAAAATCTTTGGAGGGAGCTGAAACTCAATGTTACCCAGTGACAGCCCCGAAACCTGAAAGATCTGGAGAAGATCTGTATGGAGGAGGGGGCCAAAATCCCTGCTGCAGTGTGTGCAAACCTGGTCAAGATCTGTATGGAGGAGGGGGCCAAAATCCCTGCTGCAGTGTGTGCAAACCTGGTCAAGATCTACAGGAAACGTCTGACCTCTGTAACTGTAACAAAGGTTTCTGGACCAAATATTAAGTGCTGCTTTTCTATTGTATCAACTACTTATTTCATGCAATAAAATGCAAATTAATTATGTAACATCCTACAATGTGATTTTCTGGATTTATTTTTAGATTCTGTCTCTCACAGGTGAAGTGTACTTACGATAAAAATTACAGACCTCTCCATTCTGTGTAGGGGGGAAAACTTGTAAAAATCGGCAGTGGATCAAATACTTATTTACCTCACTGTAGATACGGGAACGGAACCAAGTTTATTACAAAGATACGGGAACAGAATCAAGCTTAGAATTTGTCTCTTTACACGCGCTCTGTGCGGGTCTACAGTCGGCTCATGATCCATGGAATTTGCACATGGAACATGAAACAGCCACATCTGTGTGAAATCCTGTAAATGTTCTGGACAACCCCTTTAAAGGGTATCATTGCAGTCAGAAGGAAAATATAACCACCTCCATTGTAAAACACAAGCCTCCGTACACAGCAGCTTATATCTTACAGCCGGAGAAGACTCTTGTTTGTAGAAGACCTGGATACATATTGCAGATCTGCAGGGTGGGCTATAGGGGCATCTCGACATCACAAGCACAGCGTCGGCCAAGTGAGCAAGAAACAGATGCACAGTTAGAATAAAGCACAACTGTAAGGCCACAGCCCCACTATCAGTATCTGGTCAGTGTTTGTTCTCAGGAGTGGAAGCTAAAACCAGGTGGGGAACAATCCGAGAAAAGGTCTAATAGAAACAAGTCACTAATTCTGCATTCATCACCCACTCCTGAGAAAAATACTGACCGGATACTGATAGTGGGGCGGTGGCCTAGTAGTCCCATCTGCACAGACGCGCTCACCCTCCACCACTGCGGGGTACACCGCTAGCATAACGCGGGTCAGACCGCAGGGAACTACGTCTGCTACAGTCCACGGCTCAGCGGACGCACTCTGCTAACATCAGCAGCCAGCGCACACTGTACGGCCTGCAGGCTGGTGGCCACGTGATGGCCTGTACACAGGAGAAACACGCCCGATCAGTGCACCTCGGCAGCACATTTACACAGAACGATCAATAACACATCAGCGCACCTCGGCAGCACATTTACACAGAACGATCAGTAACAGATCAGTGCACCTCGGCAGCACATTTAAACAGAACGATCAATAACACATCAGCGCACCTCGGCAGCACATTTACACAGAACGATCAGTAACAGATCAGCGCACCTCGGCAGCACATTTACACAGAAAGATCAGTAACAGATCAGCGCACCTCGGCAGCACATTTACACAGACAGATCAGTAACAGATCAGTGCACCTCGGCAGCACATTTACACAGAACGATCAGTAACAGATCAGTGCACCTCGGCAGCACATTTACAAAGAAAGATCAGTAACAGATAAGTGCACCTCGGCAGCACATTTACACAGAAAGATCAGTAACAGATCAGCGCACCTCGGCAGCACATTTACACAGAAAGATCAGTAACAGATAAGCGCACCTCGGCAGCACATTTACACAGACAGATCAGTAACAGATCAGCGCACCTCGGCAGCACATTTACACAGAACGATCAGTAACAGATCAGTGCACCTCGGCAGCACATTTACAAAGAAAGATCAGTAACAGATCAGCGCACCTCGGCAGCACATTTACACAGAAAGATCAGTAACAGATCAGCGCACCTCGGCAGCACATTTACACAGAAAGATCAGTAACAGATAAGTGCACCTCGGCAGCACATTTACACAGACAGATCAGTAACAGATCAGTGCACCTCGGCAGCACATTTACACAGAAAGATCAGTAACAGATCAGTGCACCTCGGCAGCACATTTACACAGAAAGATCAGTAACAGATCAGTGCACCTCGGCAGCACATTTACACAGAAAGATCAGTAACAGATCAGTGCACCTCGGCAGCACATTTACACAGAAAGATCAGTAACAGATCAGTGCACCTCGGCAGCACATTTACACAGAAAGATCAGTAACAGATCAGCGCACCTCGGCAGCACATTTACACAGAACGATCAGTAACAGATCAGCGCACCTCGGCTGTCATACACATGAGAAATGGGGCGGCCACACCGCACTCCCCTCCTGGGCGGCTCGTGCCCGGCCCACACGTCTGAAGATGCTCTGATGGATGAAGGCAGCACCGGGTGCGCTGCGGCCCGTCACTTCAGTGGACAGCACACCCGCATGTACAAAGCGCCGTGCTGCTCTGCAGCCATGAACAGTCTGCCCCTGAAGTGGTCCTGCGTGATGCCATATGGGAGAGCCGGGCCCAGCAGCGGAGCCTCGGGGCCCAGCAGCGGAGCCTCGGGGCCCAGCAGCGGAGCCTCGGGGCCCAGCAGCGGAGCCTCGGGGCCCAGCAGCGGAGCCTCGGGGCCCAGCAGCGGAGCCTCGGGGCCCAGCAGCGGAGCCTCGGGGCCCAGCAGCGGAGCCTCAGGTTACAGGGGCCACATAACCATATCATGCGGTGCACATCCTCACCTGCAGGTGGGGGTCTCTGGTCTCTCGGGCGCACGTCATGGCACTGGATAGGCAACTCTGCACCTCCCGATACCCCCGAGTGTCCTCCTCCATCGCCACCGCCATGTTCATCCACGTCTTACACTCCTGGAAGGTCGGAGCATCCATCAGTCCTAACAACCAGCTCCTCCCCATCCTGCAAGCTCCTCCCCTATTACACAAGCTCCTCCCTTTATACTTATATCTTCCACCCCCCTCACCTCGCGGGGGTTCCCCCTCCTCAGGTCCAGCTCAGCTCGATAGTGCTCCAGAGCCTGCCGGTAGTCCTTCAGGTCGGTAAACGTGGCAGCCAAAGACACGTGGATGACAGCGAGCTCCCGGTCCGGACGGCTCAAGGACTCCGCGCAGCGCAGCTACAAGAGAGCGAGGAAACAGTCAGCAGGAACATGGACCTGACCTCAGGATGGTGCTGACCCCGGACCACCCCGAACCTCAGAACCAGGCGGACCCCAACTGCCCAGCCGGAAGATCATGTCAGTCTGCTCAGTCACCCTCCAACCACACACGGCCACCTGTCGGCTCCGCCCCCCCACGCGGCCGTCTGTTGGCTCCGCCCACCCCACGAGGCCATCTGTCGGCTCCGCACCCACGCGGCCGTCTGTCGGCTCCGCCCACCCCACGCGGAAGTCTGTCGGCTCCGCCCACCCCACGCGGAAGTCTGTCGGCTCCGCCCACCCCACGCGGAAGTCTGTCGGCTCCGCCCACCCCACGCGGAAGTCTGTCGGCTCCGCCCACCCCACGCGGAAGTCTGTCGGCTCCGCCCACCCCACGCGGAAGTCTGTCGGCTCCGCCCACCCCACGCGGAAGTCTGTCGGCTCCGCTGCTCCTTCCCACAAACCTGACAAGATGTAATGTGAGAATAAGAATTGTGTTTCTGAACGCAACGCTGGAGCCTGGGAGCGTCACTACCCGTATCCCCCCCAAGTGATAGATGAGACCCCCACTACAGTCACAGTATATAGACTGCGATACACGACACCCGTATCCCCCCAGTGATAGACGAGACCCCCACTACAGTCACAGTATAGACTGCGATACACGACACCCGTATCCCCCCCAAGTGATAGACGAGACCCCCACTACAGTCACAGTATATAGACTGCGATACACGACACCCGTATCCCCCCAGTGATAGACGAGACCCCCACTACAGTCACAGTATAGACTGCGATACACGACACCTCGTATCCCCCCAGTGATAGAGGAGACCCCCACTACAGTCACAGTATAGACTGCGATACCCGACACCCCGTATCCCCCCCAAGTGATAGACTAGACCCCCACTACAGTCACAGTATAGACTGCGATACACGACACCTCGTATCCCCCCAGTGATAGACGAGACCCCCACTACAGTCACAGTATAGACTGCGATACACGAGACCCCGTATACCCCCAGTGATAGAGGAGACCCCCACTACAGTCACAGTATAGACTGCGATACACGACACCTCGTATCCCCCAGTGATAGAGGAGACCCCCACTACAGTCACAGTATAGAGTGCGATACACGACACCTCGTATCCCCCCAGTGATAGACGAGACCCCCACTACAGTCACAGTATAGACTGCGATACACGACACCCATATCCCCCCAGTGATAGACGAGACCCCCACTACAGTCACAGTATAGACTGCGATACACGACACCCGTATCCCCCCAGTGATAGACGAGACCCCCACTACAGTCACAGTATAGACTGCGATACCCGACACCTCGTATCCCCCCAGTGATAGACGAGACCCCACTACAGTCACAGTATAGACTGCGATACACGACACCTCGTATCCCCCAAGTGATAGACGAGACCCCCACTACAGTCACAGTATAGACTGCGATACACGACACCCGTATCCCCCCCAAATGATAGAGGAGACCCCCACTACAGTCACAGTATAGACTGCGATACACGACACCTCGTTTCCCCCCAGTGATAGACGAGACCCCCACTACAGTCACAGTATAGACTGCGATACACGACACCTCGTATCCCCCCAGTGATAGACGAGACCCCCACTACAGTCACAGTATAGACTGCGATACACGACACCCGTATCCCCCCAGTGATAGACGAGACCCCCACTACAGTCACAGTATAGACTGCGATACCCGACACCTCGTATCCCCCCAGTGATAGACGAGACCCCACTACAGTCACAGTATAGACTGCGATACACGACACCTCGTATCCCCCAAGTGATAGACGAGACCCCCACTACAGTCACAGTATAGACTGCGATACACGACACCCGTATCCCCCCCAAATGATAGAGGAGACCCCCACTACAGTCACAGTATAGACTGCGATACCCGACACCCCGTATCCCCCCCAAGTGATAGACGAGACCCCCACTACAGTCACAGTATAGACTGCGATACACGACACCCGTATCCCCCCAGTGATAGATGAGACCCCCACTACAGTCACAGTATAGACTGCGATACACGACACCTCGTATCCCCCCAGTGATAGACGAGACCCCCACTACAGTCACAGTATAGACTGCGATACACGACACCCGTATCCCCCCAGTGATAGACGAGACCCCCACTACAGTCACAGTATAGACTGCGATACACGACACCCGTATCCCCCCAGTGATAGACGAGACCACCACTACAGTCACAGTATAGACTGCGATACACGACACCCGTATCCCCCCAGTGATAGACGAGACCACCACTACAGTCACAGTATAGACTGCGATACACGACACCTCATATCCCCCCAAGTGATAAAAGAGACCCCCACTACAGTCACAGTATAGACTGCGATACACGACACCCGTATCCCCCCAGTGATAGATGAGACCCCCACTACAGTCACAGTATAGACTGCGATACACGACACCTCGTATCCCCCCAGTGATAGACGAGGCCCCCACTACAGTCACAGTATAGACTGCGATACACGACACCCGTATCCCCCCAGTGATAGATGAGACCCCCACTACAGTCACAGTATAGACTGCGATACCCGACACCTCGTATCCCCCCAGTGATAGAGGAGACCCCCACTACAGTCACAGTATAGACTGCGATACACGACACCTGTATCCCCCAGTGATAGACGAGACCCCCACTACAGTCACAGTATAGACTGCGATACACGACACCTCGTATCCCCCCAGTGATAGACGAGACCCCCACTACAGTCACAGTATAGACTGCGATACACGACACCTCGTATCCCCCCAGTGATAGACGAGACCCCCACTACAGTCACAGTATAGACTGCGATACACGACACCTCATATCCCCCAGTGATAGACGAGACCCCTCACTACAGTCACAGTATAGACTGCGATACACGACACCTCGTATCCCCCCAGTGATAGACGAGACCCCCACTACAGTCACAGTATAGACTGCGATACACGACACCTCATATCCCCCAGTGATAGACGAGACCCCCACTACAGTCACAGAATAGACTGCGATACACGACACCTCGTATCCCCCCAGTGATAGACGAGACCCCCACTACAGTCACAGTATAGACTGCGATACACGACACCTCGTATCCCCCCCAAGTGATAGACGAGACCCCCACTACAGTCACAGTATAGACTGCGATACACGACACCCCTTATCCCCCCCAGTGATAGACGAGACCCCCACTACAGTCACAGTATAGACTGCGATACACGACACCCATATCCCCCCAGTGATAGACGAGACCCCCACTACAGTCACAGTATAGACTGCGATACACGACACCTCGTATTCCCCCAGTGATAGACGAGACCCCCACTACAGTCACAGTATAGACTGCGATACACGACACCCCTTATCCCCCCCAGTGATAGACGAGACCCCCACTACAGTCACAGTATAGACTGCGATACACGACACCCCGTATCCCCCCAGTGATAGATGAGACCCCCACTACAGTCACAGTATAGACTGCGATACACGACACCCATATCCCCCCAGTGATAGACGAGACCCCCACTACAGTCACAGTATAGACTGCGATACACGACACCTCGTATTCCCCCAGTGATAGACGAGACCCCCACTACAGTCACAGTATAGAGTGCAATACACGACACCCCGTATCCCCCCAGTGATAGACGAGACCCCCACTACAGTCACAGTATAGACTGCGATACACGACACCCCTTATCCCCCCCAGTGATAGACGAGACCCCCACTACAGTCACAGTATAGACTGCGATACACGACACCTCGTATCCCCCCAGTGATAGACGAGACCCCCACTACAGTCACAGTATAGACTGCGATACACGACACACCGTATCCCCCCAGTGATAGATGAGACCCCCACTACAGTCACAGTATAGACTGCGATACACGACACCTCGTATCCCCCCAGTGATAGACGAGACCCCCACTACAGTCACAGTATAGACTGCGATACACGACACCTCGTATCCCCCCAGTGATAGACGAGACCCCCACTACAGTCACAGTATAGACTGCGATACACGACACCTCGTATCCCCCCAGTGATAGACGAGACCCCCACTACAGTCACAGTATAGACTGCGATACACGACACCTCGTATCCCCCCAGTGATAGACGAGACCCCCACTACAGTCACAGTATAGACTGCGATACAAGACACCTCGTATCCCCCAGTGATAGATGAGACCCCCACTACAGTCACAGTATAGATGCGATACACGACACCCCGTATCCCCCCAGTGATAGACGAGACCCCCACTACAGTCACAGTATAGACTGCGATACACGACACCCATATCCCCCCAGTGATAGACGAGACCCCCACTACAGTCACAGTATAGACTGCGATACACGACACCCCTTATCCCCCCCAGTGATAGACGAGACCCCCACTACAGTCACAGTATAGACTGCGATACACGACACCTCGTATCCCCCCAGTGATAGACGAGACCCCCACTACAGTCACAGTATAGACTGCGATACACGACACACCGTATCCCCCCAGTGATAGATGAGACCCCCACTACAGTCACAGTATAGACTGCGATACACGACACCTCGTATCCCCCCAGTGATAGACGAGACCCCCACTACAGTCACAGTATAGACTGCGATACACGACACCTCGTATCCCCCCAGTGATAGACGAGACCCCCACTACAGTCACAGTATAGACTGCGATACACGACACCTCGTATCCCCCCAGTGATAGACGAGACCCCCACTACAGTCACAGTATAGATTGCGATACACGACACCCCGTATCCCCCCAGTGATAGAGGAGACCCCCACTACAGTCACAGTATAGACTGCGATACACGACACCTCGTATCCCCCCAGTGATAGAGGAGACCCCCACTACAGTCACAGTATAGACTGCGATACACGACACCCGTATCCCCCCAGTGATAGAGGAGACCCCCACTACAGTCACAGTATAGACTGCGATACACGACACCTCGTATCCCCCCAGTGATAGACGAGACCCCACTACAGACACAGTATAGACTGCGATACACGACACCCCGTATCCCCCCAGTGATAGAGGAGACCCCCACTACAGTCACAGTATAGACTGCGATACACGACACCTCGTATCCCCCAGTGATAGAGGAGACCCCCACTACAGTCACAGTATAGACTGCGATACACGACACCTCATATCCCCCAGTGATAGACGAGACCCCCACTACAGTCACAGTATAGACTGCGATACACGACACCTCATATCCCCCCAGTGATAGACGAGACCCCCACTACAGTCACAGTATAGAGTGCAATACACGACACCCCGTATCCCCCCAGTGATAGACGAGACCCCCACTACAGTCACAGTATAGACTGCGATACACGACACCTCATATCCCCCAGTGATAGATGAGACCCCCACTACAGTCACAGTATAGAGTGCAATACACGACACCCCGTATCCCCCCAGTGATAGACGAGACCCCTCACTACAGTCACAGTATAGAGTGCAATACACGACACCTCGTATCCCCCCAGTGATAGACGAGACCCCCACTACAGTCACAGTATAGACTGCGATACACGACACCTCGTATCCCCCCAGTGATAGACGAG
The DNA here is from genome assembly GCF_046119375.1 of Phyllobates terribilis. Taxonomy (NCBI): domain Eukaryota; kingdom Metazoa; phylum Chordata; class Amphibia; order Anura; family Dendrobatidae; genus Phyllobates; species Phyllobates terribilis. The sequence continues at coordinate 810,081,150 of NW_027362764.1, read as the reverse complement.
ACCCCCACTACAGTCACAGTATAGACTGCGATACACGACACCTCGTATCCCCCCAGTGATAGACGAGACCCCCACTACAGTCACAGTATAGACTGCGATACACGACACCTCATATCCCCCAGTGATAGACGAGACCCCCACTACAGTCACAGTATAGACTGCGATACACGACACCTCATATCCCCCAGTGATAGACGAGACCCCTCACTACAGTCACAGTATAGACTGCGATACACGACACCTCATATCCCCCAGTGATAGACGAGACCCCCACTACAGTCACAGTATAGACTGCGATACACGACACACCGTATCCCCCCAGTGATAGACGAGACCCCTCACTACAGTCACAGTATAGAGTGCAATACACGACACCTCGTATCCCCCCAGTGATAGACGAGACCCCCACTACAGTCACAGTATAGACTGCGATACACGACACCTCGTATCCCCCCAGTGATAGACGAGACCCCCACTACAGTCACAGTATAGACTGCGATACACGACACCTCGTATCCCCCAGTGATAGAGGAGACCCCCCACTACAGTCACAGTATAGACTGCGATACACGACACCTCGTATCCCCCCAGTGATAGACGAGACCCCCACTACAGTCACAGTATAGACTGCGATATACGACACCTCGTATCCCCCCAGTGATAGACGAGACCCCCACTACAGTCACAGTATAGACTGCGATACACAACACCTCGTATCCCCCCAGTGATAGAGGAGACCCCCACTACAGTCACAGTATAGACTGCGATACACGACACCTCGTATCCCCCCAGTGATAGACGAGACCCCCACTACAGTCACAGTATAGACTGCGATACACGACACCTCGTATCCCCCCAGTGATAGACGAGACCACCACTACAGTCACAGTATAGACTGCGATACACGACTCCTCGTATCCCCCCAGTGATAGACGAGACCCCTCACCTGCAGCTGATAATACTCCACAGCTTTACTGTAACAGCCGACCTTACAGTATAGATCTCCCAGCTGCTCATACAAGGGCAGCGCCCCATGCTGGTCACCCTCCGCCAGCTCCGACAACGTCTCCTCCAGCTGACAACCTTTAATGGCTGAAAGACATAAAGGTGGAATATCAAACAAAGGTGGGGGTGCTGAGGTGTCAGGTGAGAAGCCCCTACAAGAAATGAGGTGACTGCCCGGGACCCTGGAGGTGGTGTCAGGTCAGGGTCCAGATATAAATATTGCAGTTCGCATCCATCTAATATTCCTGGGATATACATTTTCGGTGTCGTAGCTAAGGGACGGGCGTGGCGCATTCACTCACAGCGCCGTGGGGCCACTAGAACACCTCCGACTTAACATTGGTCAGATAGATGATGCTATACCTGTCATACTTGATCCCTATGTAAAGGTAAAATCATGATAGAAAATATGACGTCAATATCTAACACCTGGGACCTTCAGAGGCGAAGATATCCTGTAAGTTGAGGATCTCATAAAATCCTGAAGGGTTGAGCACATCCCACAAACAGCCCCTACTTGAGGTCATCAAGGGGAGATGTATGGGCGTAACTTGGAGGTGATAAAAAGCAGAATCTGTGTCTGGATCAATTGCCAGTACTCTGAAGACCTAGTTCACTTGAGGGTGTCCCATTTTCCTAAGTATCATCTCCTTCCGCTAAACTCGGAGCCATTTATGTGACATCAGGTGTCATAGAGAAAGATTAAAATCCATAAAAGACATCTCCAAGGAGGAGGCATGCCCCCATATTGGACATATAGCGAGGAGGGAGAAGTACCCAGAGCTAGGAAGTGAGCAATACTAATTAAGACATAGAAAGAGCTGACAATTTAAACTCCTTTTGGAAGTAGGTCTTTACATGGAACCTATGGGGAGGTGAAAGTAATTAAACCAGGGTACTACAGAGACCTCCTGCAGTGGACAGGTAATTACCACATAGGTCTATTGTAGGGAACGGATATTTGCTGGGGTAAAAAGACGGCCACATGGAGATTTTTCTATGCAGGGGCAGAAGTGTCAGGATTGCCTTTGTTCAAGGAACGTGTGTAAGCACAGGTATGAGGGTGCAGCTAGACGCCGTCTCCAGGATCCACATAGGAATATTGGGGTTTGCATCGATCCGATATTTATGGGACATAGATTTTCAGCATTGTAGCGAAGATATCTTGTAAATTGGGGGGGATCTCAATCTTGAAGGGCTGAGACCACCCCACAAACAGCCTCCACATGAGGTCATCCAGGGGAGGTGTGTGGGCGTAGCTGAGAGCTAAGAAACAGAGACCGGGCTTGGGTCAATGGTCAGTCCGGCGAGGCGCCGTTCACGGTGGGTTCTGCCCGTTTCCAATCAAAGCGCCGCCCTCCGCTAAGCTCGGAGCCATATCCGTGATCGGCTGGCCAGTCTCATCAAGAAGGAGAGTTTCACATTCGGCACATTAACCCCTGAAGGTCTGAATCTGGCCCTTGAGAATGGGGTCAGCTCTTAGTGGCCATTTTTCGAGCTTGTGGGTGATTTCACCCCTCTGTTCCCCTTCCTCATCATCATCATTACATTTCTATTATGTCGTGTTTTATTATTGCATTTTGCTTCTCTTTTATATAGTGCTGCGTGTTGCTGTATTTTATTGCTCTTTCGTCTACATTGCCCTATTCCGTGGATTCATGTGCTAGTCGTCTATGTGCTGACATGAGCAGTACTTATACACTGGCGTTGTGGAGACGGCGTATTAAATAATCTTTCAGCCCTAGACATTGCCCCCTTGGTGATCAGTCCAGCGCTCCATAGACCGCTTCTAACTTATTTCACTTATTTCCATTCCCTCTCTGGGGGTCGGCGGCAGGCGCAGCTGTTGACCACTCAATAATTGTCCACACAACCCCCCATCCAACTCCCTTGAGGACCTGCAGCGCCGGAGCTACCATTCTCAACTTAAAGGACCTGCGGTGACGCGCCACTAGCCCCGCGGCACGCGGTGACAGCACCGGTCCGCGGCACGCGGTGACAGCACCGGTCCGCGGCACGCGGTGACAGCACCGGTCCGCGGCACGCGGTGACAGCACCGGTCCGCGGCACGCGGTGACAGCACCGGTCCGCGGCACGCGGTGACAGCACCGGTCCGCGGCACGCGGTGACAGCACCGGTCCGCGGCACGCGGTGACAGCACCGGTCCGCGGCACGCGGTGACAGCACCGGTCCGCGGCACGCGGTGACAGCACCGGTCCGCGGCACGCGGTGACAGCACCGGTCCGCGGCACGCGGTGACAGCACCAGTCCGCGGCACGCGGTGACAGCACCAGTCCGCGGCACGCGGTGACAGCACCAGTCCGCGGTGACAGCATCAGTCCTCCAGCCTTAAAGCGCTTACCGGGGTTGTGCAGGGGTGCACAACTCCTCTAGGTGACTGGCCATTTGGTCTTCCACATTTTAATTTACCCATCAGGTCCTTCACACAGCGCGCTCTCTCTTCTTTTTTCTCACACACTCAATCAATCACACTCCAACCTCTCCACCATGGCCAAGACCAAAGAGCTGTCTAAGGACACTACAGGGTAAGGGGTAAGGATGATTCTGGGAAAGGTCAGGAATCAGCCCAGTACTACACAGGATGACCTGGTCAATGACCTGAAGAGAGCTGGGACCACAGTCTCAAACATTACCATTCATAACACACTATGCCATCATATGCCACATGCAAGGTCCCCCTGCTTACGCCAGCACATGTGCAGGCCCGTTTGAAGTTCGCCAATGACCATCTGAATGATCCAGAGGAGGCATGGGAGAAGGTCATGTGGTCAGATGAGGCCAAAATAGAACTTTTTGGTATCAACTCCACTTGCAGTGTTTGGTGGAAGAAGGACGAGTACAACCCCAAGAACACTGTCCCAACCGTGAAGCATGGTGGGGGAAACATCATACTTTGGGGGTGCTTTTCTGCAAAGGGGACAGGATGACTGCACCATATTAAAAGGGAGGATGGATGGGGTCATGTATTGCAAGATTTTGGCAAATAACCTCCTTCCCTCAGTAATATCATTGAAGGAGTCGTGACTGTGTCTTCCAGTATGACAATGACCCGAAACACACAGCCAGGGCAACTGTGGCTCTGAGAGTGGCTCCGTAAGAAGCATTTCAAGGTCCTGAAGCAGCCTAGTCAGTCTCCAGATCTGAATTAAATAGAAAATCTTTGGAGGAGCTGAAACTCAATGTTACCCAGTGACAGCCCCGAAACCTGAAAGATCTGGTAAAGATCTGTATGGAGGAGGGGGCCAAAATCCCTGCTGCAGTGTGTGCAAACCTGGTCAAGATCTGAGTGGAGGAGGGGGCCAAAATCCCTGCTGCAGTGTGTGCAAACCTGGTCAAGATCTGAGTGGAGGAGGGGGCCAAAATCCCTGCTGCAGTGTGTGCAAACCTGGTCAAGATCTGAGTGGAGGAGGGGGCCAAAATCCCTGCTGCAGTGTGTGCAAACCTGGTCAAGATCTGAGTGGAGGAGGGGGCCAAAATCCCTGCTGCAGTGTGTGCAAACCTGGTCAAGATCTACAGGAAATGTCCGACCTCTGTAATTGTAACAAAGGTTTCTACACCAAATATTAAGTTCTGTTTTTCTGTCAAGTATCAAATACATATTTCATGCAATAAAATGCTAATTATTTAAATCCTACAATGTGATTTTCTGGATTTTTTTTTAGTCTGTCTCTCACAGGTAAAGAGACCGACGAGAACAATTACAGATCTCTCCATTCTGTGTAGGTGAAAACTGCAAAATCAGCAGTGGATCAAATACTTAATTTTCCCCACTACATATATATATATATATATATATATATATATGTAGCACCCCGAGGGTTCGGTTGCTACAGAGGTATTGCATCTCACCCAGATGTGCGATATCTCACTTCCAGGTAAGGATGGAGTGTGGCTCAGGACCCTAACACCCACATGCACTACACCACATTTCCGGGGGACAGCTCGACGGTGCTCCCATTAGTTATGCAGGCACGAGTGAGCATGTCCCTGGCTGGAGTGGGGGGAGGGAACACCTAGAGAAGGGAACCCGGTAGTGTGTGCGTGGGGGAAGTAGATCCTGGGTGCACTCTGTACAGGAGTATAAAGGGAGGCACCATCTTGGAAAGGGAGTGAGTTGAGAGAGGAGAAGACAGGGAGCAGAGCTGCTTTATGGGCTCTGCTCCACAGGCAGGCCCTGTCAGGAGGCCTGAGCCTGGAGGAGGGAAGAAGGAGGAAGAGGAGCAGACTGGGCTCCAGGAAGGACAGAGGGGACCCCAGGGGTGTGGACTGGCTGGTAGCCACCACACGCCCGCCGCTACCTGAGTAGGGGGGGGTCAGGTCAAGAAGATGGGAACCGGATCCCAAATTAGTGGAGGAAACTACCCTCAACTAAGAACCGGAGGCTGCGACATTACATGTGGAGCAGCCCCTCACCACATCCGCTAGGAAGGCACCACATAGGACCTGGGAAATGCAGGCCAACGTTTGCCCACCAAGAAGGTCCGAGGCAGCTGGACATAAGCGTGGTCACTAGTGGGGTTGAAGACCAGAGACAGGGGACATAAAGGGGGTCCTGCAAAGCACTCCAGAAAGACCTGGGAGTTAACCGAGCCCCTCACCTGGTGAGCACAGCGCGACACAGGCGGCCACCTCTGCAGCGGTGGCCTGGAGCAGTAACCGAGTAACTGTGAGTAAAGACCCTGAACTGCACCACCAAGACTCCGAGTTGTCTTTGTTGCGCTCGTGTACCACCATCATCCCCCATCATCTATCCCTGCTGCCCTGAGGCCATACCCCTCCCGTTGGGGGTTATAACATCATCGCTGCACCCATACCACCGGCCTCAGCGGACTGTTCTGCAGCGGCGGCTTCAAAGCCGCACTCAACGGGTGGCGTAGTCGATCAAGTTAACATCTACTGCCATAGACCGCCACTTAGTCTGACTCCCTGGGCACGGACCGGATCACCGCCACGAGACTACAACCCTAAAGAGATCCGGCTCCGGGTAAGCTCCCGCGTGCGCAACGCTGCGCGACACAGGCCCAGGGGCGCGTCATATACACTGCTCAAAATAAAGGGAACACTTACACAACAGAATATAACTCCAAGTAAATCAACCTTCTGTGAAATCAAACGGTCCACGTAGGAAGCAACACTGATTGACATTCTATTTCACCTGCTGTTGTGCAAATGGAATAAACAATAGATGGAAATTATTGGCAATTATCAAAACACTCTCAATAAAGGAGTGGTTCTGCAGGTGGGGACCACAGACCACATCTCAGTACCAATGCTTTCTGGCTGATGTTTTGGTCACTTTTGAATGTTGGTTGTGCTTTCACACTCGTGGTAGCATGAGACGGACTCTACAACCCACAGAAGTTGCTCAGGTAGTGCAGCTCATCCAGGATGGCACATCAATGCGAGCTGTGGCAAGAAGGTTTGCTGTGTCTGTCAGCGTAGTGTCCAGAGGCTGGAGGCGCTACCAGGAGACAGGCCAGTACACCAGGAGACGTGGAGGGGGCCGTAGGAGGGCAACAACCCAGCAGCAGGACCGCTACCTCCGCCTTTGTGCAAGGAGGAACAGGAGGAGCACTGCCAGAGCCCTGCAAAATGACCTCCAGCAGGCCACAAATGTGCATGTGTCTGCACAAACGGTTAGAAACCGACTCCATGAGGGTGGTATGAGGGCCCGACGTCCACAGATGGGTTTGTGCTCACAGCCCAACACCGTGCAGGACGCTTGGCATTTGCCACAAAACACCAGGATTGGCAAAGTGGCCACTGGCGCCCTGTGCTCTTCACAGATGGAAGCAGGTTCACACTGAGCACATGTGACAGACGTGACCGAGTCTGGAGACGCCGTGGAGAGCGATCTGCTGCCTGCAACATCCTTCAGCATGACCGGTGTGACAGTGGGTCAGTAATGGTGTGGGGTGGCATTTCTATGGAGGGCCGCACAGCCCTCCATGTGCTCGCCAGAGGTAGCCTGACTGCCATTAGGTACCGAGATGAGATCCTCAGACCCCTTGTGAGACCATATACTGGTGCGGTTGGCCCTGGGTTCCTCCTAATGCAGGACAATGCCAGACCTCATGTGGCTGGAGTGTGTCAGCAGTTCCTGCAAGATGAAGGCATTGATGGACTGGCCGCCCGTCCCCCAGACCTGAATCCGACTGAGCACATCTGGGACATCATGTCTCGCTCCATCCACCAACGTCACGTTGCACCACAGACTGTCCAGGAGTTGGCGGATGCTTTACTCCAGGTCTGGGAGGAGATCCCACAGGAGACCATCCGCAACCTCATCAGGAGCATGTCCAGGCGTTGTAGGGAGGTCATACAGGCACGTGGAGGCCACACACAACACTCAGCCTCATCAGGAGCATGCCCAGGCGTTGTAGGGAGGTCATACAGGCACGTGGAGGCCACACACAATACTCAGCCTCATCAGGAGCATGCCCAGGCGTTGTAGGGAGGTCATACAGGCACGTGGAGGCCACACACAATACTCAGCCTCATCAGGAGCATGCCCAGGCGTTGTAGGGAGGTCATACAGGCACGTGGAGGCCACACACAATACTCAGCCTCATCAGGAGCATGCCCAGGCGTTGTAGGGAGGTCATACAGATACGTGGAGGCCACACACAATACTCAGCCTCATCAGGAGCATGCCCAGGCGTTGTAGGGAGGTCATACAGGCCCGTGGAGGCCACACACAATACTCAGCCTCATCAGGAGCATGCCCAGGCGTTGTAGGGAGGTCATACAGGCCCGTGGAGGACACACACAATACTCAGCCTCATCAGGAGCGTGCCCAGGCGTTGTAGGGGGGTCATACAGGCACGTGGAGGCCACACACAATACTCACCGCATCAGGAGCATGCCCAGGCGGTGTAGGGAGGTCATACAGGCACGTGGAGGCCACACACAATACTCAGCCTCATCAGGAGCATGCCCAGGCGTTGTAGGGAGGTCATACAGGCACGTGGAGGCCACACACAATACTCAGCCTCATCAGGAGCATGCCCAGGCGTTGTAGGGAGGTCATACAGATACGTGGAGGCCACACACAATACTCAGCCTCATCAGGAGCATGCCCAGGCGTTGTAGGGAGGTCATACAGGCACGTGGAGGCCACACACAATACTCAGCCTCATCAGGAGCATGCCCAGGCGTTGTAGGGAGGTCATACAGGCCCGTGGAGGACACACACAATACTCAGCCTCATCAGGAGCGTGCCCAGGCGTTGTAGGGGGGTCATACAGGCACGTGGAGGCCACACACAATACTCACCGCATCAGGAGCATGCCCAGGCGGTGTAGGGAGGTCATACAGGCACGTGGAGGCCACACACAATACTCAGCCTCATCAGGAGCATGTCCAGGTGTTGTAGGGGGGTCATACAGGCACGTGGAGGCCACACACAATACTCAGCCTCATCAGGAGCATGCCCAGGCGTTGTAGGGAGGTCATACAGGCACGTAGAGGCCACACACAATACTCAGCCTCATCAGGAGCATGCCCAGGCGTTGTAGGGAGGTCATACAGGCACGTAGAGGCCACACACAATACTCAGCCTCATCAGGAGCATGCCCAGGCGTTGTAGGGAGGTCATACAGGCACGTGGAGGCCACATACAACACTCAGCCTCATCAGGAGCATGCCCAGGCGTTGTAGGGAGGTCATACAGGCACGTGGAGGCCACACACAATACTCAGCCTCATAAGGAGCATGCCCAGGCGTTGTAGGGAGGTCATACAGGCACGTAGAGGCCACACACAATACTCAGCCTCATCAGGAGCATGCCCAGGCGTTGTAGGGAGGTCATACAGGCACGTGGAGGCCACACACAATACTCAGCGATATCAGGAGCATGCCCAGGCGTTGTAGGGAGGTCATACAGGCACGTGGAGGCCACACACAATACTCAGCCTCATCAGGAGCATGCCCAGGCGTTGTAGGGAGGTCATACAGGCACGTGGAGGCCACACACAATACTCAGCCTCATGAGGAGCATGCCCAGGCGTAGTAGGGAGGTCATACCGGCACGTGGAGGCCACACACAATACTCAGCCTCATCAGGAGCATGCCCAGGCGTTGTAGGGAGGTCATACAGGCACATGGAGGCCACACACAATACTCAGCCTCATCAGGAGCATGCCCAGGCGTTGTAGGGAGGTCATACAGGCACGTGGAGACCACACACAATACTGAGCCTCATCAGGAGCATGCCCAGGCGTTGTAGGGAGGTCATACAGGCACGTGGAGGCCACACACAATACTCAGCCTCATGAGGAGCATGCCCAGGCGTAGTAGGGAGGTCATACCGGCACGTGGAGGCCACACACAATACTCAGCCTCATCAGGAGCATGCCCAGGCGTTGTAGGGAGGTCATACAGGGACGTGGAGGCCACACACAATACTCAGCCTCATCAGGAGCATGCCCAGGCGTTGTAGGGAGGTCATACAGGCACGTGGAGGCCATACACAATACTCAGCCTCATCAGGAGCATGCCCAGGCGTAGTAGGGAGGTCGTACAGGCACGTGGAGGCCACACACAATACTCAGCCTCATCAGGAGCATGCCCAGGCGTTGTAGGGAGGTCATACAGGCGTGTGGAGGCCACACACAATACTCAGCCTCATCAGGAGCATGCCCAGGCGTTGTAGGGAGGTCATACAGGGACGTGGAGGCCACACACAATACTCAGCCTCATCAGGAGCATGCCCAGGCGTTGTAGGGAGGTCATACAGGCACGTGGAGGCCATACACAATACTCAGCCTCATCAGGAGCATGCCCAGGCGTAGTAGGGAGGTCGTACAGGCACGTGGAGGCCACACACAATACTCAGCCTCATCAGGAGCATGCCCAGGCGTTGTAGGGAGGTCATACAGGCGTGTGGAGGCCACACACAATACTCAGCCTCATCAGGAGCATGCCCAGGCGTTGTAGGGAGGTCATACAGGCACGTGGAGGCCACACACAATACTCAGCCTCATCAGGAGCATGCCCAGGCGTTGTAGGGAGGTCATACAGATACGTGGAGGCCACACACAATACTCAGCCTCATCAGGAGCATGCCCAGGCGTTGTAGGGAGGTCATACAGGCACGTGGAGGCCACACACAATACTCAGCCTCATCAGGAGCATGTCCAGGCGTTGTAGGGAGGTCATACAGGCACGTGGAGGCCACACACAATACTCAGCCTCATCAGGAGCATGTCCAGGCGTTGTAGGGAGGTCATACAGGCACGTGGAGGCCACACACAATACTCAGCCTCATCAGGAGCATGTCCAGGCGTTGTAGGGAGGTCATACAGGCACGTGGAGGCCACACACAATACTCACCCTCATCAGGAGCATGCCCAGGCGTTGTAGGGAGGTCATACAGGCACGTGGAGGCCACACACAATACTCAGCTTCATCAGGAGCATGCCCAGGCGTTGTAGGGAGGTCATACAGGCACGTGGAGGCCACACACAATACTGAGCCTCATCAGGAGCATGCCCAGGCGTTGTAGGGAGGTCATACAGGCACGTGGAGGCCACACACAATACTCAGCCTCATCAGGAGCATGCCCAGGCGTTGTAGGGAGGTCATACAGGCACGTGGAGGCCACACACAATACTCAGCCTCATCAGGAGCATGCCCCAGGCGTTGTAGGGAGGTCATACAGGCACGTGGAGGCCACACACAATACTCAGCCTCATCAGGAGCGTGTCCAGGCATTGTAGGAGGACATACAGGCACGTGGAGGCCACACACAATACTCAGCCTCATCAGGAGCGTGCCCAGGCGTTGTAGGGAGGTCATACAGGCCCGTGGAGGCCACACACAATACTCAGCCTCATCAGGAGCATGCCCAGGCGTTGTAGGGAGGTCATACAGGCCCGTGGAGGCCACACACAATACTCAGCCTCATCAGGAGCATGCCCAGGCGTTGTAGGGAGGTCATACAGGCACGTGGAGGCCACACACAATACTCAGCCTCATCAGGAGCATGCCCAGGCGTTGTAGGGAGGTCATACAGGCACGTGGAGGCCACACACAATACTGAGCCTCATCAGGAGCATGCCCAGGCGTTGTAGGGAGGTCATACAGGCACGTGGAGGCCACACACAATACTGAGCCTCATCAGGAGCATGCCCAGGCGTTGTAGGGAGGTCATACAGATACGTGGAGGCCACACACAATACTCAGCCTCATCAGGAGCATGCCCAGGCGTTGTAGGGAGGTCATACAGATACGTGGAGGCCACACACAATACTCAGCCTCATCAGGAGCATGTCCAGGCGTTGTAGGGAGGTCATACAGGCACGTGGAGGCCACACACAATACTCAGCCTCATCAGGAGCATGCCCAGGCGTTGTAGGGAGGTCATACAGGCATGTGGAGGCCACACACAATACTCAGCCTTATCAGGAGCGTGCCCAGGCGTTGTAGGGAGGTCATACAGGCATGTGGAGGCCACACACAATACTCAGCCTCATCAGGAGCGTGCCCAGGCGTTGTAGGGAGGTCATACAGGCACGTGGAGGCCACACAATACTCAGCCTCATCAGGAGCATGCCCAGGCGTTGTAGGGAGGTCATACAGGCACGTGGAGGCCACACACAATACTGAGCCTCATCAGGAGCATGCCCAGCGTTGTAGGGAGGTCATACAGGCACGTGGAGGCCACACACAATACTGAGCCTCATCAGGAGCATGCCCACCAGGCGTTGTAGGGAGGTCATACAGATACGTGGAGGCCACACACAATACTCAGCCTCATCAGGAGCATGCCCAGGCGTTGTAGGGAGGTCATACAGATACGTGGAGGCCACACACAATACTCAGCCTCATCAGGAGCATGTCCAGGCGTTGTAGGGAGGTCATACAGGCACGTGGAGGCCACACACAATACTCAGCCTCATCAGGAGCATGCCCAGGCGTTGTAGGGAGGTCATACAGGCATGTGGAGGCCACACACAATACTCAGCCTCATCAGGAGCGTGCCCAGGCGTTGTAGGGAGGTCATACAGGCACGTGGAGGCCACACACAATACTCAGCCTCATCAGGAGCGTGCCCAGGCGTTGTAGGGAGGTCATACAGGCACGTGGAGGCCACACACAATACTCAGCCTCATCAGGAGCATGCCCAGGCGTTGTAGGGAGGTCATACAGGCACGTGGAGACCACACACAATACTCAGCCTCATCAGGAGCATGCCCAGGCGTTGTAGGGAGGTCATACAGGCACGTGGAGACCACACACAATACTCAGCCTCATCAGGAGCATGCCCAGGCATTGTAGGGAGGTCATACAGGCACGTGGAGGCCACACACAATACTCAGCCTCATCAGGAGCATGCCCAGGCGTTGTAGGGAGGTCATACAGATACGTGGAGGCCACACACAATACTCAGCCTCATCAGGAGCATGCCCAGGCGTTGTAGGGAGGTCATACAGGCACGTGGAGGCCACACACAATACTCAGCCTCATCAGGAGCATGCCCAGGCGTTGTAGGGAGGTCATACATGCACGTGGAGGCCACACACAATACTCAGCCTCATCAGAGCATGCCCAGGTGTTGTAGGGAGGTCATACAGGCACGTGGAGGCCACACACAATACTCAGCCTCATCAGGAGCGTGCCCAGGTGTTGTAGGGAGGTCATACAGGCACGTGGAGGCCACACACAATACTCAGCCTCATCAGGAGCGTGCCCAGGCGTTGTAGGGAGGTCATACAGGCACGTGGAGGCCACACACAATACTCAGCCTCATCAGGAGCGTGCCCAGGTGTTGTAGGGAGGTCATACAGGCACGTGGAGGCCACACACAATACTCAGCCTCATCAGGAGCGTGCCCAGGCGTTGTAGGGAGGTCATACAGGCACGTGGAGGCCACACACAATACTCAGCCTCATCAGGAGCGTGCCCAGGTGTTGTAGGGAGGTCATACAGGCACGTGGAGGCCACACACAATACTGAGCCTCATCAGGAGCATGCCCAGGTGTTGTAGGGAGGTCATACAGGCACGTGGAGGCCACACACAATACTCAGCCTCATCAGGAGCGTGCCCAGGTGTTGTAGGGAGGTCATACAGGCACGTGGAGGCCACACACAATACTCAGCCTCATCAGGAGCGTGCCCAGGCGTTGTAGGGAGGTCATACAGGCACGTGGAGGCCACACACAATACTCAGCCTCATCAGGAGCATGCCCAGGCGTTGTAGGGAGGTCATACAGGCACGTGGAGGCCACACACAATACTCAGCCTCATCAGGAGCATGCCCAGGCGTTGTAGGGAGGTCATACAGGCACGTGGAGACCACACACAATACTCAGCCTCATCAGGAGCATGCCCAGGCGTTGTAGGGAGGTCATACAGGCACGTGGAGACCACACACAATACTCAGCCTCATCAGGAGCATGCCCAGGCGTTGTAGGGAGGTCATACAGGCACGTGAGGCCACACACAATACTCAGCCTCATCAGGAGCATGCCCAGGCGTTGTAGGGAGGTCATACAGGCACGTGGAGGCCACACACAATACTCAGCCTCATCAGGAGCATGCCCAGGCGTTGTAGGGAGGTCATACAGGCACGTGGAGGCCACACACAATACTCAGCCTCATCAGGAGTATGCCCAGGCGTTGTAGGGAGGTCATACAGGCATGTGGAGGCCACACACAATACTGAGCCTCATCAGGAGCATGCCCAGGCGTTGTAGGGAGGTCATACAGGCGTGTGGAGGCCACACACAATAATCAGCCTCATCAGGAGCATGCCCAGGCGTTGTAGGGAGGTCATACAGGCGTGTGGAGGCCACACACAATAATCAGCCTCATCAGGAGCATGCCCAGGCGTTGTAGGGAGGTCATACAGGCACGTGGAGGCCACACACAATACTCAGCCTCATTGTGACTTGTGTTAAGGACATTACATCACAGTTGGATCGGCCTGTAGTGGGTTTTTCCACTGTAATTTTGGGGGTGACTCCACATCCAGGCCTCCATTGGTTAATAAATGTGATTTCCATTGATGATTTTTGGGTGATTTTGTTGTCAGCACATTCAGCTTTTTACAGAACAAAGTATTCAATGAGAAGATTTCATTCATTCACATGTAGGAGGGGGGATTTCAGGGGTCCCTTTGTTTTTTTCA